>NC_142114.1:15132500-15732500 GCF_056152115.1 Neolamprologus brichardi | reverse complement strand
AATAACCAGAAATGCATAGGATTGACTGGTACTGAACAGCAGAGTTTTCCTATTTTGTACATTTAACACAAAAGAAAAAATTCCCTGTAAGTAGAGGTTGGATGGGGAAGTTACTCACTGGCAGCGAAAGCTGCGGTTCATGGCTTTGTGCTTATCTCTGATGTGACGCCTCAGACTGGAGGTGGTTGTGAAGGAGCTCTCACATTTGTTGCAGGGAAACTTCTTCAAAATCTACACAAAAAGATTAAAGGATTTGATTAAATTCATTTTAAACCAGTGATTCACAGCCAGGGGTGCAGAGACAGAGAGAATGCAGAAATGTTTTAGATAAATAAGTAATGGCCATGGACAGAGGCGTGCTGATCGATTCAAATATCGATAGTATTAATGTCTACGCTGGTTCAGTATGTATCCCACTGAACTCTGTTAATTATGTTTTTTTCTTCCTTTCCAAAAAAAATGAACTGTGAAAAACCTCTGGGTCAGCTTCTATTGTTTAAATGTGCTATAGATAAAATAGATGTGACAGTCAACACAGAAAGGTTCAAGGTCTCCAAAAACCCAGTTTGAAAATACATGAAAAGCTGAAAGGTTTTATTATGTCAATCAAGTACATATGTAAAACCAAAAACTGTCAAAATAATGTGCTCAAGTATGAATCAGTACTTTGTAACCAGGAGTGTGGATAAACAAATTAGGGGCTCAGACACACTCTCACGTTCACACTTATGGCCAGTTTAGATTAACCTAACATACATATCTTTGGACTGCTGGAGGAAAGCATAGCACCCACACCCTCAGTCCCCCAGCAGCTTTCAAGCCACAACCTTCCTGCTGTGAGGCAACAGCGGTAACCACTGCACCACAAAGCTAACAACAACTTATAAATGCTTAACTGATGTTGAATCTGTAACCATTTCAGATGTGATTATAAATGAACTCATCTGCACATTTATCAGCACACGGTGCTGTGATTTTTGAGGCTTCCAAACCTTGCCGTGCAGTTCACCCATATGGGTAATATAGTCCTCCCGGTCCGTGTAGCGCGTGTTACAAGATGAACACCTCCACCCTGAAGGGGTCTTCATCTTTTCTGGCTTCACCTTTTCTTCTTTGTCTTTACGCATCCATTCATCTCCATCAGAGCTCTCTAATTTCAGAGAAGCACCACCTGGAAGCAAAGGTAGCTCTCCTTTTGATTTGGGAGTCTTGTGGGTCTGATGGAAACAAGAATAAAGTTTAATTTTAAAAAGATTTTTTTTTAAATGAGTAAGTAGAGGACAAGATTTTAGCACTACCTCAACTATAACAGTTATACCTTGAAATGGTCCAGCAGGGAGTTCCTCTGAGAAAACAGCTTGGTGCACGCAGGGCATTTAAACACATGGACCTTTTGATTGGTTAAATGAGTGTCAAAGTGGGCATGCAACAGGGGTCTGTGGGTAAACACTGTGTCACACATGACACACTTATAGATCAGCCTGTGAAGGAAGAAATTCGGGGTAAAGAAACAGAAAGTGATGCAATAAATCCAAGCGTGAACACTCAGACTCTGTGTGCTGCACATACATTGGCTGTCCTTCAGGGAGCCCCGGATGCTGGGCAGTGATGTGGTTCTGAATGCTGGGGGCAGATTTGAAAGCCATGGGGCAGCTGGGACACTTATGGAACATGTCGCAGTGAGCCTGCTGGATGTGAGACTTCACCGAGTTCAGACCTCCAAACACCACCAGGCAGCTAGAACATCTGGAAAAGAGAAAAGTTTAAAAAAAATAAAAATCAGCAGAGTGGAATCATGACTGGTGTAGCAGTGGTTTAATAAACCAATCACATGGGGAGACGTCACACCTGTAGCCAATACGGCGGGAAAAGTGCAAGCAGGTCTCGTCCACATGTGTTCTGAACTGTGCCTGCTTGGCTATGCCCCCACACTCTGGACACACATGTGGAGAGGAGCCTTGATGAATGCGCTGATGAGCTGCTGCACTGCAGCTGTTGGGTAGCAGCATGGGAGGCGAGCACTCGGAGCACGACTGGAAACAGGAGAAGCCAAAAAGGAAAGAATTAAGTTTGAGTCCATTTAGCAAGTCAGAGAAATTTAAATTCAATTACTTGACCCTCTTCCATACACGATGGAGACTTACGGTGCTCTGTGCTGGCTTGATTTCCTGGAAATGTTCGGCTACCTCTTCTTTGCTGCAGAACTGAGCCTGACACTCAGGACATTTGTTACCCGTGTACTGCACTGCTTCTGCTTTCTTAGCTACTGCTTGATGTGCCTGGGGTGCTGCCTTTGGGTTGGTCTGGCCTAAAAGCATGGTGTTGAAAGGATGGAAGAGGCAGTTGAAGCACATCCAAAAATCAAAACAGTGGAGTGGAGACAAAAAAGAAAAACATTCCCATACCAGCTGCTGTTGGTTCCTGCTGGCTGATCATCTGATCCACCGGCACTGGTTTCATGACCAAGTGTGAACACTGCATGATCAGGCCTCTGTCCTTGTGCTCTCTGGCGTGTAACAGCAAGCTGCACTTGTTGAAGAAGGCCAGCCGTTTGGCGCAGTGATTGCAGGTCACCTCGATTCTGAGCGAGCGCCGGTCGTAGTGCTGTGCTAAACTCTGCTCCAGGGCAAAGGCGTCACCGCACTCCAGACACCGGTAACCCTGCAGGGGATCAAACATCCTCTTTCTCAAACTGACATAGAGCTAAAATATTAAACAATGCTACAGCTTTGTTCTAATGAAAAAATACTCACTTTGCATTACATGAGCATGAAAAATAATCCATTGCGAGATATACTGCCCACATTTTCTTTCCTTTTTTTTTCTAATCTAATCTAATTGCTTAGCGCTACAGACTGTATATAAATGATGGATATAGTCACTGTGATGTCACCCGTTGCTTTGTGAAGTCTTGTTTTCAAGCCTGAACTTTAGCATTTAGCTGCCTTGTTTTTGTATTAAAACCAGACGTCACAAGCATCAAGTTTTACACATCTAGGGAACATTCAAGACCAGCTTTTTGAATTCTGACAAAACTGTAAAGGAGTGAAACTGGTATTCTCTCACCATGTTATACACCAGGTGGTGTTGTGTAAGTGAGTGACAAAAATTAACCATGTTGCTGATTAGTAACTAAAGTTGGTAACTTCTTCAGGGTAAAACCACTGAATAAGAGTTTGCTACACTTCTGATTAACTGCTGGCAGAGCACTCTAGGTCAATGTCCCTGCTGGATTTTTAGTCTTCCCTCACAGAGAAGAACTTTCCACATCCTCAGAAGATCTACTCTCATATGTGAACAGTCAGTGACGACATTTAACTCCAGATCCTCTATCAATGACAATCACCTCTCTGTTGTTGTTCGCATTTCCACCTCAGACATTTAATCTGACTTTAATGCACTTCAATGAGAAAAATCGAATCTGTTTTGGGCTTGAACAAGAAAAAGAAGCTGAAATCAAATGCTTCATTTAGCTCCTGACCAACTAATTCTTTAATTTCTAAGAGAGCTTACCTGCGCAGGTAGAGAAATGCCCCACTCTGCAGGAAGAGGGGCGCTCAGATTTGGTTTATAACTGGGCAGCAGGTTCTTGTTATTCAGGATTTTGTTGAAGGCTTCCACTAAGTTGGTCTGGCTCTTTGATATGATGGCCCCAGTGCTGTTGACTATAGATGCTGGCCTGCTGCTGCTTTGAGGGGGCAGCAGAGGTAAAGAAGCAGGTAGTGTCACCCCACTGTTGAGAGTTTTTTGGCCCAGGGTGCGCAGGTTGCCTGTACTCGCACTGACTCTGGAGGAGGAGGTAGTAATAGAGGGCAGAGCTGCAGTTTTTGTGATGTTCACTGCTGTGGGGGAAACTTTAGGCCTGGCGTCAGCGGGGGTTTTCTCTCTAACTGTACTCACACCTTCTAGTGTGGCAGCGCAGGCATCCTGCAGCATCTCCACTGCAGTCAGCTGACTTTCTTGTGGTAACTCCCTTTTGGCTCTTGTGTTATGACGCTGTGGTGATGGTTTTGGAGCAGTCACACCCTTACTGGTGGCTCTTCCGCTTCTTTTAGGCGCCACACCAGTGACAGTCCTTGTGATGCTGCCTGTGGGCATTTTGATTTTAACTTTGAGTGGTCGCAGTGGAGGTGAAACCGTCTCTGTGGTGCTTGCAGCATCCTCAGTGTCAGCATCAGACTTCTCCGTGTCTAAATTTTCCCCATCTCCATCCACCTTTTCACCCATTCCTTCACTGTTACCCGGCTTGTCTTGCTGACAGTCCTCACTCTCCATGTGCTCCTCCTGATGGTGGAAATCGTCATGGTTTGCAGTTAGAGCTGCTGTTGAGCCAGGATCAGGGCTGCTGCTTCTATTTTGGAGTAAAAACCCTGTCTCACTGGGTGGTGGGCTCTCAGGCGACTCCCTCTCATCAATCACATGTTCTGGGTATTTCTCCTCTTGGACTGATGCAGAGCTGGTGCTAACATGTGGGAGGCGGTCCTGGGAACTTTTAGGTGAGGGTGGAGAGCTTGGTGTGGTAGGCAGCCCATCCTCCTCGTGTTGGGGTTTTGGTTTTCTGGAAAAAGTGAGCTTAGGAGGATCAGAAGGTCTCGTTTCAGGAGACCCAAGAAAAGTAGGTGGTAATTTTGCTCTGTATTTAAACTTAGGAGGTGGGGCGATTACAGATTCTGGGCTCTCCTGGATCACCAGCTCTGGTTCTGAGTCATCTTCATCTGTGTGCATAACATGCTTGATTCCAGTTTCAACGCTGTCATTTTGTAGTGACGGTGATGATAGTGTATTATCTCTGAGACAGGTTTCATCCTGCTGAGGGGAGTGAAGAGAAAGGTGATCACTGACAGAGGCTGGGGAAGGAGGAGACAATGGGGTGGGAACACCAGTGGTTGGCGACTTGAGGTGGAGAAGGGGCCTTAAACTGTTCATAACATCAACCGCATGCTGGGAAGATCCAGGCTCAGGCCTTTTATCGGTTTCACTGTCACTTTCACTCAGTGTGGACCTCAGAGGTGAAGCCTCGTGCCATGCTTCTGTGCTAGACTGTCCCTGCCGGCTGGAGGGAGATTCCTCAAAGCCATTAGTCGTCTCACCCTCCACAGCAGACTCAGAGGGGAGTCTGGGACAAAGCTGTGAAGTGATGTCATCCAACTTAACGTGCACAGGAGAGGCTAAGGCACTGCTTGAAGGATTGTCTGTTTTATCCCTGGCAGACTTCTCTTCCTCTTCAAAAGACTCTGACCGCACTGTGTTCTTAACAATAACACTGACCACAGGAGGCTCACTTTGAGGGGCAGGAGAGTCGGCAAACCTTGAAGGAGATCCACTCTCTCTCCCATGCACGTTAGTCTGGGCCTCATCCCGTTCCTCGTCTGGACTGGACTGAATGGCCTCTTTGGCATCAATGTCAGGAATGTCAAACGCTGCCAGCAAATCATCAAAGTCTGGGGTCTTCATATCCCCCATTGCCACTGCACGCAAAACCAATTAAAGCAACAAATGAGTTGGAACAACTGATTAATTTAGTCAGGACAAGCTGACACAGATAAACTACAAAGGTTACACATTTATGAAGATGAATATATATTAATATACACTGATAAAGCTGCTCCTTATAAAATTCCAATAAACTACATGTTCTATATTTACTAATCAGAAGAGAATCCCTTAGTGTTTGTTAGATTACACATATAACCCTAACCCACATTAAACTGTAACTATAATGCTGGTAAAATGAAAGTTCAAAGCATTTAAACGTAGCATTCAGCTGAAAAAACTAATACAGCTTGTTTTTTTTAATACTGAAGGTTTCTTTGTTTTCTGTACCCTTTTTAAACAATTTACACAGAATTCTTTACCAAAAAAGGAGAAAAACAGGAAATTAGTTGTTGGCAGTGCTTCGATGCCTCTAAGGTCTTTCTGTTGGTTGTATAATGTCCATGTAAAAGCTACAGATTATGTGTAATACTCTGTGGAATTTTTATTGTTTTTAAATCTCAGCCACCAAATGCACTGCCACCAGAAAAATCCCATATGTGATATTTGTTTCACCAGTAAAGTAAAAAAAAAGAAAAAAAGAAAAGAAATCTGCACATTTGCTGCAGATTTGTCAGCTGCACATCCATGATGTGAATCTCCTGTTCCACCACATCCCAAAGTTGCTTTAGATTGAGATTGGCTGTGGAGGTCACTTGAGCACAGTGAACTCCCCATCCTGCTCAATAACCAGTTTGAGATGATCTGAGTGGTGGTCCTACTGGAGGCAGCCATCAACAGATGGGCATAAAGAAAATATCCCCCATAACATTAAACCACTACCAGTAGCTTAAATTGCTGATACAGGACAGGATGGATCCATGCTTTCATGTTGTTTAGCTCAAATTCCGACCTAACCAACTAAATATCGACACAGACAGCATTTTTCTAATGTGTTGTCCATTTTCGGTGGTCAATTTTAGCCTCAGTTTCCTGGTCTTAGACAGGGTAGCACTCAGAGTGGTCTTCTGCTGCTGTAGCCTACCTGCTTCAAGGTTCAGTTTGTTGTGCACTCAGAGATGCTCTTCCGCATACCTTCGTTGTATTAACCAGTTATTTTTGGTTACTGTGTCCTATAGGGGTGGGGGGAAAAAATCGATACTATGTAGTATCGTGATATTTTGTTTGCTAATAATGTATCGATACAGGGACAGCAGAAATCAATATTTTGTTACAAAAAAAGTTTTTGTGGACTGGAACATGCTCTGACTTCAGAGCATGTTGATCAGCTCCTTTTTCTGAGCAAGAATCCTGACATTCCTTCACTGTCCAAATGTGTTTAACTTTTTTTTGGCCGATATAAATATGACAGTTTACTTATTTTAATTTAAGACATGTTTTATTTTAATTAAGTTTAATACTTTTTTATTTAATGTAAAATTATATTTTGCTTTAATTTACTTTCAAATTCTTCAGTTGCTGAAGGGGCTGCATAGTTTTCATAAATTTCATAGTTCAGAATAGCTATAATTGTACCAGATGGTTGCATTCAGTTAAGTTGGACTAGACTGTAATACAAACCGTTCAGTTTGTCAACAATAAAACTGACTGAAATGAGAGAAAGACTGAGTGTGAGACTTTCATATTAGATAAAATGAATATTGATAAAGTTTACCTTTATGTACAAATCTGAATATCGCAAAATATTTAAAAAATTGCAATAATATCGTATCGTGCGTTAAGTATTGTGATAATATGGTATCGTGGGATGTATGGTGATTCCCACCTCTAGTGTCCTACCTATCAGCTCAAAGCAGTCTGGCCATTCACCTCTGACATCAACAAGACATTTTCACACAGAGAACTGCTGCTCACTGATTATGTTCTCTTTTCTGGAACATTCTCTGTAAACCCTAGAGATGGTTGCGTGGAAAAATCCTAGCAAATCAAATCATCTAAAATACTCAGAGCATGCTGTCTAACACCATCAACCACGCTACATGCTAGGTCACTTATTAAATCAATTCATTCTGATGCTCAGTTTGAATTTCAGCAGGTCGTACCGAACATGTCCGCGTGCCTCTATGTGCTGAGTGCTGTCACGTGAGAGGCTAGATGGCTATTTGCATAAAAGAGCAGTAGAACGGATGTACCTAATGAAGTGGTCGAAGTGTATGCGCTTAAAGTATTGACCAAAATTTGATTGCAATTTTTAATGAATGAATTATTTGCTCTTCTAGACAATAAAACGCGTATAAACACTTACCTGTACTTCACATATCTCAATATCACCATGTCCAAATTACACATTTATATGAATGCATGGTTTGACTGTACCTATTCACTTCAGACTCTCAAAAGTAAAAAGCAATT
This sequence comes from Neolamprologus brichardi, assembly GCF_056152115.1. Classification (NCBI taxonomy): domain Eukaryota; kingdom Metazoa; phylum Chordata; class Actinopteri; order Cichliformes; family Cichlidae; genus Neolamprologus; species Neolamprologus brichardi. Next base: position 15,724,655 of record NC_142114.1, on the reverse strand, counting down.
AAATCCAAAACAGCGTTAAACTTTAGGTTAAAGATTTGGGATACTATTTCTACTTGCTTTAAACACGCAAACTTCTGTTTTTGTCCATAACAGCTTGCAGGTTTACGCTGACTAAAATCGAAAACAGTTGGCATGAAAAGGGGTTAGTCAAAGCAAAACTACAAGAGGAGAGACTCTACCGGTGCAGAACAGCACATTTAAAAAAGAAAAACACGGAAACTACTGCACAATTCTCACACCATCAAGTCAAACTTCACAGTCGTTTTTGCAACAAGTGTGTGCTACTGCTAACAGCTAGCTACTTTAGCAGTTACCTGCTAGCTGGCCTTCCTAATGAAAACACACCAACTCTCCTTAAGCAGTCCAAATAACTGGAGCAGTGCAGCACTCGGGTATGCGGGCTCTAATCCATCTTATCCGCTGCGTGTTAAGTGTGCTAGCATTAAAGAGGACACGAGAACTGTAATTTAATTATGTTACCTGCAAGTTAGCGAAGTTGGTTCCTCACTTTGCACTTGGTCTCATACGTGTTTGCGTCATCAAATGCGACGGTGAGCTACTGCACCAAATAAAACTCAGACGTCAGAAAGTGCCCTCTGTTATCTCCACGTACCTTTACTATCTTATCTCCCACAAAAGAAAACAACTAAAAAATAATTCTGTTATCGACTTCGTCTTATTTACGCACTATGATGTGATTCACAGCATTTTAACATACAATATCATCAGTCCATTAGGTGCTTGTTCAGGTAATTGTTATCGTAAATATCGAATCAGCTAATCATATGGCAGCGGCTAAATGCATGTAGGCACGTAGACAGGTTCAAGACGACCCGCTGGAGTTCGACCCCACCATCAGGTTGGGGAAGAAATGTAATGTTATTTCAGAAACTGCTGACCTACTAAGATTTACCGCACAATCATAGGGTTCACAGTGGGCCGCTGTTCTGAGTGAAAATGTCTTGTTGATGTCAGAGTGCCCAGACTTCTTTGGGATTGTAGGAAAGCAACAACATCAGAAATGATCAATCCTTAGAACTAAGATATGTAGAAGAGTACCTCTAAAGACAGAACATGCCAAAGCTTAAAGCAGATGGGCAACAGCAGCAACACTGGGCGCCACTCCTGTCCGCTAAGAGCAAAAAAACTGAGGCTTCAATTCATACAGGTTCACTAAAATTGAATCCCAGATTCAAAAACGTTGCCTGGTCTGATGAGCAGGATATTTTCTTTATGACCCCAACATTTCCATTCTGATGACTGCTTCCAGCAGGGCAATGCACCGATGCAAAATTGAGATCATGGATGTGAAGCTGACAAGTCTGCAGCAATTGTGTGATCATTTTGATATGGACCAAAATCTCTGAGGAATGTTTCCTGCAAAAGGGAATCCAACCTGTACTAATAAGTTGTACAATAAATAAATAAATATTTCAATTATATTTTTAAATGGAAGTGTATGCAAGTATCAGGCAAACATTTATTTCTAGTTTGTGCAAGGACATTAAAAACTGTAAATAAACTTTTGAATTCTGGAAATTTATTGAGGAAATCTGTCCATGTAACCATGTAACTTAGTTACATCACAAACAAAAAATCAAGATAACACAAGTCCTGAACACAGAAGGGTTAACATCAGAAGAGTACATAAAAAAGGCAAATGTTTAGAGTTTACACAGCTATATAAACAAAAGGTGAACAAACTGTTTCCTGTTCTGAGGAGAATGACGCTATGGTGAATAACACACACAGAGCAATTCTCATCCTTTATTTATAACACTGTGCATTATGCTCATTTCTTTTTCTCCTCGTCCTTCTTGGCGTCGGGTTTAGAGCCCGTTTGGGAAGCTAGAGAGCCCATGGCATTACGAATGGCCTCGTTGTTGGGGTCGACCCCAGGAAGGTTTTCTAAAACACTCTGGAGGAACTCCGGATCCTGCATAACATCATAATCCTCTTCATCCTGAGCAGAGGTTTTTAAATAAATAAATATATAAGGTTTTTGTTTTTAGTGTGATGAAAACTTTGATTTCAAACCACAGTTGCTTATATTCACCTTAGCTTCACTGGAGTCGATGTCAGCACCTGTATCCATGTCCTCAGCACCAAACTCTGCAGAACAAATGAAAGCAGTGATGTCTGTGCATAACAAAAAGGGGACTGAAAGTAATTGTAGTTGTTTTAACCTGAAAATTTTAATAGGAAAAAACAATTTTTAAAAAGGTCTAAAATTTGAATTTTTTTCCCCTCAGTTAGCTCAAGTTATACCCAAGTTGTACATTAACACTACCTTCATAAATATCTAACTAAAACTCTTTGGGGACTTGATGACCTACAAGCCAAATCTGGTATTTTCGTACAGTAATCCAGCGCTGTAGTCATTTTTTCACCCCAAATTTACAGGTGAACTCTAGATACAAGTTAATACAAATTATGCACGTAACATATACAGAGCACTTATAAGTTATGAACCCTCTATAATAATTTGCTGACTGGCTGTAGTAAAAGAAGAAGAAAAAAAATGTAGGTAAACCTGCTCCTGCTCCCTGCATGGACATCTGCAGAGCATAGGCGATCTGCTCATCCTCTGTCATGCGGCTAAAGTCTGGTAGGGCAGGTGTGGCCGAGTCTGTATGTGGAACAGACATCTTCAGCAAGGCATCCTCAGACTCTGAAGCAGACAAAAAAAGAATATGTTGCATGTATGTCACACAGTGGAAAATTGTGTTTTTATATTTTGTTTTGGGATCAGACTGTGTGTTGGTACATAGTGTCGATTCTATTTGCATGTTTTTATTGGAATAGTGATATTGCATGTTTTTTTATTGATATTCCTATTGCATGATTTTATCCCCATATTTATAGTGTGTGTTTGGTGTTGTTGTATAGTATTTTTATTCCACTGTGTATTAAGCGGACAGTTGTAGGCACCTGTGAGGTGGGGGCGTTCCCCGAGGTGGCCTATTAGCCGCCAAACGGACTTAAGGGAGATAGTGAGCACAAAGACGGCAGAGGAGAAACACACGAGAAGCGAGGAGCACGAAACAAAACGTGTGCAGCCCAGCACCTGCAAAGAAAGACCGGCCTGCCTGTGGGGCGTCACGAGATATCCGACGATCGGCCAGCATAACCCGGCGATCCAGTCCAGACGGACGAAATAGCAACAGTGGGAGGCGACGCGTGAAATCCACAGTAGGGCAGGGGGACGCCTCTGCCTGCATTTGTGAGTATCACTTTCCCACTGTTGGGCGCTAGGCGTAGCTTTGCCGGGGGAGGGTAACAGCGGCTGCGCCGACAACGTTGCTGGCCCGTGTCTGTTGTTTCAGGGCAGGGCTGCGAGGGAGGCCGTGTGCAGGTGCGGAGAGTGGCTGGACTGCACGGCCGCGCACCGTCAGGCGGAGATAGGAGCCTCCTCCCTGGTCTGCTGCTGGCGAGTTTTACCATCCCGGAAGAGGAGTTCCTCTCCTGTCTCTTCCAGCTAAGGAACATTTGCCCGCATGTGTGTGGCTGGACAAGAGGGAATATAGGACTCTGGGGGGGGAAGTTTTTACCATACAAAAAACATTCATTTAGTTTTGGTTTTTAGTGTATAGTTATTCCTGCCGGCAGGGCTTTTAGCAGGTTGCGAACATTATTTTTATTGTATAGCGGGGATTTTAGCCTGTATTTGAGGGTTCGGACTGTGTTTTATCCTAAAAATAAATGGTGTGTTTAAAGCTGGCTTAGCTTCTGTTCTCCGAGCGCTGACCCACTCACTCCCTTTCTGCTTGTATATATACGGACGTGGTGGTTAAGATTTAGGTCCACCAGTTTAGCGGCTACATGTATACACTCAGATCACTCGTTACTGAGGGAAAACGGGCAGCAATGGGCATCTATGAATGCAATGTTTTCTCACCATCTGCAGCTGGGGAGGAAATGCCAGCTTCAGCAGCTGATGCAACAGCGGCTCTGCGAGCTTCATCCTCCTGTCGCTGTCTCTGCTCCTCCATGGACACACGCAGAGCCTAGTGAGAAGAGCAGGAGACAAAACAAAAATTACTTCCTAATGAAACTCATTGAGTCTTACAACTGTGCAGAAAAAAGCAAAGAAAAGGCAGAAAATATAATGAAGAAAGACTAAAATAGATCATTTGAAGAACTTTTAATGTAGTCACAAAAAGTTGTGGCTATATTAAACTGCACAAACTATACAAACAAAAACAAAAATTATGTCCTGTGTTCACTCACCAAAGCCAGCTCAGGGTCTGCACTGGGATCTACTCCAAACTCAAAGTCACTGGCACCCAGACCCAACATGGCACCACCCTCTCCTGCCAGAATGGGTGAGGACAGCAGGGCATCGGCAAGACTGGGACCCGGGGGTACTGTGACCAGATGGGAACCTGCTCCCTCTTTGCCATTCAGCGTGTTGATGAAGGCTGTCAGCTTCTCTGTGTTCATCGCCTGCGGGCAGAGCAGAAGTTAAGAGGTGCATGTGGTTCTGACGACAATATATACACTAAAATGTTTGAGTGGGTTATAAGCTCAGAAGGTTAAAAAAAATAAAAATACCTCCTCTCCAAAGTTAATGACATCAACATTGACCTTTTCTTTCTTCAAACGCTTTGCCATTTTGATCAACTACAAAAAGAGAGAAACACTTGAGTTAAAACAAACACTAATTTATCAGGCGCGTCATACATTTATAAGTTCAACATTGACATCAGAGACCACTTAGCTAACGAACTGGTGTCTGTTTAAGGAAACAGCAACACTAAAGGAGCTGTTGAAGCAGCTTCAGCTCCCAGGCCAAGATTTGAAGACTTTATGTTCTTTAAAGCAACAGAATCGCTCTGTGAGGTACATTTCCTTTGTAAACAATTCAACCGATGCTGTAACATTGAGATTGTGGCCTACATGCTGTGAGATAGTAATGTTTGATGTCAAGTTTGTCACGTCTTTCGTAACCTTAAGATACGATACTGCTGTCCAACTAGTGATTTCAGAGTAAACTCAGTTAACTGTAATATAAACTGATTGCTTTCCAGATGCTAGTCTGAAACAGCTGCAAGTCTTCTCACTGGTTATCTTAACCAAGGTGGGGGAAAGCAACACTTTTTGAGCAATACATGAACCCTAATAAGATAATAATAACTAATAATAAGAGTTTGGCTTACTTCTTTTTCGTTGTCACACACTGGGCTGCCAACAAACGCAATTATTCGCATCTTGTGGTTTTTGCCCTGTCTGTGCTTCAGTGCCAACTACAGACAGAAAGACAGAACATTAAAAAAGAGAAACAAACACATACAAAATAAAATGCATCTGTGTGATTTTCTGTGTGTGAACATAAAAACAGAAATGGCAGAATAGCATTTACCAACATCAATACAATCAGTACCACTGATAACAACTGCATGAACTTTTAGCAATACAGCCAAATGTGTTTAAAAAAAACAACCAAACACACAAAAAACCTTTTGAAATATCCAAATTGCTTTCGTTAAATTTAGGGAACAATTTCAAGTTGCAAACTACACTGAAAGTATCAAATGGAATTTCAAGGAAACCTGTGGAAAGCTGCCCTTTTTCACAAGTCTGTAACACTTATGCTGGATTCAGACTTCGGCACTGAGTCAGGTGAGGTTTGTGGCATAACCTAAATAAGTGGCCCACGTTTTTGCTGATACTTATACTGATGCTATGATTATTATTCCTTATATTGAGACGATTATCGTTATTCTCTCACTAATAAGTTTAAAGACTGTGACCAAAAGTAGCCATAAATGCACAGGAGGATTCGAGAATGCTGAACAGACTAATCACAATAATTGTATGTGGGCTGGAATTTCTAGGGAGCTGCACATCAGGGTTTCAGGAGGGTTTGTCATTATGACGTAGCTACGACGTAGATTAACACAAATCCCCAGTTTGTTTGTTTTGCTCCTCTCACAATCTTCTTGTTACTTTAAGCCTTTCCAACTCAAGCTCTTGTACTGCAGTCGAGCTCACTCCTTACGTCCGTTCTTCCTGATTGCTTTCTTGCTCGTACAAATTAAATAACAGAGTACAACTTAGCCTTTCCTGCACTGTCGAACCCACAACTTCTTCTGCAATGGCCACATCGGCCTCCTTTTTTTGAAACACTAGGCTCTGTTTTGTCTAATATTTACTACACTAACTGGGCTTAAGAACCTTTACTTCAAAATATCCTGCAATTCTGCAAACCCAGCAGCTCCTCACTTAGACAACAAAATTTGCTACTGTATCCATTAATTTAAAAGGACCTCACTAAAGCTGCAGAGAGCAACAACAACACTATTAGTCCAGAGTTTTTAATCAAACTCTGGACTAATGATCCATCCACATGTCTTAAAACGTCACTGCATTCAAGCATTTCTACTTGTATATTGTGTGTCCAGCAATAAGACCAAGATAGCAGTTGTTGTATGATAAAAATCAAACTCACATGCGCTACCCTGATACCGGTGCAGAAGCTAATGTTTCCACATGGCTGCACAGCATGCAGCTTCGACAGTATCCTCCCCGTATCCGGAGTCAGCGTGGTCAGCACCTCACAGTTGCTGCAGAGCGAATCACAACACTTGTGTTATCATAGGTTTTATCCCATCTTAAACCTCAGTATACTGAAGTGGATTGCTGCTTACTTTGCCATGGAGATGAGGCCCACGTTGTTTTCAGGGTTGCTTCGAGTCTTTGAGTGACATACGATGTTAACAGCATCCTGCTGAGCCTGCAGCCGAGTGGGTAGAAAGTCTCCATTTCGCATGTACTCACTGTTGTCCACACTAAGGAAATTTAAAGTAGATTATTTAAAATAAAAGCACTTGTTCAATGTAAATGAATGATATAAGTCAAATAACATAAATATTGCTTGTGAAAAGAGGCCAAAAACAATATCATCAGGATTTTTCCTGCTCAAAATTGGCATTTAAAGGTTGATTATGCAAATAAACGAATCTAAAACCACTCAAATTCTTTAAAGAAAAAAAATGCCTTAAAAAAATAAAAACAATTTTTTTAGGCAGCTTCTTGGACATAGCAGCTACTATATAAATGTTTACAATTTGGGCTTTGTAAAATTAGGATTTTACCGACTTCATATAGAAATAAATACAATGTTTTAATAACAATGTTTGAAAGCCTTTTATTGTCTCAAAGGATGAGTTATGTTACGTTAAAAGATAGAGGTCTAATTTAAGGAAAGCGATAGCATTCATCTTTGTTTACTGCGTTGGCGAAATGTATGTTTTCATATTGACAGTAGCCTTTTGATTTGTTAGCGGGCTAATGCTAACGTATTAAACTGCTTTTAATCTACCGCCAGAAGCAACCTAAAAATTACAGCTAGATTAAATTCAAGTTGGGTAGAAACGATATGAATTAAACTACAAATATACAAGCAGTAGCATCACCAGGTCCTGATTATAGAGCTGCTGTTCAGCTAACGATGATTGCTTTGAGCTGCTGGCTAACGTTAGGTTGTGCAGTGACTCAGGGAATAGACGGACTTCATTAATTCCTAAACAAAGCGAGAAAAACACGTCCAAAATAATTTATATAAACAGCGCCAAAATGAAACACATTCAGCTTTTCATGTCACGGGTTCATTTAAACAAAGCTAGCACTCAAAAGTGTTCATTTTCAACATAATTCAAATTCCTTACCAGACCATAGTGCTTTCAAGCACCATCTTGGCGTCTGCCGTTTACTACGTCATCGTGATGCTTTGTGGGTAATGAAGTTAAATCGAAATTTGTCCGATAAAGCCAAATCTTTAAATTTTATATTTCTTGCTGTGTACAATCTACGGATTCCATAGCGTATAGGAGCTTGTTTTCGATTCTGAAAAATAAATACATAAAATTGCCAGTCAGAAAGAAATTTTAAGCTATTATCTCAAAATTTCAATTTCAATTGCTGGTACAGTGAGCTGGAGTGCCCGACTGTTATAAGCTGTTATAAACTAAAGGAAAACAGGTTAAATTATACCGAGATAATTAAAATCTTTACATTGCATACAATTTAGAAAAGATGTAAGAAGAAATAATGGTTTTACATTGTTCATATTTCATTGTGCATGCTGCAACAGCTTGCTGTGGTTTTCTTAATTGCACTTAATATGTAATAGGAAAAAATTCACACACACACACTCACACATCAAAGCCCCCATTAGTTCATATTTCCAGTTTAAAAAAAGAAAAAGAAACCGTCCACAGTCCAGTGGAAAGAAAGCAGGTCAACCGATGTTGGCCTTGCAAATAAAAGTGGGTTAAACATCCTAAAGTGGGGTCCAAATCATCCAGAGGCAGAAGATTTCACAACTCGGATGCAAGGTATGAGATATGCATTTCTCTGTAAAAAAAAAACTTAGAAGCTCGAAACCTTGACATTATTCACCTGACAGTGACTGAATGACCATGAAATTATATCAAAATAACTCACTATCTTCACTGATACTAAACGGTTCAACCTTTAGGTGAAAATAACTGTACTCTTAATGTCTGCAACATGCTACACACACACACACACACACTTGTGACTTATTTCATCTTCCACTTGTGCAGATCTCTAAGGGAAAGTTTTGGTCTTCCCAAAAAAGACCAACACAGGTCATGTGAAACTCCTTACATCTAAAAACAGTTGCAATTCTCTGAGTTCCTGTCTGCGATCAGACAGTGCAAACAAAGTTTGTTCATTTCAGTGTTTCAAGAACAGTTTGTCCCAGTTTCTAGCATCTGGAACACCTGTTTAGATCCCTCACTGATATTACCAGGAACAATGTGCTCTTTCCCAATTTGGAGCAAAACAATAAATGAACTTTTGGTCTTTAACATTAAGTCAGTCGACGTCATCCAGGTGCAAACTGGAAAGATAAAGCCAGTTCCTGTTGCTGTCATTACCTCCAAACACTCGTTACTCTGTAAGCATCACCTGGAGCTCTGACAGCAGGTTATTTCACCTGAGGATGGATGGCAAGCTAATTTTAATGAGATTCACCTACCATCAGGATCCACTCAAGGAGCATCCCGCACCCCACCAGCAGGCAGTGTGACACCAGTAAGACTTTCAGTCATATGAATTCCCCAAAACAGATTAAATCTTCACTTCACAAACCTTTTTGGGATAAACTGTAACATGGCAAAAAGTGGAAAAAGTGAAGTTAATCCTTTCCAGCTCAGTATGAAACCAAAGTGCATATTTTCATGCAGGAAGTGATATAATAGGGTGCAAAACAGGAAATCAATTTTAGTAACTGCAGCATTCACTGCGATGCTCAGATTTAAAAACAACAACAACAACAACAACCAACCAAAATGAAGACTTACAAAATGTGTTTATTCATTTAAAATCAGACATGAAAACATCACCACCACCACCACCACATAACTGAAACATGGCCGGAGGGACAGGCAGCACATATCGCATGAGAAGGCATTTCCGTGACTCATATGTACATATACACATTTTGTACACAGTAAAAATATAGTAATCGAAGCATATAGGACAACCAGCAACGGAGGCTCAGGAGCCGTATAACACATTCATGTAGAAAAAAAGCATGGAGAAAATCATCATGGAGAGAATATATCTATCGTATCACAATCCAAACATGAAATATAAAAAGTTAAATTGTCAAACAGTCTCCCTTTATAGGCAACACATGCTATAAAGTTTCAGACATCCTTCTGTCAGTATACACTTTACTTACAATCATCTAAAAAGGTACATAACACATCACTTCAACCTACAGCAATCAGTCGTATCAATAAATATGCTTCTTAGAGCTGAAAAGTGGCAGATTATGGTTCATATTGCATTACTTCAAATTCATTGTAGTGTCTACTACTGAGTGTACTGCCTTAGAAGCACCAAAAGAGGTTTTTCCTTTTGTCACGGTGTAGTACATTACTCCAGCAAAACTGGTGTGCAGCCAGCAATTAACCAGTGCAACCAATTTAAAGAAGTCATCACATAAAAACATCAAAATGTAGCTCTCACAAAATCAAACCCGGACTCGTTCTGATCTGAAGACACTGTCAGAGTGTTTACTCTGTTGGCTGTGGCATTTCATTTTTGTATTATAACTGTGATTAGTTTACATTTCAGCAAACTACCAGAACTATTTCATTTCAAGTACAACTAAAAGGTTCTAAACGCTACCACAAATGAATGAATTTCGCAGGAATGTGGAGATAAATCTTGAAATGAAGAAATAATTGACAAAGAAATGTTATTAGGCTCTGGTTTTTACATCAGATAAAACTTTCAACGTCAGGAAAAACAAAATACATCCAGTTTAACAATAAATCCTTAAACACAGGTCAGCCCAGTGTTATTACCATACAGAAACCATCAGTCCATGCAGTAATCTAAAGCCCTCGCCCTCAGCCTCACGTTAACTGCACTAAATCTTCAGTCTACTCTGCTCTTCTCTTTGGTGACTTGCTTATAATACAAAAAGACTTAAATCGTCAGCTGTGCATTGATGAACATGAGTAATTTTCCTTCTTTCTCTATTCATAGCTCATATTTCTTCCCAAGCCTCTCTGCTGCATAGACCACATGTGCTCAACAAACATAAATAACGATTCTTTAAATGAGATGTCTCAAGTTTTCCTTCAGTCACTTTGTAGTGATTTCTCTATCAGAAATATCTCTTGGGGTTAGAAAAAAAAATCACTTAGGTAGAATAAACACAGCCACATTGAAGCTGAGCAAGACTTCATAAAAACACAATACAATAATTACTTATCGTTAACAATATTGGTCTGATTGGACGTGAGCGAGTGTCATTTCTGTAACCAGCAGAAATGAGGAGGCCGGTATATCCTTCAATGTATGATGTGACAGGGAGCAATGTGATTGGCTGAGATGAAAAACCGCAGTGACCGAATACCTGACGTAACCAAAAAAAAGGAGATTGTAATAGAGTTTAAAACTGAAAGTCTGAAAACTGACTCACTGGTTGGTCGGGACGTATAAATGGCAGTTTGAGGACTTCAGCTGTAGTGATAAGGCAGGTTTCTATGTAACCAGTGCACTCACCTGTAAAAAGTGTCAGTTTTCATCGCATGTAAGGGAAGGGGACAAACACGGAAAGGCACAGACATGACGCACGGCAACTTTAAATTAAATTCAACAGCATCTACTGGTTAGCAATGCTGTTACACTTATACTTCAGCACATACGGCCATAAACAGAGAGGGGAGATGTTCAGGTTAGTATAAATGTGATCTGCCATGGTAATAAGACTAGGGATGGGTATCGAAACCCGGTTCTTGTTGAGAACTGGTTCCCACTGTTTCAATTCCTTGGAATTGTTTGCCTTTTTTGCAAACGATTCCCTTATCGATTCCAGTCGCCCCGAATGACGTCACCACGTTGCGGAGCAGGAAACATGGCGGCTCAAACGCTCAAAAGTTTGGTTATACTTTACGAGAACGGATGACTACAGGGCAACTTGCAATACTTGCAAAGTAGATATTTCATTTAAGGGAGGAAACACTACGAATATGCAAAAGCATTTGCTCACAAAACATGCGATGACCTTAAATGAATGTTGTGTTTTTAATTCCGCTCCGGACTCGTGAATCTCAACCCAGCAGCAGCGGTCTCCCGTTAATGCGGCAGAGTGCATTAACAGTGCATATTATGTTAGCGCGATCTGCCTTATTACAAAACCGTGCATTTAGGTGACCATGAGGAGAGAGACAGAGTCTGGCTGGCGCTCGCTGGCAGTTCTCGCTGCAGTCTACCGGTAGCGTCTCATTTCAGGCCAGGATAGACGAACATCACCGAGCAGTGACTAAGTTTGTGGTCAAAGACACAGCAGATGCCCCGATTTTCGGTAAGTGAATGTGTTTAATTGTAGGCAGGGACATTACTGGATATTCTTGTGTAATTGCTACAGAATAATTTATGTTATACTTTGTTATTGCTACAGAAGAATATTTATTTTATTATTTTAAATTTTAAATTTCTTTTCCTGGGGACCCTGTGACACCCCATGGAAGAGCCGTAGGCTGTGGATCTCTTAAGATCCCACTGCTGGGTTTGTAAGGCCATGTTACTCCTAAATTTCTATCTTGTTCAAAGAGAAGATATAAAACAAAGTTCTAAGCTAATCGATCTTCGTGTTCTCCTTTTTTAAAAAAAAGAATTGATAAGAGAATCGATAAACAATCGAATTGTTAAACAGAATCTAAACTGGAATCGGAATCGTGAAAATCTTATCAATACCCATCCCTAAATAAGACACTTTTTTTTTTATGCGGAAAAACACTACAATGTACATTCAGCAGTGGGGAGATCTATGTGGCACCACTGAGGCTTCCAGAAAAATAACTTATAAGAAAAAAATGACCATATAGGTCAGGTTAAAACCCCATCGCTCTGCTGTTTTAAATGAATACTGTACAATCAGTAAAGAAAAACGCAAACACGACTACAGAGTCGACAGCAGCAGGTGTTGATTTGAAGGATTTCTATCGATGGCGGTGAGAGAGCCATGGATAGCTTAGAGTGCTGAGGGGAGATGGATGTGCAATAACAGGTACGCCGGAGTGGGAGTCACGGAAATGTGAACCCACCTAGACTGTGCACGAACGCACAGTAACATTCATTCCTCCTATGTAGGCTATGCCCTTCATGTGCTTTTGTGTGTGTGTTCCTGCTGAACCGTCCCTGCCCACTCCTACCCACATCTCCTCATGCTGTGGATAGTGGGCAGGATGACTGGCTCTTCAAGGGATAATTTGACTGCCTTCCACAATCAACTGGTGATAGTGAAGATGACCTCTTTTTTTTGTTATTTCTCTTTCAATACAATATACAACTCATTATATTGTTTACTATATCATTGCTGCAGACGGACATGAAGGGAAATCTTCAATTCAGGGCCGAAAGCCTTTTTCTGAGTGTGTATCGGACAGTTTTGGATCGGTGTGGACAAATATGTACACACAGTGACAGTGCTGATGGCTGGGGAAGTCTGGAGCCTACCGCACAACATGGTCCAAATCACTGCTTTCCTCACGGTCGCAAACCATGCTGTTTTATTCGGTGGCTACTGTATAAACTGCAGAGGTCACAAAACAGCAGAGGAGCGATGGAGGGTCTGCGGTGGATGACTGACTCCAGTTCATTTTGCCTTTCTTCTACCCACCTCGCCGTTTCCAGAAGTCTCTCATTGCTGGGAGTGTTTTTACTGCAAAGAAAAAATGTAATTCAGATTGTTTTGTATTTCTGACACCATGCATAAACACTAGCGAATGAACACACTTACGAAACAGATGTTGGTCTCAGGGACGATGTCCGACAGAGAAACTACATCTTCATTTCCAGACAGGTTGCCTGAATTATCTGCAGCCCCTTCTACTCCCAAACTGCAAAGCGGAAAAAGCAATCAATGAGACACAATGACTAACATAAGGAGTTAAAAAAAACAAACATATTTATTGATTTTGTTTTTTTAAACAGACTTATCATTGGCTGTACTCTGTACCTGTGGGAAACAGCCTGGTCACAGTCCGTGTTTGCCGATTTGTGCACTTCCACGCCTACAGAACTGCAGAGGAAAGTCAGAGTCAGACCAGAAGAGATGAAAAAACACAGCGTGAGCACGAGAAGGAAGATGAGAGGTTTTACCGCAGGGGAGGAGAGGTGGAGACAACTCCTGTGCTGCCTTGTGATGAGGTGGACAGATTGGCCTCGCAGTCTGCAGGGTTGTCTACCAGCGGAGGAGTCCTAGGAACCAGATCCGGCCTTCCTGACTGCACACCTGAGGAAAAAAAAGATATTAATATGGCGATTACAGAGAGTTTAACAATCTTATCCAAAGCTGAGTGCAGTTTAGAATAAAATTAAGCCTGTTGGGAATGCAAGGAGCTGCTGCAGATTCAGTATAGGGATGAGCGCAACTAGTTGACTAGTCTTTTCAAGGCTGACGCTGCGCACTGCCTTTCTTTTGCCTTCTATGATGGGAAGTTGTAATCAGGTGAAAAGTAAGCACACGACAGCTGTGTGCTTCTGCAGGACTCTGTGACTGTACATTGGCTCAGTCACATTCTGCACAGACACATGGACTCTCACTGCTCACGTTAACTACAACTAACAGGTCTGACTTTGCACATGTCTGTGTGTGACATCAGATGACACAAAGCGCCAAACATTTCAGTGACATCTGAAACATAATTTTAGTGATTCAAATGTCACTGAGTATCACTACAATGTGTAGTTTGCTGATGCTATCTGCTGACCTTTATCTCACTTTTTTCCCCACCACTTTCATTTTTAATGCTTGATAAAAATTTGGGGCCTGAACTTGTTCCCACATCAGTGACCACTCCACTTAACCACAGATCTACTTAATGTGACCTCATCTTCTTGGCTCTTACCGCTGTCCACCTCGGACTCTGTGCTTTTAAAATGGGAGTGGTAAACTAGTCTGGAATCCACAGATGACTGTCCTGTCGCATGGGAGAGCGGTGTGGGTGCTCCAAGAGTGGGCGCCCTCCTAAGCCCTGCCTGACCTCCACCACGGCTTTTCTTGGATGGTGATGGTTTAACTGAAGAGGACAACAGGAAATGATCAGTGCAATCATCAGGACTTTTCACACCTCTGTTCTCAATGCAGTAAAATTAAAAAGACAGACATACGTGGAATTTTCTTGAACACTGTGTTGCACATGAATTGTTGGAAGCGCTCTGCATAGAAGCCAGGTCTGTGAACTGAAACTGTGTCCTAAGTAACAGGAAAAGGATCATTAAAACCTAACAGACCTTATAAAGCAGCATTTCTGTTTTAATTCACCAACTCTTAAAAGTGAAAAAAAAAAGCAGTCATAATTCTTTGTAGTCCAAGCTAATCAGTTAATATGGAAGCTACAATTACAATCAAAGTCTATTAATACACATTGTGATGTATAGTGTACGACTTACCCCATCATGGACCAGCGCCTTCCAGGAGTGCTCCAACTTCTTAATAAACCTAAATAATATCACATAATGAAACAATTTAGTGCAACTCACATAAGTGGCGTGAATCTTGCTTATGAATTAGCATCAAATGCATATATAAAGAGTGGATTCTGCTGCTCTGACACACATACCTGTAAGATTGGAGAATATCGATGATGCCGATGTAAATCAGCAACCTCTCTCCTTTGCTATTGCGAGCAGGAATACCACCCATGCTGCAAGGTCACAGAAAGAACACACTGCTTCATTCACCATTATTTCACAGCTACAATTTCCCCAGCAAGCAAATACAGGCTGACACAGGTGTGCTGATGATCACACTCACTGATCTTCTGAATCCAAAGCTCCCTTCCCTCGAGCCTCCCCCTGGATGGACTCCATGGCGGTGCAATACAGACTTTTCTGGGCTTGTGGTCGGCGCTGATCTGGGGTCACTGCTCCTTCGGACCCCGTATTGTCGACCAAACTGCCTCCACTACGCTCCTTTTCTCTGCTGGCCTGGTCCATGTTGTGGATGCCCATCAACAGACTGTAATCCATGATCTTGAAACTCTGCAGGAGCTGCAACAAAGAAACAAGTGCAATGAGAATCGGCTGGCAACGACTGGAACAACCAACTGTAAATCAACGTAAAGACACACTGTTTCACAACAGGCGCCAAAGACTTTGGCAACACTACAATAAAACATGATACGAGTGTACAATAATAAATGTGACATGCTGTCATATATATTATGCTCATTTAAAAACCCTGCTGCTGTTTCCTTATGCTACAGCAGCAGGGTTTTAAAATATGACAAAACAGGTCTAAGTGTTCAATCCAGCAACAGTTAAGAACAAAAATATTTGTAATTTTGATTTGATTGACTGATTCTGATTTAATCTTGATCCTGGAAACAAAGTTTGAGCCCAAAGTTGAAATACATCCCATCTACACAGGGATCAAAGAGATTTTTCAAGGCTCCAGTTGCCTAGGTAACCCTCTAATACAGTTATTTCCAAAGTATGGACCACAAGAGGTAATTTCTTACATAAAATTTTTTTTTAAATTATTTTGGAATCCTTAAAAGTCTTTTGAGTTGGGTTTTGTGATTTACTTTCAAACTGCATTCAAATATTTAGATGTTAGCCACAGTCATTTGGTGAAAAGATATAACTCAAATAATCTGCTTTACATGACACAACAAAAAAGTAATCTGATCAGAAAATCTATTTTAAACTTAACTAAATAACACACCCAAATCAAAAAAGCAAAAAACAAACAAACAAAAATACAAATGACAGTCTTAATGATTTTTCTTTGATGGAAAGCCAGAACCTCTGGTGGCTGAAAACCCCGGAACAATGAGGTAATGGAAATGGATCGAATCAATAAACCATGTGCAGCTGCTGATTAAAAGGAAAAATGATACAGAACATTCTGGTATTCTGTGCAGACTGGCACCAGTCTACTCCCATCATTTCAAAAGATACCATCCCTCACAGTAAATAAGGTATTAGTTTGCAGTGTCATGCAAGCTTGAGTCATCTTTCCAGCACTACACACTTGTCTGTTGATGATCCTGGAGCTTGACAGCAAACAACAACCAATGCCAACTGTCAACAACCACTAATCGACTTTGGAGAAATTGGAAATTATAGTAGTCTCTGTAAAATGTAAAGTTTAATGAAGTGCCAGTGCGACATTACATGTGCTGTACAATCTGTCAAGCCATCTGCAGGCCATTTACAATGTAAGGACTTTTCATTATAAAAATAGCCTAAAATAACTAAATGAATCTAAAAAGTCTTTGATATTTCTTCACATTTATGCTGTATGTAGAGAAATATCATTTTTTGTATCTTTTATGCAAGAGGATAACAACAATATAAAGTGGTGGTGTACTATTTGAGCTTGCCAAGCCATTCTCCATACACTTTAGTGCTCAGTACTTCAATAAACAATCTATACAAAACGACCACATCTCTGTAACTCACCAGGCAGTCCCTCTGTATAGTCTTGCACAGAGCATTGTAGTTTTCTGCTTCCAGCAGCAGGCCATCAGGCATGTCCTGGATGAAGTCCAGGTCTTTGTGAGTGGGGACGGCCTTCTCTCTCTCCTTAGGGGAAGCCCGTCTCTTATAGGTGGAGCCTTTCAGGTCATACTTGAGGTGCATGGGGATGATTCTGGGCAGGAGATTGTTCATCACAACAATACGGATATTCTTACCGCCTGCCTGAACGCAATACAGTCCATAAAACTTAGGCAGCAGGGTGCGCTTGTTTTGGTTTATATTCTGAAAGGGAGAGAGAACAGACAAAAACAAAATTAGACACTGAAATTAGTAGAAAAAACTCCCCTTACCTGAGAATTGTTGCAGTAATAGTCACTCATTCTAAACAAACTCCTACCTCCCACTCTATCCAGACTCACCATGAAGTATCCAGGCAGCAGTTTCTGGAGAAACTCTGCCTCTTTGTGTTGGACAGTCTTGATGATAAACTCATCATCACTGGAGACGTAGAAGAGGGAACCGCTGGCTCCGGGGTTCGACAGCTCGATCAGCGGCTCATTACACAGAGAATACTTCCAGAAAGAGACAGATGAAAACGCATTAATATGAAATGCAAAAAAAACAAAACAGATGTTGTGTTTCTGACGTAAGATATATGGGTCACTGGCTCCTGATTGCACAATTGATCGATTTAAACTACAGAGACATGATTATCAGCATTTCTAGTGCTGACTGTAAAAACAGACAGCAGAGAAAGCGTCAGGAGGAAAATAAAACAGAGCCAAAAAGCACTTGGACCACGGCTTATCATTCTGTCTGAGATGGCGCAGCTCCATGCCCACTGTGTCAGCAAATGTGGTGATGATGCAGACAAAAGCATCATCATTTTTGAGAAGAAAAAAAAAAGGAGAAAACCTTCAGCTATTGTTGATTATTTCTCCAAAAGGGGATCATGTTTGCTTAAACCACTGAATATATATGCAGCATGTAGAGATTCACACACAGCTGTGGTGAACATGGCAGAATAAGCCTTGGGGTTAATACTGACCAGGTAGTCATCTGGCCGAATGCCAAACAGTTCCCTGAAGTAACGAAAGGCGATAGGAGCATAGGTCTTAAAGCGAAAGTCACTGTAGTGATGAGCAGGGGTCAGGTTACTGCCTTCGCTGGAAAAAGCAAGAAACAGAAAAACCATTAAACTATGCAAAATGGAAAAATAACCGTTCACCTCATGCATTCAAACAACTCATATCACAAACCTCGGGAAGAAGATGCTTTCAACAACTACAAAGTCCTGCATGAGAACATCCCTCTCCGCCTTTTGACTTAAGCTGCCGACTGTGTGAGCGATGCCCAATTGGATTGCTCCCTTTAGGGCAGATGACGTAGTCTAGGGAGGTCAGCGAGGAAAAGAGAGTAAGCACTGGAACAAACAGCATTTTACCCCTGTGACTTCTGCTGTTTCACTCACTATTCTTGGGTTTCCAGCAAGAGGAACTTCCAAACTAATTTTAGAATACAGACACCAAAACATGCAGGCCAACCCACTGAACTGTAAACACCTTGGATGTAAACTCCTCCGGCTCAGTGCTGCGGGTGTCAACAAATCACTGTTGTCACTGACCCCGACCCCTGCCCTTACTTTTTTGTAAGTAGTTTCTCCTGTGGTAGTCTCAACGCCCCGGTGTCCAATGGTCTTCTTCATACTCATGCCTGAAGAGCCGGGCATCTGAGGAGAGAGGCAGAAAGCTGTCAAAGGAAAATCAAACACAGTTTGATGTGTGTTTGTGCTGGTAAACGCAGAAAACAATGAGCTAGCTGTTGTAGTATGCAAGCTTTAGGCCAGATGGATAAACAGCTTCACATGACAACCTTAACCAAGCGATCAACTGGGCTCACAAGTAACTGAACTTGCAGAGGAAGGTCAAATTGTAAGGCAGGAAACTAATGAAACAGCAATCAGCCTGATGTTACTATTCCTGACCAAAAAACTACCTCTGCACTTCCTCCTTTTATTGATATTGGCGCTAAAAAAATGTCAGAATTGTTTCTGAACCTACAGTATTATTATGAGTAACTATTCATATTTCAAAGTAAGAAAACTTATAAACATTAATCTATGTAGAGCTTTGTGGAACAACAATGTGGCTCTCCTGCGTTACAAGAGCCACTCTCTCACTTCCATAATAAACTTTTAGTGACCGATGCCTCAAGCTGCAAATGTCTGGATGAAAAAAAGTTCAGCCCTATAAGCCTGCTCTGCTCTCCTTTTCCCCTTAGAGCTGAGAGTAGTTACATTTACAGTATCTGCCACAGTTACCTCGGCGGGGGCCATTTTTCGAATGCTGCTGGTCCCTAAAAAGAAAACAGAAAAAGTTAAATTGAGAGGAAGATAAGTGCTCGAAAACCTGCAAGGAAAATCCTACATAGAGTAAGAACTCTGTATAGTTCCTTTGTTGAGACTCTGAAACCCAACCCATGCAGTCAGTACTCAAAGTCAAGGCTTGAAATAAATTTGAAGGGTTTGAGTTGGAAAGGCTTTGACCAATGACGAATTTGTTAGGGACTGTTTATGAATCCCTGTGCTGGTTAATTAGGCTATTTCCAGCACTGGCGGATGACTATAAGACCGATGATGAACCCAAACCTAAATGTGGCCACAGTTACTACCGGCTGCACCCAGTATGTGAACTGGAACTACTTCTCCCATGAGCTAGCTGCTCCACATTCATCTGTTCCCCCAGGATGTGTGTCAACATCACCACCTCCTTTCAAAAAATGGTGCAATTTCTAGCTGTTGCTGTCCCAGCCTACTTTAAGCCTCAAACTAACTTTGATTTTATAACTGAGATCCACTCCAGCATGCTCATGAATGCTCAGATGTTTCCTAACGGCAACCTAACAACTCTTTAAATGCTTTGTTTCGAACGGTGATGGACTGAGGGGCTGCACAAAGGCCTGGTATAAGATAAATAGGGATTTGTTTTTGAACAGTGAATCATGCAAAGCTACTCTTGTAGCCCAAGAATGAAATATGAAGCAGGAAATGAGGTAACAGGTCCCCTTTAAATTAGGCCATTTAGTAAACTCTGTTATCCGACTAGAGATCTATGAGACTGATATTCTGTTCAATTCTGTGTAATTCAATGTTTATTTCACCATGTGACAAGCTAATGCAGCATGGCGATATGAAGGAACACTGGAGGGTTTTCATGCCTGCATGAAACCCCAAACACAACAGCTTCTGTTTGTATGCCTGTAAAATAATAATGCAAGCACCAAGCCAAGACCTTTGCTTAATTGCTAAACAAAGATAAGTCATTAAACCCCAGCATACAGATGTTTGGTAAGAAAGGCACTCAAGTGCAACAAAATAAATACAGCGAATGAGTTCCTGTGTCCTGTCCTTATATAAACTTGGTGTATACACTTACTACATCGCCCACTCTGCAATCACCTCTAGCCTGTAACCAATGGCAACATCTCCTCCACTGCAGTACCATAGGTCAATATACACACAAAAAAGACTGAAGGCTACTAGATTTTACACCTGTAGTAACAAGTGTGAGTCTGAAAATTTGTCTTTCTACGCCCATCAAATCTAAACCTGGCAATGCACAGAAAATGAACATTTTCAACCAAAGAAATGCAGGAGTATGTATAATTACACAGACTCACTGAATGCCATGCATCTCTCCTGAGTTAGCAGGGACACACTGCAATCTGCTGGGAAACAATGAGCATCGCTCTGCCCACATTCCCTCTCATTATGTAAAACAACACACTATATCATCACTACTCATGCAGTTGCTGCTCACAGTCACAAACACAGCACACCCATGCGAATACCTCGCTGCAACGCTCTCCTCCAGAACTGAGTCCTGATATCTGCGGAGCAGGACAAGGTCAGGCTAACTGGCTTAACCGAGTACATGCGCCACACTAAACTCATTTAAAGTAGGTGTGCACAGAAGTAAAGGAAGCATGGCCTAAATAATTACGTCAGTTAAGCAACTGCTACTTTTCTTTGATTGTAAAAGGAAAACCATCAGGACCGTTTACAAAACAAACATGATTAAATGTGCTCAACATGTAAAATAGAATATTGTTTAAAAAAGGCCAAAAATAACTTAGAAATGGACAATTTTGTTCAAGGTAGATAACACAGACTGTTACTAAATTTGGATCATGCGTACTTGCATGTGTAGTAACCCCAGATGGCCCGGTTTTAGCTATGATTGTTATTATTACTACCATCTGTATTTATTAAGGCCAATATACAACCAGTTAATGGCATATATTGTGCAGCAGACTATGGATGGTAATTAGACTAAGTCAGTTCCCTAACAATGACTTTAGCTCATCAGCGGCAGGCCTCACTACAATAGGCAAACCATCTGTTCCTCTCTGTGTACCAAACAAGTCCCTGCCAGCCTTGTTTACACACAGCCCACAGCCTGCACGGCAATACCATGAACCATGGACACACTCTTTAAGGTCATTTCTGAAGAGTCCACAAATATACTGTTTCTTGACCTGATTTGGAAACGACGCTGATAAAAGCTATTAGGGAAACCACAGTGAGTTACTGTCACTCAAGTGTCTGTGAGCGTGAATGCTACATCTTGTGCTTGTGCTGTCCCTGGATTTCAGCCATCTGGGAGCCACAGGAGCGCTTTAAAAAGCAACTATTTTTATTCACTGATTCAGACTGGGTGGTTACCAGGAGCAGCGCAACTCCAACATATACAGGGAAGCTAATGAGTGATGCACAACTAACTGGATTAGAGAGATGCATGTTCCCCATTGCGTGCATTATCTTGGGGAAAAAGAAGTCTCTGAAAGCACATGATCAATCTATATCTGTGAAGCAAGTGGAACCAGTTCATGTGCAGTGCACAGGTCTGATATCGGTGATCCTAAACAAAGGTGGTTAAATAAATTAAGGCTGCTTTATTGACTTAGATAAGCGTGACAAAGGAATGCAGAAAATCAATACACAGACAATACACCACCTAAACTGAAAATATTTGTACAGTAACAGTTCGGAGGTGTTTAATGAAGCCTTTAAGTAAGTGAAAGCGGATTTCTTTTATCCATGTACATCACAAAACGTTCAGAGGAAGAGGAAACGGGATGTAACAGGCGAGGAAGACGTGAGTGAGAGCAGTTACCGTTAACTTCCCATAGATGCTTGATTTTTTTGGGGAGGGGTTTTTTTTTTAACACCCGGAGTATTACACACGTCCCATTCATTTACCAAGCAACGGCGATCTTTATTTATAAAATCTCAACTCGCCTTCACCTGCTTCGTTTGCGTGTAAACACCATAAAGCGTCAACAGGACAGCCGGCTTGATAACAAAACAGTTTGGTCAACGTGGTGTCGGGAATTACTTTATAGCGCGCTATAAAATCAATAGATTGTTCCTCATATTTACAAGTGGCCTGCACACAAAATCTTCTTGTGTTTTAACACGAGAACACCAGGATTTATTAAAGAGCCAGCTAAACAAGCGAACCACAGATTGGTTCATTTCTTTGGTGGAAAACCTCGATGCTAATTAGCTAACGGCTAACGAAGGCTCAATTACAGCCAGAGCTCCAGCGTTGCATCATTTTCAATGCTTTAAAACACTGTAGATATAGCTTTTTACGCTAGTTTTGAGACGCGGAAGGAATGAGATTTGATCGCTAGATACCTGTCGGGGCTGCTGATCCCATGTCTGCTGTTCCAGCAGTCGCCATTACGATCTGACTGTTAACATCATAGACAGAGCCGACACTTGAATTTTGATGCTCGTGTTGCTGCTGCAGCAGCACCACAGCGCCTCCAGTGGAGGGACGTGGGACGGTTTCAGTTTGCTGTAGTGCGACAGAAAGGCGCCCGCAATTGAATATATACACTACTCAAAAAAGAAGTTGTCGGCTGGCTTCGACTGACTCTTGTTGTTAAAATAAAACAGCTCCGCCCCGTGGTACAAGTCAAAACCTCTTGGGGAGCTAATAGGTTTAATTTCCACCGGTTTATGACCTCTGCTTGCCTTTTCCTGCCTCCTCTTGTTCTGTTTGTTCGCTGTAGCTCTGCAGGTGGAGGACTGCGATTTGGAGTGATGTTTCCAAAGATGCCCTGATTCAGTCTGCTTCCTTTTTGTATTTACTTGACTTTCATGTAAGTCAGGTGGTGACACTGATAGACTTTGAGGTGCCATCTGTACCTGTTCGAAGGCTGCTTTTATCGGCATCCTGTGGACCACCACTTTTAGATGGATTACCAGACTGGTCAGGTGAATCTGGCTTGTGTGATGACAGAGAGGACATGCCTTTGTCCTCATCCTTAAAATAAAGAGCGGATGCCAAAGCTGGTGGTTTGCTGCTTCAATGTCTGCAAATTTTGCAAAAAATGAATGAAACAATGAATCGGGACAACATTGGGAAACCATTTCATGCTATTTGGCTGTGCTAAATGAATATATCCCATATTTGCCAGAGAATTTCTTTTAAATTTAAAATTTTTCTATAAAGGGTTATAATCCAAAATCTGTAATTAATATTTTAAACGTATAATTCAGGCTGAAGTAGTTTTAAAAGACTGTGTCAGTGGAAAAAAATTATTACTATATAATAGTTTTTGGGAAGGTGGCATTTTTTGTTGTTAGGACCTGGAGTATCGGTTTTTGTAAAACAAAAATCTGACACTGCAGAAAAAATAGAAATGCATGAAAATGAATGTCGCTGCTAATCATTGGCCCATCTCAGGGCCTAATAAAAACAATGATCAAATGCATCTTGAAATGTTTTTTATGGAAATTGTTTTTGTTTGGCTGGGGGGATTCAATAAAAATCAATGGAGATATGTAAACATACTGGCCTTTAAAGGGTTAAAATCCCCAAACTGTAATTAATATTTAATATATACTGTTCAGGCTGAAGTATTTTTAAAAGACTGAGTGATTTAAAGTGGAAAAAAACATTATTACATAGTTTTTTTACAGCAGTTTTGGGGAATCTGCCATTTCTTGTTCTTAGGTTTAAAAAAAACTTTTTAATCATCTAAGGCTTAGATGATTTTGGCTGTGTCTCTGTGTTAAATAACGAGCTGACATTTTCCTCAGGACACCAGCGATCAGCTCAACGGGCCCTCGAGTTACCTGCATACACCCTGCTCACCTGTCAGCTGTTTAACACCTTCTGCTAATTCAAGAAACACGCCCACGTTTCCTGGTGATAGTCACAGTTTAACTGGAGCCGGTGCTCGATATAACTCAATGCCGGCGCATTATTCTGCACAAGATAAGTAAATATACTTTGTTTCCTGAGCGCAGAGCTGCTGGAGCTTGTTTCCCTACAGAGCACTTTGTAGGTGAACCCACTTTATCAGCGGCTGATGTCCAATCACCGGCACACAGCTGAAATCTCCGCTGAGTTTTAGCTCGGAAAACTAACACTGCACATCACTCTGAACACACCATCCCCACTGTCAAGTATGGTGGAGGCAGCATCATGCTCTGGGGGTGCTTCTCTTCAGCAGGGACAGGGAAGCTGGTCAGAGTTGATGGGAAGATGGATGGAGCCGAATACAGGGCAATCTTGGAAGAAAACCTCTTGGAGTCTGCAAAAGACTTGAGACTGGGGCTGAGGTTCACCTTCCAGCAGGACAACGACCCTAAACATAAAGCCAGGACAACAATGGAATGGTTTAAAACAAAACATATCCATGTGTTAGAATGGCCCAGTCAAAGTCCAGATCTAAAGCCAATCGAGAATCTGTGGCAAGATCTGAAAACTGCTGTCCATCTAATCTGACTGAGCTGGAGCTGTTTTGCAAAGAAGAATGGGCAAGAATTTCAGTCTCTAGATGTGCAAAGCTGGTAGAGACATACCCCAAAAGACTGGCAGCTGTAATTTCAGCAAAAGGTGGTTCTACAAAGTATTGACTCAGGGGACTGAATAATTACGCACACCCCACTTTTCAGTTATTTATTTGTAAAAAATGTTTGGAATCATGTATGATTTTCGTTCCACTTCTTACATGTACACCACTTTGTATTGGTCTTTCAGGTGGAATTACAATAAAATTGATTCATGTTTGTGGCTGTTTGTGGCTGTAATGTGACAAAATGTGGAAAGGTTCAAGGGGCCGAATACTAGCCACTGTATTGAGGAAATAACCATGGGAATCTACATCATAAAGTCAAGAGATGCCAGTGGCAGCCCCGAGGACATCCGGATAGTCTTTGAAGGCCAGAGAGTCTTGCAGGACTTGGATAACTATGCCTTAGCAGCTGCTATGCTGTTTGAACTTATGTACACTCTGAACCTAACCTACCCACTGGAACTGAAGTATACCTTTGACGGAGTTTAAAGGTGTTAAATTGTTCCTCTTCTGTGTATGCACTTTGTCTCAGGGTCACTGAGCTCCTGTGGTAGGTCAGACCACTTCCAGGGTCTGACCTATCCTTGGACCAACTGTCAGACCCTACAGTTGGTGCAGGGAGTCCTGGGATCAGCCATACAAACTACTGAGCACCATTTTGAGCTGCTGAGACAAAACTTCAGCAAACGGCCTGCAGTATTTCTGGGGAGTCTTTAAATTAGCCGTTTAAAGTTTGACAATTTTCATGAAACAATGTGGCATCTTTTCACTAACATATGATCCAGTCTATGTATTTAATTTTTTCAAGCAGTTTATCCTCTTAAGCCCCAACGCCCCCTGATACGGGGGCAAAAAGCAGGAGATCAGGTAGGCTTGGGGCTTAAGAGGTTAAGAACCTCTTGGTCAGCTGGGGCCTTTCTGCATGAACCCTGTGATGGACTGGCAACCTGTCCAGATGGCAGCTGGCATAGTGATTTGCTCTTTTATAGGGAAAGATTAACTGCAAATGAAACCAGAGCACCCACCTCCGTCCTGTGAAAAATAATTGTTCCCGAGGGGAGGGGTCTATTCTAGGGAACAAGACCCCTATTCACAGGACAGAATGTTTTTTTCCACCTTCATTTAGAAGGAGAAGGCAGGGCAGGCTTCATCCTCAGGCCAGGCAGTTTTTTTTTGTTGTTGTTGTAAACCATTTGTCTTTTTTCTATTTTTTATTGTTTTCTAATACATCCCTAATTTATCCTTTCAACTTCTACCTTGTGCTGCTGTTACAAGGGAATTTTCACAGTGTGGGTTAAATAAAGGCTGTGGTTAAAGCAGCATGGACTTGTATCCAAGGTGTCACACAGTAAACCACACAGAAAGGAAGATTTTAAAAATGTGTTTATTATCACTTTTTCAGAGAAGATCTTAACTAGAAACCACATAAAAGAGAAAAAAAAAGATCTTGAATTTCCAAAAGAATTAAAAAATTAATAATCAAGTATGCAAAGAGCAGCCTCTAAAAATAGTGGTACAGTGTCCTAGACAATAGTCTGTTTTAGCAACTATGCATGTAACAGTATGCTTGTTTAAGTATGTGTAGTATAAATGGTAGAAATGCTCATTTGGTCTCAGAATGCCGGCAGTAGTTGAAGCTAGAAAACTCGGTCAACATTTTACATTTCATTTTGTCTTACAAACATTTAAGTGTTGCATAAATCGTTTCTGTTCAGTGACCGAATGCCACGTCTGCTGCTATCTCACCAATATCCTGAACAGCCCAGCGACAGTGAGGTCAGCAGCGAAAGGCCATACAAGCTTAGGAGATAGGGCACCTTTTCCTCTTCTTCTGGCTTGAGAAGTTGGTTGCTTTGGTGATGGCACTCATGATAATTTTGGAGATGCACTGTGGAGTCTCTTGTGAGGACGATTTGCAGCAGCGGCGGACAGTAGTGGGAACAGCCCTCTTTGATGTGCACAGCTTCTGTGCCATTTCTTCAAGCTGATGTCATGGAGAGATCAAAGGCAGAACAGCAGCGGGAAATCAGAACTCTCTGTTCAAATTTTAAATGTTGCCAGGCCAATTTTTTTTGCAATTTGTCTTATTTTTGCAGACAAACTTCCCCTTTTAATGGCTTTTAATGGGACTTACCAGTCGCGCAGAGCAAGCGGTCTTCTCTTCTTCCTGCAGGGGGCAGCATTGTGTCACAAAGTCCTTAAGAGGAAACCCAACAGGGAATCTAAAACAGTCACATTGATGCCAATGCATCTCATGTTAAACTGCCCACAGATTATATACTTAAACAAATGTGTTGACATTTCACAGAGAAAAATGAATAGAAAAAATGGAAAAAACATCAAAAGAAACAAAAAGAAATTATATGAAGATCAGATCAAAGAAAAAAATGCAATAAATAGTGTCTTACTTCTTCTTGATGGTTTTGTGAGTGTCACATATCTTGTTCAGCGACACTTCCTCATGAGCAGAAGTCACATTATAATATGGGTCTGGAGACATCTGCTGGAAACAGCTGTATTTATCGCTTTGGTTCAAACAGCAGGGGTAATTCACTCGTCCTCCGTTCTCACGCAAGCAGAACTTGTTCAGCTCCTCACTCCACTGAAATGAAGAGCAAGAATGAAGTGTCACGACATGGAAACTACTCAGTTAAGCAAAAATTTGTATTTTTAGCTGCTATTCCTTTACCTTCTGGTCAGCACAGTTGAGTTTAGTCTTCTTATTTTTGCAGCAACTTTTGAATCCCTTCTCTATAAGATTAATGGTCTTCGCCTGAAGAGCCACCATTTCATAGCCTGAACGTGGGAGGCACTTGATGCTGTAGACGGGGCGAAGCCTCTGGTTGTGACACATGGATTCAATGGTATCTGCGGTGGGTCGTCCAGGAGGAAAGCTGATGTCAGCAGCTCGGGGAGTAGATAGTTCCTTGGGCTTCCCTTCTATGAGGGCTAAGGGAACAGGGCTGTGTGTCCTGCAATGCATGAGGCATAAGATCAGACACAGACATGCCTCCTACGGGCTCAGGATGCATTCAGCGTAACGGAAATGTGTTTTGCAATATGAAGCTACTTTTTCTCTTTGTCTTAAATGATAACCCTGACATTACTTCCTCTACAGGACTCTTCTCTTCATTGCAATTAAACTTTTGAACTTGACAGATGATGCACGCCCAACAAAATCAATATAAGCAAGTGCACAATAACATCTTTCCACAGTAATAAAATCATTAGTACTATTATGTGCTGGCAAGTGTATTGTTAGATTAATACATAAACATAAATGCAATGTAGCGATAACCATCTCAGCTACTGTATTAAAAATGGTGCCTGCTGCTATGCATTTTTAATGGATTCATTCTAAGGTTATAAGAATTATTAATTTGTTGAAAGGCGTAATTACACACAAATCAATATACATTTATGAGTACAATATTTTCTTTCTATTAAATGATCTAAAAAATTACTTAATGTACCTTTAAAGTACTGCCTTTAGTGGCTGAGGCAGCAAAGTATTTATGGTTTAACCTTGGTACTGTTTATTGAGACTGACAGAGAACAAATGTATTATCCTCTTTAATCCCAGTGAGCAAAAATATTGATAATCATTTTTTTTTTGCTTTTCTACGCACCTCTGGCAAGTGTTCGGGTTAAAGGTGAATTCAGCGGTAGAGGGAAGAGGTTCCACTGGCAGCTCCTGTGTCGGCCCGTAGTTTGGGTTTGGAGCATCATTGCTGAAGCAGTTGAGTCTTTTGTTGTTGTCGTTTATTTTACAGCAGTGATACCAAGGATGCTTTATTGAAAGGTCCTCCTCACAGTACTTTTTAACTGACAGCTCCCACTTGAGTAAGCACAAAACAGAGTAACACAGACAGTCAGGGTGCACAGTGTGAATGAAATTCTTCAATAATACCATGAAGTCTGCACCTTGTCTGCTACTTATTGAGTAAATTCACCACCTGAAGTTATGTTGTCAAGAGACAAATTAGAAAACAAACAAGAAGCTGCTAAGGTAACGCTCACTGAGGAATTCAACATAGTTTTGATGCTCGTGCCAAGGCCTGCCCGCCTGTTATGTCTGCCTGGGTTGATTAAACGGGCTTATCGACTGAAAGCGCTCAAGGTTTTCAACTTTGTTTTTAAAAAAACAAAACCCAAGTACCATCACCTCTGCAATGTGAAGAATGTTTCATGCTCCAACTATGTTCAGGTCCAATTCATAAAGTGGTTGAAAAAAAAAAATGCTGCTTTTTCTACATTTACAGACTCAAAAATGAAAAGAATATGAGCGCAATAAAAAACTGTATATGTTACTGTATATTATTAGTGCATTGTTCCTAAACAGCACAAATTGTGTTTTTTATTACATGGAAGTAAGAAAACACTACTTCCCTAATCTGAAAAAAATGAATCATCAGCAAAAGTAAGAGAAGGGGAACTCGAGCAACAAACACAGGTCAACATGACATCACTTTATATTTATGCAGAAATAAAAAAAGTATTGCTGAATTAGCTATAAGAGCTGTTGTGAAAACATACAGCCTGTGTGGCGCAACACAGGGTCACTTCTCTCTCCCACGTCTGGTTGTCTTTGCAGCATGTGCTCAGCCAGGCCTCTGCATTATTCACAGCAGAGGCCCTCAACTTGTCAACTCCGTAGCCTGAGTCAGGAAAGTAGGATGATGGGTAGCGAGGACGAAGGTCGCTATAGCCACAGATGGCTTGGAGATTCTCTGACGTCGGCCGACCGAGAGGAAACTGAACGTTATAAGTTGTCGGAAGAGAACGGGGACCAACAGTTGGTGGGCCTGCAGGGGAAAGACCACAGTCGGCACTTTTAGCAGTAGAACGTAGTACAGAAGGAGCAAGTTTTAAAAAAAATGTAAGTAAAGTAGATGCATACGTCCTCTTGGTCTTGGTCTGAAACCTAAGAAAAACAAATAACATTTTTTTTTTAAAAATCAAACAAGAGAAGGCAAAAAAGATTCCCTGACCCAGGTGGTACTTATGAGTAGGTAAGTACAGTACTGTGCAAAAGTTTTGAGCCACTTGAAAAACAAATTGCAGACCTTCTGAAGTTTTTCTTAGGACCATAGCTACCTTTTTCGCTCAATTACAATCCAGTCTTTTTTTATTTTAAATTATGGCACTAATCATTGACCTGGGAATCATTCAAGTATAAACAGGCTCTACAAAAAATGAGAAAGATTACAAAGTTCAAAAGGCATAAAATTGTATTTTTACATTAATAAGCTGATTCACAAAGAGCTATAGCTGAAAACTGGAGCCATATCTCAGCATGGTGTGCAGTATGTCCTTAAAGAATTGGAAGAAACTCTTAACAGAGAATGGACCAAAGGCAGCCAAAATACAAAGAAAAGCTTTGAGTGTGCTTTTAAGACTACTTAAAGACATTCCATGGTATTGCACACTACTGTGAATATCTGCTCACCTCTCTGCCTTGGTTGAGGCTGCACTGGCCGCTGTAAATCTGGGAAAACAGAAAAAAACACAAAATATATTAATTAAATTAAGGGGGGGGGGGGGGGGGGGGTATGTAGTGCATTTATGCCAAAACATTATAACTAGAGGTAAGAAGATAAACGGTGCCCATACCAAAGTAATCTCTCAAGTCCACCTCTTTCTGCATCTCTAAAGATACAAAACATAATACCAGATTTTTATATACATTATTTTAAATGAAGTAAAACACCAAAACAGACAGAAAGACACAGCTTTATATATTTTCTAATTATATTTTAGTGCTGTACTCAAACTGGGCCACAACTAACTCAACCTGGCTACAAATAACCTTAAAACAAGAGTGGTGGGCTCTTTCGGGGTTTAGAATGTCACTAAAGAGAGAAGAAAAACAAGACTATCAGTACATTTTCTAACCTTCTAACCACAGAAGACATTTCACTGCAATCATAAAACAAACCGGTTAAAAAAAGACTTTCATCTCAAAGCCCTAACATTCCTCTTGAAGTGAGAGCTGGCCAAATACAAGTATGAGCATGTGACGTTATAATTGGTAGCTGTGGAGATGCTGCGCTAATATGTGAATGCGCGCGCACACACCTGGCATCAGCTGGGGAATGTCAAAGGTGACCTCGCGCTGCTCAAAAAAGCGCTCATCTATAATGTTTCAGGCGGCACACAAAGGAGAGACAGAGAGAGAGAAAAAAGAGTGAGACAAAGTTACATAACCATAACTACGCATGTTTTTTTGTTTGTTTGTTTGTTTTGTTTATTACTACTGAGAGCGAAAAATGATGGAAGTATTGAAGAAGTCAGATCCTTCATCGGAAAAAACTGTAAAGTGCTGTAAAAGGTAGAGTGGGACAAAATAAGAGAAGTTTTGGAAGTTTTATAAACAAACAAATAAATAAAATGTTATTTTATACGTGCATCTGTGTGTAATCTATAGAAATACACGTGAGACATGTCTGAAATGAAGAACTTGAATCAAAGTGCTCAGAGCAGACTGCTTTGTATAAAAGTCTACCTGGCACCAGATCACTGCAAAATAGACGTTCCCACTGCAGCATGAGCGATCAAACATGGAGCTGGGCAATCGGCCATGAAGCAAACAAGAATTCCCTGCGTGGATTTCTAGTTGGAAGCAACAAAAAAGTAGTGTACCAACCTTCGGATGCTGAGCTCAGTAAAACCAAGAGCAAAGCGGTGGAACAAATTAGCGCCCAAGTCGGACCCATTTTGGACCTGATCGTGTCCGTGCCGTGCCGTGCTATGCGTGCTTTATGTTCTGCAGCTGCAGCTGACTGTCCTGGCAGAGTGCGCAGAGGCCGCCCAGGAAAACACGCTCCGCGGGGCAGCGCACAGACGGGCCCGTTAATTGGTCCAACAGAAGCCGCTGCGCTGTCTGTCTGAGGAGCAAAAGCCCGCAACAGGACAAACACTTTTTACAATTGTTGTGGGATTTAAGGGAGCGGAAAAAAGGTGGGAGGGAAGGAAGTTTTTTGACATGACTCATTGGTGATGCGTTCAAATTCCTGGTGCTGTTTAATGGGAATGTATGGAACCCTTATGTGGAAAAGCTCAGCTTTAACAGTTTTTCCTGCTTAAAAACTTAACATGGAGAGGAAAAGAGAAAACTTTTCAACGAAAATAAACCAAACAAAAACATAGGCAATCTTGGAATAACAATACAAATATGTCTTGTAAAATAACGTATAAAATACAGTTTGTTAATTAGAAAGTGTTAAAACAAAATATGTTTATGCTGTCCTATTTCTCAAGGCTACCGAGAACTTAATGCAACACAGTCTGTTTTTCTTAAGGATCAGAAGCTTGTCCTCATCATGTATCAGATGTTTACTTGGCCTTGATGTTATCTTGACCTATATACTGTGTTTACATTGAAATACCACAGTGTGAGACCATAAATGCCAATACTCCCATTAAAGCTGGCTGACTGAAAATAAATATTTTTAATTTTTTTTTTTTTTTCAGAAAGCAGCAGAGCCTGAGTAACCCTTATTTTAATAATAGGTGAATCATTCTTAGCTCAGTGATTGTGTTGCTTATTGCCTGATAAATGACAAATTCCATCCAGAGTTTATGCTCTGGATTATGGCGACTTCCTGCCTCATGAGAATGAGTTTCCATAGCTGTCATTGACATCGACACAGTCATCAGGCTTATTTGTCAGACTTTGTGGAGACCTGTCTAGACACACAATGCTAAATATGTATCTCTGTGATGAGATAAACTGATCATCATAACTTTTGTTTTATTGTAATAGATGTGTGAGTTTGCTTTTTAGTCAACCACTTTTAGAAAGTTCCTCAACTAGAGGCATATTTACAAGAGGATTCAGTGGAAGAGATTTCAGCTTTCGGGTCCCTCTTCTGTGGAACCACCCACTAGATTTGGGAGAAAGACACCTTCTCTGCTTTTAAGCTTAGGCTTAAAACTTTCCTTTTTAATAAAGCATATAGTTCGGGCTGGATCAGGCGACCCTGACTCCTCCCTTAGTTAAGATGCAGTAGGTCTAGGCTGCTGAGTGTTTCATTGTCATACACTTTGTGTTACAGTGTGTATTCTTGTCCCGTCTCCCACACCTCACCCCCAAATGATCATGGCCTCTCCCTGAGCCAGAATCCTGCCAGGTATTTCTTCCTGTAAAAGTTTTCCCTTCCCACTATCGCCAAGCACTTGCTCACAGGGAGGCATTTGATTGTTGACGTTTTCAATCTATTACTGTAGGATCTCTACCTTACAATATAAAGTGTGTTGAGGCAGCTGCTGTTTAGATTTGGTGCTGTAAAATTGAATTGCATTTAATCAAATCAAAGAAGTTGGAATATGGTTATAGACACTTCATAAAATAACACCAGGATTCAGTATCAAGGTAATGCAGTGATGTGATGGTTAACTTTATATGACAGAGATATGAAAAGCCTTGCTGTCCTTGTTATGTCTGTAATCTGTAGAGATTAGGTCCAGGGTCATCATGGCCTCAGTGTATGAAAGAATGACTGTAACACAGCTTCTCCAGCCAGTTTAATTCTCCTTCAGTTCTCCTTTGCAGTCCAAATAAACTTTAATACTGACTATTGGACATATGTTGTTTACCCAGGAGGAGTATTTTTCTTTTGCTGCTTTGGCTGCAGCTTTGTTGAGTCAAACAAATACGAGTATTAAAGGTGGTGCTGGTGAATGCCGGGAGCTGTACGAAAAAGATGAAATTCCTCTTGGAGGTCAGGGTTATGGAAAAATAAACAAACCCCGCTGATAAATCACAGCCTGTCATGGATGTTTAAGAAAATTAAAGGCAACAATTTTCTTTTTTTTTTTTTTTGCTTTGACAGCCTCTAACAGTAAATGGTTCTCTGGTAAAAATGAGTTTTGGGTAAGTCATGTGTCAGTGGAAATGAGATATACAGAACTGCAAAAACATCATAATATTGTTGAAAATCCCACGCCCTGCCCAGCCTTTGGGGGTGGCACTGAACCCAATCAGAAGCCTGGATCAGACATCTGTTCTGTCTTGCGTGCTGCAGCCTGCAAGCAAGCATGCTATGATGTCTTTTTTTAAATGACACTAAAATGTGTTTGAAATGTTTTCTAAGTAAGGTTTAGCATTTTTCTTATGTTTGTTTCTGCATTATTTCAAAGTTAAATTAGTTCCCTATTAAAGTACAACCCTCCTTTTTTTAATTTGACTCTTAAATGTTCTGTTTTAGACATCTGCAGCAGTCATCTGTACCAGTCAGTTACCTCATCTAAACCACTTAATTGCTCACTCTCATTGTTTCACTGGTGTGTCAGTGCAGAGGTGCTTACTAAAGCCTAGACACCAGGTCAGTCTGTTTTCTGCATGGTTCCTGGAGTTGGAGCACTTAGACACTGGATGCAGATCTGAGAGTTCACAATAATAAAAAAGAAACCTAGGAGGGGAGCTCAGTTGAGAAAAATGCCCTCATGCACACAGGACTGTTAGTATTATAAAGTCTCTTATCCTTCTTCACCTCCAAGAACATTCTCACGCAGCTGTGCCCATGAACAAAAGACTCTCCAGCCCACCCACAACACATAATCCAAATGACTAAATTACAGTTTCCTGCTGTTTTTATCACTCAAGTTATGTGAGGCAGACTATGAAGCTACTAATTCCACATAAAGCCAGTGTGTACATGGTGCATGCCAACTACCAAGTATACACTCAGGTCTTTAACTGATGTGTATAGAGGAAAAATTATAAAAAGAACAAATGTGTTATCATCCCGATACTCATAGAACTAAATGCACATTGTTCCCCCCAAGAACAAGAATCATTGATCCAAACAGGATAGGGAGGCCGTGAAAGATGGGACCAAATGGTGCAGATGGAACAGATGCTCAGCATTCCTGCCTCTGCTTTTTGATCTGTGGCCACCTCACGCTCCTTTTCCTGACTTAATAAATCCTTTGTTTTGAGTCCTCAAACCAACCTATAAGCACTCACATCTACTAAACCAGTAAGTCAGTGTAATACCTGGCAAAATAATTCTCGAGCTTACCCATATGAAACTTCAGAATTCCCACAACTTTATCTTCCATCAAGGAAGATAACTCTTCTCTTTCACCAAATCACTCATTTGTCCGTTTTCCAGAGTAATTATGGTCAAATAGCTACTGCAGACATTCTTGGTGCTGTTTTGATAACTACTGAACACATACTCAACTCAAATTTCCTGGAACATGTCATTAAACCTCGCTAATCGTAGACTCATGACCCCAAATCTGCTCCTCTTTGGGCAACTAGATGTCTCCCTTCCACAGGCAGGGAAAACAGATTCACATGTTATCATTTCCAAAAAAAGACAGAGACATACCCAGACTGATAATGTTTATTTCTTAGATGCTTTACTACATTTGAAAAACCCATCTGCTTTCCAAGACTTGGGAGTGGGACTTTATCCAGTCAGTCAAAGTTATTTCTTTAGCACATTTAACACAACGGCTGCCGACCAAAGCGCAACAAAAATAATCAAATGACATAAAAACATAGGACAAGATGGCATAATTTAAGAAAGAAAAGATAAAATGAGAAAACCTGAGTAAGAAATAACACAAATCAAAGTAATCATTATTAATTCTGATTTAACAGCCAGCTGATGTGAGCTGATAAGCTGATTCGGTGTCTATCTGATAGTTTTCTGTTTTGAAGTCTTCGAGTTTGAGTTTCTATTTTGGTTCTCTGGTTATTCCCCTGTGTGGAGATTTTCGTGTTTGTTACATTTTTAGTGTCCTGCTTGTTCCTCTTAACTTTGTTTTGGTAATACTTGCGTTTTAAGTTTTGTGTGTTATGAGTTTTTTTGTAATATTCTTGTGTTTGGATTTCTGTCTTTGACTTTGTGTTCGAAGCCTCCCTTGTGTTTTTTCTGTATCGTGTTTCAGTGTGAGTTCACATCTCTGTGTTTAGTAGTTATCTTTCGGTTATTTCAGGTTACTCCCCCCACGGGACTGTCTACACCTGTATCTCATTTGCTCAGCTATTTCCACTTCCCTCATTACCCACTTTGTGTGAATAGTCCTGCTTTCCCCTCGGCCTTTGTTGCAGCATCCTCTCCATGTGAGTATTTTTTGGGGGGGTCTTTTAGGTTTTTATTATAATGTTACAGTTGTGAGTGGACAGAAAAACTAGGAGATGATATGCAACAAATGGCCAAGTGTGGGTTTGAACCCACTTGGCTTCTGCAAGACTTTGCAGCACAGCCTGGTGAGCTATAGCGGCACTCATGATTTGCATTTCTGGATTTTGATGTTTGAAGTAATAAAGCAGTTCGCCATTTGTTTGAAGTCTGTTGTCAGCGTCTCGTGTTTTCTTTAATTCTGCAAACATCATCTATAGCATCTTTGCTATAATTAATACTGCCTTTATGTTTAATGGTAAACTAGTGTTTTGATTTACAGTAGTTAGGACCAAATATTCCTATTTCCCATGACCTCGAGTCATGTGTACCACTCATCTGTAATAGTGAAATAACTTGGTGGAAACTGGAAATTCCTATAAGGTAATAAACTACTAAACCACTCTCCTTCCGCTTACTAAAATCCAGCCACACTGTCAGTTTTCTTACAAACATCTAAGCAAAAAAGAAAAAGAGTGGAAATGGTATTTAAGCAAAGGCAAAAAGGACCCTTTTATTCTATTGTTCTGCATAACAGAATATTAAAAGAAACCAAAGACCACTACATACAAAAGTAGTTTAGAGAGTTTTGTTGCCCAAACCTGCATGCAGGAGGCGATTAAAGAAAACATGAGCAGCTTTGATCGGAGCTGTCTTTAACATAAAATCTGTTTGCTGGGTTAATCACATCCCACGGATTTAGAAGCTTTTAATTTGCTTCCTCTCTAATTTGGCTAGCAACCGTTGTGTGCGTGTGTCGATGTGTGACAACCTCAAAAAAACTTTCCACAGACCACTGGTAGTCACCCACAATGACTAATATTTCCTCTGTTTTGCTGCAGCTGCAAATTTACCAAAATTTGCTGGAGACAACTTATTTGGATGTTTTTCAATATATTCGCTATAGAGCTTTGATTGCAACAAATAAACTGTGATGTTTGACTTGATAGGGATTTCCCTATAATTCGGTTAATTTTTCTTTGCATAAATATTTATGGTGATTTCACAAGCAGTCAAATAAAGTGAAACATCTGCTTGGTGTCACAGCTTCAGCAGTTTATTAGAAGGTTTACAGCAAATTATCTTGAGGGAAATGCCAGCTGTTCCAGGGACAGAGAGGATTACATACAGACATACTTAATGCAGAAACATCTCAACATTTCTCATTCACCCGCCGCTTTATTCAAAGATATGTAGAGAAAACAAAACAAGTTCATCTGGGGAAAAGGAGGAAGAGTTAGCACACACGGGACGAGATTTCTACTTTACACGCTTGCACCTTTTTGTATTATCTCTACACTTAATGCAACAGCTCACACAATATAAAAGCATGTGAGGATTCGTTTAAAGGGAACCATTTCAGTGGTACTGCTGCCCTTGTAGTATTTATTGGTCAGTCTATGACAGACACCAGCCTGAGGAGGAGAAACTTCTCTGGAGACATACAGACGCAAAGAGGCAAGTTTTTAATTTAGTATTCAGCATCTAAATGACACTTTCTGCTCTTCATGGCCGGCGGGTGTGACTGAAGCTGCTGATGTGAAGAGACAAGATGATTGACTTTCTCAGCTTCCAGGTGCATTAAACCAGTGCTGCATTAAATACTCCTGAGGGCAAAAACAACCGAGAAGAAACAGGAACAGGATGTAATTTGTGCAAGCTAGCATGCACAGGCTCAGCAGGGCATTGCATGATCCTTAAGGAGCATTGCAAAACTTAAACCCTATTATGAGTATGGAAGCTAAAGACAAAGTGGATTTCTGTTTTTAGACCAACATCTGTAGTTGCATATGATTGCTTTTAGTGCTTGATATTGTTGTTTGTTGAAAGCACATTGGTTGGCTTTAGCTTTAACTTATATAGCGCAAATTTTATTTTTTTTGACAAAGTCAAGCAAGAATCCACTTGAAATCACTACAAGGTGAAGATACAAACTTTATAAAGTCACATTTGAATCCCTCTGAAGTTTGGTGTTTTCTGCTTGAAATACAGACTTTCTGTGGACTAACACTTAAAAGTTTGAACTAATGATGAACAGTGGCCTGCCTTTTTGA
This sequence comes from Neolamprologus brichardi, assembly GCF_056152115.1. Taxonomy (NCBI): domain Eukaryota; kingdom Metazoa; phylum Chordata; class Actinopteri; order Cichliformes; family Cichlidae; genus Neolamprologus; species Neolamprologus brichardi. The sequence goes on along the minus strand of NC_142114.1, from coordinate 15,686,608 downwards.
ATTTGTATGTCTGAAAGACACCGTGACACACAGAAGCTACAACTGGACAGAATCACAACAGCACAACCTGAGAGAAAATGAAGCTCTTACTCCACCGACAATGTGCTCTCGAAGAACATCAAAATATATGTTTCTCTGGCATCATCAAAATAATTTTAAGCTATCAAAAAAAAAAATTCTTCTTGACATCATCTAACAAAGAAAAGCTCTGCTGGAAGTCATATAACACTTAACACACGCTACAATTATTGTGTGTGTTTTTTATTATTAGAAAAATAGAATCTGCCAGAAAGTAATGAGACTCAAACTAATAGGAGTCTCTGTACGTTGGTGCGCGACTGTTTTTGCATATTCCCGTAGATCATCAGTGAGTGGTCCCCGGCAGAAGCTCTGCCTCTGATGCGAACAGCTCCTTGTAGAGCGGAGGAAACAGAGAGTGAGCTGTGAGCGGGTACCGCTGACTAAACCAGCGAAGCTTCTCCATGTGCAGACTGCACAGCGAGCGCAACACCGCCATCCTCTGGTACAGCTGCAGGGTGGACACAAGCATTTAGACGTCAGCTTTCTACAGCAGCGAGGAAAGCCTGCGCACTCACAGATATGAAACATGGAGCACACAAGCCTTTAATTTTAGTGTTTGAACAGCCAGGTGACTGAAATTTACCTTGTGCATCAAACTTTCTTGATTGTCTCGGTGCAGAATGTGCGTCAGTCCCGACTCCACGCTTCTTTGAACTCTTTGAACTTTGCTCCTGTCCTCCAGACACGGACGATCTGAACACAAAGATGTTTTATGAAAGAAGGATTGGGTTTTTTTCAAGCTGTTTAGTAGGTTGTTCCCTTTAAAGGTGAAAAACATAACAAAAATCATAAAGTAAAGCATTTTGCAGAACAGGGTAGACAGCATTACTTGCTGCATGGAAGTTAAGTCCCTGGCAGCAGGCTGATGCTCTCAGCAGTGAACTTTAGTCAGTGTTGGCAGGCAAAAATAGCAGGGTTGAAATCATAAAAGAGTTTTTTAACAAATACATTCAGAGGTTTGTTTCAATACTATACTTTAGACATATAATGACATTAAAATCATCAGTGGAACCCATAAAGCACAGCAGTAAAAATAAGGACTGAAGCGATGAGATGATAGGATCCAGATATTTATCACGCCCTTATTCTGAATGTCCATTGTTAAAATATTCTCTTTGATTCCTTTTAATTTCGGTTTAAAATTCACACAACAACAACGAGACAGGAAAGGACTTCATTCAAAGGCCAGAAACATTGTCACACCTTTCCAACAACACCTAAGAACACTTTTTGTAAAGTGTTCTTCGTCTTTTTTGTTTTTTCCTTTTCTGTGTCTTTTCCTTCATTCATCAGTTCATCCTCATTCACTGCGGCCTATTAACTGAATTATGTCTATTCACGGCCACTAGGAGGCAGAAAGGTTAACTTAATGGGACAGAATGAATTAAAATTACACAAGACAAAATGGAAAAAAGGCAAACTGGATAAGACACAGACACAAAACATATCTGTCATCTATATTTGGGCAGTAATATGATAAACCTACAAGATTTATTCATGCACATCTGACAGTAAGGTCAAGCTTATTCATCTATGACATCCGTCCACCCATTTTTGTAACTGCATTTCCAGTTCAAGGTACTTATGACACTAACTCATAGACGCCATTGCCAATTAACCCTAACAGTCATGTCTTTGAGAAGAAGTCAGAGTATCAAGACAAAGTCCCCACAGGCACAGGGAGAACGCCAAATGAACACATAAAGGCCGAACCCAAGACCGCACCATGTGCCGCCATCATGGAGGACGAGAAAAGAAAAGACCGCTTCCTTCCTGATGTGCTTAAAATGAACGCAGTACGAGTGAGACAAACCGAGCTGGGCTTACCTGCGTTGATGAGCACCAGGGCACTGAAGAGAGCAATCTGTTGCTCAGTCAGCTTTAGGGCACACATGCCATGTGCGAAGTCAAATACTGCTGCGATTAAATCACCACAAGCTGCAAGACAAGAAACCACTGAGCATTGATAAGTTATGGTGTTTAGATAGACGGTTTCACACCTTCAGATAAATCCTCACCCAAAGATTTGAAGACCTCAGTTCCAGCAAACTTCCCATCAAAGAACACAGTGTTGTTCTCTGTGTTAAAGAACCGGCTCATTCTGACCAGAACCACCTCCATGGAGCCTGAAAAGAGTAGGAAGGCAGGTCAGAAGAGATAAGATCAAACCTGTTCAGTTATATATATTGTGTTTTAAGCACATCCTTCTAGAAAAGGGAAAATCACCAGTCTTTAAAAGGGCGATCTGGTCGTTCTGGCTCAGCATACGGAAACCCGGGATGTGTTTTGCAAACTCCACCACGAACTGGACGGCATCAGTAAGTCGGATAGCGCAGTGCTGCCACATCTCATCTACTGACTGGGAAAGAGAGTCAGACAGAAAGACTGTTAGCTCAGTTTGTTTCTCATTAATCCTTTTCTTTCACCATAGATTGTTTAAAATGGGCTCTAAAGGGCAAAACATTTCACTCGTCTCACAAAAACTCATCCTCAGTGTCCCAACAACTCAGTCTGCTGCTCAAGTTTCTGTATTTTATCACTCAATTTACCCTGCTGTTTTCTCACTGATCAACTGAAAAAAAGATCAAAGAAAGAAGAGGAGGGGGAAGCGATGAAAGACGTTTTCTCAGTTTCCTGTTTGATTCATCAAACAAAACTAGCCTCAGACGTAAAGCATGTGAAATGACATGTTTTGTTTTGAGACTGTCTGAGTAAGCTCGCACACATGAAGGAGAAATCGCAAAATTAAAAAATAAAAATAAAAAATGAAGAGAAAACAGTGCACATACTTTGCTCTGGTATGCTTGGATCTCCTCTCTGCTGAAGAGTTTCCACCTGAGAGCTTGGAGCTCTTCCACTCTGTACTGACTGGTCTCTCTGTGGGAACGCACAATGCTGGCACACAGTTCATCTAAAAAAAGAAGAAGACGCACTTATAAATACTATAAATATGATAAAGTTACATGTTTAGTTTGGCTCACTGTGCTCATTTTCTCACCTATGTTTCGCAGGGAGTGAGGATACAGGCTGTATGGATCCTCCAGACCACTATAAGGATGAATCCCCATCATATCGTGAGACGACTGCCTGGAGTCAAATCCTTGCATAAAGAACAGAGAAGAGAGACAAATAAGTAACAGAGAAAGGAGGATTTGTCCTGCATGGTGAAGTTCCCACATCTGAGCCTCACCTCTTATATCAGCATGACCGGCGTTGTCTCCCCTCCCTTGGGATCTTGAGGTGGGAGAGATCCCAGAGGTGCGGTAGATCATAGCAGGCACCTGTGAGTCGTTCGGGGAGCACATCAGGTAAGGGTGAATATCAGCGGTGTAGGTCAACAGCTCGGCATCTCCGCTGTATGAGTAGGTCGGGGCCATGGGCTGAAGAAGCTGGGGGGAGCGGTCCTGGCGGTTCTTGGTGGGGTAGGACAACACGGTCTGGGCGTCTCCCTGAAGCTGCTGTTGCTGCTGCTGTCGGTGCCTTTCCACTTCAGCGATCAGAGAGTCGCGCTGACGCTTGGACATCCGTCCAAACTTCACCGCTGGAAATAAACAATCAACAAATGACTAAGTAGCTGCTGCGAATTAACAGTAAATAGATTTGTCTGCCTGCCAGTGCATGTGTGCTTTCTCTCACCATCTCTGCTCATGCCCTGTGCCAGGCACTTCTGTAGACGGCAGTGCTGGCAGCGGTTGCGGCTGGCCCGGTCGATCTGGCAGTTACTTTGCCTGGAGCAGGAGTAAGATACGGTAGGCAGCTGGCTGCGCCGGAAAAATCCCTGAGGGATTAGCAGAGTCCAACAAAAGCTCAATTTTTGACTGGGAAATAGTGATTTTTGAGTTACACATAAAAGTTAGAAGAGAAACATTTTTATTTGCTCTTGTTAATGAGCAGAAATGTTCTCTGGTGGCCAAATTATTTTATTATCATCTGACAAGTTTAAATTAAATCAGTATAACTCATATTTCCTGTAATCTGTCAGGTATAAGTGATACAAAATATCTAAAATAAGCTAAAACTTGCTATTCAACAGTCCAACTGTAATAGTGAAAGGTTAGTGAGAAACTGGGACTGCTGTGGAGGGCCGCACTGATAAGATTAACTCAGTTTTGCTCAACAGTTTTTTGGTGCGGCCCTCCACAACAGTCCCAGATTTTTTTTTCCTATTGGGAAAATTTATTGGTCACCGATCGTCAAAGGAATTCTTCTAGGAACTAGAGTATTGGGAAATATCGACTTGCTTTCTTGTAGAAAAACAGATGAAATGTTCATTGATTGAAACCAGTTAGCCTGCTAGCAAGAACTTCAAAAATAAAAGCACCTGGACGAGAAAAGTAACTCTGTAGATTCACATGGCTAAATTTTCAAGACACTTTTTAATGAGTTAAAGATATAACATGAATACATATTAAATTATTACGCTTAAGAGACACTGATAACTAGATTTGTTTTATGCTAGCATAGCTAAGTGTTTCCTGTTTCCTGCACATTGCTTGACAAATTATTTAAACCAAGTGTTATAAAAACTAAAATGTATTAGAAATTTTAAAAACCTCAAATGAGTGAATTCATGATTTTGTATCCAAATGTGGTGCGGCACACTGAAAGTCAGAAGTTAATCAAGAGTAATGTTCAACTGCTAAAACTAATCTAATTTGACATCTTCATCACAAAATAAGATTTTTTGTGTGTTTTAAGCTTATTTGTAATAAAGTTCATTTAAAAATTCCTGGATGACAACATTCATTATATTTTTGCATTAAAAATATAATTTTGATCAAAGAGCTTGCACATACTGATGGATGAACAATTACAGAAATATAAAAACAGATTTTTTTGTAAATTACAGACATTGTTAATTTAAGGCAGCTGTGGCATAAACCTTAAAGGCTTCTGGCTGTAGGTTCATAATGAGTGGAGTGACATGAGGTCAGGATCAGTATGATGTGGGAATGAGGTTGCTGTGGCCCATCTCACCTTGCAGCCCTCACAAGTGATGACTCCATAATGAACTCCAGAGGACTTATCACCACAGATTTTACATGGGATAACTTCAATCTGGGCTGAACAAACACAGAAGGAGAGAAAAAGTTTGTTAAATCCAAACTTTAACCTTATAAAAAATAAAATACAGTTCTTAAATGCAGAATTTTTTAAGTTTGATCAGTGTAGTTTAACGTGACCTTTGTTGCTCTAATGTCAGCTCAATAGTTCAGACTTTGTATGTGCACACACATCTACAGTATAGATGGAAACAAAACAAAAAAAATAGCAGAATAAAGAGTCTGTTATTAATATTAAAAGCAAGCATTTTTAATCCTTCTTTTATAACATTTGCAGCACAGAGCTCATAGCAGTAAGTAAAACTATACCAACTGTTATTCTAATGACACTGCACATTTTTATCTAAACAATTAAACTGCAAAGTGATTCCCACAACTTTTGCTTTATTCTGTACTTTCCCTTAAGCATCTATCAGTTGTTGTGTGACCATAGTAGACCAAAGGTATTTTCCTCTCAAGCACCTCTTGCCTTAATAATAATGAACAAAATACCTTCAAATGCAATAAGCCGAGAGACTTCTGAGGACATGGAATATTTGCAAATGGAGAAAAGCGGCGAATATGAAGGTGTCAACCTCAGAGTGCTTTCAAGTGGTTGCGTGACTTCTCTTTCACTCTGACTTTCCTGCTTTCATGTCATTTCTTTCTTTGTGAATCCTTCTCTATCTCGCTCATAAAGGACATCGCTGCCAGTAATGCACTCTCCTTCATCACTGCCAGTAATGGCCATCCCCTCTCACCTCCCCCCATGCCACTGCACTGTGAAACTCTCACACCCCCCCAGTCTTTTGATTAGTGGCGATTTCTGTCACAATCAGATGTCATTTGATTCATTAAAAAAGATGAATTGTATCACGGATCCTTGACAAAAATATTTTTGAGAAGCTCATGAGGAAGTGCGCTTTTTTTCTTTCACATTATGCCGTGTGGTGATGCAGAGGCATCGCCAGCCTCAAATAACCTAAAATAATGTAGGCTGCTATCTCTTCCCGCCATCGTCTCTCATTAGAAAGTGTGCCTGCATTCTTCGAGACGAGCTCTTATAGCTGCAACTTGACAATATACGGGAGTATTTACGTTTCCGTGCATAACTGTGTCAGATTTGTTTTCACGAGTGTGTGTTAGTGTGTCAGTGTGTGCCCTCTTTATTTGGTGCCACAGGGATCACTAGAAGGTTTCTGAGAACAGCCAGTCTGAGATAAAATAAATATAGACACAGAGCAAAGGCATGTACGATCGAGCTGAAAATAATAGAGCCACAAATCTGATAAGACTGCAGCTTCTACTAATGGAACTGTCTGATTAACCTCATGATTGACCATGATAAGAATATTTCACCAATTTAACTCTGATGCTTAACATTTCATTAATCTGTCCCTTTAAATTAACCATTAAGCTTGACCAGCAGCTTTTCGCCACCAGCTGAATATCACATGTAAAAAAAAAAAAGAACGAAGAAAAGAGACCGAGCTGTGACTAAAATTGTGTTCCTGTTGGTAGTGCTGGATAGTCAGAGAGAACATCAGTGGTCTCTGTTTTTTTAGTTATTTCAGTTCTGATTGTCAACCTCAAACAACAGGAAATCCACCGTGGCCCACAAGCTTTTCGCTGTTCACACATGCAATCTCACACATGCAATCTCACACTCAAACTCATGGCAATCACGCACACCGCTCCTCCAACAGCTTTCCATGTAGTCGTACCTGCGCTCACCTTAAATGAGCCCAACACAACTGTGACATCTTTATTGGTGCCACACAGAAACAAGAATCAATCTGCCTTTAAAAGGCCGACTGCCAAACAGAAATAAACGCCAGGCAGCCACCGAACAGCCCTCTATCAGCAGATTATAGCCATTTTTGTCTCACCTGGTTATCTCCAGCCACAGGCACAGACCAATCAAACCCAGCATCTCCTGGTGTGCGTGCTTGCATGGTTGTATGGTTGTGTGAGATAGAGTGATAAAAATACTGCGCCACCATTATTTCTTCCATTTGTGTCTTTTTCAGTCACGAGCGATTGCGTCTGGTGCGCATTGTAGCTAAACACAGCGCTTGTTTTACAAATACATGTTTGTTAAATAGAAAAATGCCAAAATGCGGTCACAACTGGCAACAGTGAAACAACAGCAAGGCCTTCGAGTGCAATAGTAACCTTTTTCAGTTTGATCTGTTTAAGCTCCAGTGACTCTCGATGGCCTTATTAAAAACTAGATGACTTCTTCTTTTTCTTTTGATCATTCCCTTCAGGGGTTGCTACAACAGATGCTAATACAGAATTAAACTATAGTTATTTTGCCTTTTGTCCTGTCTCTTTCTCTTCATTTCTTTTCCATCACCCTTCACCAGTAGCTGCAGATGGCTACGCCTGCCTGATCTTGGTCCTGCCAGAGGTTTCTTCCTGTTAAAAGGGAGTTTTTCCTTTCAACAAGTGCTTGCTCACAGGGGGGTTTTGTGATTATCTGGGTTTCTCTCTAATGGTTTTTTGGTCTTTGCCTTGCAATATAAAGCGGTTTGAGGCGACTGTTGCAGGGAATCTGCACTACTGAATAAGATTTTACAAATACACGTATGTTAAAAAGAAAAATGCTAAAATGCTGTCACAACTGGCAACAGTGAAGCAATCACAAGGCCTTTGGGTGCAACAGTAACCTTTTTCAGTTTGATCTGATTTTTAATTTTTTTTTTTGGCATTTTGTTTTTTTATTTATCAGTGCTGTTAGCGATTCTTTACATTCTCCAGCTGTAAAAACACGGCACAGCCAAAAGACCCAATAAAAAAAGAAATGTTTTAATACCTAGTCTTTGTCTATCACTTAGCACCTCAAACACATAAATGTCATGACCTGAGTCCTCCTAGTTGTGGAGGTCCAAATTTTAAAAAATAAAAATAATTAGCATATGTAGCCGAAGTTTAGTCAGAATTAAACTGGTACTATTTACTTTACTTTTACTGTTTTTGCAGCAGGTATGGTGTTATATCTTTTAAACATGTTTCTGCAGTCCACACAGATTTTTCCACTCAAAAAAGTCTCTTTTGATAGTCATGGCTGCCAACACCTTACGTAAGCAATCACAAACTACGAGTGACGACATACAGTGTGAAACTAATCCTATACCAACCACTTAATGATGGAGGAACAATGAAATGAGATCATTTACACAAAACCATTTGACTGAAAGGTTATCCAAAACTGCCTGACACATGCTGTTGGCAAGTGTAGGGGTTTAAGTACACTAGTGGTGGAGATATTTTGATTTGTCAGTACAAACAACAGCGTGCCACCTCCCACGCTTCCGCACACAGTGCACTGTACACCTAAATGCCGCCACACAGAGATGATCTGATGATCTTTAAAACAGTATTGAGATCTTTCACTGAGAACTTAAATGACAAAGCAGGATTACTGTCAAAGTATAAAAAAATCATATATTAAATATAATAACATAATATATAGGCTTTCATTTAGAGCTGTAAGCAGAGATGACCAAAGGTAGTTGTAATGGCTTTTCAGTGAAATTTGGATAATAAATATCAGTCATTAAAGAAAATAATAATGGTGCAAGCATTAAATCTCTTTTTAGGGAAACTGAAAAAGCAAAAAAGCCCCCCCCCAAAAAAGAAATAATAATAATGAAATTAATAAACTCTCAAACATTTCCAAAGCTATAAAGTAAACTGCAAAATGAGGAACGTTTTCAAAATCATTTAGAAAAAATAAAAAGGATTAAGAAAAGATCAAGGACAGTTTTTTATTCCTGAATTTCAAATCAAAAACGATTAATTAGTCCTCTCACAACGTTTAAGTGAAAGTGAGCACAAGTTTGTGTGTGTGTGTGTGTGTGTGTGTGTGTGCGTGTGTGTGTGTGTGTGTGTGTGTGTGAATACTGATGCAAACCAGCACCAGTTTTATGATGGGATCAGAACAACTGTGATATAAAATTAGTAGAGTAGCCCCTCGACTCTTAGTTCCCTTTAGTCAGCACTCCTGAGTCAGACTATAACCACCATCAATCGAGGCCTTTCTTCTGAACTGAGCTCTCACCTGTAAAGGTTTTCAATCACGACGCTGTGACACAGACAGAGAAACGGACTCGTAAAGTCAAAACACTAACGGCACCGCTGTCACTGCAGGTATTTAAAAAGACTTTTTGACAGGGGTTTATCGTGGAAACTCACGTCCTTTTTCACATCGCCGCTATCAGCGAACTAGTACATCGGACTGCCCCAAATCTCTGAACTCGGCCTTCAGTTTGACCTCACAAAGACGCCAGTTCTGAGACCGTGTCTCTCACGGTTGTGACACTATGGGCAAAGAATCACATTTTACCATGATGATACGTACAGGCAGACAGACTCACGGGTGAAAACTGTACCAGCTCCACTGTTGCAGCGTTTAACCAGACACTTTCTTCTCTGTGCCTGAAATTACCTTGTCAGCAGCTTGTTCTATGAACTGTAAACGGACAAAAAAACCCTCAATCTTTCCTCTGACGGAAGCTTACCTTTGAGACATACGTAAGCAAAAGTGCAAACAAGCTTTGTATACAGACTGCATCCACAAACAAACACGCTTGCACAGATTGTTTATCCTCATACAGCACATTAACACTCAGCACAGGAGGGCTGAACCTAATGTAGGATCATTTTTTGAGTTTACAACACCAGTGAAGACAAATTCTTTAACAGCTTACTTTAATATGACTCATGGCGAATTGAATTGAATTTTATTTGTACTGTTATTATCTCTAATACATAAAAACACACTTAATGATTTTAATTTAAGGTCATCCTGAAGTAAAATTTGAGACTTCTGGAACTTTAGCTTAAAACCACTATTTTTCTGCTGCATTTAAAACTAATTTTAAATGACAAAAAAAGCAGATTGTCACAGCTTTTTTTTAAACAAATAACTGCATGTGTAGTACTGCATTTAAATACATTAGATAAAATATGAATGTTTTGCTACACATCCTATCACACGATACTTTGCAGTGCAAATCCAAACAAATAACAATAAAATATCAGGTTACTTTTTTTTCCATTAAAAGAAAAAAAGATTTAGAAGAAAATACAAAATAAGCAGCCACTGAATAAAATTAATTTAAAAAAATTTCATTTCACGTCAGCTTTTTTGGACTAAACATTTTCACTCAGAAATAGTTCACTGCTAATGTATTTTTAGGTTTCAGAGCCAGACTGTGGTTGTTTAATAAATGCGAAAACTTCTTTCGCTGAGTTTTCTTAATTTGCAATAACAAAAAACAGATGGAAAAACCTACTGAGAGATGATTATCTGAGGAATTTTTCAAAGCAGATCTAAACACCAATTAGCATCAGATTTCACATATTTGACTTTGAAGTTGCTCCTGAATTCGGAGGTGTCTGAAAGAGGTAATGTTTTGACAGTAGCAAAGGGTATGAATCAGCTCGACTTGTGTATTTCATTTACCAAATTTTGGGGGGGAATGTGTCACCTGCCATTTTCATGTCTGCTTTGATCTGTAGCCAACCGCTTCTGCTGCTTTGGAAGTGCTTTTGCAGGCTTCTGCACCCAGAGGAACAAGGAAATCCTTTCTGATAAAGAAACTGTGTAACAATCTACACAGGAATCCCCCCAAACACAGCAACAAAGCCGTCTCAAGTGTGCCTGATGGAATCAAGTGTGTAACACCAGAGATAATTCATTGTCTCCCAGTTGTGGTCATAACACAAATATATTTAGTTAGTTATTTTTCATCAGAGGCTGCTGTCGTTTTGTTCACACAGGCAGTATCCACAGCACAGCTGCAGGGCAGAGATATGCTGCATCTAGCCGCCATCTAAAAAGCAGCTGCGCATCTGTGTGTGCGTGTTTGTGCTTGCATGTGCTGGTGTGTCTATAAGTGTTTGCAGGTTGCAACGGCAAAAGTGTGTAAGCAGCAAAAACAAATTAATCAATTTTCATTGTTCCCTTTGCCTTTTCTCCCTTGTCACCTCTTTGTGTATTTTGTCCATTTTTATTCAGGTAATCTGGGACTTATTTGTGTGAGAAATCATTTTCAGTATCACACTTTTAGCATTTCCTCTGCATCCTGTACGTGCTTGGAGTCGGTCCATTTAAAAGCAACGCACTGCGGTAGTGAAACATCCTGTTTTCCGCACTCAAGTGCAAGACTATGATGCTTGATTATGATATATATATATATATATATATATATATGTGTGTGTGTGTGTGTGTGTGTGTATATATGATTTTAAAAATAAATAAAAACTCAACATCTTAAATATTATATTATAACCTGGTCACACTGGTCTTCCACCAATCACTGGCTTCATTAAAAGAATTACTTGCAATGGAAACTTGACTTGACAAAAGGTGTTACTACAATGTTATGAATGGGTATTATTTCCAGAAATATACATTTTTATACAACCTTTTCACTCTACAGAATTAGCCTAGCCTGAGGTATACTGTATATGTGGGAGTATCAGAGGGCAGAAATATCTGAGACATGATTCAAATCTTAAAATCATCAAAGAGAGCTCAAAATTGAGTCATATTGCCAAACCGTAAAACTGAAACACATCAATCAGTGTGAAGGTACTCAAAATTCAGCCAATGGAGGGACTCAGATTAGATAATCTTTACTCGCTGAAAACCATAAGCACAGGAACACACGTGTGTGTTTTCATGCTTTCTACAAGGCTGCTAAAAACATCCGTCGGTGGGATTCAATAAAACTTGTAAAGCTGTAAAATTCTAGTTAGCACACGAGCAAAAATTGTGAAATATAAAGGCACTTGAAACTTGAGCGGCGTTTTCCTGTTCAACGAAGTATTACACCAGAAACTAAAGTGCAAACCTGAACAAAAAGCTTAATGACACACCCTGAGAAAGTTGATGTGTTTGAAGCCACAGGTGTCTGAGTCTGCATGAAAGCACAGATATTTCAGGGCGACTTGGTGAAGGTTTAAAAAGACACAGCTACTTTTAACCAAAAGGTGACGTTATTATCGAACGGTACCGATTTCGCGCACCATCAGAGGCATCAGTCGCAACGTTATCTTATAATCGTAAAGTTTGAAATATGGGAGGCTTGGAGAAAAACGTCATCAAAAAGCATGTAACTGATTTAATTGATAAAAATATCTTTGATTGAAGTGCCCACACACACACACACACACACGCTGAAGAGCTTCATCCCTACCTCGCATCATCCTCACTCCTCCACTTGTGTCAGACGTTTGTCCCACTTTCACAAACTCACTTGTCCTCTCACTTTGTCTAAGAATAGTCTTTCTTTTGACACACACTCGTTTTTTTGGAACCACCTATATCTTTTAATCTTGCTCCTTTTTTTGCTCGTCCTTTATCAAGCTGGGTCGGGTGCTCACTGCAGCTTCAGCATACATATTCAGACTTTTGAGTGTCAGTCACCGCCTCACCTTCCTTGTTTGCGTGTGCATGATTGTGTGCGTGTGTGTGTGTGTGTGTGTGTGAGAGAGAGAGATCAAGACAAAGAAGGGGGGACCGTCCCCTGCCCTGTCGTTTTTCTCAAGGTACTTTTTCTTCATACCTTTGTTGTTATCCTTCACCCCCTCACTCTGTATCATATGTCAAAAAATGCTTTATAATGTCTAGCACCTTTGAGACTGTCCATGAGAGAGTTTAAGTCAAACCAGCAGACAGGAATCACTGGAGATGAACTTAAAAAAATATGTAAGTCACACAAACTTACATTTCTGTTATTGTGAAACTCAGTTTGGAGATTTCAAATATTTTCAAATAATGCATATATATATATATATATGTATATGAGAGAGAGAGAGAAAATCATTTTAAAGAATTATTTATTTCTCCATGTAGCATATTTACACACTTGATTCAGGTTATCTGAGTTTAGCTTACAGATCTCCTCCACTGAAAATGCTCCAAGTAAAATCTACATATTTATCATTTTCATACAATTAGCAATTAGGTTTCAAAAGTACCGCGAGTTAAATATTACATTAATTAATTATTATGCTGCATGTGTTCAATGTGAGGTTTGCATTTTATTAAAAATTGTTCGGATGATGTAGCTAAAAAAAAAAGTACGTATTTTGAGATCTGTTATTTTTTTATGTGAGATCTTCAACTTAACTGAAAAATGTATTTTAGACTATTTTATGTCTTCAGTGCTGCGTTTAAGTAAACACTTGCAGCTGCAATCCACCGCAGCTTCTTCATTCTCCACTCATATTTCCCTCCACTTCCATCCCGCCACACAGAACCACAGAAGACCCCCAAACGTTGCCCTTCCTTTCTTGTCTTCTCTGGTTTTGGGTACGTGTGATGAATGAAAACCATTATTATTTAGTCTCAGTTGGTTTATCATCACGCCACCTAATATGAAGGTCGGTGGTGTGTTACACACAGCACCTTCACTCTCGATAACATACACAGGTGTGCTAAAGTTGTGGCAGAAGGTGTTAAACCAAAAAAGTTAAAAAAAGACGAGATGTTATCGCTTTCATCTGCATTCAGATGCCAAAGTGGTTGGTATTTTCATCACTGTTTGTCTGCGAGTGTGTTTGTGCAAGGGGGGGTAGCACAGGTGCGACACGCCGCGCGCAGAGTGTGTCGCTAATGGCCCCGGCCCCGTCAACACCACTGTGTGTATGTGTGCTTTGCTGTACAGGTGCATGCTGTATGTTCACTAACTATGAAGTTAACCACATTGCATGCACAAATATCTAGCACAAACACAAGCAAAGTTATTACTGCAGACACACACACAAATGTAGACAACTTACTCAAATGACTCTTCTTGGACACGGCACCTCCTAAAGGGAGGAAAAAAGGCAGTTAGTGGATTCAAACTAAACAACTTTGTGAGTCTATACTTTGTACGAGCATCCTAAAGCGCATTTTAGTGAAAGAAACTCAACCTGCTGTATACTCATATGAATACATGGTGGGCGTTACACAGAGGCGTCTAAGCTTCATATTGAATCCAGGAGTAAACATTTACCAATAGTTTTCCATCTCTTTGAATTGAAAATGTGATAGCTGCTGGAAAATAAATTAGGCAATGGATTTACTTCATTTTTGAGATAAATGTTGTACAGTATAACATTTTAGGAAAAAAGAGTTACAAATGACAGCTAACCCCATCACAAAAGTTAGATGAGACACTCTTTGATTGCTGATGAATACCTTTGATACCTCAACTTATTGTTCCCTTTACATCTGCTACTAAAAAAAGAAGTGATCATGTTTAGAGTGTGGTATCTCTACTTTTACTTAAGCAAACAATTTAAATACCACTGAAACCTACACAGGAGCTATTCGTAGTGCAATGAATGGATTACAAAAGCACGTTTGACATTCAAATACATATCGTACTCACCAATCATAATCAAATATCCAAATGAGCATGTTACTACTGTAACAACAAGTAAAATCCTGACTTTCAAATAGACTGAAATGAGAGGGAAAGTAAAATTACACTGTAGCCATTGTCAGCTCCTAAATGGCAGTTTGATACGGGGTTTGCAGAAGGCAGCACTTTCTTTGGCTTCTTTTCTAGTGTACAATAGCATGTGGACAGATAAGAAGCCTCAGTGAGAGCGGAGAGGCTAAATTAGAGGATTCCTATTTACACTAGTGTGGGTCTATGATATGTTTGTGTGGTGTTTCAGCGCACGCACACACAGGACATAAAGGTAGAGGAAGGTGGGTGTCTGTGAAGCAATAGGTCCTCTTTCTTGTCTGCCTTTGTGACCGCAATTGTGAGAAAGTCTGAAGTGCAGATAGAGCGACTAAGGGTCAGTTCTTAAGCAGGGGGTTTACTGCTGTGGGTGTATGTATACGCATGTGTGTGAGGGTATGTGTGCGTTTTCTCTGTGTATTTGCGTGTGAGAGGCTGTGTGTGTTAGACAGAGGTTTGAATGCAGGGCAGATAAGTATCAATGGAAGACGTAGAGCTAGCCGGTCTTTGTCTGGCGCCAGATCAGGCCCTTTGTGGTTTCCTCTGTTTTCCTACCCTCATCAAATCAGTTTTGCTTCATAAGCAGAATATATGGAATGAAAGCGCAGCAGTGCACGCACGGAAAATGAAAAGAAAATTTCAACACTCACAGAGCAACTGTTTTAAAGGTGATCGATTAAAAAAAGGCTGATTAATTACACACAAAAAATCAGCTACATTTACTAGAGCATCATTTCCAAATGAGGACGGCCTGAATTTTTTCAGTGTTTTTTACACTAGTGTTACATCAATGCTTTCCCCTGCGTTCCTTAAATAGTCATTTACAGAAACGCACAGCAGCTTCTCGCCTTACGGAGATGATTTTAAGGGCAACTAATCTGATTTTAAAAAATAAATAAAATGCTGAACCCCGATACGCTGATCGGAAATTAGCGAGAATTGACGTCACCTATTTGCACCGCTGTTATTCCTGAAATGTGTCACCAATGGTATTAAATGTTTAAAATATTGCTGCAGCAGAATTAAATAAACATGTGGTCGATGGCACCTGTGAAAACTAAAGTGACACAGCACGTACATATTTAGCAAGGCACACCTGTTAGCCAGGCCATGAACCAGCTACACACACCCAAAAGTGACAGCGGAGGCACAAAAATCAACACCACCCATCAGGCAAAATCTCACTCTCTGCACTGACATCTAAGCTCACTGCTGAAGTGACAGTTGCTGTGTTACATAACAGCACCGAAGACCACTGAACCCAGAGAGGAGGCGACAATTTTGTCTGAATAGAAACCACGACCCATCTAGCACAGAAAACATACAAAACATGTGAACATCCAAGACCGGTGCCAAATACAGTAAACAAGATTAAAAAAGGGCTTTTTAAAAATTAGGTTTAGGTAGAATGATTAATCAGTAAGCAAAAGAAAAGCATACATTTGAGAAGAAGATTACTGAAACAAGTAAAAGAAATTACAACATATAGTACTATAACAACTATAAAATATGAAAAGGAATATATGCTAGATGCTGAAACAAAAAGAAATATGTACAAATCAAGTTAAAAGCAAGTCTGATTTGGATGGTTAAGCTGTTCGCCAGGTTTCAAGAGGAATGTGCCAACACGTGCAGTTCCTCTAAAATCTTAAACCCAAAACATCTACCCAGCTGAAAATTTTAGGACAGTCATGTAGCTCAGAAGTACACCGTAAGTAATTCATCACAAGTCTGTAAATAAAAGTCGCTACCAATTTGGTGAAGCAAACCTTTGCAGGAGTTTAAGAAAAGTAAGGTATAGAGTGACAAAAAAGGAGTAGCACTCACAGTGTCACAAATTGTGGATAATCTCTCTGTAAAAAGAGTCATCTGAACATGTTGGCTTCAAAGAGTTTCTGAAAACATCAGTAGGACGGCTGCAAGGGTAGTGTTCTTTTAGAACAGAAAGTATTTCTTGACTTGTCTGCATTGATTTCCAAGAAAATAGCAGACGGCTGAAGAAGGCCAGATGCATTTTGGTTAAAAGAATAATATACTGTCATTGCTGTGAAGACAGCTTTTGGTTCATAAATGGCTGCAGAATGATTTACGGTGAAATGAATCGGACCTACAATAGATCCCTGAGGGACACCACAAATGGGCGTTTATTGGATAATGAAAAGGAGATTGTTTTGTTTCGTTTTTTTCTTTTCCTATACTGTACAGACAGGAGAAAAAACCCCAAATGTGGAGCAAGACTAAAACTACTGCTTGAGAAAAGTGAGTGACGCCCACAACAGCCGCTAAAACCAAGACTCTCATCAAGTCAAGAAGAGCCGTCTCAGCAGTACGGAAACTAAATATGAAAATAAAACAGTGCAACCACACTCTAGTTTAACCTGAATAAAGCATCAGCTCCACGGCCAGATGCATTAGGTATCCTGCACATAATGTTCAAGCTTCAGCTGTGCATCATTTTAACAAATTTACCCCAAACGTTGTCATTTTTACACTAAATTCTGCACAACATGACTTTAACTTACCCAAGACAAGCTATCTCCAAAGGAAACCACTCTGGAATTATTTGTTTGTATTGTCACTTGCAAATAAAAACCAGAAGAAGAAGAAGAACAGAAGGACATAAAACTTTTAAGAGCCGTTTCAGTGTCCCTGTTGATACTGGCATTTCTTTTTTCAGCTTTAATCTTACCCTATTTTCCTCCCTTGATTACCATTGACACTTTGCAACATAAAGAAAACACATTTTCAATTATAATTGTGTATCTATAATACATCTATGATGAACACTAAATTGTGCCTGTTTCCTCTCTGACCTGCCTGCTGGTCTCTTTCTTTCTAATGGTTACATAATACTATTAAATCACTAATGGTTCCAAATTAAAACTGTTGGCATTGCGGTCTAAAGGTAATCTAGGGTAACCAGCAAATTGTTTATGTTATGTTTCTGGAGGAGTTTGGGGGGTAGATAAAAGTATAAATCTGTCAATGTTAGTGGCAAATACTGAGTCAAGAAAATCAAAAACTATATCAGCGGTGTGGTGAAATTTTCACAGGTAAAATACAAAGTTCAGGACTTTGAATGTAAACTGTTGCTGCTATGATCCTCCTACATTTACTGGAGAAAAGGGGACAGGCCTCGTTATTGTTTCACCTCTTTAGAAATAAGAATCTATTTATTTGCTTTGCCCCTTACATGCATTAAATGGAGGCACACACATACACACACATAAATAAATTTTGCAGCACTTCAGACAAGCTGTGTTGCTATCCTGTAGGAAAGGTGTGCTATGGGTTTCTGTGACAGAGGGACAGTCTTATCTCCAGTCACTGCCAATAGTTTGATTATGGCCTGGGAGAGGCTTTGAACAGAAAGGCATTGGCCAGTAATAGAGGCAAAAATTAGAGCTAATTCCCATGGATTACTCCGGCTTACTGCCATTCTTACACACTCACAGCACCTTAACCATACCCCAGTTAAAGGGATGAGGAGGTTTACTAGGGTAAAGATGGATGAGAGTGAAGGGGGAGAAGTTAAGAGTGAACAGAGAGTGAGAGATAGGGAGTCAGCTGGTGCACTAGAGGCCAACAGGATGAGATAAAAGTGAGGAGGAAAGGAGGGGATGGGAGTGAGTGGGCACACAAAGGCATGCTGGGAAATAAGCGAGGGACATGAGGGCATAAAATGTCAAGGCACACTGTTTAGTGAGCTGAAACTATTCAAACAAATTGTATTTTTCTTGCTGTGACTTTAAAGTTCAGTTTTCCTGCACCTGCCACAGTGTAAATGTAACCTGGAGAGGGAAAATCTCACCTCTCTTGATGTGGGTGTCAGCGGAGGGCACGTCGGGCTCTTCATATTCCATAACTCTCCTGTCAAAACACCAGTGGGTGGGCCTGCACACACTCTCCCCTCACTCACTCGCTCTCTCACTCACGCACTCTGGCGCACACAAACCACAAATTCCTGTAAGGTCAGTCAGTTTTCAACTCTATCTGCTGACACTGCAGTGCTCAGAAAGAAACGAAGCAAAACTTGAGACTCATACTACCTGTTGGTCGCTCTAGCGCCCAGGCCGGCGCAGGCATTTGAAAACGTGCACTGCCATCTCGCCTCCTTCAAGAGTCTTCACAGTGGCTCCCCAAAATCGGCAGTCATCTTCCTTGGCTTCTTTCTTTCTCTGTGTGTGTGTCAGGGTCCCTTATTCAACAGCACTCCTCCTCTTGTGTGGTTGTTTTTGAAATAATCCCGTTCCCCCCTGTGGCAGCAGCAGTGCGGAGAGTGCAGCTGGACCGGCCGGCCGTGCGCCCGCCACCCCCCTCCCCTTGCGCTCACAGTGCGCCCTAGCCGTCCCAGGCTGGAGAGAGTTATGTCACCGGCTCTTACGTAATAGCACCGGATCGGGTTTTGCTTTGAAGTGCTCGGTTGAGAAATATAATCCCATGTTGCTGCCACAAATTTCCGCCACACCAATCGAGAAAATAAAATGCACGGTGGAGACGCTAGATTTCAGTCTGTATGGAAATGGAACATCCTTAAATTAAAAATCCCTTTTCGTGGGTTGGTGTCATTTTTGTTAGAATTACTCGCAGGGCCCTGCCCATACAGTATGGCATATACGGAGGGGTTATTTTATGCCCCATTTTAACACGGGTGGGAGGACAAAAAGAAAACGATGAATAATCGATACGTCTTCTCGGTTTACATCATTGTGGTAAATCCTCCTCTAAGACATGGCTCGTACAGTGGTTGCAGACATGGTGCAGACACACGTGCATGTCAGGAGGGAAACAGACTGTAACCGAGTGCATTTACTCAAGTAGCCTGTAGCAGACAACTCATATGAACCCGGGCAGCAAAATCTTATCTTGATTTAATGTTTGCCACGTGATAGTGACACTTTTCATTCTTCGTAAGGACGTACTTCTTTCACGACAACTATGTTTTTAAACGTCAATAAAAAAAATCTTAGTATGTCCTTAGATCAGCATGTCTTTGAGCAGTCAATTATAATTTGTTCTAACTACTTTAACAACTAAGTTAAACTATTATGTACACAACAACTGAGCTGCTAATTAATATTATTAATTATATTAATTATCAAAATAAATAAATAAATAATTGTGTGTCAAACTACTAATCATTTGTTCAGCTATATTTTAAACTCATTTTACTACAAAAATTAACTCGCAATAATAAATCATAATCCTCATAATCCAACACTCACTCAAAACACTGGAGTTCATCTAAGTCACCAAGAATCACTTCAGGGTCTTATCAAGTCCTTTCACTTTTACCAGCATTTACAGATTAAGTCTCAAAGGCTGTAGAGGTTAAAGTTCCTGTGTTTAAAGTTGACTCTGATTCTGATTCTTTTATGCTAAAAGTACTTAAAAAAATAATTCAGAGGTGCAGTGAGGGAGTGAATGCTGCATGGCTCGCTTTAACTAATAGGCAAACAAACACACGTGCTGTAAAAACAGTTAAGTGATGTGTTGGCTAGCTAACCTGTGACGTGAGTATTTTCATTTCAAATGTTGCTAATAACTGCAGCAAAGAACAATACAAAGCATCTTTAAATGCTTAAGTTTTTGGATTTTGATTTGTTTGTTTTTGGTTTAATTTTGTACTGTTCTTTTTTTTATTTTTAGTTTTGCCTCTGTGCTCCACCACAGTGGATTATTTTGAATCAAACAATCAAGATTTGATCGATGTGCAGACTTTAACTGAAGGGGTTTAACTGCAAGTTTTAATTAATTGTTTATTTTTATACACAGTCCCCCATTTGCCTCAAAAGCAACGGGGTAATTGATTGACCAGCAGTTGCATGGCCAGGTGAGGCCTGTTCCTTGTCATTCCATGAACAGATTCAGCAGGATCTGGAGTTGATCCCATGTGTTGAAGTCATTTTGTTAGCTTTGATAGCTGCTCACTGGAACAGGTTGGTTCATTCTCAAACAGCAGAAATACATTGGCCAGCTCAGTAATACCAAGAAGCCTGAAAGACTGGAGGATCAAAATATTCTTTCCATCATTAAGAAAAACAGCTTCACAAGGTGCAAGCCACTTCCAGATTAGACTTTTCCAGGAAACATCCCTAAGAGTTTCTCCAAGCACAGAAGTGGGATATTCTTCAGTGGCCATGTCCTGATGACCTGATCTCAACCCAACAGGGCCATGCTTTTTATTTATTGAAGATGAAAACTGAACTGACCTTTGATCTAAAATCTATTATTGGGGGTGTGCTGAAACTAAATTATGAGAAAACGTGTTAATATCTAAGTATTTGAGAATCTACCTGTGAACTAGAGAACTAAAACACTGAATCCTCTTCAGAGCTACCAAAACATTTCATGACAAGGCCGTGGGATTGTGAAACTGTGGCCCCTCAAAAAAAAAAGCACTGAAGACTAAAATGCTACTGGACAGAGCATGCTGCAGGTGGTTTTAACTGAAAGTGGAAACACCTCCACCCGCTTCCTCATACCCAACTTGACCACATGGCTCTTCAGGGGAAAGGAAAAAAAAACACTGCTGGTGCTCACTTGTCCTGTACTCACTCATACATACGCACGTACACACAAACACACAGATGCTCACACACCATTAAGGTTTTAAAAAACTTTGGTAGCATTTCCATCTCAATTTTACTGAGGTTAAAGCTATGAGGGGCCCTGAAAAGACCACCAGGCCTGTACTGTGATGAGCCCATACACTCAGAAACCACACAATCGACCAAACTGTGTGAGAACTAAAGTTAAAGGCAGTTGAAAGTCTGTATGGCTTGTAGACCTTAAACCACTAATTGACTGCTGCATAAAAACTTACTTGACAGGATCTACTAAAAAGCAGAACAGAAAAAAAAAGTTTTCTTGAAAATAATTATTCTCATATTACCTTTAAACAGTCACTTTTTGCAGTCGTGCATAAAACCTCTTTACAACAGAGGCACTCTGTTTAAAGGTTTAAAAATATTCTCCAAAATGACCAAGAATTTTTAAGATTTCATGACCTGTGGTTCTTCATATATATGTGTGTGTGTGTGTATATATATATATATATATATATATATATATATATATATATATATATATATATATATATATATATACATATATATACATATATATATATATATATATATATATATATATATATATTTACATACATTTATAAATCTCTTTACGCTATCTTAATAGACTGACTGCGATGTTCAGACCCTTGAGCAGCACTGAATTTTAAAAACACACAGACACACAAATCTGTAGTGGAAATCACTGCATGAGCCCAGGAAGGCTGCACTCTAATTCGCAAGGGGTCATTCAGCATATTCTTACACCTGATGCCCATTCTGATGCAACCCAGTCTCCTCCCAGGATTAAACCAGGAATCTTTTGCTTGTTTGGCAAATGTGCAAACCACTATATTATAGAGCCACATATAGAACATTTCTGAAAACCATACTTCATCATTGCTTACAAAAATTAAATTCTGTACTGTTTTATTTCATTTATATTAATATTATTATTTATATAGCACTAAATCACAACAACAGTCACCTCCGGGCGCTTTACATTGTAAGGTAAAGATCCTACAATCAGATGACCCCCCTATGAGTAGGCACTTGGCAACAGTGGGAAGGAAAAACTCCCTTTTAACAGGAAGAAACCTCCAGCAGAACCAGGGTCAGAGAGGGACAGCAGCCATCATCTTCGACTGGTTGAAGGTGAGGGGAGAAAGACAGGACAAAGACAAACAAGTACCACGCAAAGAAAACCATCTGTACCTTCCCCAGGGCTGAGCTCATTTAAGGTGGAGTGTGGGATAGTGGAAAATCAGCCTGTGGACTGAGAAATCAAGACGTTAAATATTAAACTGCAAGTCTTCCAGGCTAAAGAGTATAGGGGCCGTCAAGATTCTTATCTTTGTGTTATCTTATTCCAATCCCAATGTGTCCAACAGCTAACGCTTGGATGGAATTTGATCATGCGACAGGAGAAAGATCCACAGCAGCAAAACAGAATGACTGAAAAAAGAAAAATAATCAAGGTGCTGCAACAGCCAAGTCAAAGTCCAGGCTTGAACAAGACTGAAATGTTGTAGTGAGACCTTAAGAGAGGTGTGCATGAATGAACCTTAATGAACTAAAGGAACACTGTTAACAAGAGTGAGCCACAATTCCTCCACCATGACGTGAGAGACTGACAAAAGCATGAAGAGAACAAGTACTTCAGGTTATTGCTGCTGAAGTTGATTCTACAAGACGTTGAATTATGGGGTGTACTTGGCTTTTTAACAGGGCTACACAGAGACCAATACAATCTTTGTTTTTCATGTGACTTGTTTTCCATTTCAGATTAGTAAAAACTAATCTGAAATGGAAATATAGCTAAACTAATACTTTTTAATTGGGTTGCACTGCATAATGAACATTCACATTTGATGTCATGGTCTCAGCAACTGTAGTGAAGCCATTTGAAAGTCTATGTAAAGTTACAAGCAGGAAGGCTTTGCTCTTAACCTTCTAGGACCTGGCGTCCACATATGTGGACATCACATTTTGGGTTATTTAGACCAAAATACTCAATTTTGGTCTACAAGGGCCTGATATCCACTTACGAGGACATTATACTGCTACTGTTCTGTCGAAATTTTAAACGAATATCCTCATATATGGCTCTTATTTTTCTTAAAAACAAAAATAAGGTAAAAAAAAAGTGGTAATTCTTTGTTTTTACATTCATCGGGCCCCAATGTGACCAAATATCAAAGAGAAATTAAGAACGCATGTTGTGGAAGAGTTCGGGTCTTAGGAGGTTAAATATGGCTGGTTGGACATGGTGCATTATGACTTTAACTTAGCTCTGAAAGGTCAGGTAGTCATCGTATACATTTTAAAATTATATTTGGAAAGTGAACCGGTTACCTCCCTAAAAAAACGAACCCCACATATAGTATTTTTATGTTTTGGAGTCATTTTCTAATTGCTCCTCAGTTACAAGATGCTAGCCTATTCAGGAGGTATGTTGTCCTCAACCTATAGTTAGTACAGTATGTGTTTAATCAAAAACAGTACTCTACACACTCTCAGGTGTCATGTTTTGTAGAACTGTGGTCTGCAGTGGCTGCTAGAGCAGCACTGATCTCTGTGATGTGGACTGTGTTACTTATTATGGCATACTGCGGCATCCGTCAGCCGTTTCTGAATGTAGAAACGCGTTCAAAGTGTCAGAGTGAACGAGAATAACCAGCTCATGTAAAAAACAGCCAGTTGTCGTGACGATTTTGGATTTGAAGTCCTCGTGCCTTCATTGTATGTCATAATTTCTCATGGCATGCAAATTCACACCCCACATTCAAATAAAACCACAACCACCACACGGTGGGGTAACAGTTTACAACCCACACATGAAAAACAAAACTGTGTAACATTTGTGATGTAAGGGGCACAAAACTTCAAGAATAAATTTAGAACCCATTCGTCCTTCAGTTGTGTGATTTACTTACAAAAAGTAGTAAGCTGATGTTGTATCAAATATATTTCAGTATCCCTTAATTAAACCAGTCAACATTTATAAATATCATTAAGTTCAGCAGATTACCACAGAATTATTTCAGGATAAAGTCTGACGGTATCTACTCAAATGTAAAGATCATCAGTTTCAAAGTATCCCCAAAAACCGTTTTATTTTTCAATGCAGATTATTTAACTCTGATAAACACACCACCTGCATGAGCAACACAATACCAATAGAAAAGGCTTTTTTGGAGAAAATAAAATGATAAATAAATGAACAGTACATTTAAATCAATAACGTTGTTCTCAAATACAGCAGTCTTAATTAAAACCATCAATACTGCATCAATACCATCAATACTTCTGAATTTTTTCAGTAAATTTGTTCATGAGTTAGTAATGTGAAGCATCGGCAGTCATCAAATCAGTATCAGATCAAATGCAACATATTAGTAGTATAAATAGAAGGTTAACTTTTAAGAGTTTCCTTCTATCGCCTAGAAAATATGTACATCCTTTTAATTTAAAACAAAAACTAATGGCCCACTTAGACAAAACAAAAAAAATGCACACTGTTTCTGAAGTCTCCTTCTTCATAGTTGGCTGGCTGGCGTGTTCGTGTCACCCTTGTATTAGTTGGCTGACGCCGATTGACACAAACAGTGCTGCAGAGAAGAAAACAGACAAGCAGACGTGTCACTTACCAGCAGCTTTCACAGTAACATGTCCATCTGAGATTTTGTATGTGTGTGTGTGTGTGGGGGGGGGGGAAGGGGACCTGTTGCTTTACCTGTTGCTTCTGTGTGCAATCTGGCGCCGTCAGCACTGGTCACTTTACACTTAACTAACGTTTTCCTGCCTTCCTTCTTATCCAGAGAGGATTCGATCAACACTGTACTTCCCAGCGGGATGGGACTTGGAACAAGACAAAATGATCAAACTGACAGTAAATGATCAAAGTAATGCACTAAGAGGTGTTACTTTGTGTTAATTATATGTGTAATTATTCATATTTTGCTATGTGTTAAACAGAACAACCGGGCGGTCGAGCAAATGTCTGTTGGTCCGTGCTTGACCAAAGAAAGTGAACCGTTTGGGCTGACTCGGTGATACTGATGCTGCATATTTAATTTCCACAATGAATTATCTATGTGACATCATTCAGAGTCGATCTTCATTATACAGACTTGGAGCAGGGAGAAACCTTCATGACTTCTGCATGACCGCCTCAGTGATACTTCCATAAACCCTGCCCAGCAGCTAGATATGCTCCATGTTAACAAGCAGGACAACACACATGAAAACATCTAACATTTTTTTCCTTTAATATACTAAACAGTTTAATCCTCATATTTCTGTAAGGTGTGCTACATGTTCAATAAATATTTTTATCATGTACAATTTGCTGATTTTTGTTCTTGTACCTGCGGTAGTTGATGTTGAGGTTGGCAGTCATAACAGGTCCAGAATGCACACAAGCATGAGTTCCTGTCACGGTATCAATCATAGTGGCTATCGCCCCCCCGTGGACATTTCTGGAAGCACAGACATTGGTACATGAGACAGTTAAACTTATGAGATTTGACGGAACATTTAGAGTTAAGTCTAGCTAAAAATTCACAATTCTTCCTTTATTTTTTCCCATTTATTTCTGCCACTTTGGGTTTACTGGAAAGCTGCTGGCTGACAGGATGACAACGTGAAAAGCACAGACTTCGATAAGCTTGGACAGGAGTGTGTTATCTCACCCTGGTGGTCCCTCCAGAAGGTGTCCAGCCTGGAAAATGCACACACACCTTTGTTCCTTTTTGTTAGCAAAAATAACATACTCAAATGCTGCCCCCGGGTCTCTGATGTTGCGGGTGAAAAGACGAGCTTTTGCCTGGATTATCTTGCTAAGGTAGACTCCACCTGATGGCAAAGAACACAAGTGAACATTCAGCAGCCACATTAAGCTTTTGGAAATTCTTTTGTTCTTATTTCAGATACACTTTTCGGTCGTATATTTACCTGCAGCATACTTCAGAGAACGATTGTAGCTTGGCAGTCTGTTCCATAGTCCACTCTGTTCCTCTCCTCCATCTGTCACCGCCTCACATTGGCTGTTATAATGTTCATACAGCTGCCTCATTTCTGTGCCCCATGAGGAGTTAGGAAGGCTGAAGTCCCGGGGGTTGGATGAAAAGAGCGATGGAAGCGCTCGCTAAACAGAGAAATGAATTACAATGTCTGTTAGTAGTGAAAGGGTAATGACAAAGTGTGGATGTCTCACATAGATACCATATGGATACTGCTTTAATATTTGTGGTTCTATTAAGTCAACGGGGGTCATGAAAACATTTTCCAAATGAGCGTATTAATGATGAAGTATTATTATAGCTATATTTTGATATTGGATATTATATTTATTATATTTGATATTGGCAAGCCAATGCAGCACCTTGATTCTTTTCTTTTTCAGCCATTCTGTTGTAGATTTACTGTTGTTGTGTTTGAAATCATTGTCCTGTTGCATGACTCAATGTCAGCTCCACTTTTGCTGTCAGACAAATGTCCTCACATTTGAATTGTTAATACGGGTACTGCAAGGTACCCAGCTCCTGTGGCTGAAAAGCAAGCCCAAATCATCACCGCTCCACCACTGTGGGTTTGAGGTGTTTGTATTCATAACTGAAGCCTGTAGAGTCTGAGATGTTGCAATTTCTCTGAGCATTGCACGATCTGACCTTGGGGAGAATTTGCTGTGATGTCAACTCCTGGGAAGACTGGATACTCCACACCAGCAAAATGCCAAAACGTCTGCCTTTATAAAGATCTTAGGAATTGCTGATAATTTAAAATCTAATAAATCTGGTCTTACTTCCATTAGGAGAAGTTGACTGATACTTACCCTCCTAATTCTGTTTGTATGCCTGTGTGTTTGAGGTGCATATGTACACTTGCATGCATAGAGACATTCTGCTATTGTAAATGACCTTATAACTAGTTGTTAGCACAAAGAGTAAAGAGTTAGAACAGGATAATTTTCTTGATGTAAATGTGGAGGTTATTATGATCTTATAAATTCTAACTCATATAAACTCGAATACCTAATTCCTATGGAAACAGTCAGGATGTAGATTTTAGTAGTACTTTTTAACAGGAAGAAGTACGGAAAACCTTCTTCTTCACATGATTGTATGCTATTATATTTAGCTATAACCCTATTATTTGTTACTGTTTACATGTTTGTCATGATGAACTTCATTTTTCACTTTCTTTTTATTGTTTTTCTTAAAACATTATATAGGGGAGATGGAGGGCAAAAACAAAGCAGAACGCAAAAAGAAAAAAACTGAATGAACTTCATTTTTAATTGTGCTAACAAAATCATTTTCCAACTCTTCGATAAAGTGTTTCTTATGTTATCTGTGATGATGTTGACCTCTGTGGTCGTGTTGTAGTGACATGGCCTGCTATTTTAAGTTGTAATCACTACGTTATAGTCATCTTATATAAATGTGCTCGTTTGTTGTTGTTGTTTTTGCGACAAGCTAACAAACTCTCACGCTGGCCATGTGTTTTGTTTTGGTTTTTTAGCTGTGATGTGCTTTGACTTTGTTTAGCTGTGGGATAGTACAGTCACAACACTGGAGAAACATCTGGCAGGAGTGAGGAAAACATGACACGGCAAACAACTCACATACCGCATGAAAAAGTCTTTCATAAAATACGGCTCACCGATCTACTTACCACCATACTCTTCAATGACACGCTGGCAGGGAGGTTGCTGAGTTCAGACTTCATGAATGCGAGTGAACCGAGGCTCTGAAAGCCCCTGAATATTCGACCCAGTCTCCTTGCCATCTGTAAACTGTCACCGCGGTGATATCTTCTATATTCTGAGGTAGATAAATGATCCTGTAACTGGTTGTTGAGAGCTAGCTGACAAATGCTTTCGTCAGTTAGCGCCCAAACAGACTACGGTCGCTGCAGTAAACACGGGTCTGCTTTAAAAATAAAAGTGACTTAACCATCTTTGACTCGTGTTTATGTTCCGCTGCCTCACAGAATAGGAATACGTCCTATGGCGTGTGTCACTGCCGCCAGTGACTTTCATTTGTCAAGATCAGGCTGTAAACTTCCGGCGTGAGGGAGTTCTGCCGTTGCGTCGTTTGGGTAGAGTCACGTGCCGTACAGATTCCAATATGATTGGGTGTCAAATAGAACTTTTTTTCTGTTCCCGTGGTAACCACCATTATGTTTTCTAACTTTACCGAGACAAAAAGACAGATTTTCATGGTTGATTAAGTTTAAGTTTAATAGTGATTAAGTTAAAAAAAGAAAAAAAAAAGTTTACACATTTGTGGAAAACAAGTGAGTAGTTTGAGAAATAATCATTTATAAGAGAGACTTAGTTAGGTCACATGGGGATTAGACAATAACAAAAATTAATAGAGTTATTATTATATATTATTATTTTTCTGTAGTTATTTTACTCATAAAGCTTAGAGATTAAAGTGCGTAACATTTATTTTATTAGAAATATAACTTTCTTTACTTACGCATATTGCAATATTTGGAACATATTTCTGGTATAGCACATATAAAGTTTTTAATCTATATTGTTAACTTAGCTAATGCAACGCAATTTTGAAAACTAATGTGCAAATAAAAATCTAAATGTAAGAGACAAGATAATAGATAATAGTTTACTATCTGCAACTGTTACTGTCCTACCACATCCCAAAGGTGCTTTATTTGATTGATCTCTGGTGTCTGTGGAGGCCATTTGAGTACAAAGATGACTTGAACTTTGTGACATAGTGCATTATGCTGCTGGAAGCAGCCTTCAGAAGATGGTTACACTTTAGTCACAAAGAGATGGTATTAAGGCACCCAAAATGGGACAAGTAAGTATCCCAAAAAACATTTCACCACAATCGCCAGTCTGAAGCATTGACACAAGGCAGTTTGAATCCATGCTTTCATTGATCCAAACTTTCATGTAGTTAACACCAAATTCTGACCACATCATTGAAATGCTACAGCAGACATCAAGACTCATCACACCAAGCGCCATTTACCAGGTCTTTTATCGTTCTATTTTTGGTTCAAATTGTAGCCTCAGTGTCCTGTTCTTAGCTGAGGGTTGTGAAGCCCAGCATGGTCAAGCAGCCTGGTCAGTCTGCTCTGACCTCTGGCATAAACAAGGCATTTTCACTCAGAGAACTGCTGCTTGCTTGATATTTTGATGTATGTGTACAGTGACAATAAAGGGCTAATCGTTTTTTCTTCTTAAGACCATTCTCTGTAAACACTGGAAATAGCTTGTGTGGGAAAATCCAGCTCAGCAGCTTCTGAAATACTCACACCTGCCTGTCTGGGACCAACAACCCTGCCACCTTCAGAGTCATTTAAATCACTTTCCTTTTTCATTCTGATGCTCAGTTCTAACTTGAGCAGGTCATTTAAATGTTTACATGCCAGAATGTTTTGAGTTGGTGCCAAATGATTAGCTATTTGGATATTAATTAAAAAGATAATAAAATGAAATTTAAAAAGTTTGCAAGTGGGTGGAGGTTGAAGAAGAGGTAACAATTATTTCTGTAACAACTTTCAAAAGAACAACAACAGCAAAACAAAACATTTATAATATTTATGCATTATTTATAATAATAATTTGTGATTATCATATGTTTGTAATTGATTCAGTGTCGTTATATACTTTACAAATACAAATTATTTTCAATACAAGGCTATCATGAAACCATAAGGAAAGGCATCTTGCCTGCAGATTAGCTGAAGCCGGTAAAGGGAACTGCATGAACGCAAAGGTAAAGGTAAAACAATATTTAGAAATGAGCAATAATAAGGTTGCGCTTGTTAACTTATAGGAACTTTAGGAACACAAAACACTTTATTTAGTAATTGTACATCCATACAGCACTCATTAAACACACAATAAATGCTTTTGGTGATCTAATTTCATACAAGACGTTTTGTAACAAGTTCAGTGTACTCAAATTGTACTTGTAATAGTTTCCTCCAAACAAGATCCCCTGTAAGAAAGTGTTTCCTCAGTTGTATCAGCACAATGTCAGTAACATGGTCTGTCTTAACCTAGGTTCTGCACTAGGGGGAGTTCAAGGAGCATTAATTTGAACAGACGTGATAATTTAGGTTTTGCCTCTTAAATCTAAAAGGTTTTATCATTTTGGCTTCCTTTATATTCAGAGTCGTATTACCTGATATATACAATGCTTTTACACTTTTACACACATTGCATCTATTTTCTAGACTGCTTAAAGGTCTGCTGTTTATGGCCCAGAAGCATAAATAGTACATCAAATTTATAAAAACCAAACAGAAACTGAATAAAATCTGGGTCCGTGTGTCCTTTAAAAAAAACTATCTGGTTTGTTTTACTACAAGAAATTACAGGAACTTTTTTAGCAAAAATATTGTTTCCACAATCATAAAACCAGTGCAAAATAACTGCAATGTCGCTTTTTCATTACTGCCTGAGCTAAAATGAAAGTGTTGTACATTGTTACAATAATAAGTGCACTTTTTCTATTTTGTATTACATTCGAAAGAATAATTAAAAAATAGTAAAACATAATATGATAACAGGAGACACTACAGTGTTTGACATCAGGTACCCAACCATAGCAGCTAAACAGCTTCTGCAGGGGTTATTTCAGCTCGAACACACTATCACAGAACGCTCAGACAGATGTGGCAAACATTGAAACGAGGGTTACTTTAACCAAACCATAATCTTTCCCTATAACTAATCAAAGAGTTATTTCTATTATTTACATTGCTTATTTCTATTGTTATATCATCATATTAGGCGCAACATTTTGAGCACATAGAATTTTTGTCGGATGATCCCCACATTATACATTACAAATACAACCTTCTTTGCCTTCTTATGATATGAAATGAATTCTATTTCTCTATTCCACATGTCTGTATACTTGTTCTCTGAGTGAATGCACAGAATTTCTTTTCTTTTTTTGTTATTATTTCATAATAACCTTAGTGGTGATACAAAACTTGGATGCACAAATATTTTTCTGAAAAAGTTGGTAGTCATTGTTGAACAGTTCTGAGGTGACTTCACTGTGATTGTTGAAGATTTTCACACAACTTCCTGAAAAATCAAGAAAACAAAAGACAGTTTTCAGTTTTGCAATAGAGGCGTGCTAAATAGACTTCTACAGTAGCCCCCAGTAGTGATCTATGTTAATCCAATTTATTATTGATGATGCATGCTGGTGATTAAAATCTTACCGTCCTTCGTCCTTGGTTGTATCAAGAAAGGCACAGACAGCTTTATCTCTATTAAAAATCTCCTCTTTCAAGCTCTGAATGTTCTCCTGGGCTTGACTTTTAGCCGCTTCATGATCGTCTGAGACAATAAAAGATAATAACAAATGAGAGCAAAAACTGAGAATGTGTAAATGTAGGCCTATTATTAGAAACTGGTAGCTTTGCGTTCAAAGTAAACCCGTGTGGCTCAAAACCAGCTGTTGCAAAGCTGGTTTTACAGGTTTTTCATAAAGGAATGTAAAAATGGAACACTCCTTTTTCTTCTTGTGTAGACAATGGGGGGGGGGGGGGGGGGGGGGGGACGACCACCCAGTGCATTTAAAAATGCAAACAGAGAAATGCTTATTCTCCTATGTGATCCATATCATTGTGTAGAAGCAAACATATTTGTAGATCTGTCAGTCCAGAGCTCATAACAACAAAGCAGAACTTAAACAGAAAGCTGGCTTACCTTTGAGTTTATCTATTTCCTCAGTTGTACTATCCCTCGTCTTCTCCGCCTTCTCCTATTGCGAAAACAAGTGGAAGTCAGCAGTTACGGTTTACTGCGGAATGAAGCTCAAATAGAGACAATCAAGCAAATACTTAAATGTATTACAGTTAGTCACATTATCATTTTCTTTTTTTAAATTTTTGTTAATGTTGAGACTGCAAGAGCATGCAAATGAATTAAAACCTGTGGAGAGTCAAAGTGCAATTGTGTGCGTGTGTGCGCCCGCGAGCCTTGCCTTCTCCGTGGTACAGGCCGTCAGACCTTTACCCGCGTCCTCCGATGACTTTTCAATTTCTGCCTTTTTCTTTTTCAGTGTTTCCACCTTTGTGTTGACGTCGTCCAGCGATTTCTGCAGCTCGGAGATTTTGGCTTTCAGTTCGACTATGCCTTCCTCTTTCCTGGTGATCTGCGCCGAGTTCTCCACTAAGCGGACTTTTAAGTGACTCAGGCGAAATTCCTGATGCACGACCTGGAAAATCAAGACACCCATCACAACAACACTCACGCCAACTAACGCTATCGCCAGCTTCATCTTGGTTTCGACGGGGAGACACGGGATACACGATGGAGAACTGTTGAGGGTCACTCGTTCATCTCAGGTCTCCGACCTTGCGCACGCGTCTCCTAAAGACCAGTCCACCGGTGTGACGCGAAACTTGCAGGCTGCGTTACCTGCTGAACTGGATGGGCGTGACAAACCACCTGTTTCCTCCTGTGGCACTCCCTCTCTCTCGCTTGCTCTTGTTGGCAGTCACTTAAACAAACACTTGGGATGTATTTACATCATGATCAGCCTATCTCGAGCCTTTCTCTTACAGGCCTAACATCTGCTGTTTGCTTTCAACATAGTACACACACACACACACACACACACACACACACACATATATATATATATATATATTATTTTTATTTATTTTTTTTAAGAAAGGCAGTTCACTATATTTTCTACAGAACTATATGTGCGTTTACCTTCGTACATATTTTTTTGAATTATGGAGGTTATTATTTGGCCTACTAATTTATATACATACATGTGTGTGTGTGTGTTTGTGTGTGCGTGTGTACAGGCCTATATACAGACTACATGCCTATTAAGGCAAACCAGTTTGCTCAAAGCCAACAGGCCCAACCTGTCTATCTTTAGACACGGCATGCTAGGAGAGGGCGTGTTTACTGACGAGCTCAGGAACAACCACAATGATTAAAGTCCAATCCAGGTAACCGCAGGTGACTCACTAATTCATTCACGGTGTTGCCAGGGTCACGCACAGAGCAACTTTGCTCGTGAACGTCGAAGAGGCCGCTCTGTAAGAAGATCCGCTCTTCACTTTCCACAGTAAAGGAAGGCTCTCAACGCCGGGCAAACAATGAAGTCGTTTTTGCTACCTGCGACCATAGTGGTGTCGGTCGCTTTGGTGGGGATCATGAAACTGCGGAAAGGTGAGCACGAAAAATACGAGAAGCAGTTCAAGTTTCAGGATGTCAGACTGCGGGTTGCCCATGATGTGCTGGGAGAATATCAGAACGATAAGGCACAGAAGCAGAACATGCTGGAAAAGGCCAGCACTGAGCATAAAGCGCTGGAGGAGGAGGTGGACAAGCTCCAGACCGACGGGGACAAGTTAAAGGGAGATACGAAATCCTGCCAGTCAGACCTGGTGAGTAGAAATATTTATCCGGCGTTATTAGGTTCACATATTCCTTTTGTTTCTTTGTTATTCTTACGGGAAGAGAGAGCTAGTGGAACTCCCAAAACCCGTTCCACCTGTGGAGGAGCTTAGGTGTACTCAGGTGCACTCAGAAAATCAGGCTTATCCGCCTGACAGTGGACTTTATGCCACCACTAAACTGAAGCTGATTTCCTACATTACTGTACAAAATATCAGTCTTTGACATTCAGCACCCCCGCTTTTGAAGATTAGGCTTAATACGTGATAAAGCATATAGATGGATCCCGTAGCTATGCTGCAATGGGTTTGTGATTTCACTTCCCATGATGCACGTTTCTTCTTCACCACATTGCATCCAATTATTAATTAATATGAGTAACAGCGTACATGGTCGTTTGTATTGGCAAGTTCCTCATGTGTACGTAAATTTACTAATGATGCAGCACAGTGTTTTGATTTATAGCTTGTTTTGTCTTCGTGGTTTTTGAGGTGGTCTAATGGTTAATGCAAGAAGAAACACCTGTAAATTCTTCATCATGTGAACTGTTCTGGCTCAGTCATTTCTGATTTATGATATAACCCAATTCTAAATCTTTCTGCTGCAGCAGTAGTTTTGGCCTGTCTGCCTGTGATTTCTTCCTGTTAAAAGGGAGATTTTCCTTTCCGCTGTCACCAAATGCTTACTCATAGGTGTCATTTGATTGTTGGCCTGTTCTCTGTATTGTTACAGGGTCTGTGCCATATAATATAAAATGCCTTGATGTGATTGATGTTGTGATTTGGATCTAAAAAAAAAAAAAAAGATTTTTTTTTTGTTAATTCAAACAATATATTATAGAGACTATCTGTATATATTGCAGGCCCTATTGGGAAAGTTAGCATACTCCTTCACCCAAAGAAACAGCAGTGGATGGTGCTTTCAACTGTAAGAAAAATAGCATGTAGGCTAGTACTTTTGCTATAAATGCTACATATATGTTACATGCCACATTACCAAATGGAAGTGCCTTTGCTGTGTAGCATCATTGTGCATGTGGCTTAGGAGAAAGCCAAGCGAGCCACTATTTTACTCCACTTTGATTCTTGTGGGGTTTTTTTTCTCCAAATCATTTATAGTTACATACTTATCACATTCACATTCTGCAAACCATTTGTGCAAATTTGATCTCTGTGGTTTCACCAGTGCTTTGTGTTGCTGAGCTTTTTCTTTGCATTTGCAGAAGACAATAACAGATGAGGTGGCAGCAGCAAAGATACAGTTAAAAAGTCTGAAAGGTAAGTGATGGTTTATGAAGTCCGGTGAATGAAAGTAGTCGTGTAGTTGGAAGTAAAGAAAGTAAAGACTTTTTTTGTATGTTTTACTAAGCTCATACTAGCTTCAAACCCATCTTGTAATTTATGTAATTTATAACACTTACAGCTGACCAGGAAAAAGAGAAGACGAGCTGGACAACAGAAGAAGACACACTGAAGCAGGAACTAGCAAAATACAGCTCAGTGTGCAAGTTCATAAAAACAGATATTGCAGAAGCTAGGTATGGTTACCACTTTAATTAACATAAATCAGC
This sequence comes from Neolamprologus brichardi, assembly GCF_056152115.1. Classification (NCBI taxonomy): domain Eukaryota; kingdom Metazoa; phylum Chordata; class Actinopteri; order Cichliformes; family Cichlidae; genus Neolamprologus; species Neolamprologus brichardi. The sequence goes on along the minus strand of NC_142114.1, from coordinate 15,651,440 downwards.
AGAGCCTACTATTATATGTATTGTGATATTGATGCACTTATTATTTTTTTATTGTAATTTTTTTCTGTTAAAAGAACTCTGTGTGGAGTACAAGAGCAACCAAAAGCCGAAGCCCCCAAACAAGAGCAACCAAAGGCCGAGGCCCCCAAACAAGAGCAACCAAAGGCCGAGGCCCCCAAACAAGAGCAACCAAAGGCCGAGGCCCCCAAACAAGAGCAACCAAAGGCCGAGGCCCCCAAACAAGAGCAACCAAAGGCCGAGGCCCCCAAACAAGAAGAGGCAAAGGCCGAGGCCCCCAAACAAGAGCAACCAAAGGCCGAGGCCCCCAAACAAGAAGAGGCAAAGGCCGAGGCCCCCAAACAAGAGCAACCAAAGGCAGAGGCCCCCAAACAAGAAGAGGCAAAGGCTGAGGCCCCTAAGGCTTAAAAGGCTAAAGGAATTGGACCCATAAGATCAGGCATGGATACTAGTATCCTGGACTTGGTCTAATTTGGTGTGTGATATACAAGGCCTTCCCTGTAAAAGAGTTTGCCTGGATGGGAGAATATGTTCATTTAAAACCCATATATATCTTTCTCCCCTCAGTCATGTCCCTGACCTGTTACTAGTTGTACTACTCACTCTTCCAGCCTTTTGTTTCCATCCCAACTTTTAATATTAACCTTGTTTAAGAGGAACAATGTTTATCTGCTCTGCTTTAGTTGAATTCATGGCACAAAAGTAATGCAAAACTGTAAACTAACTATGTTTTGACTGATTGGTTGTATGCATGTAATATCTTGTAAACAGTATGCTTGAGTTTAGGTTTAAACAATTTAAATGAAAAGAAATGAAATGCATGTCTTTTGGCATTTTCAAACAGTAAGGGGAATATTTCTGTAATGTAAGTTCAAAGTCTCCACAGCAGTCTTTTTTAAAATTAAGTAGCAGAATAATTACACAGAAATGCACTAAGAGTTATTATAGTGCAAAAAAACCACAATTATATGTGCAGGGCACATTATTGTTCTTAAAAATGGAACATCATGATCATTTGTGTGTGAGATGGAGTGCTGTGGCAGGCTGCAAATTTTGGTATCAATCCAATACCAAGTAAAAGGGACAATATTGCCAATATGAATAATGGTATCAATATTTTTAGATTTATTACTTATAAAGGCAGCTTATGGAGGGAAGAGCCGCGTGTCAAAACCATTGAGATGAATCATCAGTTTGCAATTACTGAACACATTTTAATGACCAGTAAATCAATGATTTTTACTTTCAACATCACACCTTTCAGCGTTTCATGTTTTTTTTTTTTGTTTTTGTTTTTTTAAATTTTGGGATACCTGAAATGAAATGTACCAATCTCTAAAGCACTTTGAGTCAACTTCTGTTGTTTAAATGTGCTATAGGCTATAAATAAAACAGATGTGACAACACAAAAAGGTTCAGATATTTTTATATTGGGTGTTTGCGGAATATTTAAATTTTTTAAAAAGTATTAATTTGACACAATCCAGTCGGCTACATACTGAACTAGAGGATAGAAACAAGGTATTGATCCTATTGCGCTAGTATCAATATGATACCACTACCAGCGCTGGTATCAATACTATCGTAACTTGGATCAATTCACCCACCTCTAATAAAACCCACAAAGCTGAACAAAAAGTTGAATATTTAACTCTGAAATGTAGAGGACAAGAAGTGTGAAATAAAAATCCCTTGGAAAAGTATTCAACCTTATTACAACATATTATAAAACATACAAAATGTCATTGCCATTATAATCCAAAATGTGATCATTTATTTTGTGACCACACACACTAAGCACACCAATGATTTTCAGTTTGCTGTGCTTGCTTTATTTCCAGGCTTACTGACCGCTCAAAGTGCTGTACACCACAAGTCACATACTCTTATACAGCACCTCATTCAACAAAGTTCAACCCCTGTATCTGCTTTACATCCACAACTAATTCAGAAGAAACAAGTAACCTAACATCTCTGGACTGCAGGAGGAATACAGAGTACCTACACAGGAGAACCATTAACCAGATTCAAGAGTCAAGATTCAAAGTGTTTATTGTCATGTGTACAGAAGAAATAGCATTTCTCTGTGCAATGAAATTCTTCCTTTGCTGTCCATACACAAATGCCAAGTTAAGTAGGGTTGAAGGAACAAGATAAATAAGGATATGTTCATGGATGTTCAGGAGTCTGATAGCAGTGGAGAAGAAGGAGTTGTTGACTCGAGATGTTCTGGATTTCGGACTTCTAAACCTTCGTCTCAAGGGCAGACATGTGGTTACTGGTGATCTTCTCCACAGCGGGTCAGTTGCTCTCCACAGTGCAGCTGTAGAAGCCCAAATTTCCTCAGCTTCCTCAGGAAATACAGCCGCTGCTCAGCCTTCTTGACCAGCTGTGTAGTGTTCAGTGACCAGGTGAGGTCCTCAGTGATGTGGACACCCAGGTACCTAAAGCTGCTCACCCTCTCCACTTCACTCTCCCGGATAAACAGCGGCTGGTGAGGCCTCTTCTTCCTCATGTCCACTATCATCTCCTTTGTTTTGTTAGTGTTGAGGGTGAGGTTGTTGTCCTCACACCATGACACCAGACCAGCCAACTCTCTCCTATAAACCGCTTCATCCCCTCCAGTAATGTGTCCGATCACTGCAGCGTCATCCGCGAACTTCAGTATGATGTTCTCTTTGTTGGAGGCGACACAGTCGTGACTGTACAGGGTGTAGAGGATGGAGCTGAGGACGCAACCCTGTGGAACTCCAGTGTTTGTAATAATGCTGACTGAAGTCCTGTTGCCGATCCTGACAGACTGAGGCCTGCCAGTCAAAAAGTTCTGTAGCCAGTCGCACAGGGTGGGGTGCAGGCTGAGTGCAGACAGTTGCTGATGAGTTCGTGAGGGATGACTGTGTCGAAGGCGGAGCTATAGTCAGCAAAGACTACCCTGATATTTCTCTTAATATCACCACTCTCTCAAAACACTTTGCAATGATTCGAGTAAGTGCAACTGGTCTTTAGTCATTTAGGTAGGTGGCGGGGCTTTTCTTGGGGTGAGGGATGATAGTTGTGGTCTTGAAGCATGTGGGAACGATGCTCTGACTGAGGGAAAGGTCAAAGGTGGAGGTGAGAACATCAGCCAGCTCATTAGCACATGCTCTAAGGGCCCATCCAGGGATGTTGTCTGGTCCTGATGCTTTGCGGGGCTTGATCTTCCTCAGGATCTTGTGCACTTGGTCTATTGAGACCGCTGGCGGGGGAGATGGTCGGGTAATCTGGGGTTTCTGGGAGGTCTGGAAGGTCTGGGGGGTCTCAAAGCGGGTATAGAGTTGATGCTGTTGGTGGTGGCCCTATACTCTGTGATATGCTGCAGGTCTTGTCACATCCACCTGGGGCCAGCAGAAGAATAGAAGCCATCCATGTCAGGGCTCTGTGTGCGGGCAGGCGGAGAGGAGGATCCAAGCGCAGGACTCGAACACAGAATTGTAAATCAAAACCTCAGCTTTATTGCTGACATGAAAACCAAACATGAAGTGAATACAGAAACCAAAAACACACAGGCATAATCTGATGGTACGACGCGACACAGAGCACGGGAAAACACAGGGCTTAAATACACAGGGTAGTAATGAGGGAATGGGCAACAGAAGGGAGACACAGCTGGGAGAGAAAACAGAAACCAAACAAAAAACAAGGAGCAAGAGTCCACGAAACGTTCAGGGGGCCGACCGTGCACACGGCAACGGGCAAACAGTTCTGGAGGCCGACCGTGCACATGGCAACGGCGACAGCGCAGGCAAAACCAATCAGGAGGCCGACCACTGAGCAGGTCTGGAGGTCGGCCGCGATGCCAGCGGTGGCGACGAACTCTTTCCGGAGGCCGTCTGCGACGGCCATTATGCCAACTTAGAGGCCTGGAAAACGGCCGGCAGAGGCAAGGCAGAACAGGTCGAGCTGGCTCTGACGGTGGTGTTGCAACCGCCAGACGAGGCAGGGCCAGGCGAAGGCCAGGCCAGACCAGGCGAAGGCCAGGCCAGACCAGGCGAAGGCCAGGCCAGACCAGGCGAAGGCGGAGCTGAGGCCAGGACCAGGAGTGGATGAAGACACAGAGGCCGGACCAGGCGTGGATGAAGACACAGAGGCTGGACCAGATGGCAGCGGGACGGCTGCAGAACCTGACGGCAGCGATGGTGAAGGCGGTGATGCTGCAGGCGATGATGCTGCAGGCGATGATGCAGAAGTCGCGGGGGATGATTCAGCAGGTGACGGCTGAACAGACTTCCCTGGACCCTGAACTAGGGTTGGGTATCGAAAACCGGTTCTTGTTGAGAACCGGTTCCCACTGTTTCAATTCCTTGGAATCGTTTGCCATTTTTGCAAACGATTCCCTTATCGATTCCAGTCGCCCCGAATGACGTCACCACGTTGCGGAGCGTCATTTACCTGGCAGGAAACACGGCGCCTAAGCGGCTCAAACGCTCAAAAGTTTGGTTATACTTTACGAGAACGGATGACAACAGGGCAACTTGCAATACTTGCAAAGTAGATATTTTATTTAAGGGAGGAAACACTACAAATATGCAAAAGCATTTGCTCACAAAACACGCGATGACCTTAAATGAATGTCGTGTTTTTAATTCCGCTCCGGACTCGTGAATCTCAACCCAGCAGCAGCGGTAACGTTTGCACGTCCTCTCCCGTTAATGCGGCAGGTAAATAATCAACTAACAGTGCATATTATGTTAGCGCAATCTGCCTTATTACAAAACCTGCCATTACTCTGCATTTAGGTGACCATGATGAGAGAGACAGACAGAGTCGGGCTCAGATGCTGGCAGTTGTCGCTGCAGTCTACCGTTAGCGTCTCCTTTCAGGCCAAGATAGACGAATGTCACCGAGCAGTGACTAAGTTTGTGGTCAAAGGCTTGCACCCATTTGCCACAGCAGATGCCCCGATTTTAGGTAAGTGAATGTGTTTAATTGTAGGCAGGAACATTACTGGATATTCTTGTTTTATTGCTACAGAAGAATATTTATTTTATTATTTTACATTTACAATTTTTTTCCTGGGGACCCTGTGACACCCCATTGAAAAGCCGTAGGCTGTGGATCTCTTAAGATCTCACTGTTGGGTTTGTAAGGCCATGTTACTCCTAAATTTCTATCTCGTTCAAAGAGAAGATATAAAACAAAGTTCTAAGCTATTTGACCTTAGTGTTCTCCTTTTTAAAAAAGAATCGATAAGAGAATCGATAAAGAATCGAATCGTTAAACAGAATCGAAAATGGAATCGGAATCGTGAAAATCTTATCAATACCCATCCCTACCCTGAACAGACTTCCCTTCCCAGCACATCCTCAGCAGATGTGAGGATGTGCTGGCTGGGTCCTCCAGGACCCTCAGCTAACGAGACGTGGTGCTGGCTGGGTTCTCCCGAACCCTCAGCAGACGACACTTGAGGCTGGACGGGCGACTCGGGCCCTCCAGCTGACGACACTTGAGACTGGATGGGCGACTCGGGCCCCCCAGCTGACGACACTTGAGGATGGACGGGCGACTCGGGCCCCCCAGCTGACGACACTTGAGAATGGACGGGCGACTCGGGCCCCCCAGCTGACGACACTTGAGGATGGACGGGCGACTCGGGCCTCCCAGCTGACGACACTTGAGGCTGGACGGGCGACTCGGGCCCCCCAGCTGACGAGACATGAGGCTCGACGGGCTCCTCGGGCCCTCCAGCTGACGAGACATGAGGCTCGACGGGCTCCTCGGGCCCTCCAGCTGACGAAACTTGAGGCTGGACGGCTGCTGAGCAGAAAACACTGGACACTGGGCTACAGGCAGCTGCTGAGCAGGAAACACTGGACACTGGGCTACAGGCGGCTGCTGAGCAGAAAATACTGGAGACTTAGCTGAAGGTGGCTGCTGAGCAGGTGACTGAGCTGAAAGCGGACGGGCAGCTGACTGAATAAACATAGCCCCAGAATAAACAGTTCCAGACGAAACAGTCTTAACTCCTGGGTCTGAAGGAACATCAGGAGCACAGTGTTTTGAACCAATGGGAAAATAATCGTTCTCAAAACGAAAACTTTTATTTTCCCGAACCGGAGAAACACGAGCTGTAGTGTTCATGAAGCTGGCGTTCGCAGCTTTGGGGGAAACAGTCTGTCTATCCCTTGACAAAAAAGGCGAATGAAGGGAGACTCTGTCACTCACCCTAGGCGGTTGTTTGAGATGAATCCCAGGCTCCTGCTGGAGCTGTGAGTGCTGGCGGCGCGCTCGCTGCCTCCCTGTTGAAGAGGGAGCGGCGCTGGCGGAATGTGACGAGGGAAGACTCTGCTGTGGCTGCTCCTGCAGTGATGTGGAAACGCTGGGTGAGTCGGGTGGCACGATAATAATACCTTACATCTTATAGATGCAGGCGTAAGCTGGTTGCTTGCAGGCTCGTAGTAATCCTCCCGGGACCGGCTGGAGCGTTTTCTGCAAGACCGGGGCGTCCACGGGGAGGAAGCAGACGAGTGGGCCGCAGGGTAGGCTGCTAGCGAGGAACGGCAGCACGGAGGCCCTCCAAGCGCTAGCCGGGTCCCGTCAAAATGGGAGCTGCGCTTCCACAGTGAGTCCGCTGGATCCATTACTGGTCGCGTCATTCTGTCAGGGCTCTGTGTGCAGGCAGGCGGAGAGGAGGATCCAAGCGCAGGACTCGAACACAGAATTGTAAATCAAAACCTCAGCTTTATTGCTGACATGAAAACCAAACATGAAGTGAATACAGAAACCAAAAACACACAGGCATAATCTGAGGGTACGACACAACACCGAGCTCGGGAAAACACAGGGCTTAAATATACAGGGTAGTAATGAGGGAATGGGCAACAGAAGGGAGACACAGCTGGGAGAGATCAGGGCTAACGAGACAGGGGGAACCAAGCTGCACACACTAACATAAGACAAAGACTTTCACAATAAAACAGGAAACATGAATTACTAAACAAGAACGCAGACTCGACACTGAGAGACAAAATAACATGGAACTCAAACAATACATGAAACCACAAATCCTTAAGCACGGATAAACAGAAGCAAGAAACTAATAATAATCATCATCATCACTACAAGAGAATAAGAAAACAATCCATGAAGCTGAATAAAACCAAAATATAATAAACTCAAAATACTGGGTCCAACGGACCCAGAACCGTGACAATCCAGCTGCTCTCTCTACTGCCTCTTAGCTGCTGTAATGGCTTTCCTCAGTCCGTACTTCGCAGCTTTGTACTCCATCTCATTGCCTGATCTGAATGCAAGAGAGCGAGTACGCAGCCTTTGATCCAGGGCTTCTGGTTGAAGAACTTTCTGATTTGTGTGGTGGGCACAATATTGTCAACACAGGTGCTGATGTACCCAGTCACATATTCAGCATAGTCCTGTATGTTGACAGAACAGTTCTCCTTAGTGGCTGCAGTTTGAAACACATCCCAATCTGTTTGAGCAAAACAGTCCTGCAGGATGCTCTCAGTTTCTGGGGTTCTCTGGGGATCAAACCAGGAACCTTATTGCTGTGGGATGACACTGCTGTTGTTTTAAGCCGACAAAATTCTTCCTTAGTAGATTAAAAAAACACTATGGGCCACCACCAATCACAATTTTATCCTGATCCCTATCAGTATCCTTTAAAATACCACCAATACATTTCAATCAGATACATGTTTTACAGCAAAGGTGCCCATTTTAGGTTAGCTATTTATAGCACCAAATCACAACAACAGTTGCCTCAACCAGCACATTATAGTAAGGTAAAGACCCTACAATAACACAGAGAAAACATCAACAGTCAAAGGGCCCTTTTAAAGCAAGCACTTGTGGGAAGGAAAGACACCCCTTTAACAGGACAAAATCTCAGGGCAGCCAACGTAATAACATATGAAAAACAAAAACAAAACAATGAAATCGTACAATTTATATCCATGAGTCCATGAAATATTTGAAACATCTAATAGTCAGAATAACACCATTCTGATATGGTGTTAAATGTCATTATGAGCATCAAGAAGAAATACTTTTTGTTCAGAAATGATCTTTTAGTTTCTGATTGCCACCCAGCTGCAAAGAACCTTTGTGCGATTTTTGGCTGTGCTTCTATACAAAGTAAATTCCTCAGTAAGCTGGAGGCTTACCACCCTTCACGTGACTTTGAGAGAGTAATTCAAACCTTTAATATCACTTAATTAGACAATTGTAATTCTCTCATTGTTTGATCCGTTGTCACTTGTTGGCTGTGGGCTGTATAAAATGCTTGCCTTCTGGTAGGAAAAATAGGACGTGACCATGTCACACCTGTACTGGCATCTTTACATTTCAGGATCCAGTTTAAAAATGAACTTACTTGCTTTTAAGAGTTTGAAAGGCCTGGCACCACCCTACTTAACTGAGCTTTTACAGTCCTACACTGCTGCCAAAGCACTGAGGCCTACAAACCATGCAAAAGCAGTCTTATGTATGGTGCTTTATTATGCATTTTAGTGTATTTATTGGTGATTTAATTATTTTTTATGTGGATATTTAGCATAACCTGTGTAGCACTTTTGTGAAATACAGTATAGAGATAAACTTTGACTTGACTTGCAGCAGGTGCACTTAGTAAACTAGCCCCTGAGTTTCTCTGTACCTAAAAGTGTAAAGCAGAGCTAAAGTTTTTTGTTTGTTTATTTGTTTGTTTTTTAAACAACAACAAAAAACAAGGGTCTGAAAGCATTAATGAAAAATCAATATATGTAACATTTCTCACAGCTTTGCTAAAGAGTGCAAACAGATGGTGACCTTCCTCTCACTCTCCCTGCCATAAAGTAATTTATATTAGTTGGCCGAGAACACATTGCACACAATAGTTAAGGTGTGGGACTTGTAAGGCGCATGGTTGTGAAATACTGTACCTGCCCACTAACCTGTATCCTGGTTGCACAGGTAATAATTTATACATGCAAACACAGACAGAATGAGAAAGAACAATGAACCAGTCAGACAGTGTTTTTATGTATTGAATAATGCTGCTTTCCTCCATTCTGCTCCTCCATGAAGGCGTTTGTGTGTCGGTTTCATATTTGACTGCATGTAAATATAAGCTGGCGGAAAAAAAAACTAAATGCTGCACAACTAAAATAAAAATGGAAAGCATCCTCCACTTTTGCTTTCACTGTGAACCTATTAACCGTATGTACATCTGATTTGTGTCTTGTTCTACTGGACACTGTGTTCTGGCCTTTAGTTTGGATCACTTTTATTAATTTATTTTCCTCTGTTAGATAACTCCTCCACGTCCAGCTCTGAAAACACGGAGATATTAAATAACCACTGTTAACCTTGTCTGCCTCGCTCCTTTTTAGTGACCCTGCCGCTGCGTCAGTATGTGTGTGCATGAGAGAGAAAGAGCAAGCATAATCAACTGACCAATCGCAGAACCCACAGCTTTGATGCATCACTCCATATAAACTTCAGTCTGTTATTCTTGTGAAGCTTCGGCTGTACAGCTTGTGTTCTGGCCGATCGTACAGTGTCATTATTTGTGAGTCCTCCATCAGTCCACATTAACATGAATATTACATAGGGTTATTCATAGCATATATGTTAAACGATATATAACATGAGCTACAGGGGGTAGAAATTACTCAGCATTTCCTTCCTCTTCCTACTTCTTTCCAATCAGGAAACGGTCAACATTTTGTTTTTGTGTTGTCTGACTGATGATGACTTTCACTGATATCGTGTTGGTTGTTTTATGTGCATGAACACGTATACGTTTGAAATGAAGAGTTGATTGACTGAAAGTCTTACTCAGAGATGAGAACATTTAAGGGTGTCTGTCTGTCGGGTTCAGCATTCATGAATTATGACTTTATTATTAAAGGTTTTTTTTAAAAAAGCATTTTATCCTTTAACTAGAAACTTAACCAGAGCAGAGAGAAGACAAGAGGTGAAGAGACAGGTGTAAAATGACATGTGACAGAAATCCTCACTTGGTGTCAAATCAGGGACGTAGCAGCTCAATCCTACAGAAGGTCTGCTATTCCATTAGATTTGTTAAGCAGTTGCACAGAAGTGATTATATATGAGATCAGACCCATTAAATTTAACTGATGACTGCATGTAACGATCGGTTACTGCATGATCAGGTTTACAAAATCACTTCATTGGTTGTAATTTGTGTTTAAAGTGATTTACTGTTAGTGATGTTATCTGCCCCTTTTTATAAAAGCACAGAATAAACAAGTTTTCACACTCTTGTGATCCTTTTTCTGTCAGACTAAGACAAGCTGCAAGCAACACAGTGTTAAAAACTAATACTTCAGCTAAACTGAAACCCCTTTCAGATTAACTTAAATTAACTCTTAAACCTTAAACATGTTATTAGAAAACAGGAAAACTTGGACTAAACTAAAGGGATGTAATTTTCCTCTTAGGTCTTTGAGATGAGGGCGCTATAAAAAGGCTTTCAAGCAAACTCTTTTGTCTTTAGTAATGCAAAGGATGTTAGTTGTTTTGTTAAATCTCATGCAATTCATTTTTAAAATCACTTTCCTCTGTATCACCCTGTCATCTCTCACTCTGCTTCACACTGCCAGCCATCTGCTGGAGATTAAATCACTCCCCCAGGCTCACAATTAGGCAATCGAGGGGCTATCATTCCGCCCCAATAGGCTGACAAGGTCGGCGTCATACCAGGAGAGGATACAGAGGCGGCAGCAAGGGACATTTAATCTGACTGATGTCATAAACGTAAACTGTAGTGTGTGATTTGATGTGTATGAGCAGAAATGTACAATTAAGAATGCACCTGTGTTAAAAATAGCCAGATTCTCTGTAGGCGATGACACTGTTTTATGTTTAGAGCAAAAATATACATTAAATATATGCCAGCTACAGAAATGTCCACCTTCTCAGCTTCACCCAGTGCTTTCAAATTAAAAAGAAAAACTGTGACTCACCACAGGTAAAAGTGTATTTTTTATCAGGCAATTCATGCAGCAGATGACGTGAATTCAGTACATGTTAGAGTCGTCGAACACAAAGTGGAAGTTATAATAAACCACCCTGACATTCAGAGGTCACACTGACAGCTGGAGGTCACTGAGATTTTAGAGTCAATCCTCAGTCTGCCTCAATGTCACAAGTGTAGCAGAATCGGTTAAACTCTACAGTCATTCTAACGTTAAAATAAAAATATCAAGCAATTGAAAACATCACAGAGCTATTTAATAAATGTCGATCCATGGACACTAAGCAGTGTCCACATTTTGAAGTAAAAGTCAACTTTTTGCCTTTAAATTGATGTGGAGTTTGAAATTAAGTCAATATTGTTTAAAGTTCTGCTTAATACAATAAAATTGGGTATTTCTCTCACATTTAGATGCTCTCGATTGTTGTAATAATGACGGAAAACACATTTTAAAGGATTTTATTTTCCTCCTGTAACCATGTTCGATGCAAACAAACATAATTTAGAAGTTTTATTTGTTTTAAATATATTTATATTTTTAAAGATAATCTTAGATACGACCAGTGACTTTACTGAAATGACCGTCACATTTCACGCTTGTCCTCCCTACAGGCAATAACTGAGTGTTATTTGACTCTGCACTCATGTCAGTGTGTGTGTGTACTCACAGTGGGATGAACATTACATCTATTGATCCAGCTAATGTGGGGAGGAAAGACTGCAGGCCACAGCAGCTGATCAATATACCTTTAATTACATGGGACACAGAGTGTGTGTTACTGAAAGAGTGGATGTTGGTGGTCCCCCCCCCCCCCAAAATCAAGGGACTGCATATATATAAATGCTGTCCCACTGGGGACAGGCTACTTTTTATTAATCAGCATGCCAGTGTTGCGAAGGACCTGCTGATGGGATGCTGGGACTCCACCTGCGCATAGAGAGAATGAGTGAGTATCTTTATTTTTGTTTGTGTTTCATTGTTATCAAGAGTGTTTCTTTATATAGATCATTCCTCTTCTCTTGCCTTTGCACCAACTGTGTATTTTCTGAAGCTAACAGAGACGCTGATCTCAAATGCTAACACGATCTCTGGCTCCCTCGCCCTCTGGGCCTCTGGTCTGTCTTTTTCTTTCTGGAGAAGGTTGTTCAAGTCAGTGTTAGTTAAATTGAGCTTTAAACAATCTGACTGATTGTGCAATGTTTGTCACTTCCTAATTTTTTTTTTACCTTCATGCCTCGTGTCTCTTTTGTGCAACAGGTTTTTCCAGCCTGCAGGATTCTTCCTGGTTTGCCAGAAGCTGTGTGATATGTTTGATATTCGGTTGTTCTTGTGCTTTATAATGTCAACTAAATATCAGACATATTCCTACAGAGTCCGGCACTGACTTCTGACCTTGCTTCATCCCTGAAAAAAGGCCTGTGTGACGTTCTGCAAAATAAATATGGCGCCAATGGAAATCTTTACAAGTACATGATTGCAATTCTTAAATAGCAAATTTTTAAAATATATACGTACATGATTAAGCTTCAGAATGATCTCTTTATACTCTGAATGACACAAATAAAAAAAATGAGTGAATATCGGCTTTAGCTGTCTGTCTACTGTTTCTCTCAAACACATGCAGGCATGTACACAAGTACACAATTACAATCTTGTTACAGACAGCTGACACAGTAAAGACGTGCATTGTTTGTTTTTTGTTTTGTTTGTTCTCTTTAAACGAGGATCTGACTGTATGGAAACATCCTGCTTCATGAGCAAATAGGCGTTGCTGTCAGTGTTTGTCTTACCAGAGAAGAAGTCAGATCTTTCACTTCCTCCTCTTTATTCTTCCAATCATTTATTTATTACATTTCAACAATTTAAAAAAAAATTTTAAACAAAATATAAGGACTTTAGGTAATATTCTGGTTCCCCATCTGCTCTCCTGGATATTTTCTTTTCCCATTTTCTTCTGGTAGGAATGTAAAATGCGAAATTCTATTTTATTTAATGTCTGACTATTAAGTATCCTTTCCCATAAAATAGAATAGAATAACCTTTATTCTCATTGTACATAGTATTATCATGCAATTTGACTTCAACAAAGAGTCCACCCACTGCATTCCTCAAAGGACATTTTATTATGCAACATCTTATATGAATAGGCTGGAAGGAATGTGTCAAATGCAAAACTGGTGGAGCCGGTAGGAAAGATGGTTACCTCCTATTTTTATTCTTTCTTTTTTAATTTCTTTTTATATTTTGCAGGTTTTCAATTAGATAATGGACGTGCTCCCTATGAACGAATCATACCGTACTTTGTGATTATTGCTCCCTTCAATTTTTTAAAGGTAAACTTAACAAACTGACAAACACAATAAAGCAGAGCCCCCGCCCATAACGACCAGCAGAAATGTTGTTGTATGATAAGTCTATGATGAGACAGTGCACAAAATTTCCAGTCCACTGGGATTAACTGTCACCAATACCTCAATAAAGTCATGTAAGCTAAATGTCAGTTTTTCCAATTTGAGAATTCCCATTAACTCAGCATGGCAGTACTTCGCTGTGGGTGCATTCCTGGGACAGGTTTAATAAATGATTTTCTCTATGACAAACAGAACTAACACCTCTGTTTACTTTTAGTAAACGTGTAAGTACGTGTAAGTGTATTACAATGGATTACATTGACTCTAATTGTTTGTTTTTTTAAACAAAACTTTTCTGATATCAAGACAGATTGGTTCTTATATAGCTCTAACACTCAAAGCCTCACTCACACACGTACACTGTTCCTATGCTTTAAATCAAATATGACTAGCCAATGGCCGATCAGATGAACGAGGGTTAAAAAAAATCGCAGTGTGTGTGCGTGTGTGTGTGTGTGTGTGTGTGTGTGCATATGAGCTTATGCTATCACAGGATTCAAGGTGGCTTCTTCAAACACAGCCCACAACAAAGAAGAAAAAACATAATGAGCTCAAATTTAATCAGGCGGCCTTCAGATATTGTTAGATGTTGCGTCGTCTCTTGTGTTCCTAAAATAAACCCCACAATGACGCACGCCACACATGAAGAGACTTTTATAAGAAAAATTAGATAAAGTTCACTGAATCATTTGAAATCCTATTTGGACTAATGTTGTTCCCATGATGATTCATTAATTAAAGGACATGAAATTGAATAAAGCAAGCGATATGCTTCAGTGACTTTTAAAATTAGTCATTTGTAAGCAAAAGACAATCAGCCAAGATCTCTGTTTGAAGGCTAAAATATAATATCAGTCCTTAACTATAAAGAAACAAACCTGTCCTTTCATATTACTTCTTTAGCAGCGGGGTCAAAGGTTTATGTTTATGCTCATGCACACGCATGTAGCTGCTCATATGTTAGACAATAGGCCAGAGCCTGGTTGTCCTATATAGGGTGTCATCAGCACGATCTACAGATAGGGTCAAATGGCACCCCGTGAAACAAATGTTATCTGAAAGAGTGCACACTGTATACTCTGGGGCACTGTCTGCAAAGCAGTGCAAGGGGGAATGACAAACACTGCAACAAATGTGCTTGTTGTGTGTGCATATAATGTGTGTGTGGTGTATATGTGCGCGTAAACATCTGCTGGTAATTAATGAGTGGGAGGTTTGTGGACACATGGCAACAAAGAAAGTAGAAAGTGAGTGTGTTCTGATAAAAAAAAGGGGGGGGGTTGGGGGGAACGTGCTGCTGCAGTATAAATAGAGAGAGACCAGGAGGAGAGAGTGCATCAGTTCAGGAGGGGCACTGAGGAGGAGACGGAGGAAGAAGCAAGAAGAGGGTGGATGACAGAAGGAGGACGCACAGAGGAGACCTGAGAGACAATACAGCAGCAGAACATTTTTATACACAGTGCTGGAAACTTCAACCCGAGTGAGAGCATCAACCTGAGTACTGAGTTGATGAACCTGAGTCAGACTGATGTGTTCATGGTGTTTCTTTAACCTGTGCACTTCTTCTATTTTCAGAAATGGCAAACACAGCAAGTATGCTCCTGGCTCTACTGTCTTTCCTGAGTGCCACTGTGCCATGCTTTTCTGTGTACAGCAGTGGCGAATGCTTCTTCAACACTAAAGGTATCATATATCCTACATATGCAATTAGACACTTCTTTTTTTCTTTTTTTTTTTTGGGTGCTCATACCTAACATTTTCTGAATGTCTCCATCCACTTAGTATGTGTGCTGTCGTTACTCATCAGATGCACATTTTATAACAGGATTGGTTCAAAAGCTTCAGATGCATACTAATGTAATAAGCTACAAAGTATGAAGAGGTTGCAGTTTTCTTTACACAAACATTCAGAGCATCTATACCTGAGAGAAGGTAATTCAGTGGAGGGATAAAGCTGCATTTAAAGTGGTTTTTGTTTTGTTCTGGTGTAGTTAACTTCTAAAACTGCAACAAAAAAAAAAGTATTTAGCCCTTTTTTTTAAATATAATTTAATGCTGTGATGAACATTTTTAATATATGGACTTATTCTCGTAAATTTTGAATGTAATGGCATGGAATGAGTTTTATTTAATTTTCTACTTCTCCTTCTCATGTTTGTCATCTTTAAGGGACCTGTGAACACATGGGACAGATGTACGGGATAGGAGAAAGCTGGATCACCAGTGACTGCTACCAGTGTGTTTGCATGGAGCCTTTCGGAGTGGGATGCTGTGACCAGTGAGTTTACACACACACACACACACACACACACACACACACACACACACACACACACACACACACACACACACACACACACACACACACACACACACACACACACACACACACAACAAGCACAGACTGTATTTTGATGTGGCATTGACAACTTAAATAACTAAACACAAATCTTTCCTGCAGTGGATCTCAGCCTGTGGACTATCCAGATTGGTGCGAGGTCATCCGTAAGCCAGATTCTTGCACCAGCGTTGCAGTGATGAAAGTCAATCACAAACTGCCGTGCCTCTGGGGACAAGGCCGTCTCAGGACAGCTGCAGGGCAGCCGTGGAAATCTGACAACGATCCCTTATTTTGAATTCAGCAAATAAAACCAAAGATAACAATAGATAAAATGTGATATTTATTAAGAATAATTAAATAAATTATTGGTTTTAGTTTATCATAAATTAGTCAATTTTACACAAAAAAGCAATTACCTCCATATCTGTTTGCCGTATTATATTAATAATTATATTTGTCATTTTAATATTTTGACGTTTGTTATTGAACTGAACTTTAAATGTGTTACATGTGTCTGGTTTACCTTTTAAGATCAAATAAAATCAAATATATCGGATTTATGGCTTTTTCAAATTTGTTACTGTGTCATTATTTTATATAAATATATTTCTTTGTTATTTTTCTAACACTTAACTGTAACCATAGTGTTTATAAACTGCACAATGGCTTTTCTAGCTTTCTAACTGGTATTTAGAGCATCTGTACCTGAAACGAAAAAGTCGGCAACTGAAGAGAGGTCAGTGTTTTGAAAATATAAAGGATCGCAAATAGAATTTCGGACTTTGAGCTGTAAGTGTATACGTTTATACTACACTAAAGTACTAAGAAATAGCGTGTGTGTGTGTGTGTGTGTGTGTGTGTGTGTGTGTGTGTGTGTGTGTGTGTGTGTGTGTGTGTGTGTGTGTGTGTGTGTGTGTGTCAACCATGGTTATTTCCACACTTATTCCAGCATTTTATATTTAATTTATTTATTGATTCAAATTCCTAATTTTCTAAGGTACGGTATGGTTGTGGTGTAGAAACAGCTAATGGGAGTCATTAGATTTGTGCTTCTATGATCACTGTGGGTCAAGACGAGACACTCTCTGTATATGTGCACAGCTAATTCTTTATTTCTTTTACTCTAATTTTTTTTTTTTTTTTATCAGATAGCGTTTAAAGTTTTCGAGAGTGAAACGCAGTTTTCGAACTTTTATTTTGAAAGCGCGGCGCATAGTTATGACGACACAGTGGCGAGGGTGAAGCGGTCCGGCGAGTTAATAGTTGTTCTTAACTGTTTGCTCAAAACATTGCTTTATTTCTGAGTTGCGGCTAGTTTTGATATATGCCAAAGCAACAGAGGGCAGTACAATGTGGATACTGACGCCCCAGCAGCCTAGAGGTAACATTTCGTGTCATGACGGCGTTTTATAGAAGCTTTATTTATGACGCTGCAGGCCGGGCAAAGTTAGCACCTTGATGATGGAGTTAGCAGCTATCTGAGAAACAGTAGATTAAAGCATTTAAAGCATATTTCACACAGGAGGCCTGTCTGGTTAGCAGCCCGTTAGCCTGCATGTTTGCTGTGCTGTCATGTGTTTATACTCTGTGTTAATTTAATGTTGCTAAACAGGTTAATGTGTTATCTAAGTATCAACATATGATGCTTTGGTTCTAAATGAGCTTGTGGCAAGTTGAAATTAATGGTAGCAACTATAAACAAGACGTCAAATGATCTGAATATGTTTCCAGCAGTCAAAGTCAAAAACTCAAACCTTTTTTCTAATTAATGACCTGAATGTGTAATTAATAAGATTTGTGTATGGATTGGTTTACAGTAGGTGCACAACTTCTTACACCACAGGTAACCTGTAGGTAGAAGAAGATTGGATCGCTACTTTGTCAGTCATGTGCTCTATCACATGACCCTCAGTTATTTATACAAAAAAAAACAAACCCCAAAACAAAACCAAAATTTTTGAGTTTACCCAGAAAACAAATATCAAAGATATAAAGAATGTCTGAGTCTGGATCATTTTGCGATAACGTTTTGTTTGTTACAAGATAAAATCTCCAATTTTCTTAAAAAATTCCTGGAAGCAAAACTTTAAAAGGGGATAACTTTTAAGTTGAAGAAAAGATAAGAAAATCACTAACCTGCCGTCTGTCACTCACAGCTGAGGCCTGCTATCTCCTCTCGGGTAAAGCGTACGTGGTGGGCCGAAAGAATTGTGACATTCTTCTTCCGAGTGACCAGTCTATCAGCAGGGCTCACGCTCACCTAAGTGCTACAGAGCAGGTGAGACAAGGCAGGGAAAGAATCAGGTGGTATGAACAGAGAACAAACAGTTGTGGTGTTTATATACAGTTTATACACACTCAGTGGTAACTTTATTAGGTACACAAGTGAAATCTGTTGCAATCAAATACAGCTGTGCTGTCCTGGGCTTTAAATGTGCATTTTTTACTCCCCATGTGCTCGTATGCTGAGGGTGTTTAAATCATCGTTTGAGGTGTATGTAACAACACAAACCCTGCTACTGCTATGACAAGCTTTAATCTTTAAATCTTGCATGCTTTTATTTGATCAAGGCTAGACTAATGTAGATGCTGGTCTTAATGTTTTCCATTTCAGTTTTGCAGCTGTTTCAATGCTGCAGCTTGCATTTCAACTGGGAAGAACACACTATCAGTTATTTTTCTGATAAATTTTAAGATTTAATTACTTGTTTTTAAATCCTTAAGTGAACACCCTCCTTCACATCTTGCTTTTAGAGGCATTTAACAAAGCCCAAATCCAGGGGTTCAAACGTTTCTCAGAGTTTACCCCGTCGTGTCAGATCTGCTTTACCGGCCTGTTTTAAATCTATGCTTAGGGCCTATTCCTAAACTTTAATCCAGTTTGTGCTAAGACTTATTTATTATATGCAATGTTAAGGAAGCAAAGACATTTTAATGCCTTTTTATCTTTTTCCTGGTTTATCAGTAAAAATCCTCTTGGTATTCCTTGAAGCACCAGTGAAATATTTGCCTGCATGATGACACTTTGGTACAGAAGGTGGTGCTGCTGCGCTACTTCTACATAACTACGCCTGAATGTAGTAAATTATGCCACCACTCAGCTGTAATTGTTGTGCAGTCTAAGAAATTCTCCATTTGGTTTTTACCAAAAGCTATGCAAGCTGTGCTGAGTGATGCACTTGCAAAATAAAACACATATGATGTCATTTTAATTGCAATTTTAAAAAACTGCTACATGCTCACACATTGTTATGTTTTTCTGAGACTCACGTGGAGCTCCCACAGTATTTATCAGCTGCCAAATATGGATTGTTTGGCTTGCCAGATCTGTGTGGTTTCTTGTTGCTTGCCTTAAGAAGCTTCTGAATTTGTTTCTTTCTCTTTCTGTTTACTTGATGCCTTTTATTGATACATTCATAAACCTGCTGGACTATAAAACATATCTAAAATGATAAAAATGTCTATTAAAGCTTGACTTTCATTACAGTTTAACTTCTGTGCCATTTTATCTCCCTTGGATGTCACCATGACCTCCCAAAAATGGTTTTATTCATAATTTAAGAATGCATTAATTATTTTACATTAATATCTAATCAGAAAAGTGATGGGAGTGATGGAGTCTGGCTCATAGTCAACACGTTTGGTCAGATGATGAACGCTGATAGCAATACTGAGACTGATCTTCAGTAAAGACATTGAACATGTGATGATTGCTCTCATGTATTCTGCTTTTTAGACGCTGACTCTGAAAGACACCTCCAAGTATGGTACATTTGTCAACAACCAACAGATTACAACACCGGTGAACCTGAAATCAGGGGATTTAGTGACTTTTGGGGTTTTTCAAAGCAAATTCAGGTATGCAGAAGAGATATGGTTATATTTCTTGAATTTTTACACAATGTCTTGATGCATGCTTATCCTCCAGGTAAGTAAATCCCAAAAGGTTGATTCTGTTCTGGACGTAGCGTTTTCAGTGGGAGAAATGTTTCATGGTTATGCATATTAATGATCAAGGAACTGACCTCCCAGCCCATTATTCATTCAGTGGCGCTAGTTTCAGTCATTGTGCAATGTACTGTTTATAAGGTTGGGGAAACCTGCAGTCAGCTGAGACTGAAGAGGTCAATTGGATGAGTGATGAAACGTTTCCCTCACTGAAAGCACTTCATCCAGATGAACAGAATCAACTTTTTGAGAACTTTTACAAAAGCTAATTCTAAAAGGATTGTTTTATCTGCGCATGCATACAAAAAATAACAAGCTCAGTTTCAACTTTGGTTAGCTATACTATTATGAGAGCTGTTTTGTCATATTATTTATTATTTGTACTTGTTTGTTGCAACAAATACAAATCTTGGCGCAACAGTGACCTCGTAATTTTCTCTTGGATTAATAAAACGTTCTGATTGTGGTTGGTTGTATCTCAATCACCGTGTCCTCTTTGTGTTAGTGTGGTTCATCTGCAGCCAGTCGTGTGTTCATCGTGTTTGGACAACGATGGCCAAGCGTCGCTCTCTCAGGCTGTGCTAGCTTTGGGTGGAAAGCTGGTCAGCAGCTGGTCTCAGGACTGCACTCACCTGGTTATGTCTTCTGTTAAAGTTACCGTTAAGGTCAGGACCCGACTTTGTACCATCGTTAGCTCCTGTGACACGTTTGTTCGTTACTGTTTTGTTTTTGTTTTTTTCTTAATTAGACCATTTCTGCTCTGCTGTGCTGCTGTCCCATCGTGAAGCCAGAGTTCTTCTTAGAGCTCAGCAGAGCTGTTCAGCAGAAGTTACCGCCTCCTAAAGCCGAGAGGTACAGTACAAACCATTCCCATGGATACACGGTAACGCTGAAGCTGAGCTCAACGCCGTCTTCTCTCTGTGTTTTTTAAGCTTCATTCCTGAGATCGATGAGCCCAGCTTGAATAAAGACGATGTTAATCTTGGAGCGGTTCCACTTCGCAAACAGCTTTTCAGTGGACGGACCTTTATTTTCCTCAGCGCCAAACAGGTTAGTCACCTTTTTTTGATCTTGCTGTACAGAGTTCAGGGTTGCAAGTTATATTGTCTGTCATGACTTGTGGTGGCAGTATAACTGCCTTCTGCTTCTTTCTCACATGATTGGGTTTCATTTGCAAGGTTGACGGAAACCTCTGAATTTTTTTTATTCTACAAATTAGGGATGCACCGATACCGATACTGGTATCGGGTATCGGGCCGATACTGTAAAATGTTCGTGTACTCATACTCGTAAAAGTTAACCGATACCATGAACCGATACTAACTTATTTCATTAATCAGAGGGTGGCTTGTCATTTCTGTTGTAGTTTTTTAGATTGGTCACTAGGGGGACATCCCGCGCTAAACAGGCACAGGGTTAGGTGAGTGAGACTGGCAGCTCCAGATAAAAAAGAGAAACTGGAGGCTGCTGTAGCTAGGCTAAGCAAAATGTCAGCAGTGTGGACCGGAACAGCCAACTTTAACTCAGGTTTTGGAAAAGCGATGAAAAATGTCAAGAGAAAATCCACGGGCAGTTTAAATAACAGAGGCTCTGACTCATTTTATCGCTCTGGATGACCAGCCAATGCCGGTCATGGAAAACATAGGGTTGCACCGTCTTCTCAGCATACTCGAGCTGCGATATGAAATTCCCAACCGCCCACACATCAGGGAGATAATGGTGCCAAAACTTTCTGAAGAGGTAAAGACAAGCAGTGTGTGCGCGATGTCAGTCCTTGGTTTAACGGCGCAGTGGACTGATGATCCACGGGCAGATGAGGAGTTCATCAATGCCAAATACTTTCGTTATTTTGTTTGTTTGTTTACAATATGGACACTCTGCAATAATTTAAAAGTTTATTTTATTCTCAAACCTAATTTGTATTTATTTTATTCCAAACAGAAGTGTTTATTTATTATTGTGAAAGCTCGAGACAGTGCCAATAGTTCAGTGGTATTTTGTTAAATTACAATGTGGACACCCTGCAATAATTTAACAGAAGTGCTTATTTTTCACTTGAAATTTTTTTGTGGTCATTTTTGTTAAGATTTTATTTTTTATCGGCAGAGAATAAAATAAAACCTGTCTTCCAATTCATTGCATTTGTGTGTGTGTGTGTGTGTGTGTGTGTGTGTGTGGTAGAAGTATCGGTTTTTGTACTCTGTATCGGCAAGTACTCAGATCCAAGTATCGGTTGCATCCCTACTACAAATTCCCACCAACTAGAACTAAATGTTTTCATTTAAAATGTGTATTAACACAGTCTAATGCAAAAAGTAAACCAAATTCTTATCTAATCACAATATACACTCACCTGCCACTTTATTAGATACACTTATTCAACTACTCTTTAACAAAAACATCTAATCAGACAATAACATTGCAGCAGCTCATTGCATTTAGGCACCAGAATTTGGTGTAAATAACAAGAAAGCATGGATCCATCTATCCTAATATTTAACAAAGACATTAGCGCATACTTCAGTACTTCTTGTGTGGAATTTATGGTTAAGTCCCACTGTGATAAATCATATATGGATAAATAAATAAAAACACCTGATTGTGCAGATGAGGTGAGTTCTGGTGCATCGCAGGGCATTTTCACATTATAAAACCTCATCAGGGACATAAACTTATCTCTGCTGTCTTGTTTGGCCTTTTCTCTTATGTGAGATGAATGAGGTTAAAGACCTAATGGATTCATCTTTTTATCCTTTTTACATGTTTTTCTTTTGACGTGCACACTCTGCTAACTGTAATGTGATATTTTTGTTAACTTTATACAACCTACGTTGCATCCATGCTTTGAATAGCTAACTTTTTGGCTTCAAATTATCATTAGAATGTAAATAAATATGACACCGTCCATATTTAGATTGTCTGCTTATCTGCTTTGCTGTGCAGCAGGGATGAAATCTCTCAGGAAACTGAAGGCATGCGCGCACAATGAAAGCAGAAAACAGTGCTTTTGTTTTCTCTGTAGCTCTGGGTAACTTTCCCCAGGTAGCTGAAGTGCTGGATGCTGGAACAATTGAAATAACTATGGAAACTTCACCAGGCAAAAAGAGCTTTTGTCTGAGGAGGCAAAGGAGGTAAAGGTGAAATTCAAAGGAGCCAAAAGCAATCTCTGGGCAGATATTCACTCAAGAGTTTGGCATGAGGGGCATCCTTGTTAAACTGATGTTTCTATGTTTATCTGTAGTTTATTTGTGTAATATGCGGCTCTTCTGTGCTGTTCCCAGCTGAAGCGCCTTCATGTGGCAGTGAGTTTTGGAGGTGGCAGGAGTCAGCTGCTGGAGGAGGGCAGCCTGCCTCGTGACCTGCTGGAGTCTCCGCAGAGCTGTGTGGTCGATTTTACAACAGGTGCCTCCCAAACTCTGCTGTCTCCCTCCGCAACAGAGTGGGCAAACTCTGTGAAGAGCATCGTTGAAAGGTTCACACTTCCTTTGTTCTGCAGGGTGTTGATCATTTGTTTGTGTTCACTGAATGATTTCTGAATCTTTCTCCTTTTAACACGGGCACAGAAAAGGCCTTCGAGTCATCACAGAGTCTGAAATCGGTCTGGCTGCCATCTATGCTTCCTGTGAAAAATACTGCAATCCCTCAAGCTCAGACTCAGGTGGCTGACCAAACAAAAAAAAACACACAAGAGTTTCTATATTTGTTTGTTTTCTTATATGTTTCCTTGAATTGCTTTGTTTCTTTTTTGTGTCTTAGACTCTGTACCAAAAGTGACATCCAGAATCCCAAGCGCCTCGCTGTCACAGAGCGTAGCTGTGGATGAGACCGTGTTACCTGCAGCATCGCAGAACATCACGGCGTATGCAGCGAACACAGAGACATCACAGAGGTTCACCATGATGTCCCCGTCAAAAACGTTGCCTTAGTCATCTTCTTCATCTGAGGTGTTTCAGTTCACTTTTTTGCGTTTTTAGGATGCGGGTTTCTGAGGTCACCGGGGTGACGTCAGTAGGGGAGACGCCTGAGAGGAAGCCGCACCAGTATGCCAGTCAGCTCCGTGTATCCAGCCTCGTGGCTCAGAAAACGACCACTCAGTGTATTGTGGATGAAACAATGAGCTCGTCGTTCACCACTGCAGCAAACGCAGAATCACAGAAGAAGAAGTCTGAATCCAAGCTAGCAGGTAGCTGCATGAGTGAATCAGAAATACAGCGATTGATAGTTTTCTTACATTGTCTGAGCTTAACAGAGGACTAATCCAGCACCCGTGTTGTATTTTTACTCCTCGGCCATAAAAAATGCAGGTATAGGGTTTTGTTGTGGGTGCCGTGAATTCGATAACTCGAGAACAAGACGATATAGGATTTTGAAATGACTAAAAATCTCAGACGAGTTTAAAACATGGCGAGCTTGACCTCATGGTCAGTCATCTACCTTGTCAACAGCTATGCATGTTCCAGCCTAATACCTGTTCTGCTAATATCTTTATTTTTAAAATTGAGTGTTTTTCTGTTTCAGGTGAAGACGGTTTTGACATCAGACCACAGCCATCAGCTCCTAAGACTAACAGTGGCACCAAGACTTTCCCTCCGAAGCAGTCTCCTCAGAAACCAAAAATCTCTTCACAAGCTTCTCCGCAGAAACAGTCGACTCTGACCACTTTCTTTCAGCCAGCCAGCAAGAAAAGGTAAATCTGTGTTTAGGATTGAAAAAGAAAACCCATAGCAGGAAATCACACTGTTTAGATTTTTTTTTTGAAGACAAATGTGTGACTGTTTTCTCTCATGGGACCTCAAATTATTCAGATCTTTGCAAATTAATCTCTGTCATACTGGAATAAATAGGAAGTAGTACCACATGAAAGGAATCTTTTTCATATATATATATATATATATATATTTACTTTAATATAAATTATTTAATTGAAACCAGTTAAAGAATCTATTTCTGCCCATCTCTCTCTATTTTATCCTCTCATCCAGGCATTTGGAGGACGAGCCCTCGGCTGTCACATCAGAGCCAAAGCGACCTGCACTAGCATCATCCGTCACTGCTCGGGCACCACACACCCCGGCCATGTCTGAAGAAATCCCCCCACTTACACACAGAGGCCCTGCTACTGTGTCCCAGACTCCACTCGGGTCAGGAGCTGATTTGTTCGCAGGACGGTCAGAGGCTCGCTCAGAGGAACCACAGAGTAGAAAGAGGAAGGAGATGGAAGATGTGATACAGATGGAGGAACTGGAGTCCATTATGTCTGAAGATATGGACTGCTTTAATGAGCAACCCTCAATTAATCAAGGCCAGCAAGCAAAACCTGAGCACAGTTCAGCTAAACAGAAACAAGTTATAAATACTGCGGAGTCTTCGAGCAAGAGGCAACGGGTCCACCTAGAGAAAAATGGGATAACCAATCAAAGGACACAGGCAGGTTCGGAGAAAGAATCAAGTTTGCAGAAGAACAGCCAGCGATCTGAACAGCACGCTGTCCGTATTAAGACAGAGCCAGCTGACCCAGCTGACTACACAACGGCTAATCGTGGGTCGAGTAAACTAGAAGAAATGTCATCAGCCAGTACGAGTAAAGATGTGATTCCTTTTGAAGAAGATGATGTGTCCTTCATTGAGGTGAGGAAAGATGATTTACTGTCTGTAATTCGATCTGCAGACAACTGAAGCTGAAGCTGAAACTACATCAGTATACTCAACTATAACCCAGCTATGTTTGAGAATGATTATTTCTCAGTTTCCACCTTCTTTTTAGGACTTAGAACTACTCAATGCAGATATTCCTCAGCCTAAAGAAGAGATTAAAAGCCCTCTGAAACCAGTTGTGATCAAACAGGAAGTCCAAGTGAGTTGTTCTCTTTTCCTCCTGAAGACCAAGCTTAGTTTTCTTGCTCATTTCTAGTAGAAGAAATATTTTAAGCTTTATATATGTGACTATATTAACAGTCTGTGTATTTAATGAATCTCCTATCGGGTAGGGGTGGGGTAAAAAAAAAACAACCTGATACGATGCAGTATCGTGATATTTTGCGTGGTGATATTGTATCGATACAGGGCCACCAAATATCGATATTTTATGAAATATATTAAAACACTGAGTGAAACTACAAACAAGAGGCTTCAACCCATGTAATCAGCTCAACTGAAAAATGCCCAACAGCTGGACAATAATAATTCAGAGCTAACTCGTGGTCCAGTCACATGAGTAAAAATCAGACAGCAGATTGATATGGTGGGTTTTAGTGACAGTGATGCTGAAGTGAGATAACTTTATCTTATTGAATAAACCAGATATTGATAAAGTTGAAATTTTAGGACATAATTTGCTGTTGAAAAGAGGTGATAAATCATAAAAATATCTTATTGCAATACTCGGTATATTACAGCATTTTAGAAATCGCATTGGAGCATGCATGGCCTTTATTTGAAGCAGTCTGTCATCCAGGCGTTGGTAGTTTAGCCTGAGCTTTTCAGGGTTCATACTGCATATAGCCTGAGCACTGTGTTTCTGTTTTAGCTGCTGTTTGATATCATATAAATGTCTTAGAAAGAAGCCTGCTTGACAGAAGTGCGTTGTTGCAGGAGTCAAAGATCGATGAAGACCTTCCTAAGAAGCTGCTGTTGGTGGAGTTTAAATCTCTCACCGTGGCAGCTCCTCCCAAAGCCAAGCAAAATCAGATGCAGGGCAATGGCCACATAAAGAACTTCAAATGTTTCCGCAAGGTCAGCCGGTGATGACTCACACACACACACACACACACACACACACACACACACACACACACACACACACAGCAGAGGCTCATTTCAAATGTAAAATAAGTCATTAAATAAATTATTCAGTTAATTCAGTTTTCCATCCAACAATACGTGTCACCTCCTGGGTAAGTTAAAAAAAAACACACACTCACATTTCAAGATATGAAGTAAAAGTTTAAAAATAAAAGATTTTTAATTGTTTTAAGTATTTTTGCATAATCAGTTAATCTTCTTTATAAAATTTCCTTTATTTTTAAAGATATGTTTTTCTGAGTTTATCAGATGTTCTAATTTGACTTTAAGACCCGACAAAGACCACGTCCGTGTTTTTGTTTTTTGTTTTTGTCTGTGACACAGAGTCGTGTGCCGGGCTCGGGGGGCTTTCATCACATTATTGGAGGATCTGATCTGCTGGTTCACAACCGGGGCAAGAACTCTGATCTGGATGAATGGCTGAAAGATGCAGCTGAGGTGCTGTCGCCCCTCTTATTTGTTTATTATTTGTTCTATTCTTTGATTTATGACTTTGAATTGAATGAATTTTTGTCTGTCTCAGGAGGAGCAACAGAGCAGGAGGGACGAGACCATAGGAGATGATCTATTTAGGTGAGAAATGGGATCTAATAATCTGTAACGAGACCACATGAAGTAACCTTGTTATTCCTTTACAGTGTCCTTAAAACGCATCTATGCCTTCTGTGCCACGGTTCAGCTTTGACAATTTTATTTTGGCCACTTCTTCAGTTTGTCATACAGATTTAGTATATTGTTAGCTTTGCTTGTTTTTTGTGACCTGATGTCTGACAACAAAAGGGACAGGCCAGCTCGCCGGGGTTCTCAAACTTTGGACCTGATCTAAGGGAAACCCGTGTAAAACTCGGAACAAGTCAAACACTAACGTGCTGACTTTTTTTTTTTTTTGCCTGTCCCGTTTGGTTCTTTTGCCATCAGAATTGTTGTCGAAAGGCAAAGAAAGATGCCCAACGGATTTACTTTACCAAATGGACCATCCCAGCCTTGCCGTATTGGTCTATTTGATTCACCTTTGCTTTTATTGTTTATTTTATTTTCATTTGCTGAACAGGGGACAGATTTGACTGGGGAAAAGAAACGGGAGAAAGAGAGAGGGAAAGAAAAAGAGCGGGGAAGTGGGACAGTGATAAATGGCAAAAAGCAAAAACCAACAAAACAAACAGACAGTATCATCTTTTGCTGTGAAGTACAGCCAGACTTTTGACCGCTTCGCCTTGGGCTTTTTTAATCTGTAGCTCTGCTCTAAAAGAACGTACGTACCTGGACCCGCCTACTATCCTCGGAAAGGTAAAATGATTGGCTAGAATCCAAAGTGTATGACATCTGAGGAAAAAAAAGCACTGAAATAAAGCACCGAAATGTGCGCTGCTCTGGTTACTACCGTTTATGTCAGAACTGGTGCCGTAATGGCACCGAATACCGGTACCCATCCCTACAGCCACCAGGAGTGAGCCGATGTGTACCTGGACGCCCATCCCCGGACACAAAGAACCACTAACGCACCGATGTCGGAGGGCGTCTGCCACTGGCAGGGGGAGTGGTGGGGGGAGATAGGCCTCCATACCATGGAGGGCCTGAGATGTCCCCAGAGAGGTGGCGTCTGATACCCGACCTGACATATAGACACAGACAAACAGGCACACACAGATACGAACATCCATTCCCATCCTCGTGATCTGGTATGCAATTACTCAGCACTCACCCAACGTGGAGACAGACATAAATAGACACTGTACACACAATCACACTAACGTGTTGACTTTATCAAAAATAGGGTAAACACAAAATAGAATTTACATCATTTATATTTGAAATGAAATCAGCCTTGAAAAATTGTACCATAAGGAAAACACAAAGCACATCTAAGCAATCATTTCCTAAGAAATTATATGTAAATTATGTTTCACTGGAGCAACTGGGCATGCTCCATGTGTTGCTCATGTTCAAAAGTTCGATGCGTTGAGGAATAAAAGCCAGATTTATTTAGGAGGGACAACAGGGCCGTGCAGATGGTAGTAGTTTAAAGGGGCGGGGGGGGATGCCTCACATCCTTCACAACGTTATTTGCCTTACTCCATCTATGGTCCCTATAAATGCTTTCTAAGCTTGGTAATGCAATTCCCAACAGCTTACTAGCTCGTGCTGCTGTCTTGCCTCAGAAGCATTTTCAAACCAACAAATGATACAGCAAGTAAACACAATTTCAGTAAAGGCACAAGAAAACGTGATGCATTTTAAAATCTGCTTAGAAAGATAAAAGTTTTCTTGAAAACTATGTTCTTTGTTGCGTCTTACTATCCATGAAGAGTCCTGTTTCAGTCTATAGTCGAGCACAACTCAACTCCAGGGAGCTACTCATGTGCATGTTTGTGACCAAACTGGTGGTCCAAATGATGCCAGGAGGATGCCTGGATGTTGCTTTTTAGAGGTTTTCTTGTTGCCTCTCCTGTGCACCTCTTGTTAGTTTAATGTGCACCAAAGCAGGTGAAATGGATTCACACTGGATAATACTTCCTAACAGTTCCTACAAAAAGCTCCAAATCCTTTCCTAGTAATTGTTGACCCCGTTGTCATTCAAGTGAAACCTTCACATCTCTGTCTCTCATAGAAGAGCTGTTTGCTCTCATCCATGACAGCCTGGGAGGTAAAAATACTCCAAAGGTTCTACGAAGCCTCAGCTGCTACATTCAGGAGCACAAGACATAATTAGCCGAGAATTATGGATACGGGGCTTCAGCAGCTCCAGCTTAACCAGTCAGAACCTAGAGATTGTTTCGTCACCACCGTTGCCTGGGTAACGGGTGATGTGAGCCGGCGCTGGCGTGTTTTCTTTGACTAAGCAGAAAAGAGACCGTCTGAGATTGATTTTGTGTGTGTGTGTGTGTCAAGGCTGAGTTGTTTGATCACTGAGTCATGCTCAGTCAGTCATGCGTAGTCAGGGAACAGACTCTGCTGCTAAGAAAACAGTCCAGTACTTTTTTTTTCAACGTCTAAACCAAGTTTCCAGACGTGGTTTATTGGGAGCTTGTTTGCTTTGAGCTGTTCAAACATTGTCCCCGTTTTACAGGGCTAATTTGGGCTGTTTTTTATTGTTTGTTCAAAATGCCTCTTAGGACATTGAGGAGTGATGCATGAGGAATGTTAAAAGCCCGTACTGAGATTGTCCTTTTTGTGTGTGTGTCTTTAGGTACAACCCCACCAAACTAAGCAAGAGAAGATGAAATGCCTTCGTTTCAACATCCTCCAGAGGGGATTCATTTCAGAGGTACAGGAAGTATCAGCCCTGTGTGGAAGGACTCTAACTTCATGTATCTCTTTATGTTTGTATTTCATTTGTAAGTCATTGTTTTGGTTGCTGTTCCTGTTCTGTTTTTTGTTTTGTTTTTTAGCTCGTCTAATTAAGCCACTGACAGAAGTAATGTAACCAAAAAAATAGTCGCATGTTCAGAGGTTTTTGTTCCCAGTTTTTATTTGTCAATAATAAAAAACATGGCATACAAAACATTAAAAATGCTTCAGTTGAGCTTCAAAACTCTACATGCTGAAAGCAGCTTTTCCTTCACTTTGAAGTTTAAGACCCAATGTGTTCCCTGGTTTTAGCAGAACTACAGTAGAAACTCCAGAGGGATTCAAGTGTTACCGTTTCTTAAGCGATCTCTAGAGAGCCGACCTCGCAGGCACTTTACCAGATCTGAGACTGTTCAGATAAAGAGTCCTCGTGCCAAGTATTTGTTGGCCTTTCTGTGCAGATAACTAAATCCTACCTGCCCCCACATAATCACAGATAGTGTGGCTTATAAGTTAAGGGTTAATTTGGCATTCAGCATAAATTGTGCAATAACAGAACTTGTTTTTGTTTTTTTTGTAGTGGGCTACAGTGTGGCAAAAGTAGTCAGGAGACTGCCTTCAAACACAATTTGAAATAACAATAAGGTTACATAGCTTAAGTTTTTGATTCCTAAGTTACCTTTCAAAATCTATACAAGTCTGAACAGAAAATATAAATAATCTTGTTGCTTTAGAAGCTATGATCAGGTGTGTCTTACCTTGATGTAACAGCCTCATATTTTTCTCTTTAAGCAAAGACAGTAATCTCCATTTTTGAATCATTCAGCCCCCTGTGTCGTCCTTAAATTCACTCTTCTCGCATCTGTCCTCGTAGCACTTTACTGTCTGTTAGCTCAGCAGCTGCTGCTAGGCAAAAGTTCATGCCTGCATGCATATATTTAATATTTATATCAAAACAGTAGTCCAAGTACATGAAAATAGTTCAAGGGTATAACTCAGGTGGAACACAAGTATCAACATTTTCACTAGTTAACTGTTATTTGAGTGTCAAAACAGTACCGCTTTAATCTATTCTGTTAGTGGAAAAAGTAATATGACTACGTTACATCTTATTTAGTAAAGCATTGCCCCCGACACTGACTTATTTTGTACTGAAGGGGGGCAAAAAACAAAAAAGATCAAAACATCACATCACAGTAAAGAAAGCATGAGCTGTGCGTGAGCGGCAAAAAAAAATATTCATGCACATTATTCAGACAGGGATTCAATTAAAAACAGGAATTAAAAATTGATTGCTACGGTCACTTTTTAATAACCTTTCTCTTATTTGGCACTTAACAAAACAGTCATGGCTGTTTACTGTGATAGTGTAATGAAATGGGCAGACATGAGGTGCAATCAAAAAGTTCTAGGACCGTGCTTGTAAAAATCAAAATGCTTGCTTGACTTAAATTTGGTATATATCCCCCTTCAAGGTTAACTTCCTGTGCACCGCTGGGCTGCTGTCAGTTTGACGTTATTTTTAGGTCGCTTTGTAGCGGTGTCAATTTTGTTAATAAATAATTTTTAGTAGTTTTTGTGAATAATCTTCTTCTTTCTGACAAAAACTTTTGGTTTGGGTTTGCATGCTTCGGGTCTCACGCCTCACCTGGTGCTCTACTTCTGAGCTTGGAAACTATGGACTCTACAGTGACATCTGCAGGATTGTACTCAGACATGAGTAAAGTTGGTTTAAACAGAGATTTTGAAGCTTCGTAAAATCACAGACTTTGGACTCTCAAGAAAATATTTAAAAACAGCGCCCTGGAGATGTGCAAGAAGAGGATCTTGAAGGAGAGATCTTTATTTTGTTGTTGTTGCTTATGAGCCCACCCCAACTGGTCACGGCAGATGGCCCCGCCCCTCCCTGAGCCTGGTTCTGCCGGAGGTTTCTTCCTGTTAAAAGGGAGTTTTTCCTTCCCACTGTCGCCAAAGTGCTTGCTCATAGGGGGTCATATGATTCTTGGGTTTTTCTCTATTGTAGGGTCTACCTTACAATATAAAGCCTTGAGGTGACTTTTGTTGTAATTTGGCGCTGTATAAATAAAAATTTAAATTGAAATATGTGCAACTGTTTGATTGTACCATGTAGACGTATAAAAGTAGAGCTTTACAAAACAGTATAGCTCTACATGTCAATACAATTTAGGAAAACGGCAGTGAATATTTGACCTGTTAGGTGGATCATGTTTCACGCCATTAGTAAAAACCTATTAAATTAATATAATGATAGCTCAGTATTAAATCCTGATATGAGATTATGTAGTGGGCTTTTTAGCCCTTTAAAATACCATTATCAAATTACATAAATGCAAATGGATTAAATTTGGTATAACTGTAAAAGTGTGTATTCTGCAGTTTTAAAGCTCTTTAGCTCCATATGGGTTTAGATTAGGATAAGATGGTGTTTATTCTACCCAGATTTATTTTTTAAAAGTGCAGTAAGTATTGTAATTCTGGTATTTGAAGAAATGCATTATCAAGGCGAGACTCATTACTCTTTTAGTGAGATTTGAATTAATAATATATAATTGCCATTTATTTTCAAGGGTAAAGTTAAGACTCATACTGGTGTTTCTTATTTTTTTCCTATTCAGTAAATTTTTTCTTAAATAATTCTCTGAGTAAAGATAGGAAGCGTGCATCTAAACAAAAATAAAAACGTTAGTTTTTGGCTGAGGTGTTTCACACACTGACTTTGACAATACTTAAAAAGGAGAAAAATGTGAAACACCAGAATGAGCTTTTAATAAACCTAAGTTTTTCCATGATATTTGAGTCCAAACAGTAAAATTAGCAGTGGGTGTGCAAGAATACATTCAGATCTACTTTAGATTTGCATAGAAAACCTTGGAGTAGCAGTATAACTGAAGCAACAGGTCAAATTTATCAGCTCCAACTACCTGCAATAGCAGCTAAAAGCAGAAACTCCCGTAGCAGGCTCAACAATCAGGAACATTAGGATTTCTGAAGCCTCAGTCACACTAGATTAAAAATATGATGGCAACCTCATTACAACAAGGAAAAATCTGTGGTCACCGGTGATTGGGTTTAATTATTTTTCTGTCAGCAACCAAGTGGAGACCCAGAGGCTGAGTGTTGAACATACTAAACTTCTAGCAAGGTGGCTGCGCAGGTTGCCATGTGGTGTTTTAAGTTCTGAATTCACTAAATTACATCGACAGGTATAAATAAATAATAAATACTCTGACAGGGTTCAGAGTAAATAGGTGGTTCCTGGATTATTTTTCATTGGAAAAAAAACCCCAAAACATTCCCCTCAGTTTTTTTCCCCCATATTTCACACCCTGCATTGGATAATTTGGAGAGCCCTGATATGATGCCAACACCTCCAAAGCCCCAACAGATTCTCGTTCTGGATGGCACCACCATCCAGAATGAGAATAAATATTTTTGTGGCAACAGATTTGAGTCTTTCACCAATTTTTCACAGTTTATCTCTGTATTATCACAAACAAATTGCGCATGATTTCCTTCTTGACCCAAACTGATCCCAGATTGGCTCGGTCACTCACAAAGTTGCTTTGAACACACCAGCTGATTGCGAGTAGTTGCAGACCTGGTCCCCATTTTCAAAGCAACCATCTCAAAGGCAACACAATTGCAAGTTCATTGCAGATAGTTGCAATACATTTCTATTTTCCCTAGTGTGACTGTAGCCATGAAACTGTTGGGTTACAGCGTGTCATAGAACAAACACTACTTGTGGCTGAATTCCAGTTTGTAGGTTTTATAAGTCGGACCACAAAACCATCACTTACATCAGTAAGTTGGATGGGAATTAACAAGTGTCCTTATTTTTTTAGTTTTCCCTATAGGCTAAGCTAAAAAAGATTTAAAGCATGATACAACATCGAGTTAAGCATTGTTAGTAGATGAATTGAAGACACATGGTGAATGAATAAATAACCCTGATGAGTGTAAGGTCCTGTTCAGTTATGAGGTTACAGACTGACTAGAAAACGTTGGCACACAGTAGCTTGGACATATGGGGACTTCACATGAAGTCAGACAAGACTCTTGAAAGTTGTCTTTTGTTTCGTTAGAAACAAATTAAAGTACAACCATTGTCTTTTTTGGTCTTAAAAAGTTGTAAAAATGCTTTAGCTTTGATGAGAAAACACTGCATTAATGAAGAAAATATATTAAAAGTTTCTCCTCACCTTTTATATCATGGTAAAAGGGTTTGAAATGTGTGCCCTAAGATCAACGTGTCAAACTCTTTTCCTCATCGTGTTTTCACATTATGTTGTTTCCTCCGTTGCTGATGAGCTTCCCTTTCTTCTTGAGTCTCTTCAGCAGACAGGAGGCAATGCCTAACGCGCCACCCTTCAAAAAGCGAACAAAGTTGTCTCCCACCAGTGGGCCCATGGCAAACAGACCTGGCTCCTTGGTGCACTCGAAAGTGTAGGGGTCGATATCTATTGGATTTTGCTTGCAGGAGATGGGTCTTGTTGGATCCTGACCCAGGTACTGGCCTTGCCCCTTCAAGAAAAATAAGTCTGGGTTGGTCCCAATCAGAACCAGGACCATGGAGATCTTGAATGCCTTGAGGGAGTTGTTTCCCTGCAGCAAACACTTCATGTCAGACTGGAAGGACACCACACAGTGTTCGGGGAAACTGGTGTAGTCAGGAAACAGGTTAATACTAGCGTTACCAGCCACATTACCCGCAGCAAGCTGAGGCTTTGGGCACATCTTGGCACATACTGAAGAGGCAATACTAACTGCCTGGGGTCTGTTAGAAACAGAAGAGGGAGCCACGTTTGTGTAAGCCTGAGAGCACATCATGTTGTAGACTTTGTGGTACTCTGGGTACAGTGTCTTGGGAAGCTGCTTAAAGATTAGGTCTGAATCGTCAATTCTCTTGCGAAAAACATGCAACACTCGAATGTTGCTGTTGCAAGCACACAGAACTGCATCGGCAGCGCTTAAACCAGCACCCACGATTAGAACGGGATCGGAGTTCTTATCCAGTTTCCTCTGGCTAACTGCCAAGCCTAGGTCTGAGATACTGTGGAACACAAAAGGCAGATCCTCCCCCTCTACTCCCAGTCGAACTGGTGAGTCGGAAGCACCGGTGGCCAGGACTACATTTTCAGCAAACAGGCAGAAAGGGACGTGAGTGTCGTTCTGCACCTGCTGGTATCCCCTTACTTCCCAGAGAGCCCCCCCTCCTCCACTCATTACGCACACTTTTCCATTTCCCTCAAAGCTCTCATTCACTCCATCTCCCACCCCTCCATCTCCTTGATGAGTGTGACCGTTTTCAAGACCTTTTCCATCATGCCCCCGGTAGAGTTTCTGGATGGAGGTCACGTAGGTGTTGTCAACAAAGTTCTTTTGAAGACCCTTTAGCTTTACATAGTTACAGTAATAGGATGAGATCTCCTCTGGTGTGGCTCTGTCACTGGTTACATCCCTAGAGCAACAACAGAAACAAAGAGGAGCAATAGTACAGAACCGAACTAAAGCTTGAGCCATATCGTTGCTGTAAACCTTCTCCTCTGTCATTACCTGCGTTTCCCATTGGTCAAGTCTTTGTAGTTGACCCCGGGGAGCTCCATCCAGATGCCAAGACTAATAGTCAGCATGGAGCCTTCCATTGCCTGAAGTGATGAGAGAGGGAACGCCATAGATTAGACAGGTGAAAACAAAATGGCTGACTTTAAATCAAGATCAAAGTTTGTTACTTACATGCCAAGCACCCCCAGGTGTTCCCCTGCCCAGAACCAGATGTGGGATGTGTTGCTGCTTGTCCCTCCTCCACTGAAGGACAGAAGGGAATTTGTAGCCAAAGTCAGCATTAGGATGCAGGAGTGTGTCGAAAAGCACAGCCACCGGATTACTTGACCTCCCTTCAAGACCTTCACTCAGATATTCCAGATCCTGTAAAAAAAATAAATAAATAAATGAGGAAAGTCATGCCTATGAGGTACCAGACTGACTTTGGCCATTTTAAAATAAGCAAGGATTGGTAGTTGCTTTGTTTTTTTACCTGTTCGGTAATGGGTAGATGCTTGGTGTCCTGTAGTTTCCTGTATAATATTGGGTTTGGGTGGACAGTTGCTGGGTCTAAGTACGGCTTGTATCCACTCAGCAGGTAGGACAAACAAATACCCGATGGCCCGTTGCCTAAACATAAATCCACATTTGGGAAATTACAGGATAGCATTGCAAAGAGGCACAAGGTGATATATAATACATGTTAGGTTGAAATTTGTGCTTTTTTAAGCAGTTTTCAAACCTGCAATGAACATCTAGACGTTTATGGAAGAAGGTGCACATGACACAGAAATAGATGAACTGGCCACAAAACCTTTCTTATTGTTCCTACTCAGTGGTTCAAAGTACATGTGAAGAGGTTAAAGCTCCAGCAATACTTATCATACAAAAAACAACTATATTGCTTGAGTTTTTATCTTGTTGCATTTACAAAAAAGGAATGATCCTCACACAGGACCTCCCTATTCTCTTTTCTGTCTTCTGTGAAGAGCATCTTGTCCTGATTTTCCCAACTATTGATTTGTGCTTTAAAATGTGTGCAGGATTGAAGGATGTATTAGTTACAGTGGGGCAAAAAAGTATTTAGTCAGCCACCGATTGTGCAAGTTCCCCCACTTAAAATGATGACAGAGGTCAGTAATTTGCACCAGAGGTACACTTCAACTGTGAGAGACAGAATGTGAAAAAAAAATCCATGAATTCACATGGTAGGATTTGTAAAGAATTTATTCGTAAATCAGGGCGGAAAATAAGTATTTGGTCACCTCAAACAAGGAAAATCCCTGGCTCTCACAGACCTGTAACGTCTTCTGTGAGAAGCTTTTCTGTCCCCCACTCGTTACCTGTATGAATGGCACCTGTTTGACCTCATCATCTGTATAAAAGACACCTGTCCACAGCCTCAACCAGTCAGACTCCAAACTCCACCATGGCCAAGACCAAAGAGCTTTCGAAGGACACCAGGAAAAGAATTGTAGACCTGCACCAGACTGGGAAGAGTGAATCTACAATAGGCAAGCAGCTTGGTGTGAAAAAATCAACTGTGGGAGCAATCATCAGAAAATGGAAGACATACAAGACCACTGATAATCTCCCTCGATCTGGGGCTCCACGCAAGATCTCATCCCGTGGGGTCAAAATGATCATGAGAACGGTGAGCAAAGATCCCAGAACCACACGGGGGGACCTGGTGAATGACCTGCAGAGAGCTGGGACCAAAGTAACAAAGGTCACCATCAGTAACACACTACAACGGCAGGGAATCAAATCCCGCAGTGCCAGACGTGTTCCGCTGCTGAAGCCAGTGCATGTCGAGGCCCGTCTGAAGTTTGCCAGAGAGCACATGGATGATACAGGAGAGGATTGGGAGAATGTCATGTGGTCAGATGAAACCAAAGTAGAACTTTTTGGTATAAACTCAACTCGTCGTGTTTGGAGGAAGAAGAATACTGAGTTGCATCCCAAGAACACCATACCTACTGTGAAGCATGGGGGTGGAAACATCATGCTATGGGGCTGTTTTTCTGCCAAGGGGACAGGACGACTGATCCGTGTTAAGGACAGAATGAATGGGGCCAAGTATCGTGAGATTTTGAGCCAAAACCTCCTTCCATCAGTGAGAACTTTGAAGATGAAACGAGGCTGGGTCTTCCAACATGACAATGATCCAAAACACACCGCCCGGGCAACAAAGGAGTGGCTCCGTAAGAAGCATTTGAAAGTCCTGGAGTGGCCTAGCCAGTCTCCAGACCTCAACCCCATAGAAAATCTGTGGCGGGAGTTGAAAGTCCGTGTTGCTCGGCGACAGCCCCAAAACATCACTGCTCTTGAGAAGATCTGCATGGAGGAATGGGCCAAAATACCAGCTAATGTGTGTGCAAACCTGGTAAAGACCTATAGTAAACGTTTGACCTCTGTTATTGCCAACAAAGTTTATGTTACAAAGTATTGAGTTGTATTTTTGTTATTGACCAAATACTTATTTTCCACCCTGATTTACGAATAAATTCTTTACAAATCCTACCATGTGAATTCATGGATTTTTTTTTCACATTCTGTCTCTCACAGTTGAAGTGTACCTCTGGTGCAAATTACTGACCTCTGTCATCATTTTAAGTGGGGGAACTTGCACAATCGGTGGCTGACTAAATACTTTTTTGCCCCACTGTATGTTAAACCAGTGAAAGGTCAGGCAAAAGGTTTACCTATGATGACCACAGGGACGGTGGGTGGGTGCTCTTGTGGCAGAGTGGTCTCTTCCAGGAGAGGCATGGCTGCAGCCTGGGCCAGAGCCGGCACTGAGGAGGACAGGAATAACAGAAATGTGAAGAAAGTTCTAGAAATTCCTGTAGCTGCGTCCATTCAGTAGTCAACTAAAAGCAGAGCCTCATTTGTTCTTTGTCCCACTGTTTCCATGTTTCTGGGTCAAATTATTTGAACAGGTTCAAACCAGCTTACTGTCTTTTTGTCTGTCAGAGTTGTTGTTGTCTTATGTTAGCTTAGATCCTGTCTCCGTCGACCATCATCAGCTGACTCAGAAACACACACTGGGGGGGGGGGCTTTATTCATCCTGTTATTGTGTTTTCACGCACAGCTATGGCCCTCCCTGTCTGTCTGGGGCTTCACACACGTGGAAACACCCCGCCACAACACAGCATGCCCCCAGTTTTTCTCATTGCCGTCCCGCCGTGTCCACAAACCCCAAGTCCTACCGCACATGGCCCGGGGCAGAGCTAGCCTCTGTTAACCCCGGTACTGCTTTCCAGACAAAAGGGACTTCTAATCAGATTTATGTAGGCCTGGGTCTGTTGTGAAATGTAGCCGTTGAGCATGTGTACTGTGTGTTTGTGTGTTACGCGACAGTGCCATTGTGTGCCCGCCGGGCAGCAAATCCCCCCTGATCACTCCTCCGAGTGGGCCCTAATCCCACTGGGCCTGTTTATGTCTTTACCGCCCCTTTCAATGGCAGCAGGATGAGAATGTGGTCCTGGCATGCTGACAGATCAAATCATCAGAACACCCGCTCCTCTCATAGCCCCCCCACCTCCACCCCAATATACACACTCACGCTCACTCCCGCCAAAACATTACCCAATGGCTACAGCAAACCAGTGCCCACTTGCCCCACTTTCATACCAACCAAAACAGTGCCCACACCGCCTTTGTACATCCCAAAAGTCTGGCACGTCCCTTAAAACTCCCCGTCGCCCATACAATCTGACTCACTTCCAGTCTCCCCCTCTCTCCCTCCCCCCTGTCTGACCTGTGTCTGTAGACCAACCAGTTGTCTTTGGTTGTCGGCTTATTTACCCTCTTCAATAAAAGCAACGAGATTCCACACATTGCATACCGTATCCATGCCCCCAGTTGGCAGACTGATACTGTTCAGGCCCCTGGTTGATCTGACAAAAAAAAAAACACCCGTGTGTGCAGTTGTTTTCTTTTGTTTGAAATTTCACCCATAAACCAGTGCTTATGTTATCCCACAGTGGATTTATGTTTGATTTCATCTACAGATAACAAATAAAACTGGACAAAAAAATGTAAAAAGCCCCTTCCAAGGGCTCACAGAGCACCTGTGCTCTGTAATTTCTACATGATGCCACAGCAGCTCATGATGCATCATGAGCAAATCATGAAGCTAGATCTGTGGGCTGCATTTACTGTATCTTTGTGATAAGGTATATTGTCATTCAGTGCGCAAAAACAAACAAACAAAAAACCCAGTTCGGATAATCCAAAAACGCCGTTTTAAGTTCAGTGAAACCTCGACAGCACAAGTCATAGTTTAAATGTGACGATAATAATAATACACCCCAGGTGTTAGTGCGTTTCATCCTTTTGGGGTTTGTTTTACTCTCTTCCAGCCCGTGTACGCGCCTACGTGTGCGCGTTTGCCAGCGTGTAGGACGCACCATACTTTTCTAGAACATGGTGCACGATGTACTGTTAGCTACCTACCACAAACAACTGAAACTTTGAGTTAAGCCTTTACAGCTTCACAGGAATGAACCTATCTGAAGTTAAAGGAAAAGCATGCTAAGAAATATTGGTGTGTATAAACCCTTATGTGTACACTCCGTCTCACAGCAGGTTTAACTACACCCTCCTCTTTGCAACTGGAGATCATTTTGCACGGACCAGTCTGCATCTCACTTAAGAAAATTAGATTAAATTCAAAACAGGGCCGGGCTGGTTATACACGGTATCCGGGAATGATGCTGCAGCACGCGCTAAAGGATGGAAAGAATGATGCAGCAGTCTGGTACCCGATCCCAAACACCATCCTCATGGACCAGCAGCGTTATATCTTCCACTACACCGCTGACTCCAGGAAGCCTGCGTCCACTGAATCTCAACGAGCACATGCTACAGCCGCTATTACACCATCATTGCATAATTTAGGTCAAACACACACATGCGGCCATCCGCATCACTCAGTAACAGGATCTCTTACCGAGCTGTGATGTGTGTCAGTATCTCCCGGTCTCGTCCAGTTATCACGACCCACGGCAGCGTTTCAAATCGTATAAATAGCCAGACACCGGTGGGAGGACCTACCCAGCTGTCTGGGGTCTTGTGAGAAATAATAAGCCAACCTCTCTTTCGTCATCACACACACACACAGACACACGAACAGGCACGCACACACACAGCCTTACCTCCGCGAGGTTAAATCCGAGCAGACCTGGTGTATGCAGATCTGATCGATGTGCAAATGTCCACTGAGGGGGGAGATCTTCTGTGTGCCTTGGTGGCAGAGTGTGAAAGAGAGAAACTGCGTCTCCGTTTTCGTCGTCACATGCGCATCTCTGCACCGCCGGGCGCGAGCGCGCTCACGGGGGAAGATCAGAGCATCTCTCTCAGCATCCTCGCAGCTCCGCCGACACTGCTGCCCGCTAGGTGGGCTTACCTGAGAGAACAGTTTTATTTATAAGACGTGCACTGCTCAAATGTAGGACAGACACAGTGAGCCCTGCTACAGCTGCATATTATGGTCTGTCTTTATTATTTAAGGACTTAAATATCAAATCTGGCGTTTTCAATTTGAATTTTTTTTTTATTGAGAATGGGACGATTTTGGTTAGAAACTTGCATTTTCTTGAAGTTATAAAGGTAATATTCAGTGCTGTAGCTCATAGTTGCCAGATTTCTGGACAATACAGCCTGTGTGCATTTTAGGTTGTGACACACCTATATTTCAGTTACTCTAGATGAAAAACTACATTTATTTTATTATTGTAACCATATTATTATTTTTACTGTTATCACTATTAAACCTTTATTTAAATAGGTTGTCTCAGTGAGACTCAGATCTCTTTTTCAAGAGAGAACTGTCTAGGACCAAAGCACATAGAGACATTACACAATCTTCTGAAAAACAAAGTACACCCTCTTACATTCCTTAATGTTTAATGTATCAGGACATTTAAAAAAAAAAAAAAAATCTGGTTCTTAGCAGGTCATAAAATTAGGCAAATACAACCTCAGATCAACACCAAGACGTGAAACAGTGTTATTATTTAATAAAAAAAAAAAAATGCAGAAAGCAGTGTGTGAAAAATTGAGTACATCTTTACTACCTTTATAGGGATATAGCATATTAATAAATAATCCTTAAAAGTTTATATATGTCCTCAGCAGATAAAAAATGCACTCATAAAACAGGCTCCTTAAAAATAAATTCATACAAATCAATAAGTCATTCCTCACCAGTTTTTTTGTACTAGTATTTGTTGACCTAGCTCATTCTGAACCAGTATGTGGCAAAGGCAAAAAATAATAATAATAATAATGTTGGAAGAATAGATTTTATCCTTTTGTTAAAAACATATACAAACAATTTGGCTTTTTAAAATTTCTTTTAACAGCTTGCATAATCACTTATAAAACCGCTGATTCTGCCTCTGCTCTTAAGATAAAGGAAACGTCCATTTGACACATCCCTGGTTGAGGTGAAGTTGATTCACAGTTAGTGAGAATGGGAGCCCCGCCTCCCCGCTTCATCATCCAATAAGCGGAGAGAAAAGAACCACTACTTCCTGTCCCCGATCCAAACACATGTACGTATGCTAGCAGTTAGCTTTGGCGAAAATACTTCTTAAGAGTGGCAATAAGTGCCACTGAAGATGGTTCACATCACTAGGATCTGCTTACGGAAGGTGAGTACTATAGAAGATTTGTATTGTGAATGTCACATATTTAACGGGGGATATTATACGGTTTTTGACATTAGCTGGAAAGCTAACTGTCAACGCTAAATACACCAAGCAGTAATCGTGTTTGTCTCTCATGTGGTATGTTAGATGATACACCAACTATCTCTATAGCTATTGCGCATGAGCAGCCTGCTGGAGATTGTTTGTAGGGCTCTGCCAGCTCTCCTCCTCCTCACACAGAGGGGCAGACACCAGTCCTGCTGTTGAGATGATGCCCTGTCCAGCTCTCCTTGAGTAAATATCAATTTCCTGCTGTCTCATCCACACTCTTGATATTGTGCTGGGAGGCTTGGCTAACCTTTTTTGTGGCTGCACATATATGAACGTGCCATCCTCGAGGAGTTTTTGAGCACTCTAGTTGCTCACCAATGCTCCACTGATCAATACACTTGTTAACCCAGAACAGCTTTCTGTATAGACTACGTCATGTTACCAAAATAAACTACATACATTACATACAAATAAAGTACATCAAGTAAACAGTAAAACAACAATAAAGTCCCTATAGAATATACATAGGTGCATATTTGTATATATAAAATATATATGAGTTACTGTTTAGCTTTAGTGGACTGAAGAAAATAGGAAGGATGCTCAAGCTGCGGTCAAATTTCATTATTCTTGTGAGATATGTTGGTCTTACCCTGGTAAATGATGTCAGTAAAACTTTTGAAAGATTCAATCACTTGAAGTTGCCTGTTAGGGTCTCTGGTGTTCTTCAATTTCTTAATACCAGTCTGATGTGTCTTTGACTCTTTGCAGTATGGAAACTTTGTTGACAATCTGCGGCTGTACGTCCGTGGAGGCAGTGGAGGGATGGGTTTACCCCGCCTTGGAGGACAAGGAGGGAAAGGGGGAGATGTTTGGGTGGTGGCGACGAAGAACATGACCTTAAAAAGGATAAAGGACAAATTCCCACAAAAACGTTTTGTAGCGGACGCAGGAGCCAACAGCGGGTAGAAATACAATTTTTATTTTAAATTCTGTCGATCATTAAAAAATGTCTATATTTTAGACCTTCATAGAGGTTTTGAAATAGTCCTGTAAGCACGAGATGGTGAGAGCTGTTTGGATCTCTTTTATCAACAGCGTTCGAGCTCTGAAAGGAGAAAGAGGGGCAGACAAGGAGATCCTTGCTCCTGTCGGTATCACCGTCACCACTGATGAGGGCAGAACACTCGGTACGTCAAATCTTTCACAGTCAGTCATGTGAATCTTGTTTTTTCTGACAGAAAAAGAACTGCCAGTGCAGTAGCTACCTGATTTTTGCAGTGAAGCTTCTTAT
The DNA here is from genome assembly GCF_056152115.1 of Neolamprologus brichardi. Lineage (NCBI taxonomy): Eukaryota > Metazoa > Chordata > Actinopteri > Cichliformes > Cichlidae > Neolamprologus > Neolamprologus brichardi. The sequence continues at coordinate 15,608,087 of NC_142114.1, read as the reverse complement.
TTCCTCTACCATTCTTCTTACAAGGTGACTTGAATGTGGAGGGCGATCGTGTGATGGTGACAAAAGGAGGATCAGGAGGCTCGCTGTACTCTGCGTTTCAGCCCAGTAAAGGCGAGGCTAAACACATCAGACTGGACCTCAAGCTTATAGCAGACATGGGCCTTGTGGGGTGAGAATAAAAGGGGAACAAACCACACTAACTGAATGCTGAGGTTCAGATTAGCAAAGGGGAACATCTGATTTTGTTCTGTTAAATCACCACCAGGTTCCCGAATGCAGGAAAGTCCTCTCTGCTGACAGCCTTGTCTAACGCCACACCTCAGATTGCCAGCTATGCTTGTGAGAAGATAACCACACGCATATAGAAAAAGAAAACGTGTCTTTTTTTTAAATTCTCAAAATATGCTTTGAAAGAAGAAATAATTCTGTGTTTCATTAAACTTTAATATTTTTCTGCCGTTTCGCAGTCACAACCTTAAAACCAGAGATTGGCAAACTGATATATGACGATTATAAGCAGGTACGAGAATTTCACGTGTTGCCTTGTGCTGTAACTGTCTGCAAAATCATTTCTTTTTTCTTTTTACTTGGCTTACTTGATTGTTTGCTCTTTTTTGGGGGGGCGGTGTAGATTTCTGTTGCTGATCTCCCTGGCTTGATTGAGGGGGCTCACATGAACAAAGGCATGGGCCACAAATTTCTGAAACACGTGGAGAGGACCAAGCAGCTGTTATTTGTGGTGCGTAACTAACACAAACTATGTTTTTGCTTTCAGTGTAACCAGGTGAAAATTGCTTCTGATGACAATTTTGCATTTTGTCTGAATGCAGGTCGATGTTTGTGGTTTTCAGCTGGCAAGTAAAACACCGTTTAGGTCAGCCTTCGAAGCTGTGCAGCTTCTAACCAAGGTGAGCCTGAAGCTGCAAAGGCTGATGACTAGTTTTTAGATATTAACTCTGATCTCCTGACTCAGTCTTCTCTCCTTTTATTTATTTTTTTGTCCCTCGTTCTCCTCTGCTTTCTGACTGCTGCCTAAAGGAATTGGAGTTGTATAAAGAGGAGCTGTTGTCAAAGCCTGCATTACTGGTGGTGAATAAGATGGACCTGCCTGATGCTGAGGACAAGCTAGCAGAGCTGAAGGAGCAACTACAAAACCCAGCAGGTTAGACTAGAATTAGCACTAATGAGTAGAAAAGTTACTTAGGAGAAAAGACTGAAGACGAATTTCTACTTCCAGGGTTCACAGGCGTCCTAGTCTGTTCCAAACATTTCTCTGGCTCTGTCTGAGCCATGCCGCTTACTCTGTCAGATATCGACACAAGCGGCATGATGACTTTTTCGTTTTCGTGCATCTGAACTTCCTTTATGTGAGCATGTTTTTGCAGTTTGTTGGGAGGAAAAATTAGTTTTAAGAGTATTTCTGTTCCTTTTCTTTTCCCTGACAGAGTTCTCTGATCTGCTCCCTGAAGATATGATACCACAGAACTATTTGACCTTCAGACACATGGTTCCCGTTTCTGCAATCACCGGGTTTGGCATCAGCCACCTTAAGAGCTGCATTCGACAGTCCCTCGATGAAGACGCAGCCTTAGAAGTTAAAGCCACTCATCGAGAAAAGCTGCAAGCACTGAGGAAGCAGTCACAAGGACGTGCGTGAGTAACGTAGACGACATCAAGCGTCATCACGCAGGACTTTGCAGATAAACATCCTCTACCACGAAGCTCCTGGGAGAGCAAAACCACTTCAATTGATAGAAGTGATGGAGGTCTCTGCTTGGAGATGATCAAATTCTCACTGACTGATGCAAACTCCATCTTTATTTATTTAAAAGTGATCTGTTGTATAAGACTGATAAAACTTTGTGAATATCATAGAAATTCACAGGCTGGTGCATAAAAGGATTATAGTCAAGATGACTACATTAAATGATAAATACAATATATTCAGTTTCATCCAGTTTCTCACTACGATTTAAAATGTTTTTATTATTATCGATTTATGTTTTGTGCATACTCAGCTGCATCGTCTGTTTCACTTTACATGGGGGCATAATCTGCAATTCAAAGAACATGCAGTGTTGCAGAAAACTTGATACCAGCGATTTAGGCCATAAACTTATTAGGAACATGTTAACTGAGATAGTTTGTTTGCTGTAGGCTTATATAGAGTCTGATTTAATTTGCAACTAAGCAGGAACCTCAGTAATGACCAGTTGAGGCTGGCTCCAGCAGTGAGTCAGTCGTCACAGACTCCCATGTTAAAATGCTCAACAGCAGTAATACATTCTGATGCAAAAATGGGTTTTGTCCTCATTGTTTCCCCCTTCAAAGCAATTCCAGTGGGGGTGAATCTTTGCTATAACTAAACAGTTTCAATGCTGATAAGACCTAAAGGTAAGAGTTTGGTTGCCTTGCTCGGCAGGTGTACCGACACAGGTAACCCGTTGCTTTCCACTTGGCCTCATTTCCGCTAATTTGAGTGACTGAACTGGATCTCCTGACTGTTTTTTGATCAGTCATATGGTTTGCTGTGAGGTACAGCCTGGGCTAAGGGTTCACTCAACTTTTTGACAGGGGGAAATTTTAATTTTTATAAGGAGGCGAGTTAAAATTGGCAAATAAACTTGAAGCAAATTTGTGTTTGGTGATTTTTGATTTTATTGCTAGCAAACATTTAGTACAAAGATGTAATCGATTTAACAAATTTCCTTACTTTTTGTGCTAAGTTTACATGCGTCTGTGCAGTGCACCCATGTAGTTTCTGGGTGCACATGCTAGCATTGCCTGAGAAAATACAGTGGTACTAAATATGGACACTCCAAGCTCCAGAAGAAACATGCAAGTGTCAAGTCCAAAACCAGTAGATGATATCTTACTGGCCGTGTTTGTTGTCTTTAACTCATTGGTCACCTTATTAGGTACACAGTGTTAATATCAGGTTTGACCCCCTTTTTAATTATTAGTAGCTTTCAGTACTGCTTTAATTCTACATGGCAGATTCAACAAGATGCTGGAAACAGTCATCAGATTTTACTACATATTGACATGACAACTGCTGCAGATTTGTTGGCTGCACATCCACCACATCTCAAAGGGGATCAACCTTATTGAGATCTGCTAACACAAATACCCAGATGGACCATGGGGTTTGAACAGTGCTTGGGGGTTGCCCAAGATCACTGAACGGGTCCATGCTTTCATGCAGTTTATGCCAAATTGACCGTACTGTCTGAATGTCACAGTAGAAATCGAGCAGGCATTGTTTAATCTTCTCTTGTTGGATTCTAGTAAGCTCTTTTTCTTAGCTGACAGCAGTGGCACTTCATGCGGTCTTCTGCTACTGTAACCCATCTGCTTCAAGGTTTGATGTGTTGTTCATACAGAGATGCTCTTCTGCATACCTTGGTTTGGTGTGCTCTGACTGCTGACAAAGACATTTAAGCCCAGAGAACTGCCACTCACTGGATATTTTCATTATGTCAATTAGATGTCCTCACTAAGATATGACAGTGTGTGTGTGTTCGTACTATCATGGTGGGGACCAAAATCTGACATTTACTATACTGGTGGGGACTTTCTGCACCGTGGGGATCAAAAACCAGGTCCCCTCGGGGTTGAAAGCAATTTTCACACTCAAAATGTGGTTTTAGTGTCAGGGTTACAATTAGGTTGTGGTTAGGTTTAGGGTAAGGGTCAGGGTTAGGCATTCATTTTTGATGGTTAGGGTAAGCGGCTAGGGAAAGCATTATGTCAACGGGATGTCCCCACGAGGATAGCAAACCAGACATGTGTGAGTGAGAGAGTAAATATATGGTCTATAATTTGCAACCAGTGGAGTCACTCCACTGCAAGAAGGAAGGCTAATTTTTCTTCTCTTCCTTTCCCTTTTCTTTTAAACCTACAGACTCTGACGCTCTTACAGTCTGATTTTTCGGGTTACACCAATCTGTACCTCAACACAGGGTAGAGATGTAAAGCATACTACAGTATATAAAATGCTAAGAGGCCGAGGAGTATTGTGCAGAGTGACTTAAATGTTTTGATAACACTGAGAATTAAACTGTCATGTAACCCTGAATCAGGTTTTATTAACTGGTTATCAAACCATCCTGGGAAATCAGAAGATAATAGAAAAGTCTGCACAGACAGAGGTGTTGATGAAAGTTTTATTTTATATTAAATATATTACAATACTGAATGATAAAGAGGAAAAAATATGGGGATTTTTGCATCATCAGTCTGTACAGCATACAGGCAAATTAAAAAATAAAAAAAGACAACTGCAGTGTCTGAATTAGTACATATGGGGCTCTTTAGGGTTCCTGGAGCAGAGTGCTGATGATTCTGGTGTGACGGGAACGCATGGCTGAGACTGGGTGGTACACAAATACATTCAAGTCTCTGGCCAGACAGCTGCTCTGCAGGGATCGGTCAGTCCAGCTGTGTGTGGAGGCAGATACAGCAGATATGTTTGGAGTAACACCTGTACAATCACACAAATCACTACTGCCTGCCAAATCACTACTGCCGTCCTCGATGGCGAATCCTCTAGAGTTTTGCCCAAGGCACCAGGACAAATGTCTCGCTGCTGCACAGTATTATGATGTTAGAAACATTTCTAAGGAGCTCAGAGATGATGCTCTCCCCAGCCTGGGGAAGCCCAGAAAGATCACTGGGCCGCTGGACACCGATAGTAAGACCAGAGGAACAAAAATAAAGAAAGTTCTGGTAGAAGGCAAATCATGAGCCCAGACAGCAACATGTGTCCAAACCTTACATCAGCACGTAGCATCGTATCAGCACATGCGTAAGGAACAACGGCTTCTATTGGCCCCAAAGGACAAAGGTGATGAAACGAAATGCTCTCCATCAAACTCATCAACCCACGTAATTACAATAATGCACTTAATTAATGTTTAAATAGCTGCTGTACATAATGCTGAGGGGGAAAAGGTGAACATTACAAAGGTACTTAATAAAAAAAAAGATACTAGTAGCAATATTAGTCCAATATTGTGAAGCTCATATTACCTATACAGTCCTAATGCATACATGAATTACAAATGTAAAAGTGCCCACACTGGAACAAAAGCTAACAACAGTAAAATGACAAACATGAGGCCTTGACACAACAGTTTCTCCACAGTGTAGAGCACTGACTGTACAAAGAACTTGTTGGTGAGCGGGATTTGCATCCAGAAAAAAAAAACCCACCTTAAATAATTACACTGGCACGACAGTTAGCTTCGAACCACCTGCCATGAGCTTTACAAGCAACTGTGGTACACAGACCCATTAAAAACAACAGGAAAAGGCAATAGGGGGGAAAAACTCATCCGGTGACATGCTCATTTCCTGTTATGACCTCATAAAGAGCCTACCGGCGAAATAATCTGATATAGATCTGTCATGCTGTTGGGTCTTCATAAGCTCGAACAGCAAGCACTGTACAGCATAGTTAATCATTTACAAGGCTAAATATCTCAGTCGTCACAGCTAAATTCAAAATGCGCATTTCAGTCAATTTCCAGATGCTGGCTGAGGCGGGTCACCAGCCAGATGTTCAATTACTCACATTCAAGTGGCCGCCACTGGAAAAATGGGAGTGCAGCCGTCTCAAACACACAAACACCTTGTCACCATCATTGGGAAATTTTCAGGAAATTACGTGAGTGACAAGCGGCACATCTATAACTACACCAAACACATCTCGTCCATTCGTTTCACTCGGGAAAACTAATAAAAATGTAGCTAAATTAATATCGATCGAGAACAGTCTAAGCGACGCTCTTATTAATGTGCCACAGTCAACATCGCTGGATGTCTGTGTGTGTGTCTCACAGAGATGCATGAAAATAGTGGCTAAGGTAAAAAATAAACACACATTCTGCTGTGGATGGAGAAGGCTATAGAGGTCACAGTCACAGAGCGGGAGAAACCCAGACTACAGGGTCTCTGAACTTATCTACAAATCAACAGGAAACAAAGAAATGTCTCTCTCTGTCTTTTTGTCTTTCAAAACAAAAGAAAACCCATACTCTGTGTGTATTTTACTGTACATATTTACACACAAACCAAAGGGAGGAACAGCAGAGTGGGGTCCATGTTGCGGTGATACAATATGAGTTACCTTTAGTGGAGAGAAAGCATTAAGCCTACAGACGTTATAAAATCACAGCCCCATTTGCATGCTTTCCTTTCGGGTCAGACCGTTGCCTGTCGGAGGGAGTTGCCGATAAACACAGTCGTCTCATGCATACAGTGTTGGCGTTTCTACAGTAATTCACGTCAAAATGATCCGACGCAGATCCGGCGATGGCCTGGCTCCCACAGCTCCTTTCACAGAGGAGCCTGTACAATTCAGATGGGATGATGCTGAAGTGAATACGACATGAGACAAGCTAAAGAGGGTTAAGGGTGGTGTGGGGGTTTTGGGTGGGGTTCTGTCACGTTGGTGAAGCTTTGAGCAGACAGCAGGAACAGCTCAGTCTGAGCTCCAGCTGGTCTGGAGAGGATGTGGAGCTGGTGTCTCTGCCGGGACTCCACATCGTCACGTAAAGATCCACTGAATGAGGCTGTTTGGCAATACGGCCTCGCAGATGCTTGGTCACATTAACTCAAACTCAAACTCTGCCTGTTTCCTGTCCAGTGGGTGGGTGGGGCTCTCTCTCTTTTTCCTCTTTAGTCGCTTAGAGTCAATTTTGTATCGTTTTTGTGTTTGTTCATTCATAGAAAAGGAGAGATGTGTAGTTCTTTATAGTCTTGTGCAGAGAGGGCAAGACAGCTGTTATATTGAGGTCTCCCACAACTGAAAATAGAAGAGAAGAAAGAGAAGCCTTTTAGCATCTCCCAAAGTTTACTGCTGGTCGGTCACATCACTTCCTTTTTCCACAGAGTTCAGGCTGGACTTACAGTTCTGCTGTTTTTCTTAAACCTTATGTCATTATAACGTGCTTCAGTAGCTTCATTTGCACACACAACCACCATTAAATGCATAAATCCCTGTATTGTGTTTCTGATTGATACTTACCCTGGCACTCTGCCTGTTGGCTTTCCTCTGGTCATCGGGGAGAGGAGGCATAGGGTATGGGTACCTCCTGCTGGATGCAATAGATCCTGTGGAGGAGGTGGGAGACTTGGCAGGCGATAGCGTCCTGAGAAAAGAAATAAAGTGATCATGATGTGACGTGATCATAAAACTATTGCCCCCTTGTTTTTTTAGTTAGGGTAGGACTAAGATGTCCAAAGACACAGATACATAAATCAGGTTAGATCTGTGACTTTGGACAACATCCTCCTTCAGCTGCTCCACCTATTCAGTTTTCACCTTCCTAAATAGAGAGTTTGCTCCTAGAAGCTGCTCACCAGAAAGCAAAGAGACAAAATTATAAAATAATCACTGCAAAAAATGTTTCGCTTTTAAGAGCAAACCCTGTGCATGATATGTATTTATTTACACAGCAGTAAACAGTTCCCGGCTGCAGTGTGGGCACAGTCATAGTTTCCTTCATGCTTCACCGTGTCACAGCATTTTCGGCAAGCACCAACACACTCTCAGCTAGAAGCTGCAGAACAATAACTTTAGCCACTGTGGACAAAGCATGCTGCTAAAGGTAACTTCTGCTCTAAGCTTAGCTGGTGTGTTGTCTTGATGGGATAGCTCAATCTGCGGGAGCATGAAAAGGCGACTGGGACAGCGGGCCAGACCGGAGCTGGGTAAAAAAAGCAAAAGACCAAGAGTCAGAGGAAGAGATCCAGTCCAGTGAAACAGCAGCAGAAAGCCTGCAGCGTGTGCAGCGGCTTCTATACATCACTGCACCGTGGTGACTGAATGGTCCTGGGTCGGCCAAAATGATGGAAAGACCAGAGAAATTTGACGGCAGGTTGCAGAAGTTATTTTTTTCTCCTCACATGAAGGAACTTTAAAGTGTTTAAACCTTTAACGTGTCTCTTCTGTAAAACAGTGGCATCTGATCAGCTTCATATTCATTCTGTAGCTTACTGTTGGTCTATTTCCTTTTCTAAGTCTTTTTACAGAGGATTCAATATTCAGTTTGCAGTTAAAAGTTCTGCAACCTGCTACTCCATGTCTCTTCATTTTTTGGGCCTGTTTCTACTCTAAATTAGAAGAGGGAGAGGGTTAGAAATGTGCGCCTGGACAGTGAAGGTCTATAGATTCCAGTGTTGGTTTGCTGTTTACTGATGTTTGGGTTTTTTTAGCGAGCTTCAGCTTGTGTTTGTAACCATCTATAGACCTTGGGCACGATCAGAGCTTTTGCCACAACAGCGCAATGATGATGTCAGAGCGGCACCCGAAATATCTGGCTCTGCGGTGACATCACACTGACGCGAAGGCTCGTGAGGTCACTGTGAGCGAGGCGGAGGGCCGAACAACACAAAACACTTACTGACGGAACAACATTGAACATGCAGAGGTAACAAGAGACTGGGAGGGAGGGAGGAGAGCAAAGAAGGGAATAAGGAGAAATTAGGAATAAAAATGACTGGATTATAGTTTTACACTAGCACAGACAGTAATAGCCATCTTTGTTTTTGCATCAATACAGTAAAGCAGGAAAATAAAAGTCTGCAACTTAAAAATTCAGCACTTGGAGTGGTAAGAAAAAAAGTAAAGCTTAAAAATGTCTGTTCATCATCCTTATTTATGCACAGTGGCAACCTTTTCTCCGTTGCAACATGCCATTCTCTGAGATATAGCTTTGAATTGTCTCCAGAAAAGAAAAAAAAGACCAGATTGGCACTAAGCCTTCCTTTCCAAACCACAAATCAAACCAAAAAGTGAGGGAGTTTTTAGACAAGCGTGTGGGGTATACAGGACGTGGTCCGAGGTAATACCTAAGGTAAGGTCCTTGAGTGTTTCTATTCACATCTTCTACCCATTTAGTTACATCATAAAACTCTGTTTTGAGGCGAGGGGTTAAATACCTGTGGGAGGGTTGAGGGGGAGGGAAGTTAAAGGGACACAACACAAGGTGAGGGGGAGAAGAGAGAAAAGAAAGGAAGAAAAAAGAAACGGACAGAAATTTCTCCAGAAATAAGCGAGTGTGGGGGGGGTGGGGGTGAGGTTGGGGGAAGGGAGAGAGGAAGAGGAAATATTTTAGGAAAGCAGAGCAGAGCAAAGATATTCTGAACAAGATGCAATTGAGGAAAAAATGGTGAGAAGATGGCAGACAGACCTGTGTGTGGTTTCAGATGAAAACGGCACTATGAAAATCACAAACACCTGTGTCGCGTGTTACAGGCTCGGTTGCATGTTGGTCTCATCATTCCAAGCAGCTATAGCTTCTTTGCCACTCCGGCAGTCTCATGCTTATATCGAGAACATGTGCACTACACACTACTCCTTATGCCAAGACCTTCAGACGCACAAACCGACCGACATACGAGGCTGGGAGGCAGCTGATGCACACAGCTCACTGTGCATTCACAGTCAACAGGCAGGTATGCACATATCTTATTTGTTCACAGGCTGTGGGTAAAGTCTAAAAGATTTAAAGCTTCGGCCTCAAAAGCCAAACAGAAGCTTAGAGTTCACGTTGATAGAGCAGATCAATGTGAACAATGCAAAACGAGACACAATTACATTTTTCTGTCTGATACAAACAGAAGCATTGTTTCATTTTCTTTACAGAAATTATTTAATGACAAGAATATCAAACTTTATCATTTATTTGTTGACTGTCAACAAATCTAATAAAAAGACCAAAACCAACAATAAACTGACTAAGCGTACGTGTTCTACCCTCTCTGTCTCCATTTAACTGTGGCCAAAGATGAAAAGCCACAAATAAAAAACAGTCATAATAATTAATTGTTGCCCACACAATACTGAAACTGCACACTGCTGTTACAATAAACACAAGCACTGCAGTTAAGTCTCTTCCTGCTAATGTTATGATTTCTACAAACACAGAGTAATGGTCTGAAGCATTCAGGTGTGTTTTAATACACAAATAATACCATCTTCCCAAGACCGGACGTCTCAGTAAATTCTCCCCGAGCTCAGACAGTGTAATTCTCAAAGAAACTGCTTAAAACTCAAGAGCTACATCTCAGACTCTACAGGCGTCAGTTAGCTTGTTATATGTTAAAGTTCATGACAGCACAAATGAAAAAACACTGAACTTGTTTGGCTAGTTTGGCAGAGTTACCAGTACAAAGCCTTGTTTTTGAAGAAAAACAAGTTGGCAACATGGCTCAGGTTTGCAGAGTTGCATCTTATCAACAACAACATTCCTTGAATTGTGTCCTTTGGACAGATAAGACCAAAGTGGAGATGTTTGGCCATAATGCACAGTACCTTATTTGGAAAAAACCAAACACCGCATATCAGCACAAACACCTCATACCAACTGGCAAGCATGGTGGTGGAGGGGTTATGATTTGGGCCAGGCCAAGCTTGATCCAGGCCAAGCTTTAGCTGTTAGATAGATGACTCGAGAAAGCTTTGGTACAGAAGAGTGCATGGTTGACCTCTTCTGTACCAAAGCTTTCTTGAGTCATCTGTCCAACAGCTAAAGCTTGGCCTGGGTCATGCAACAGGACAATGATCCCAAGCCTGCAGCGTGTGCAGTGGCAAAGCTGTGAGAGACAGACAAAGTTTTTCACAGATGTGCATCGAGTCCTGCAAAAACTTTCTTTTTCATATGACTGTATATGTGCATATGAACATGCAGACTCTGTGGGTCATTGGTAGTCACATGCGGCACAGAAATGTAATCTTGAAACTACTTTTGATATTGCTTTGGATTTCATTACTATAAAATCGGATCTGCATTCATAAACAGGTGCACGGTCTTGGCACAGACATCTGCTGGCCTAAACTGTCATCCTCAGAGTCTCGCTGTCTGGCCAAGACTGAAGGGTTCCCAATGTGACTGCCAGTGTTGTAAATATAATTATTCAGTAATCCACAGGTGAAAATACTGATCTAAATTTGCTCCTTTTCCCTAAAAACTGTTGGTTTTGGTCTTTTTGTGAGATTTACTAAAATAAAGAATGAAAATTATAAAGATAATGTCATCTTGATTCTTTAACAGATCCTGATACATTAGTGTTTTTTACTACGGTGTCACTCTATCTGCAAGTAGAGCGTTCACTGACATCACAACTTAATCAGTTTCCCAAATATCACTTACTCTGTGGAGTTCGAGCGAGCACGGAACTTCTTTCCTTTCAGTTTCTTACGATTACCGCTCAAGTTTCCTGAAGACAAACAAAACAGAAGTGCACATTTAGATTCACATGCTAAGTATTTAATGGGATGATAATGAAAAAGCAGGCCTGTATGAGAAGGGCTACAATTGGTTTGTTAGTTGTGGTTTGAATTTAGCCTAAAGATCAGAACGTGACTTAGATTCTTTCACTGTTTCCTGTCCCTATGCTGCAGGGAACAGACACATTCATTTTCTTTCATCCTGAGAAACGAAAAAAAAAGCACAACTTACCTTGCCACGAGTTGCTTCTTGGTCGCCCATTTTCACAGATGTCAGTGATGTGTTTGGCATCTGGAATTCTCTCACTCCACGAGTGGGACAGGCCATTAGATCTAGGTCACATGAAGCACGGACAAAAGAAAAGTTCAGTAACGTCTTCCTAAGATGCTGCAAGTCTGCTGCAAATGAGGCTAAAATGAGGCTGAGGTAAATGAATCAGAAGATGAAGATGCCATGTCATCATTATGAGCCATGAAAACATATCATGACAGATTAATATGACATGAGATGAAAGCACTTGATGCAAAACTGCCAAAATGCTCACAAGTTTCTGCATTTTGGTCATTTCCAGAAAAAGGTAAGACACCTAATGAAAGCACGAAAACATGTTGAGCTCATCTACACCGGTGATGCACACGCACACACTTGCCAGCAAATGAACGAGTGATGGTGAGATGGCACACCTGAAGGCAAACAGTGAGCGGTTCTGAGAAATGGATGGGATGGAGGGAGTGAAGGACGGGGTGCAAATCTGCAGGTGCGACAGGCAGGCTGACCTCTTCTTGGAGCTGCAGCCCGAGTTTGTGCTTACACCCGGAGGCATGTCGCTGTAAAATGAATCTGCATCCCCAGGTTTTGTGACATAGTCACCTGGAGGCATTTGCCTGGAAGTACAGAAGAATTCATTTAGATGCTGCAGAGATGAACACCATGACAGGAAACAGTCACCTGCATAGATTTTAATTAAAAGCTTTTTATAGTCCATTTATGATCTGTGCCACATTTTGCTTTCTTCTACTCTGGTGACTGCTTTGTATTTTTCATGATTTAATTAGCTGTTCAGTTATTGCACTAAGCTTGCACTAAGAGCCCCCATTTACATTTCTCCCTATTTTTGTTCTAGCTCAGTCCAGTTGGCTAACATCATTATACTCTCATGTCTAAAAAAAAAGGGAAAAATGTTTTTTATATATATGTTTTCTCTATTTTCTATAATAAAAACACTCATAAGCATTTCAAAGACTTTTACTGGCAATATAAATATGCAAAGAGTGTTTTGGCTACTTCTTGCTTTTTAGTTTAAGAAGTGGTATAAAAAACCCAAATGTAAAAGATTTCTGACCTCATTAATAATTGGCTTGTTGAAGGTAATTTTCAAAACAACTTTTTGTGACCTGATATTCGTCACTTTCTTACAACTTTTTCTTGCCAACGATGAAAATAGGTCATACAAATAAATGAAGGATGTCCATAAAATGTATATAAAGGAAGAAGGACGTTTGTGGAGTGGCCATTTGTTTCTTCTATATAGGAGACAGACCCCAGTGGGGGTTTATTTCTTGCCAGTTGTTTTAGAATTGTAAAAATGATGAAACAACTTCACAAACCCATCTTTACAAAGCTGAAGAAGTCAATCTGCCTTCTTTTCCAAGCTCTTAAGAGTAAAATTTATTCATTTATAAATGTTATAAATTATGCTAAAAAAGTGAATTACAAGTCTGTTGATTTAAAACTTTGTTATTATAAATCGCCTGCTGGAGCCGCATGCAGTACGATCGGGACCCACCACCAGTGTTGGGAAGGTTACTTTTAAAATGTATTCCATTACAGAATACAGAATACATGCCCCAAAATGTATTCTGTAACGTATTCCGTTATGTTACCCAATGAGAGTAACGTATTCTGAATACTTTGGATTACTTAATATATTATCATGCTGTTTACAACTACGTGAATGTACTATTGCTGTGATTTATTACTGTTACTGAAGGTCTGCGGCTCCAAACCGTAGTAAAGGGACCTCTGGCTCATACGTCGGGCTCGTAGCCGAAAACTAGCTTTACTTTGTTGTCTGGGTCAACTCTGCTTGCGAGAGACAGAGAGAGGCGTTGAAAGGCTGCTGCAACGGAACTTATTGTTTTTGGAGGAAAACACGAACACGGTGTACAGTCGAGTCTTAATAGCTTACTTACAACTGGGCTCGTCAGGGACTCTTCTTGGCTGCAGTGGTTATTATTATATTTACATGCTTCCAGCTCCCGTTTTTGCTCGATGACAGCTCATACTTTTCCTTTTTCTCCCTCCCTCGCTCACAGACACATAACGTGTATGGCAGTCCATTCTCCCTGAAGCACGGACTACACTGCCCATGATGCTACATTCTTTAGAGTTATGCCTGTAGCATTCTGCCTATTAGCTTAGCACAACAACAACAAGGCCTCTCTCACCCAGGAAACACTCAGAGGGAGCGTCACCCTGTAACCATGGCAACCGTAACGCTGCCACCTGGAACAACAGAACGTAGCTGTCAAACAAAACCCAAACAGTCCTGACCCGCCACAATATGAAACAGGAAAGTACCGCCGTGTAATCCATTTATTTCAACAAAGTAACTGTATTCTAAATACCACCTTTTTAAACGGTAACTGTAACGGAATACAGTTACTCATATTTTGTATTTTAAATACGTAACGGCGGTACATGTATTCCGTTACTCCCCAACACTGCCCACCACAGACTCACGGCCCTCATAATACATATTTTTACATTTGATATTTAGTTTTCCTTTTGATTATATAACTTCATGTAGATGACATTTAAGTGCAAGACGATTACTTGTAGCAGATTAGAAAACATTTTTGGTCATTTTTGTTATTATGCAGGGCGAGGATATTTCAGATTTCCTCAGGGTCTCGCTGCAGATTTGTATTTCAGATCTTGCTCCGGGTTTTGGATCATTTGAGCACAAAGAAACGACCAAGTATTAACTACAGGTTTTGTGGTCTTTGCAAAAAAACAAAACAAAACAAGAAAAGAAAAAGTTACTGAGACAACAATAACACACTCAAACAAGCTGCAGCTCTGTCATGCACTTTAGAGTCACGCTTTAAATAACAGAGTAAGAAAAAGATGTTAAAGTGTGCAAACCGGCAGAATCTCCGGTGAACCTCAGACTCGATGTAGCATTTCTGCTTGTAGCTCCTGTAAAGAAAACAGCAATCTTATAACAATCCAGAAAGTTCATACTTTTATTTATTATTATTTCCACTCATCACTCATCAACAGACATGCACAAACTATGTGTAGACTCACTTGTAGCACCAGGCTGTTACAGCCAGTATTAGGGCGAGGAAGAGGATAGAGCCCGCAATAGCCCCGATGATGATGTTAGTGCTGTTGATACCTGAGACAGAGGAAGAGAGTAGAGTGGGAAGCCAAATGTGTATTAACTGAGATGTGTGTGTCTCTTGTATCTGGAACAATGCAGACACATGGGGATACACAAACCACAAAACAGTGCAGCAGCGCACAAAAACACAGAACATTTAGCAAGAAAAGTTCATCAGGAAGACATAGGAGAAAAAAAACACCAAAACCTCAGTCACCCTCCAACGCTACTCTGAGGGGGAACCTACAAGCGCTTCCCATTCAGGGTAACAATAAAAACTGCTTGCTTCTCAATTGAATGAGGGCTGTAATGATCTAACTGTGATGGGACTGAAGTTGGAGTGAGACAAGACGAGGAGGAGCAGGAAATGACATCAAAGACAAGACAAACACAATGAAAAAGGAACCTAAATCTGACCTCAAATCACTCCGTCAAAGACATCGGCCTGTCGACAAAGAATGAATGTGAAAATAATGACAAACAAAAAGAATGACATGCAAGGTTCAGTGAATACAAATGCAGCAGGTTTAATGAACAGACGTGAGCCCCCAAAAATAACAAAAATTACAAGACAATTGGAAAGCAACAAAAAGAAAGAAAAGGATGACATATCTGTGGTGAAGTGGAAGGACAATAAAGAAAGAAATGAAACTGGTGTAGCAGGTTGGGAAGAGGGGTGGGGTTTTTACAGAGGGACAGGTGTGCAGAGCAGCCCTGAAATATGACTGGAGGGAAAATGTGATGTAGAGAGAGGCAGGACCAAGTGTAACAGGTGCAGAGGGCGGATAAAATGTCTACCTGAAACAGAGGCTGTGGTTTTGGCCACAGGAAACATGAAGCTACAATCCTCTCCTGTCCAGCCCTGGTTACACACACACTTCAGCTCATTGCTGCACACCTACAGGATGAAAATGTAACATAATTAAATATTTGTCGAAGTCTGTTATGGGCACTTTATGGGTCAAAATTCAAGTTGGTCTGATTGCAACCACAAAATCTGGTGACTCAAGTCTTTATGTTTCTCAAGTTATTTCAAGTCCCCAATCAGGCATCAAAACATTAAAATAAAAAGAAAACCCGACAGCAGCTAAATAGATACTTCCCAAATACTATAAGTGGGAAACACTTATATTATATTATATTATATTATATTATATTATATTATATTATATTATATTATATTATATTATATGCCAAACTTATTTTACATTTTGGCCCAGACCAGTGGAACATTTCTCTCTGTTATGGTAAACAAGTTTAAATACACATTTAATCCCTAAGATGTGCAATTTCAACAGTACAGCTCAGTTTTTTCTACCTGGTTCTAAAAATCCTGATGTAGTTAATGAACGAGAACTGTCAGTATGACTCTAGTGCCCAATTGTGGCAGATTGTGGCAAGGGAATTTCCCAGATGTGGGATAAATAAAGTATTTCTTGTATTATTTTATCTTATCTGAGAGTTAATATCACCCCCATCTCAACCTCTCTAAACACCCTTAGCTGATTGGATCAATTCTAGGCGTTGGTGTATGAGTTCGCTGTTGGCGTGTACCCCATTTCCAGAGCAAATGGCCTTGTCAGTCGTCCCTGGGCAGGTGCTGAAGTTGAACTGCTGGATGGGGAGACATTTGTGGTTGAAGCAGATGCTGTCTGTGCCACAGGCCGTCCCATCCTCGACATATCCCAGGTCTATATCTCCGTCGATCACCACGTGAGCGCCACTGAAGAGCAAACAAGACTGAGTGACTTGAAAGGCTATGTTGGCTTGCAGTAAACGTGGCGTGATGTGCAGGCTGCTGTTTCTTAGGTCATCTGTGATGTTTAGAAGAATGCAGTTTTCCCGGCACGGTGGGTCTCTAACAATCAATGAAGGATTTACTCGATGCTAGAGTTATGTGCTTTGTAAACAACTGAGAGAGCAACAAGCGAGGAGATTTTTTTTAGAGCATTCCTCCTTCAGTGCTGCACAAACAATAGCATTCCATAGACTAAACACAGATCACAAATGATCATTATAGACTGTTTTAGGTGTTTTCTTTTTCGTTCCTTTGGCTACCTGCAGTCCAAAGAGGCACTGTGTTGGGCTACAGAGAATGAAGTCAGCCCTCCCTGCAGCTCTCCCAGTCGTGGAGCAGGAGAGATGTTGGAGCACAGCAGATAGCCACAGTGAACATCCCTGAACACAAAAGGTGCAAACACATATCAGCAGGAGAGGAAAGTAACCCAGAGCTCCACAGGAGGCACAGACGACTGGCTTACTGCTTGTTACACTGGATCCACGTGTCCTTGTCTTTTCCACAGTTGCCTTTTTCTGTCCCTTCGATGTTAAGCTTCTCGTAGCAGAACTTGTCAGCTGCTGTTGACTCTGAGGGAAACACAAGCAATTTTAAGGAGAATAATACAAGGGTGTTTTCTGTGCAGCTCCTCTAGATCTCCTTTTGTTTGAATGCACAGTAGAGAAAACACCTACTTTCTCCCCAAATGAACTTGCACTGTCTGTCTTTGGTTTTGCACCTTCCACTGAAGCAGCGACCCTACAGGCAAACAAGGTGATTGTTAACAAAGTGCATGCCAATCAGCTGAGAGGTTTTTAAACATTTTAATGCAAGATCACATAAAACTCATCAACATCTTACTTGGTCTTTTTCACATGTGTAACCATCCATCTTGTGCACATTTGGTGGACACTGCAAAAAATAGAGAAAACCTCAAAAATACAGTGATGCAAATCTAAGTATGAGCAGATGTTTAGAAGGAAAAATCTGTGCTCACCTGGCTGGAATTGCCCGAGCAGATTTCCGGGATGTCACAGTCATTCACCGCATCTCTGCACACAATTCCCCTGAACTCCATCTGTAGCAGCACACAAGACAAATGAAATCGGAAAAGGTTTTGTGTTTCATTCTACGTCCGGCAGAAAAAACAAAAAGTCAAAAGTTTTTTGCCATCATAAAGTAAAGTGTGTGACAAGTCTGCCCATTCACAGCTAAAACACACCCCATCAATGTGAACTATGTCCATATCTTTTCTTGTAGGATTTAATGGTCCTAAATAGTTTCCGTTTCAGTTTCAGTAGCGGAGGAGTGCCTGAAAGTGGCATAATCCCCGGAGACCACGGCCATTTTTTCAGTGCTTCCAATGTAGGAAAAAGGATATCTAGTTCAACACTTCCTGTTTTGTCAGTCTTTGTTAGATTTTACACAGATACATTTTTGAAAAGCTGATTTAAAACTAAATCCCCACCAGATCGTAGCTAATGGTATTTCAGCTTCTGCTCTCCTCATGGACTGTTTGCAACCAAACCCTGCTTGAATGTGACTAAACCAAAAATCCACCATACTCTGCAGCTCCATATCTGTTTATAAAGATCAGTATGTTCAGATAAAAACCACTTAAAACCTGCTACTGTTTCCAAACAGTGTCAAATTCTACAGCAGCACAATTTTTCTTTGTTAGCTGCTTATACCCTCATTAAATACGGCCTGTGTTTTGCCGACCCTGACACGAGCAGCTTGTCCGGTTTAGTACCTGGCAGTTATTGCAGCAGAGTCCATTGCTACAAACAGAGCCCTGAGTCAGGGTGCAGTTCTTGCAGCAGTTCTCTCCTTCTTTTGCACATTCCTGAAAGGAAGAAAAACTTTTCTCAACACAGTTTATTCTTTGCCTTAATTTCTCCAATGACTTTACTTCACTGCTTCAGATGTTAACCGTTTTTATTTGATTGTTTATTTTGCTGTAACTCATCTCTTTGACCTTGGATGATCATAAAGGTTAAGCCTTCAGTATATATATCTGTGTATTTTTCATTCATCCGTGGATGTTTAACTCACCGCTGGGTTTCCGCAGTCACACTCCTCTCCTGGCTCCACAAAGCCATTGCCACATTCTGGAGGGTCTAACAGCTGAGTGAATAAAGACCTAAATTAATATATACACTCACCAGCCACTTCATTGGGTATACCTGTTCACCTGCTTGTTGACACAAATATCTAATCAACCAATCACATGGCTGAAGCTCACTACATTTAGACATGGTCTAGAAGACCTGCTGAAATTTAACCCGAGCATTAGAATAAAGGCGATTCCAGCAACTTTAAACGTGGCATGGAGCTTTAACAGCTCCCAATCTACTGGCATTTTCCTGCACAACCATCTCTGGGATTTACAGAGAATGGTCAAAAAAAGACAAAATCTCCAGTGAACAGCAGGACAAAAATTCCTTGTTTGATGTCAGAGGTCAATGATCAGACTGCTTCCAGCTGACAGAAAGGGAACAGTAACTCAAATAACTACTTGTTACAACCAAGGTATGCAAAAGAGCATCTCTGATTACTTCATTCAGCAGGATAACACACCATATCACAGAGCTGGATGTAATGGAACGGGCGATTCACATCATGGATGTGCAGCTGATTAAATCTGCAGCATCTGAGTTATGCTATTATTTGAATATGGAGCAAAATCTCTGAGGAATGTTTCCAGGACCTTGTTGAATCGATGTCGTGAAGAATTAAAGCAGATCTGAAGGCAAAAGAGGGTCCACCCTGATACTAGCAAGGCATACCTAATGAACTTTCCAGTATATATAGATTATATACGTATGTAGCATTTGGTTGAAAGTATGATGTACCTTCAGAGGTTTGTTGAACAGACAGGCTCCTCCACCGCTGTTCAAGAAGTTATAGTACTCCTCCACATTGCAGTCAGAGAATTTCTTGGGCAGGTAAAAACTGTTCAAAACAACAAGAACGCATCGGGCTGTTAACGTGGACACAAAATAAACCACGTGTGCAGATTTTACTGTGTGTGTGAGAGGGTTTCCTCCCTGCCAACACCAAAGAACAAAAGACTGAAAAAACACAGTTTTAAGCACCTTAACCCGTTCAGTATTTGTATCGTGCATTTACTTAATTACAATTTAGTTTTACACAATTTTACAGTTACTAGTGTGAACTGTTTTTTATTAATATACTTAAGATTGCTTCTTCTTTTACCAAACATAAAACACACTTTAAATATTAGAGGTTTTACGACAGGTTCACTATACTCACAGTTCAGAGGAGATCCTTATAATAACATGGAGACAGACATTTAGCACAACTGACTCTGTGAACATCGTACGGAGATATGAGCGGGCTGTAAATGGATTCTAAGATGTGCCGTTTTTACGTTGTCCTGGAAAACAAGCCTAATATTATCGATGAGTCATTTTTAAGCCGGCATTGCATTATCATTTGACACTGAAGCCCCAAAAGAACAAAAAGAATATCTGACTAATTTTTTTAATGAGTTGCTCAGAATAGAAATCAAGCTCTGCTGAGAGTGTCATCAGCTCTTTAATTCTCACTGTGATTGCTTCAATTCATTTATAATTAAAGGCTAAAGTCCAGCTGGATGGCACATCCATCCGGACTTCAGTGTCCGATCTCAGCGGAGCTTGAAAAATGCCTGGCCAGGCTGATGCTTTTAATGGCATTATCCCAACAGTGAGCAGCACTTAAATATTATTATGTTCTTCTGCACTGTTAGTCTTAATCCTGATTATTCTGCAGGAAAAGGTTAGAGTGGCTCATCAGGCCTGCCAAACCAGACAATGCAATAATGAGAGAGTCGAGGGTGCGAGAGGCTTTGGCTGATGTTTCATGTGTAATGTGACTAAATGAAGCCATCGCCAATGATGACGATGGTTATATAAAGAGGAGGTAATGGATGAAGTACACTACAATATTTCTGCAAGTTTTGGGGATTAATAAGGTTCATTGTTGTCCCGGCTCGTATACGGGATTTGTTCTTGAAATCTTGTAGCTTTCATTCTCTTTTAAACATCAAGATGAGGTGAAGCAAAGAAGAAACATGCTTGTGTGATTCCCCAGTTGGTACCACGTGGAATAACACTATTATTCACTCTTTATTTCACAGCATGCACACAATATGATCAAAATATGTATTATATTTTTAAAATATAAATAAAAAGACCACTATAAAAACCAAACTATTTCGCTAGCAACCTTCTTCCTTCCTTCGCTCCGTTGCAGTCAGCTTATAACACCTGGTGCTTATTAGGACGCTCATCAGCAGCTTAGCCATTTCTTAATTTCTTAATCTCTGCATTAAAACTGTGAAGTGGGATTTGAGTCTTTGTTGTGCCTGTCTATTCTTGGTACTGTGCGTTTTAGGCTATCTGGCCTCATTAAATTAAAAAATATTAAAGGCTTTAAGGTTGCTCCATTTGAAATACATATTTTGACCCGGTTTGCTGATGGCAACACCCATTCTCACAGGAGAAGGAAGGAAATAAAAATAGAAAAACCTACAGAATTTAACTGCTACCAAATCCTAACTTAACCTTAATGGAAAATGTGTGTGTGTGTGTGTGTTTTTTTTTAAGAAACTTCAGTTTATACAAGGTGTAGTTAGGATTTAAGATCTTAAGAAAAGCTACTGTATACACTGCACAGGAGCACACATACCCACAGATGGGTGACACATTAAAGGAAAAACCTGAGCTTTGCTGGCACAGCTTTGGGAGCCTTTGGCCTCTTAAAGAAATGTGTCAAATATTCCAAACCTACATAAAGTTGCTCTGACTGATCCTATAAAAGGGCAGAGGCCACTTTCAGGATGAAAACTGTACAAATGTCACTGAATGATTTAATGAGTGTGAAAATGATGTGAATCATTTTGCTGTCTTCGCAAACACCTGTGAGAGACTTGAGTGTTGGACAGCGCTGATTAAAACATCTAACGAAGAAGTCTCTTCCTTACTTATCTTGTTTTTTTCTTTCCTTTAATTTGTGTCCCGTCTGTATTTTAACACAAATCCACTCAGACACGCACTCACGCAACACACAAGCAAACAGAGGAGCTACATCCTGTGAAAAAATTAGTTAAAGATGGTCAGGTGAAGAAAATCAGACATGCAGGTGCTGAGGGATTAAAAATAAACTTCTGTCAGCGGATATGCCAGAGGCCGCTCATTGAATACAATCGTCTGAAATACCACTGACTCGATTTTAGGGAAATTGCTTGGGTCTGTTCACAGGTGACAGGTTTAAATAAGCACAAAGTCACCTGTCCTCTGTCATGTGACCTTGTGACAATAGAGGAGGTTTATTAAGGTAAGCCAATAGAGCAGGATCTCAGTGTTTGGGAAGTGTACTTGTTGTGTTGTTACAGGGGAATGAGACAAATACTGACCTAAGATGAGAATGACATTGCAGACTGTATTAACTGGATAACGATGAACAAAAGTCAGTAATGAGAAGTTTTAATTTTTAAACAGCAGGGTGGAGAAGAAGCCTCTCGGCAATCGGGAAAAACAAATCAATGACATTTATCAGCTATTCAGTCAGTAACATTGCCCAAAAACTGAAAAATACACACTAAGTATGTGATATTTTACAAAGTGATCATGAAAAATACAGCCAGTGTATTACAAACAGGACATCAAGCTGTATTTGTTCATATCATCTAGGTAAAATGAGAAGCTGGGGCCACAGTGGCTGTAGTGCCCTTGGATGACAAAGGGAAAGGTTGTGATGACTGACAACCTCCCTCTGACGCAGCCATTTGGTTCAAAACCAGCACAAGCAACGCTCACAAGCTTCAGCTCACCTGCTGTCCCATTCGGGATGGGGAGGGGGGGGGAATTGTAAGAAGTATTTAAGAAGAGAGGTACACGCACACACAGACAGACAACACACACACAGATCACACACAGACACTCACAGTGGCACGATGCCAAGCAGGCCTGTGCAGTCCACAAAAATATTTTAATCATCTATTTTCTTATCTAAGCAAATAAGACATTACACAAGGCCTTTATGCAGAAAAATGCTCAATGTTATATAACAAGAAGATAGCAACTGGAAATTAAACCTGGACTGTCCCCTAGTGGTGAATTATAAAGGTACAAGAACACAGCAGTGAATGACATACATGTAATTTAAATGGATAAATAGATTGATATTTGAGATTTAATTGGTTTTAAATACATAAGAGACACACATGTAAACTTTATGTTTACATATTAAAACACATAGCTTTGACAAGGCAGGATGACACTTATTGATAACTGCAGTTATAGCAATATTTAAGTAAATACTCATACAGGGAAGGGAACGAAAGCAACTTATAGTCTGGGTAACATTGCATCCAACTCCACGCTGTGTCAGAATTTGTTAAAATGCTTTGATGAGACTGAATCATCGGCATCTGTGAGAGTTGACAAGAATTCAGCTGTGAGATCAGGAAATGCACTTTCAAAAGGAACTTACCCAATGTCATCCATGATACAGCCGGCCCAGCGATCATCACACTTGCATTCACCTGCAAAAATACATTTGTGATATCATCAAAATTGAGTTTTAAGAAGAATGTGTGTTTTTATTATTGTTGGGGGGGGGGGGTGGAATTTGACAATATTTACAAAAACAAGTGCAATTCATATATAGTGTACAGATGTGTAAAATACTGGACACAGTAATAATAAAATTAGGGAGGTTTGGAAAAGAAAAACATAAAAACACATAATGTTGGAGAAGGAAAATGAAAAGACAAAAAAATGCGGGTATTTACATGTATTTTTTACACATATTTTACTAGTTAACCTCATATTGCAGGAGACGGTTAAAGTTAGATGCATTTGCATGTGTGTAAATGCATAAATATATAGAAAAGTCCAGAAAAGAAAACTTAAAAACACAAAGCAAACAAGCAAAAAAATATTGTTCTGTGACGTAAGTATAGAAAAAATAAAGATATTAATTATTATAGATAGTATAGTTAATTATTCTATTAGGTTATAACACATGCCTGGCCATTCATTCCTCCTCTCCTTTTCTGGGGTGCATTTACAATATATATGAGAATGTAGATGATGAAACCTCAACAAAAAACAAAACAAAAAACAAAAATAACAAATAATAATCAGTGTTAAATCTCATGAAGAGAGTGAGAGAAGACAGAAGGGATCATTAAGATTTAACGGTTTACCGTTAAGGATCCTCTTCTTGTCTGAGAAGATGCCGATGTTCTGTCCAAGAGACTGTGCGAGGGTAATGGCCATCTCATTAGTTTTCCCATACTGAAGAAAAAATGCAGAGGAAGAGAGAATGAAGTGAATCAATGAAAAAAAGACCAAGAATCTTTGATTTATTGTAGAAAATTTTGTTGTAAAGCAGAAAAAACAGTAATTAATTTAAATGAAAGAAAATTGAAATGATATGGTTAGTACTGACATGTAGCAGTGTGCATAAGAAATGAGTCATCCCTCATGTCTGTTTATTTTGGTGGGAAAACTGAAAATAATGCAACAATTTACTGAAATGTGCAGGAAAAGGGCAAAAACAAAATCTTTACAATTCTATCAAGCTTGAAAGTCAGTATTTATTGTCATCAACTTTATTCTTCGATACAGCCTGAACTCTGTTACATAAACTTTCTTTAAATTTATTTTTTAGTCTTCTTGTTGAGGTTTGAGCTATCCACTGTGTGTGTGTGTGTTTTGTTTTGTTTTTTTTAATCTATGTATGCTTTTACTGCACTAGCAGTGTGTTTGGCATCATTCAGATGCTGAAAACTTAAGTTATTGCCAATCAGACATTGCCCAGATGAGATTGAGGCTTTAAATGGGGAGAGTGAGTTTCGAAATCCGATGGTACTTTTCTTTTTCTCATAATTCCATTGATTTTTACAAGATCTCCAACACCACTGGCTAAAATACAGCTCCAAACCATGACAGAGCCTCCACCATGTTTTATAGATGGCTGTAGACACTCACTATTGTACCTCTCGCCTGACCCCTACTAAAGATATTGAATTGAAAATTAAAAATTGGATAGGTGACTCCATTAGATGGACCCATGTGCCTAAAGACACCATTTAAATTTAGTTCTTTGCTAAGTTGTTTGTTATGTGTAGACACAACTATGATTCACCCCGTTATTAATGCTTGAATGATTCATAGCTCAGTGTTTAGGGACCTAACAACAAACAAGCAAACAAACAAAAAAGTATTCGTCTGAAAGTGGGCGAAAAAGCAGCCAATGTCCAAAGAAAACCCTGAAGAAGTATTGCTCAAGACCACGTTAAAAATGGCAAAATATAGACATGAGGGTTGGTTCAAGACTTTTGCACAGCACTGTATCCCTCATTTTATCAGAGAAAACAGTCGGTGTTGGTGGTGTTCAATGTAAACTGATTGAACTCCACGTTGTCTCCATCGTTTAACTTTAAAATTATTTAATTCTTACTCACCTCATTGACGCCCCCTCCTTTGGTGAGAGAGCAAACTCCGCCCATATAGGAAGCTCCACCCCAGCTGCTATGAAAGCGAGACCCTCTGATGAAAGAAAAGGGTGTTTTATCAAAAGATGCTGAGTGTATAAGGGGAAAAAAAACATTTTATTTTCCTAACTGTCATACTCACGAGAAGAGGTGAACAGAGTCACATTTCTCCTTGATGAAGTCTTTCCTGTACTTCATGAACTCCTTCAGGGTCACCATGGGGTCATCGTCAATGTTAAATTTGTTGTCAGCTGACCAGGTTTCCATTGCAACGAGCACAATTCGAGTATTAAGTTGTTCCCTGAAAATCTGTGGAAAAAGCAAACTTGATATCAGGAAAAATGTCAAGAAGGTTTAAATACTTGTGTAACAGAAAGTGGGAAAAATATTCGGTTTGATGTGTCATGAGCATCGGCATCTCCAGCTGTTCAATACGACAGTGATCAAATGCTCAGTATGATCCTGCCACCAGACAGCTGCGGCACATCATAAGAAACCAGACAGACAGTAAACAAAGGTAACCGTCTGAAGGACACAGTGGGAGCAAACTCTGCTGTAAATAATAATGTTTGCTTTCATAAGACGCAAATCTGCGGGTGCCTCGGGCCAGACAAACACCGGATAAGAGCAAAGTGTCTGCATTCAAAATAAATGCTAATGGTTTCTCAGTGCAGGGATGGAGGGGTCAGTGTGCATGATTTAATCCCAATGTGGCCCCTACAAACTCAAACTATCTGCCTCTGCTGGTGCATCTGTGTGGAGAGTTCACTGCTGCCAAAAGTGCAGAAGGAACAATAATACCTTCAGACACTAAGCCTGCTCCAGACCATTGTTGCGTTATTTCTTTTCCAGCTCTTATTCCAACATTTCTTCCAGGTGTATGCTATAGTGTTTAGCATAGATGAAAGAAATCAATGCTCTGCCTCCTAAATAAAGCCTGCTTCATATGATCTTCTTCAAGGGCACAACAAAAAGCACGACCTTTCTCCAGCTTCACCAGCCTCTCAACTTACAGACGTGACCCTGTCCCAGCTCAGATTTCAGTAATACAACACACAGACGTGGCAACAAATAATCAAACACTTAAAATCTGCCTCTGAGCTGTCGAGATGCCACCACTGCTTTTGACATCCAGTCATCTGAAAACCTCATAACTGGGCAGTTAATGGCTGCTCGCGGCATATTATGGGCCAGGAGAGGCTTTAAATGGGGAGAGTGAGGTTGGTTAAATGAGAAATCAGTGCAGTGTGCGCTTGACTCCAGTACCTGGGAGTGCTTGTGGCAAGCTTTCCAAGAAGCGGATCGATACAGTTCTTACCATGTCAGCGATATTGACCACTGTCTTAGCGTTGTTGTTCGTATGCCCGACGGAAAGCCGGTGCTTCTTATACTGTAGAAAGGAAAAAAACAAAGAGAAAGAGAGACAAGAAGGATAAATTAATATAAATGGGTTTCATAATCTGGAACAAATTTACTTTAAGCCATTTTAATGTATGGAAAAAGCTTGTGTCTGCGCATTGGATTTAGTCTTAATGTTGCTTTTACGATATAAAAACAAAGTCAATTCCATTCCAGTGGATCTTAGTCAGGCACGTTTTGATCAGAATGGTTTTTTCATGCTCAGTAAAGGCAGCGTTTGAGTGCATGCTCTTACTTTGTTTACAGCCTTGACTCTCAGCCCACCCAGCTTCCTGTAGACTCTGAGCTATTTAAAAGATGGTTTTCTTTCAACAAAACCCAAGAAACCACACAACCAACAATGGAATGAGTCTAATTTCATACATGTCTTAAATCCAAAGCCTGACATGCTTCAACTATTTCTTCCTGTTTCAGTATTCATCAATCCATCTTCTTCTTGTTCAATGCAGACCTAACATGCATGTCTTTATGGGAGGACGAGAAGAGGGAGAACATGCAAACGCCACACGGAACATCTTTATCCCGCTAGCAGGTTCAAACCCATGGCCTTTCTTGTTGTGATGTGACAGTGGTAACCACATGACCACCGTGCAACCCCCTGTCTGACTATTGTTTACTGGAAATGGTAACACCAAGATTTACGTCAATATCTATGTGGATGACATGAATCTTTCCACAATATTAATTTACAAGAACAAGTGTATATGCGTCCAAACTTTTCCATCTTGGCTGTATTTTATGTATTTTACATCTTTGAAGCATAAAATGTAAAACGAATTATTACAACTCTTAATATTGACAGAATTGTTTGGATACGCAGTCCTGTGAAAAACTAAGTACACCCTTTCTGCCTTCATAGGAATTAGGATGATAAGTAGCAGCCAGGTACTGGTACTCAAATGGAATTTAATAATTGATCATCACCAAGTGTGAGCACCTCTATAAAAAGCAGACGTTTTGGCACTTTGCTGGTCTGAGGCATTCATGGTGTGTGTCAAAACAATGCCACAATCTTGCCAGGAGTGGACAACGCAGCAAATTCAACCAGAAGAGCAGATTTTCTAATGCTCGGAGAAATTTAAATCTACAGCCTCAGTTAGTATGTTAAATGTCAAAGATGACTAAACTTGGTGTGTTTGGAAGGGTTCCCAGGAGAAAGCCTCTCCTTTCTAAAAACAACATGGCAGCACGGCTAAGGTTTGAAAAGCTGAATCTCCTTTAGAGAGACGAAACCAAAGCAAAGATGTTTGGCTGTCATTACGGCGCCACATTTGGAGAAAACCAAGCAGCACATCAGCAAAAAAGCACCTCATACCAACTGTGAAACACATGATTGTGGGCGTTTTGCAGTGACGGCGCCTTGGCAACTTACAGTCATTGAGTTGACCATGGACTCCTCTTTATACCAAAATACTCTAAAGTCAAGTGTGAACCTAGACTTTAACCCCAAACCCATGAAATGCTGTCATATGACTTCAAGAGAGTTATGCATAAAGGGACGTCCGCAAACTTCAATGAACTGCAACAATATTGCAAACAAAACAGTTTTTAGTAAATAAATACAGTCTCTGTGTAGTATTTCGTGTTGCTGTGCACCTGAGGTTGAAATTAAATAATTTTAAACCTGATAAGCACCAGCTGATTTTTACTATGATCTTCTAAATAAGTCCGTAGAATTGAAAAGGGATGTGCACTCTTTCTACTATGACTGTTTGTGATGCAACAGTCAGACAGTCGTGATAAAAAGTGACGCTTCACACCTGCATCACTTCAATCTAGAGAGATTTGTGGTCAGTGGGCCAGCATAACATGATTTCTGGCTTCAGGTCACATTCATGTCTATTTTTTGTAGTCTCTAATAAGCTTACCATTAAATGGTCATTGATCACCATCAGCTCGATGTATTTGGTCTCATCTTCTACACTTCGTGACAAATGTGGAGCCTGAAAAGAGACGACAGTTTTATCATATTAACGGGAGGCAGACGCCATCTTTTTCTAAATAAAAAAAATTAAGGAGAATTTCAAAGGAGTACCTTAAAAACAAAGGTCAACTCGAGACTCAAAGAAAAATAAATGACAAATCAAAGAGCATCAGCTTAGCAAAAGCCAAACCAGGTTTGTCTGTGAGCCCTAATCAAAGTAAATATGAGCGCAGCTTTCAGGGCTGAGAGACAGACAGCTGCAGACACCTGACTATGTCTGAGAAAAGGCGAGGAGGGAAGCAGCCTCTACTTATAAGATAAATATTTCATGAAACCGAAGAAGACGAGAAGAGGAGAAGAGGGGGCTGGAGAGCTGTTGAGTGGGAGGAAAGCTTGGAAACAGCACACTCTTTATGAATTAACATAAAACATATTGACGGAAAGCAGTGTAATCAAGACAACAGCCTCGGTAGCGTAATTATCTCTCTGTCTTACACTCATGCAGGCATGCACAAAATATAAGCATCTGCACGCCTCCGCTGCTATTGGCGATCATTTTCCTCTGCCATCTGAGCAGCTGTGGCTCAGGTGGTAGAGGACTGTCCGGGGCCGGCGCTTCCTTCCCCGGCTACTATATTGCCTAAATATCCTTGGGCACACTGACTTCAAGCAGCTCTCAATGGCAGTCAAGCTGCCACCATTAGTGTGTAAGTGTGTGTGCGTGGATGGGAGACAGATTTTAAAGCACTTTGTAGCACCCTTTTAAGGTGAAAAGACCCTGCATAAGTGCAGACCGCTTTACCATTTAGTAGACTCATACCTGTCTCTTTTTCCTCCTGTGCACAACTTTTGACCCTGGAAATGGAGGGCTGGGGAAAGGTGGTTCTGGTAGAGCGCCTTATAAACAGACGGACACACATTCAGTATGTAAGATTAATTAAAGCACATCAGAAGCCTGGTCAGTACATCAACCATCAGCTTACCACCAAGGAGATCGTTAATTGCCTCTTCACCAGCAGATTTGTAGATCATGTGAATGCGAATATCCCCCTAAAACACACATGCACAGAAAAAATAATTATCCAGTTAATCAGCGAGACAGATCAGAGCCGAGTGACTTTTCAGTTTCAGTGCACAGACTGATTTATCTGCTTGAGAGAGAAGTGACGTCAAAGAGAATGGATAGAGCTTCTTGGTAAGTTGTAGTACCTTACTAAAATATTAATACCAATATTATAAGTTGATAAGAACAAA
Source organism: Neolamprologus brichardi (assembly GCF_056152115.1). Classification (NCBI taxonomy): domain Eukaryota; kingdom Metazoa; phylum Chordata; class Actinopteri; order Cichliformes; family Cichlidae; genus Neolamprologus; species Neolamprologus brichardi. The sequence continues at coordinate 15,578,576 of NC_142114.1, read as the reverse complement.
GGATATTAATCAGCTCTGTTCATTTAAAGCAAACTCAGCAAAGAAAAATGAATTCCGGTTTAGCTGTATTAATGACCTGTATGTGGTGATTACACATAGACACACCCTAGTGTGGTTTCATGAATTCTTATGCCTTACTTTATTTTATTTGTAGTTTGTTTGTTTTTTATCATTTTATCTACCCTTTATTTGCTTCATTTTTTAATCATCCGCGTGGTTAAGTTTTTTGTTTCCACGTAAAACTTTAAGAATCACAGACATAAATTAATAAATAAAAATACTTTAGAACGTGAGTTAAAGGGTGTGTTTACCTCCTGTGAGTCAGCTCTGAGGGCGGAAACACCCCGAGCTCTGCGGAGGGCACATCCTGTTTACTCTCCGAGCCACTGTATGAGACTCGGTTTGTGTTCAAGTATGTAAAGGAGAAACAGGCTGAGATGTTACCGACTTCACTGTAAACGTAGCTCAACAAGGTATAGTACCCTTTAGTAAATGTAGTTAAAGTATGAAAACAAATCGGCGTCAACAAGTTGCGGTAATGCTACCTCTTTAGCTTGTAGCTAGGTGGCTAATTAGTTAGCGAATTCGGAGTTCACATTTTCTACTACGTTCTTCGTTTTGAGTCACTTGATGTTAACGATCGGCTTTTGTTACTGTTATTAACACGTATTAACAACTTTACAGGCCCTTTCCATTCGTCTGAGCAAACAGAGCTAGCCTGACGGCTAGCAAAAGTAGCGGTAATTAGCCTAGCTGACTGTGCTATCTGCTAACCAGTTATTACAGAGTTCAGGTCTTTTTTTTACTACCACAATTCACACTGTGTCGGTACTGTATGTATAATTATACTGCTTTGGGTTTAATAATCACTGTGCTATTAACCCTGCTCACGTTGATCGTTAGCATAATCTAGAATAAATAGTTTGGATTCACCGGTCTGTAACAGCTGGCACTTTGAAAGTTACATTTAATAAAACACAATAAGATAGCGACTGAGTAAACGAAAACTGTAAAACAAAATGCTATTGAGACATGACACCAAAAAATAAAAATAAAAATGACATTCCAAAATACAGCTGGTGACAATTTATGTGTTGCATATAGTTATACAAAAGAAAACTTGTGAAATGCTTTTTGATGTGAAATTCTTATTCGTAAAATGAAGAAAATTGAGCAAATATCACAAGTTGTACCACAGAAAACAAAAATATCAATAGATAGTCCTAACCGAACAGAAAAAGTTCTAGTTGAGTTTCCAGATGGTACTCTAATTATAACTGAATAAATAATACATAAATTTGTTTGCTGTTGATAAATAATATCCTGGAGGAGTCTTGATTCAGGTTAAAATTTCAAGCTCACATTTTTCTAAACGAAAAAACAAAACAAAGCCTTTGATATATGAAGCTATTTCACAACAACCCAAGCTTTGGCCATAAAATTATGAAGCAGATCAGAGATGGTTGAGCAGAAAATGTTGAAAAAAATTGTTGATTTGAGGTGGAATGACCCTGTAATTTAAATAGCTAGTGCACCTGGCTGCACCTTGATTTTTTTAGACCATCAATGCCACAAGGAATTGGCCCATAAAGTGCTTTAAACATACTCAGTTAGACCCTGATAACCTTCAGAGATGAGATGAAAGTGGCAATAAGAGCTCTTTTTTTAAGATGATAAAATAAAAAGCAGTTGCAAGTTGCATTGTCTGAGTCAGTCACTGTTGCATGCGTCATATAAAGTTCGAGCCTTGCTCATTGTTCAGCTGCACAGTAATCTGTGTAATGCACTGCTGTATAGACACTCCTGCAGTGCAGCCTCAGTCATCGAGTCATTCCCACTTTGTTTGCTGGTGAAATGAGAGCATTGTTTCTCAGGGACAGCAGATATTGGGTCGACCACACTGTGGTGAATTGAAATACAGGGGGGTTGCCCATAGCTAGGTCAGCGTGTGGCACAGTTAGCTTGCTTCTATAAAGGAATGGGGCCATTCGGATAAACTTGTATAACCACGTTTTTCAGGAATTCTGTGTCCATCAAACTGATCAGTTGCTGCTTTCTGTCTGACTTGTGTTGTTTATCCAGGAAAACGGAAACTCCCCTGTCAGCAATAACCAGCCATGTCGTGCCGGGACATCCACGCCACCAACGCTTTTGCCTTCATCATTGCTATTTTGTCTGTAGGTGGGCTCACAGTGGCAGCATTAATTCCGCAGTGGCGCGTAACGAAACTCGTCACCTTTAATCGCAATGCCAAGAATATCAGTGTGTATGATGGGCTGTGGGCTAAATGTGTGATGCAGGATGGCTATTCAGGATGCCTCTACTATGATTCAGAGGTATTGCTTGATCTATTCTGCTTATGTTTTGTTTTGTTTTTTAATTCTCAGGTGTTTATAATAGTCCCAGCATTAATTATATATTATTATGTTTCCAGTGGTACTCCAAGTTGGATCAGCTGGATCTGCGGCTTTTGCAGTTCTGCCTTCCCACAGGCCTCGGGTTCGGCATTTTAGCCTTGCTGCTGTCCATGACTGGGATGTGTAAAACCTGTTGCTGCTCAGACAAGCCTGAACCGGACATTAAAACAGTTAGATTCCTGGTGAACAGTCCAGGTTGTCACCTGGTGGCCGGCATGTTTTTCTTCCTGGGCGGCGCAGTCCCCATTGCGCCCTCCGTGTGGTTCCTTTTCCGCACCAAGGAGATGAACGCTAGATATGCCAACATCTTCTCTGATGGCTTTGCTGTGTATATATCTATAGGCTGTTCTGGAGGACTGATGCTAGCCGCGCTGCTGATGTTCATGTGGTATTGTATGTGCAAGAAGCTGCCTTCACCTTTCTGGTTGCCCATGTCCACGTCCAACTCCATGTCGACCCAGCCTCTCATTGCCAACGCACATTCTCCTGCCTCAGCTTATGTTCCGCAGCCTTTCCCACCACAGACTTTCCCTCCTACAGTAATTAACGCCCAACCGCATGTGCCCGCGCAGGGCTACGTGCAAAGCGTTATTGCACCTGCTCCACCACAGGTGTACGTGTCTCAGGTTTCTGCACCGAATGGCTATGGATCAGAGGTTGAAGGAAACCACGCCTATGGCTACGCCCCCTCTCAAAGTTACGCTCCCTCACAAAGTTACGCTCCCTCGCAGAGCTATGCCCCCTCGCAGAGTTACGCTCCCTCTCAGGGGTACGCATCCAGCTATACAGGCCACCGCTACTCCACCCGCTCGCGGATGTCAGCAATAGAAATTGATATTCCTGTGCTGACGCAAGAGTAGTGAAAGAGGAGAGGCTGATAACCTCATCACTTCTGTCCATGAACCTCTATAAATTTCACCACTGATAAAACTAACAGAGTTTGATAGATGGAAGTCAGTCCAGGCCTGTGAACTGCTGATGGCAGAGGATGAGAATCGGTAGAAACAGCCCTGGATGTACCACATGAAGGATAAGATTAACCTCGAAACTAAAACACTGCATTCAGTTTAGTATTGTTTTAAAAAAAATACTTGTTTCACTGTTTTTTATATCAGAGTATGAGCACTAAATAATAGTTTATTACTTGCTGAAGTGGCTAATGGACCAACCTAATTTTCTGTTACATTTGTGCTTGACACTTTATCCTTAATTTCAAGTGACCTTTGCTTGTGTAAAGCTTACAGTATGAGGATTGTCTGTTATCACTGCTGAAGTGCATTATGGACTGCAATTAACTTTGACTTCTGTGTCCTGAATGGACAACTACTAACTAACTCACCTGTTTTTGTTCTAACACGAAGTGTTTAATGAACTGTCACTTTGAAGAGCAGCTGTCATATCTTTGTTAAATGCACTAAGTGTGTCTATAATGTGCCTGGTTTAATTGCCATTGTTTACCTATGTTGTTAGCCTTGAGTCTATTTTTTTTTTATGTAAAGCCTCCTATATAGTACTTAATCATTTGATAGAGCGTACTTTTCCAAGGTATTTGTGTCAAAAAACATCAAAAAGGTGCCACTAATAAACCTTTTAGCTGTGTTCAGTCTGATGTACAAATGCAGTTAACATTACTGTATTGTCAGAAACACTAAGACATCTCTAGTGTGGTAGAAAAAAACTTGCTAATGTAGCTGGAAGCACTGATTAAGGCTGTAAGTCATGATTAAGCCACATTTGTTGCCTTCTTGCAGGTTCTGCGTATGAAGTACTGATCTTTATGTGATTCTAAAGTGAAAATGTCAAAGAAACATGCTTTTCTACACTGTTTTTGTTTTAAATAAAACATAAATCACTGTAATCACGTGCTTCTCTTTTTATACAAGCTGCAAACTCACACAGTTATCTATTTAGCCAGTCATATGGCAGCAACTCAGCGCATGTAGGCATGTAGATGAGGTCAAGACGACCCTGTAAAGTTAAAGATTTGCATCATGGATGTGCAGCTGACAAACCTGAAGCAATCGCGTGATGCTATCAAGTCAACAGGGACCAAAATCTCTGAGGAATGTTTTCAATACTGAGGGGTAAACCAAGTACTAGCAACATGTGCCTAATAAAGTGGAATAGTGGTTAACATACAAAAACTCCCCAAATTGAAAGCAAGGAGGGGACGCAAGGTTGTATACTCCTTGTACCAGTCCCAAGCTTGGATAAATAGGAGGGCTGTGTCAGGAAAGGAAAGATGTGCATCTGTCTGCTGTGGCATTTCTTTTTTTTATGTGGCCCAGCCATGATTTCAGCTGGTTATGGCTCCTCGTTCCACTTTAACCGAGAGAAATCAGGAGCCTGTGGGTTTCTTAATTCAAACAAATGTATCATAAAATGTTAAAGCCCCTTCTCCAACCCAATCCCCTTTACGCCAGAGGACACTGAAGTGGTTTATGTAGCATTTCTAAAAAGTATCAATGTGGTGTTTAAATGGGAAAATTTATTTATTTGTTGTTTATGAATATAAATGATTAACAGGGGAGAGTGGGAAAATGGCCAGCACAGCATTGGCAGACTAATCTCATTATAAACTCTGCTTTCTAGAGTGTACACTCATGAAAGAGAAGATTTCACCAAAATTCAGAGGAAATTAAATACTGTTTTTTCTGACAGTCTGCACTAAACTCAGTTTATTTGTACAAATAAAATATTTATTATTATTATATATAAATATTTGTTTAAATTAAAAACATATACTGCAAACATGCGCTACATCTTAGCCTTTTTGTGTTGACTGTCATGTTAAAGGATATGGCACATCCAAACAACAGAAGGCACATTTATGTTCCAGCTTTCCAAAAATCCTTTTCAGTATACATGAAAGCTTAAAGATGCATTTTATTGTGTTAATTAATTATTATGGAAAGTAAAAATCACAGTCATTTAGTGGTCATTAAACAGACAATGATTCAACTCATAAATCATGAAACACTTCTCTCCCCTGCATAAGCTTTTACAGGTTAAAAGTTTCATTATTCATTATTCATCATTATTGTCAATAACGGCCCTGTATTTACCTGGTGTAGGATCTATACCAAAATTTGCACTACTGCACAGCACAATATGATATTTGCTGAAAGCTGTCACCTGCCGTATGAGCAAATACTTAAGATATAATCAAGTTCATAGCTTAACAAAGGAAGTAGATGACAGTGAGCAGTCTAACAAAAAAGAAAAACAGCTTTTCGTTTTGTTTTTGATGTAAGTCGACCAAGCATGTGAAGTGATCACTGCGGCAGGTATAATTGGAAATTATGTCAAGGTTTAGTGGCGGATGGTTAGTAAGACCTTAATGAAAATAAGCATATCTGTTTGCATTTGCATGTATCTGTAGCGCACACGCAGCACAAATCATCATTATCAGAGCACCAAAGTCTGATTTAACTGTTGTAATAACGCCATGCTTTCTTTGTTCCCTGCATCATCGCTCCCGGCCAGTAATCTCAGTTCAAAAACATACACACACAGCATATAGACCCAGCGGGGAGCGAGTACGGATGGAGATTAGAGGTCGACACAGATGGCTTTCATATGCTGAGCTGGGAAGAAATAGGGGGTGGGGCCTGGGTTGCCATGGGAGACCTCAGACACAGACCGCTGGCTCATGAACATAAAGTGGGGAGGGATAAACACGCCTTTCATTCTTTCTCACTCTTTCCTTGCATGTGTGAATGAACCGGTCCAGGTTTAGTAACATGAACATGGCTTCAGGCCACAGGGAGACCCCCCCAACACACACACACACACCTCCTTTTTTTATATCCCATCAGCTCCAGCACACACACAGTGTGTCATTCCCAGCTTGTGCTGTCCGTGTAAAAAATCCTCCCTTGGCACCAAATGCAAACACCCCCATGCTAAAACCTGCCACTCGACACACCCCCTTCTTTCTCTGCATCCTTCACCACCCGACCCCCTCATCTTCAGTTATCCCCTCTAGTGCAGCAGACAACTGGAAAATCTTTCAAAAGTGGAAACAAGCACCAAAATTGGTGTGTTTGTCCCTCTGGAGCCTTTAATTTGAAAAATCCCAATAGCCACTTGGGTTTTCAAGATGGGTCACCACTTCCAACACAAATTTTCAGGCACTGGATCTATTTCAGTGTTTCTAATCCCGTTTTCAGTTTGTTTGTTTGTTTCTTTACTATGGGTGCTTCTCTGTTTGATTTTTAATAAGCATTGTTACAATTTGAACCTCCCAAAAACTGCATAATTGCCAAGAAACATTTATTTAAACAATGTAGGATTATATAATGAGCTTTAAAATCAACTTGTGGCCTCATAGGTGGGTAAAAATACCTTTATAAATGGTACAAAGAAGTTTCTGATTAGCTTCAGATGTAACCTTTACACAAACGTGGTTTGATATGAAGTCTTGTCATCTTTGCCTCAAAATGTGACAATTTCCTACCAGAAACAGGTCTGTTGACACTTTACCACATTTGGTTCACCCCGAAAATCACTGAAAAACTACTCGAAGATGAATTTATGAGTGTGTGTTCATGGATCATAGAGGACGAAGGATACTAAAGGCTGCTTTACTGGGTATTCCTGCTGCTAGTCTGTGTTTTTTACATCACTTCCTCTTAACCATGCCATTACACCAAATAATGACATCATTGCTCAGGTCTAATCATTTTCTTGCTGCTCTCTATGAGCCAATCAGCCTCCACTGTCTGCTTTAAACCTCACTGCTCTTATATCATCTTGCCTCGTGCCACTTCCTCCTCATCTTCACTACCAACCACCAGCGTCTAGACTTCAGGGGGTTCCTGCTTATCATTGCTGGGACTCCACTCTGCTATGATGCTTCATCACTCATGTTCAATAAAAACATGTCTTCTTATCAAAATGAGTATATGACTTATAATTACTGAATATAGGCTGAATATATTCATTCAAACCTTCAGGAGAGCCTGAACTTGACACGTAACCTCAACCACACACTTTATGGACTTCAACTGTTTTTTGAACCGTAACATACACTTAAAACACGTCATGCCTTTGCTTAGGCTTCATAGTTGAAATGTCCTAAAGCCTAAACTCATGGTCACTCCACCATTGAACAAAAAACACACACAGCATTATGCTTTCTGGGTGTAGCCACAGTGGCCCCGAGGTGCAGGTGGAGCTGCCAAGGTGTCCAAAAAGAAAACAACAACACAAACAGGAGGACTAAACATATGGTGCTTTCTGTCTATGCGAGTCAATCGCACATCCTCCTCACAACTTCCCTACATGAACACATATAAACACACACAACATGCACACACACTCATGCCGACACTAACAGTCAATAAGTGCAAGATTTATCAACTGCATGCTGCGCTGGAACAGCTCGTTCTTCGCTTGTGAGCTTTAATCTTGAAGATCTAGCTTTTCAGCTTATATACGAGACCATTTACATAACACGACAAGACACTTTAACTCCGGCTCAGCCACATAAAGTGACAAGAGCAGCTTGTTCAGGACACGTTTACCTCATGTCCTGCATAACTTTTTCTGCCTTGGTGAAAGAAGGGCAGATGGATTTGCCATATGGCCGACAGGAGCCACGCTGACTCTCACAGCCCCACTTCAACCCTGTTTTCTTGCTTGCGTTTTTTTTACATTTAGGAAAGCTACAATTAGTTGCAGGTGGGTAAAAAAATCTGCATCCAGTGCCATTCAATAAGGGATGATATGTGAATGCTATCTAGTGTAACAAGTGCATGACAGTGCAGACAGCCTCCTCGTAAAAGAGCCACTAAATCTCACACCGGACATGGAGGGCATCTAGGGTTTTGAAGAAGACATCTGTGTGTCTGAGGCAGACTTGTAGACCGAGCAGACAAATAGACAGACATAATGAGAGTGAAACAGAGAAAGAAGGAATCCACGGGGAGAGAAACGATGGAGCACTGCCCGAGGGGAGCAGACATCCAGAGCTCAGTAACAACAAACTGACAGGCACCGCCGGGCTCGAGGGCAGCGCCGTCCCCGGCATTGTCATGCAGCCAGCGTTCCAAAAACATCAAGCCAAAACCAATACTACCACAACTGTCAAAAATCTGTTACTCTGTTCACTCTGCACACTACTCTGTATACACTTGATTTATGTGATATTTTTAAAAGGGCCACAGATTGGTAGAGGTGAGAAGTAACAAAGTACAAATACTTTGTTACACTACAAAGTACTGGTATTTACAGTTTTCAGGTATCTGTACTTTACTTGAGTAGTTTTTTTTACTTTTTACTTCTACTCCCTATATTTTTAAACAAATATCTGTATTTTATACTCCTTAAATTTTCAAAACAGGCTTGTTACTTTTGCATTTTGGGGGAGTTTTTGCTCAGACTGCTCAGTGGAATTTGATATAGTGCAGATTTAAAGTTTCCATGTAAGTCCTCATGTTTTTAAATCAGATATTGGGTCTGTACACGTGACATTATGGGTTTTTTTATATTGTGAAACCTGCTGCAAAACAAACTGAGCTAGCTATATGTTATTTAAAGATTGCATGAAAATCATCTGCAGTTTCACAGTCAAAGTAAGGTTATGTCAAGTGTAGCAGAGATTCATATGAATTTTAGTTGATGATGCTTAGATCCATTGACTGAGCAGGACAGCTCATGAAACATCTGCTGATATCTGGTTGAATTTGGTTGTTTACATCCAAACAGAGCAGCAGGTCAGCTGATCACAGCCTGTACACTAAGAAAATCTACCGGAGCTCTCAGTAAAAATTATTGTGAACCAGAACTTCCTGTCAAAACTGAAAAAATACAAGAACTCAGATCATGTACTTGTGTAACATTTATATTTGACAAAAATACAAGTAAAGGTCTTAAAACTGTTTTAATAGCCACATGACCAGAGGGGGCGGAAACAAAGGTGCTGTGTGCATCACAGCACAGAGTTCAGGAGAAGGATTAAAAAGCAAAAATAGCCCCTAAGCTGAACGATGATTCCTGTGAGTGTTATTAAAATATATATTATAATATATATTATATGCTGAATCATTATTACTGTTTTGATTGTTTTTTTTTTAAAAAGGTGCTTTCAGTGTCCCTCAGCTAGATTGGGAATGCAATAGCTGAGGCTGGTCTACTGCATCTCCTCTTGGGTCTCAAACCTTTGATCTTTTGGATCTTCATGCTGTAGAAGACCAAAGTGAAGCCAGTTTTAACCAATGTTATAAATTTTATCTACAATCAGACTTTACATCTGATTTATAAAAAAGTTATTTCTCGCCTGTAAAATCCGCATCATCTGCTGACATATTTAATGAAGTACCAAATAAATCAATCCATCCTTTTACTTAACTGCACATCTAATTCAGGCACAAGTCACGGGTCTGTCTCCAGGCCAGCACGCAGAGACACGATCACATTCACACCTCCTGCCAGTTTAGAATCAACATTTATTAATTAATTTGCAGCTTGGTGTCAGTGCTAACCACTGTGCCACTGATTGTTAATAACTGTACTTTACACCAGTGTAAAAAAGTATCATCACAATAATATAGAAAATGTGCTTTAGTATAACATAAACAAAGTTGAGTAATCACATGTTAAACATTAAATTACTCAGTCATTTTCAGATTAACCAAAGAGTAATGCCAAGTTGGGCTAGTGGCATCCATCCCACCCTGTCCCATCATCCTTCTCCGTCACTCCAACTCTCTGCATGGCCTCCTTCACTACATCCATCAATCTTCTTGGAGGTCTTTCTCTTTTCCTCCTGCCTGACAGCTGCATTTATCCACCGTCTCTCCTCTGCACATGTCCAAACTATCGCAGCGTTGTCTCTTTAACTTTGTGTCCAAACTGCTCAATCTGAGGTCATTTCTAATGTGGTCCATTCTGGTCACTCTCAATAAAAATCTTAGCATCTTCAGCTCTGCCTCTGGTCTTTTTTAGTTAGTGCCAAAATACTGACCACGTTATCTTCTGAAGTAAGACTGTGACTGCTGTCTTTCGGCTTTCTGGAGTGACTCTATAAGATGTTGCTTTAGCTGTGGCTTTTAAAGACTTTATAGAAACGCAACATTTCAGCCAAATGTTTGTCATGATATACTTACACACCCTGTATCTCTGCAAGGAGAGTGCTGCAGCACCCTTCTGAGTTTATCTACTTTGTCAAATTGGATTGCCTATTTTCTGAATCTTCTCTCTCTCGTTGCTTCAATAATTCAGTGTCTCCAGAAAACGCTGGAGAGGACAGAAGCAGCTAAAGAGTGAGCAACGAAGAGTCGTAACAGGCCCCGAATAAACGCAGCGGCCTCGAGCACTGTTGTCGCTCATTCCCTCTCCGTGTTCTACTTTATTTCCTCCATCCTCACACTAAAGACACTTTATTGCTTAATTAACTTCATGTTTCCTCTCCTTTTCATTACTGTTTAACTGTGAAATAGCAACTGCCTCTAAAACTGGATTAGATCCTCTTGTACTGCAGTTTCTCTGCAGAAAATACAATGACATGCGCCCTAATTACATTTTGGTTTTTCACACTATTCCACCTCCTAATCTTCTGTTTGTCTGTCCATCTACCAGATTTTCTCTCCTACCTGCCGGCACAAAAACTCTCATATGGGAATGAATCTTAAGTAGCTCCATGGGTTAGGTTGCAACTACCAAGGACACACACACACACACACACACACACACCTAGGCCTCTGACCTCTCTTATCTGGTCTTCTTTCGCCCCTGACTGATTAAAGCCAGACACACGCTTCTTCTGGAGGTTTTAATTAGATAGAAAGTAAGCCCTTCACACACACACGGAGTATCAGCAGCTTGTTCTTTCACTCTCGTGCCTAAGGCTTGTCTGGAAATCTCGGATCTGTCTGTTCGTTCTGGCCGTAATGCCTCTAATTGTTATTATCTAATTGTCTGTGGGCTTTTCTGCTGCTTTGTAATCCAGTGAATCTCTCTGTCTTGAAACCTGTGGGCTGAACTCAGGGTTCAGCTGCAGTGACCGGTTTGTGATCTGTAACTGATTCTGGTTTGTCTGAACCTCCTGTTCTCCTGTTCTAACGAATCATCTGCAGCAGATGTGCAAATTTTTTACCAAATCAGCACCACAAAAACAGCCTATCCAGGCCTTTTCAAGAGCACCCATTTCACAATAATTTCAAAGGAAAACAATATGAAAGATTTTGGGTACCATCAGTGATGAGGAACTTGCAGGGCTGTGGGTGGACATTGGACACAACACAGCACTACTGCAACAAATTGTTTGACCTCAGACAGCTCAACACGACGTAGAAGCAGCTGGATGCAAAAACATGGAGGAAGGACAAATTGATAATCCCTGTTGAGAAGAGCCATCTGCAGTACTTACATTGCTGCCGCCGTGTCCTCCAGGTTCAATCATGTAGGTGTGATTGCCGTCGAAAAACATCCCACTGAAAAGGGAAAGAGGGGGAGAGGCGAGAGCACATATCAGTACAGGTTTCTGCTGTTTTTTTCAGCATCAAATGGAATAAATCAAGTCCTCCGGACAGATTAGTCACTTCATATGGAAAACTGTTATAAAAGAACATAAACCAGAGGGAGACCTTACAGTCCTTAATGTGCATATGACTCTCATTTTTCTGCAAATAAATTAGATAACAAGTTTAAGGACTGGACAGCTAAGGGAACAACAGTTATGTTCGACGTAATGAAAAAAAGTTTTGAAGTTTGAAGTTTTGAAATGCTTATTAGAAAAGCAAGACTTCTATGGATATTTACAGATGGGACGCTATGTTGATATGACTGTGAGAAAAGTAAGGGAAGAAGGAGGTGTAATGGACAGTGATGTGGAGATTACAATGGAAGCGTAATCCATGGAAGATTTTTTATTACACTCGCACAGAAACCTATCTATAGTGTTATAACCTCAGTGTCTGCTGGAAAAATGTGCAACCACTGGCATATTTAATAAAGACTAGTAAAGAGAGATACACTGTGCCATTCAAGACATTTTTAAATGTGAAATTCACCAAGTAAGAAGGCTATATATTTGGGGTATAGATCCTCAGAATGGATGTAAAGAGATAACTACTTAATAAACATTACTGCTGGTGGATAATATGAACAGTCTTACTATTACTAGGTTATTACAGAACAACATTAAATATATCTGTATTACGTATCTCTCTCTCTACACATATATATATATATATATATATATATATATATATATATATATATGTAATATTGATTCCACAAGGGAGGCTATTACAGCAGCAGAATAAAGAATAAAAATAGTACAGACTACAATAAATAAACATACGCATAGTAAGGGCCTTATACTTAAAAAAAATTATATATACAAAACTGTGATTTAAAAAAAACAGGAAAGTAAAAAATAAAAACTAGGTTTAGTTAAAGAAGAGTAAAAAGTATGACTAATAAATACTATGTACACTATAAAGCTGAGACATAGTTGCAAGAAGTTAATGTTGGTGAATAATAATAAAGGATTAATTTAGTCTAATTAGTCCATAATGGCTCAGCTGTTAGAATAAAAACAAAATCCATGCTGTCATCACATATACGGTTGCGAGAGAACAGCACAGAGCTATGCAGCATTTTAACCATGGCTGAAGGTCTTTGGCCGCCTGCCCACATTCATGTGCGCATGAACACATCATCCGTTAATTAAGTTTATTTGAAGCTTTTAGGAGATTGGTTGGGTCAGACTGTGAAGTCAGGAGGGTAAACACTGCAGGAAATACACAATCTATCTTCTTCCTCCGACTCTACCCTCTCTGTGTTTTTCAGGTTTCCTGGTCAGACAAATTGAAAGAATTTAAATGTGTGTATTTTATGCTTAAATCTGTTCAGTGCTGGTGTGAGTGAGTGGGATTTGGAAGAAAGGTGATGTCATGCATCTGTGCACAAACCACACCTACACAATCCCCTCAGTTATTATGGCTTTACCTGACTTTACATGTCGTTGCTGCTTAGTTTGGGATGCAGCTTTACTTTTACTGACACACCAAATAAGAACTATCGCTGGACTGTATAGAAAGTTTAGCTTAGCTTTTAGTTTTAGTCAGCTCAGCGTGCAAATGTAATCTTTTAATTTAAAGATAAGGCTTTAAATTATAGCTAAGTTTGATAAGTGATTAGGAAACAAATGGATGGATGGATTCTTTTAGCTCACTTTTGTGCTGCATCAAGGCAATGAATCCAACAAAGAACAAAATTTGCCTCTGTGTGTGTGTGTGTGTGTGTGTGTGTGAGAGAGAGAGTTGGGGGGGGGGGGGGGGGTGGGGGGGCAGGATGTATATTATGGTAAACACCTGACTCAGCATAGGAGAATGCTCTCCCTCTAATGGCTAACGCTCTGACCCACTCCACAGCAGGAAGCCCTTGACTCCCTCGCTCTTTCTCTTTCTCTTACTCTCTCTCTCTCTCACACACACACACACACACACACACGCACGCGCACGCACGCACGCACACACACACACACACACACATAACATTTTAGTGCTTCTTTCTTTCCTCATTAGTAATTTCAAAGTTCAGTGATTCTATCCCGTTACAACCTCTTGCGTTCTAAATATGAGATTTCACCGCAGGTAACTATACTATAAATTATTTGGTAGTTGCTTTCTTTTCATTATTTTGCATCCAGCATTTTATAATTTGCTGTGCTGACAACTTTCCCCAAATTCATGCAAAACTCTCATGAAGCACACAAAAAAAACTTTAAGAATAAAAGAAGTTAAGGCTTGGACTTTAGTTTAGCTTGTTCAGCAGATATTAGTCTGCTTCTTCCTGCTTCCCCTAATTAGTTGGAAAGACATGTCTAGACTAATTACTCTGTCTATTTGGCTTGGTATTATGTTGAAACAAGATATACTCGGTGGGAGAAAGCTTTGAGACTGCGTAATGGATCAGAAGTAAATAATCATGGTCTCTGAAACAGCTGAAAATGATAATTAGATTAAACAATGTACACTGAATTGGCAGAAGGTTAATTCAGACCAGGAGCTCCTATTATGTGGTTTTCTTTACATGACTACAAGAACTGATGACGGGCAACAAGTTCAAAATATACAGCAGTTTATGGTGTTGACAGTATGAGATTTGATTAAAAATGTTTGGAGAAAATTCAGCCTCTTTTCAAGAAATTATTTTTCCATCTCATTTATAGTTTTTATGTAATTTAAAAAGTACAAAATATCAAGTGTTGAAGCTTAAAACATGCAGAATTTAAAGTCACTTAAAAGTTGCTTTTCTTCTCCATTTGGGTTTGAACGGTCAGTTTGAACTTCAGCAGCTCATCTTGAGTTACATGTATAAACCAGTTGCTGCCACGTGATTGGTTCATTAGATGTTTTGCAGGTGTGCCCAATGAAGCGGGCCGGTAAGTGTATATACGTTTATGACAAGCATTTACTAAGAGTTTCACATAAAAAATAAAAATAAAAGACATGTACAGTGCAAGCAAGCATGATGACAATAAGGACATTATAATAGAATTAGGTCATAGATCAAGGATAAAAAGCGATAGTGCTGTAAGAATACCATAGTGATTATTTATTTTTTTAAAGATAAGATGATAAGATGCAGCCCTCCGGATGACATCTTTTTCATAGCAGCGTTTATTTTCCATGACACGATAAAGCAAACTAAGAAATAAGTCTTAAAAATTTGGTGCATCATGAAATGATAAGCAAACAAAGCAGACTTCAAACCTTTGAGGAGCTGAAGTCCTACATGAAAATACAACAGCTGGTCTCCTCTGTGTAAGTTGTATTTGTATATTTTTAATTAAATATAGGCTTCAAATCATTAGCATTGTCTTTTTATTTAAATGTCACACGGCATTGTAACTTTTTGTGGAAACACGGTTCTCATTTTAGGCACGTTTGATGCTTTGTTATTCACGGCGGCTTTCTGTGCAAACAATGAAATCCACCAACAAACAGTGAATTTCTCACATGCGGGATGGAGAGCGTCTCGCCTCTTTTCATGCATATATATATATATATATATATATACACACATATATACACAGGAGACTACATACATTGACTTAGAAAGCATAAAGCGTGCATGCATCCCTCACAGCAGGCCTTGTTTCTGACCCGTCTCGCCTCAAGCAGAAAAAGCTAAAAATACCAACGTTAGTGGAGGCTAGAGGAGAAGGGGGAAAAAAGAAAAGAGAACAGGAAAGGAAAAAGAGAAGAAGAGAAGATGTCTGTCTGTCCGTCTGCCAGAGTGATAACCTATGAAACCTAAAATGCAGACAGGCAGCGACGCCTGGCTAAAACTAATTACATTAACCTAATGAAAAAATGGGAGCAGGACTTAGAACAGAGGCTGAAACACACACATGCATATAAAAAGTCGCATCTGTATTATTTGTACTTACTGCAGCCCGTGACAGGTTGAAAGAGCCACAAAGGAGTGAGGGATGTTTCTGACCTTTCCTTGATAGTAGCAGTGCTCTCCGCCCTGTGTGGAAACACACAAATACACACAGATGAAATTCACACACATGATGTAGTGAAATATTCCCCTCTTCACTACCATGTTTAATTTGTGGTGTCCTCGGGATTCCCATATGCTTGTTTGCCATTCGCCTGGGGACCATTTTTGATCCGAGGACACCACAAAGGTTACTCAGGAAATGAGTCCAAAGCAATCCATTACACAGAATTCATTTGCTAATACATGCAAGTGCAAGTAAGATCTGTTGAAGATATGTGAATATACTGTTCGCATGTTTGTTTGACAATTTGCACTTTGAGCTTTGCACGTTCACATCCGACCATCTGCGCGCTAACGCCTCAGCGACTTCACTCCTCTATCCGAACTTCTCTGCAGCAGGAAGTCAGATTTTTACCATCTCCGTCTCTCTGTCTTCACTCTTGATCTACGTGTCTCTCTGCACACTTTTATCGTCTATAGATGTGCATGATGTCTAAGTACCTAAGTGCTCTGCAGGCAGGCCATCTCTTCCTGGTCCATTTCTTGCTACCTAACAGCCATTAAGCAGGAAGCAGTTCTCCCTGAGGAAACGCAGCTTTTATCAGAGGATCAATTTCTGCATGTTCACAGCAATGCACCTCTAGATCCACTTCCACTCTCCAGCTTTCTGAGTAGACCCCATCCTGATGCATAAGCTTCTGTTAGGATGCATGTATGTGCACACTGTTGAACTACACATGCATGTGGAAATCTGTGTGCTTTATTATCCTACAGCAGAGTCCAGTGAGGTGTCGGACGGGATTGAGTTCAGAGTGCATGCAAGACAAATTTTCAAATGCTCTTTTATCTGCCTGACTTTGGACACAGGGACATTAAAGCAGTCCTCAAGCAAATCAGGGTTTCATCTTCCTCTGCCCTCTCCTGTGAGGAGCCAATTAAACCCAACTGTTCCAGCAAAGAGTTTTTCCTTTTTTCTTTGACAGAAATCTATCATTTTTATACAGCATATCGTTGCCTCACATCAAGAAGGTCCTGGGTTCAAAATCCACCTGCTGGTTGGAGCCTTTATGTTCTATCTGTGCCTGCATGGGTTCTCTCCAGGTACTCCTGCACCATCCAACAATATAAAGACATGCATGTTAAGATTAACTGGTGATCGGCCAAAGAACCACAGATAAGGTGAAGCGTGGCAGAGGATGTGACATCAAACTCGCATGTGCCACCACATGACAGGGGCCAAGCAGCAAGCATAAACACATCATAACTCCAGGAGTGGGAATGGTTGTCTGTCTCTGTGTGGTACCCCTGTGATACACTGGCAACCTGTACACGGTGTACCCCACCTTTAGACGGAGTGACCTTTGTGATTCTAAACTTGCCAAGCGGTTAAGAAAATGGGTGGATGGTACACATTTTCATGTTAAGTTGGACCAAATTAAACCAAAAAAATGAAATCCCAATTAACAAAGACGTTACTACAAACAATTTGCATTTCCAAAGATGGAGCTAAAACTCTCTGAACTAAAACCTTGGAAGGAAAACTTTGTTCAGCACAGTATCAAAACTTCCTTTAAACAAGGCACATCCATTTTATCTAAAGTCATTCATTTTAATATATTTATTAGATACATTCAAGAAATAAAGCAAATGCATTTAAATCAAACTGTAGTGCATTCAAAGCATTTAGCCAGTGAATTAGAGTGGTGGGTAAAGACTAGAATCAGGCTTACAACATCACTAAAATGTCTTTTTCATTTGAATGAATCAGGCATTCATGCAGTTTACACTGTGGTAATACAGATGAGTGCGTATGTGAGTGTGAGGAAGTCATCTGCATACACAATCATCTTTGAATTATCAAAGTGAAACTGCACCCATCAGGCTGAGACTGATTTCTTTCTTTGTTCCTGCCTTTTAACCACTTATTTGCAACTTCCAGTTAAATCACATTCAGCTATCGGTTTCCTTTTCGCGATACAAACTCTGCCTCTCGCTATTTTCATAATGCCCTATCCATGAAATCCAGAATAGAAAAATAAGATTCAAGCAAGTTAGCAGCAGGCTGCCATCACTGTAATAAGAGAGGCGATTTTTTTTTTTTACATTAGCAGAGAGTCAGAGCATATGAAAGGTTTGCTAGATAAACCTAAATAGAGCCACAAGAGAAAGAGGTTGAGTAAAGAGACAGAGAGCGAGTGTGAAACGAAGAGACAGAGAGGGCTATTTATAAGTGGCGCTGTGCTCCACTATCCCAGCGTCTCTCCTCTTTCCGTCGCCCTGAACCTTCTGCTCCACTTCTCATCAAAGGAAGAAACACCCAACATCAGCACTGTGGGTACCTCCTCAGCTTGTGTTGCTAAATTTGTGAGATCTGCGATCTCTTAAGACACACATGAGGATAATTAATCATCTTATCTGGACAACACAATGCACAACAAAAAGGTCGAGGTTAGACACTCGGTAAACAAGTAGGACGCTCTGCCCTCTGAATGTCAGTGAAACTTTGATCACCGCGATCACATAATGCAAGGAAATAAGGACATTAGACACACTTTGCTGTACTTTACTCCTCATTAGGGGATCGAGTTCATTTCTGTGCATGCAGTATTTCCTCAAAACAAACAAAACCAAAGTTTTCAGCTGTAGTGCAGAACCCAAACTTTCCAATCATTACAAATATGCAGGGATACAGTGTGCACTCAATAAAAGGATCCTTAATCAAACTGGTATGTTTTCTACTAATCGCAGTTTTGGATTAAATGCAAACAAGCCTATATGTGAGGATCAAGTCAAAAATTAGACTTTAAAGTTGTTGCTTCAAAGCTTTTCTTATAGACAAAGTATTTTTAAAAAAAGCTTTTATTGGGGCTTTTCTATTTTTTTCTTTCATTTTTTTTGTTCATAGAAATCACCATTTAGATTAATTAAAAGGTAATGAAAGTATTTTAATAAGGAAAAATTTATTTTTTCATCAAAATTTTCCCCATATACTTTTTTAAACAAAACTAGTAGTTTACTTTAGAAAGTGCAAATTAATTCTATTTGCACACAATATTTAAGTTTGGTTTTTTTTACCATGGTCAGTATTATTATCCAACTTAAAAATGTATCTTTTTATTGAGCCATAGAACAAACCACTGCTGTGCAATGATATGCTTTAACTTTGTAGCGCTCAAAGCTTGTAAAACCAAGTACGTTGTCTTCAATTTACGCACAGTATAAAAACATCACGTGAGAAAGCATCAAGGCAAAAAACAAAAGAAATCAGCTTACAGTTGAGAAAAAACATTGCTGATGCTCACAAAGCAGGAGATGAATGTGCAAAGATATCACAGCGTTTCCAAAGATGTGACCATGGCATAATCTCATCAGTCCTTTGGTTGGATGAGCTAAAATTGACCTCCTCTGCTTTCAGGAAGAGAAACTGATTCATAGTGTCTTATGGCTGCTTGATGGTACCCGACTTAACCACGATGACAGTGTTGTGATAAACTAAAGATAATGTCTGTTAATGTTGAGATTATGAGTGCAATAATGGATGCTACATAGAGCTTTGCAGACCCACATCTCTTAATGTGGACTATAGGCACACCGATCGACCATCCATCGACCGGAATTGGCTGATTTCCACCGACAGATGTGTGTTGTGATGTTTGGGCCACATCTGGCTGTTACCATCATCGTGTCACAGGTGCCATGTTTAACATCCCATATAAAACTCAATAGCATCTGCTCTCTGCGATGTGTTTTGTGCAGAACGAGGATAAGGAGCCTGTCATTCATTCCTTGCACTGAAGGTAAATCGTGGACAGAAAGCCTGAATGCTTCCAGTTTCAGGAGTTTGTATTACTTCTATTACGTATGAGCTACATGAGCACTGGAGGATTCTGACCTAGATCTATCAGAGCAGCAGCTGCGTTACATCGGCTGACATTTTGCCCTCCACAGTGAGCAGAGTAACAACCGGGTCTTGTCTCATATTAACCTCCATGAACAGAAGCATTAATAATCAAAAATAGGCTCTGGTTCTTTGCTACTAAAAGGGAAACGATGACATTAGAAGAGTGCAGATGGGCTGCAGTTGTGGATATTCAGCTCCAAGATTAATTAATTTACAGACTGCCTTATAATGAGCCATAATTACAGGTGACCATAATGTACGATGTGTGATGTAATCGTTTGGATCATTCGCTGTAAAGCATCTAATATCTCACTAATCTGCTGCTTAGCTGAGTAATTCCTGACCATTATAATCCCCGCTACTTATATGATGTCCCTCCATGCCTCAGCGGGTGTCCTGTAACTGAAGTCCAGATTTTAGAGGATTATCACAGGAATCTTAATCTTGCGTTAGTCGACGCTTGCAGAAGATTCATCGAGCTATCAAAGAGACCAGGCAGCTGAATGAAGAGTGGTTTATCTCTGTGTGGAAAACTTAACTGATTGATTAACCAATAAAAAACTCAAGGAGGGAGAATAACACACAGGGTCGACAGTGGAACCATCAGCTCCGCTGCTGCACACATAACAGCATGAGAGCTACTGTCAGACATCTCTACCTCCCTGCTGCGCTACTCACCCGGTGTTAGCATGTGAGCAGTGTCTGCAAATGTTGTTTTGATAATGACATCTGACCTTTACTCGGTGTGGGTAACGCTTCTCGCTTTCTCATGTCTGCCTACATTGTGATTGAATCTTGATGTGTTAATTGGGTAGTTTCAGTGGTGCTGATGTTTTTGTATCAGTCCCTGGAAGTGCTGTTTTGTCTCTTTGTGACAGAAAGTGTAAATTTGCTCCATGTCGGTCTACAATGAAAAGCAGAGTTCACATGTAAGTACTAAGTACACATGTACGATTGGGACTGACAGGGAGCGATCAGGGGCTCTGACACTGGTCCAGACGTGCAGGAGAAGATAATCACTGATAATCAAGTGTGCGTGGGTGGAATCCTGGAAGATTTCAATGTTCCAAACTAGGAATGGGAATCAAGAGCTGATTCTTGTAGCAAATTGGTTTCCATTAGTTCAGTTCCTTGGAATTGTTAGTCCACTTGTTTATTGACCCCGCTTAGCGGTTCTTGCACTTGCACTGTAATCAGCTGATTTCAGTTTGTGTCCGGAGGAGGAAAAATAGCGGCGCAGTCTACAGCGTAGACATGGTGTGTGGGACTGTAGCCTACACGTTTATATAGGTAAATGGTAATTCTGAGACAATGCCTTTCAGGTCATTTCACGGAGAAAAGCAAAAGTAATGTAAGAAGTATTGTAATAAAATTACTTTCTCCTGGGATTAATTAAGTAAAGTACTGCATTGCTTTAAAGAAAAGTGTTCGGTGTGATATCTGTAATAATTACTTTTTCTGAGTGACGACCCCAACACTGATCACAACAAAGGGAAATACCTCCAACACAAACAAACGTTTGACCCACAGCATGAGATTACTTTGCATGAATGTGATGTCTTTGATGTTCTGATTAGCGATGTCAGTCGCTAATGAGAAATCAATGAGAATGGATACGGAACTGAATCAATAAGTGATATCAATAATGGAATCGGAAGTGCCAAATTCTTAACAATTCCTATTCCTTGGCCAAAGGGATCTTATTTGTACTCTTTTGTTTTGGATTTTTGTAAAAACATATTTAAAAATAATATTTAGATATTTAGAAAATACTTGATCAACAACATGATTATTGGATTATTCTGGAGGTTTTCTGAAGACCTGATGAGGTTTTGTTCTGTTCTTTTACTCTTTAAGCACTTTCACTCCTTGAGACTCTGTACATTCACCAGCTAGTTGCTAACTTTGCTAACGCTGGAAAGGTCATTTAAAGTAGTTTCATCCAACTTTTCACACTGAAAACATCTGCCTGCTGTCATCACAGGACAGGATGGCAGCACAGTTGCTCTTTATCCAAAAAAACATATGCAGAATTTAATCACAGGGGTAATTTGGGGTTTTAATGTCAAGTGCGAGGGAGCACGAGGGGAGATGATTTGCAGAATCTTACACTGGTGATGACAGTCTTCCCGTTTTCTGATGAATGCCTCTCCACGTAGCCCGAAGACAGGAGATCACTGGAAACAGAAGAATAAAAGAGAAAAATTAAAGTTAGAAAATGTACGATTTTCCTTCAAGTGTCACTCAGTTATTCGAGTATTCTCGTGTTTTACAGCTGCATTCTGTCTTGGCGGCACAGAGCTTCAGAGCACCAGCCCAGCTAATTACGACCAGCATACAGGGACACGGCTATTTCCAGCACACAAACTCGCACAAACATAATTATTCAAACGCCGCACTCTTGCAACTGTCTTGTGTGTGCATGTGCCTTTACCAGAGGAGCAAAGGACAAATGAAGGTCATTAAGCAGCAAAGGAAACAAAGCAGGCAGAATGGAAAGGAGGCAGCAAGTAAAGTGAGAGTATAAGGAAGAGAAAGACTGACATAAATAAGAGGAACTCAGTGTGTGTGCTTTCTCAGCAGAGCTGGACCAAAGAATCCCAGTGGAGATACACACTGCAGGCCTGGACTGAGACAGAGATATATGAGCTCAGGTGAACGCACACACACAGACACACACACACACACACACACACACACACACACACACACACACACACACACAATGCAGCATATGAATGGGGGTTTGTACCTTCCTCCATCTATCTCCAAATATACTCCAGCTAAAAGTTTTAGGCTTTTATTTCACACACGTGACCTAAACATGGACGCAGAGGCAAATGTTTACTCATATATAAAGCCATGAAGGTGTGGGAGCTTTTAATGCACTTAGTGATCAGCGCCAGAGCTAGCAGTAACCTATGATACACACATGCACATATATAAATATATAATATATTAATATATATATATATATACATATGTATATATATATACATATATATATATATATATATATATATATATGTATATATATATATATATATATATATATACATATATATATACATATATATATATGTGTATATATATATATATATATATATATATATATATAGTGAGAGACGGAGAGAGAGCAACAGTACTCAGAGGATAGACTCAGCATGATAGTCTCTCTTAAATCTCTTAAACTGAGCTTGTATTGTAGACTTTCAAGTGTAGCAGTTAAATTAAGCAGGCAGGATTAATCAATAACCAACATAAAATGTGCAGCTGAAACAGAATGCAGTATTTGAGCAGGCCGCTCACCGCACTGATCCAGAGAGCTATCAATCTACTCCAACTTCCTGTCAACAACCAGACATCAATAAGGAGACAAGTAGGTGGAAAACAGACTTGTTCGGGTTGGCGGGCGTAGAGGAAGACTGAACATATGTCAGAAAGTTTGAGCACAAACATGTTTGACACAACAAAAGTACAAACTGCACACTGGAACCTCCCTGTTTGGCTAGTTGGGGGGTTTTGCCATTTAATACATGAAATCATTATTTAAAATCTGCATTTTCAGCAAAAAAAAAAAAAAAAAACATCAGAAAGAGGGCAAATACTGTTTTGTCTTTGAAGTTTATGTTTATCTTTATGTGGAAAATTGTTGTATCGAAGCATCTACATGAATGTCCTACATATTTATTCGTTTCTGAGAAGATAAATCACATTCATAATTTTGAACACCTGCTCAGTCCTAGAAACCTTTTCTTGTTGTTTCAGTTGTAACTGAACAATTTTATTGTGATTAATCTTTTGTAATGTTTTTGTCTTGCTCATATAAAGTGACGTCTGCAGGCTAGATTTGGACTGTATCACTAAAATTACCCAACAAACTTCCAGTTGTAAGTTGGTGCTGCTTTTTCTCAGCACTTGGTCGGGGCTCATTATCACCACCACATTTCACTTTACGCTGCCAATAAACAACAGCAGTAATCAGCCTCATTACCATCTTGAGCTGCTCCAATCTGTTTATATAAAATGAAAAGTGGGGGGTAGACAAAATAAACACTTACAGAAAAGAGCACTGAAGGAACTTAATTACAAGATACAAGATGCACGAGCTCACACTGGATATATAGTGTGCAGAAAAACATGAAGAAAGAGTAAGGCACTGCATCTTCAGGTGAAATAGCATGGTTATTAATAATCATTAGATGATAGATCT
The DNA here is from genome assembly GCF_056152115.1 of Neolamprologus brichardi. NCBI lineage: Eukaryota > Metazoa > Chordata > Actinopteri > Cichliformes > Cichlidae > Neolamprologus > Neolamprologus brichardi. Next base: position 15,554,578 of record NC_142114.1, on the reverse strand, counting down.
TCCAAGTACTGGGTTGGAGCCACTTTTGGTGCTCTATTCAATTGAGATTAATAGATCAAATGTGGGAGACATTTGAATGCAGTTTTGAGCTTTGTGAGTTATTCTGCTGCAAGCAGAGATAAGAATATACACTGTGGTCATTAAGGGATGGACATGGTCAGCAACAACACTCAGACCAGCTGTGGTATTTGAATGATGCTCAGTTGGTGCTAAACAGCCCAAAGCCTGACAGGGAAACCTTCCCCACATCATTACACCACCACTACAGCCCAAATTGGTGATACAAGGCAGGATGGATCCACGCTTTCATGTTGTTTACACCATATTCTGACCCAGTCAAATTAAAGTCACAAGCAGAACTTGTGACTCATCAGACCAGGCAAAGTTTTTCCAATCTTTATCGTCTAATTTTGGTGAACCCGTGTGAACTGTAGCCTCAGTTTCCTGTTCCCCGGGAACCCAGTGAGACCTTCTGCTTCTCTTTTCTCGTGTCAACATTTGACATGCTGTGCATTCAGAGATGATGTTCTGCATACGTTGGTTGTAACTGTCTCTTTTGTAGGTCATCCTCTCCCTGAAAGTCACTTACATCACCATTCTTCAGCTTTCCTCCCTCAACCAGGAGTTATTATCTACGTCTCTATTTTCATTAAACAAATATAAGTCAGCATGTTAATGAGGGATTTTCTGAGGAGCTGACAGACGCAGGTTGTCATAATTGGAGGAAAATCAGGCATAGCTCAGAGCTTCCACAGAGTTTAAGTGGTTGTTATTCTGTCCCCCAATTTACAAGTAAAATTTTAATAATGCTGCTTAAAGACCCGCATCTAATTTATTCATATCCATTTTTTCATGGACCACTTAGTTTCTGGACTTTTACAAAAACAGCAGGATCTTTGACGAAATACTAAATTTACTCTTTCAAGCAGAAAAATAAATTTTATATATATATATATATATATATATATATATATATATATATATATATATATATATATATATGCTTACTAAAGGATTTCAGTTTTGAAGTCAGGTGCATTTTTCATATTTTAACTGAGCTTTCAGCGAGCAAGCAAAAGTTTTCTGATGCTGATACTCACACATATATACTGTTTTATTGAGAAAAAAGTCCTGACATAGCTGCGCGCACACCCACAGGGGAATGATGCTGCTTTCTATGATGACTAATGGGCAGTTTGCTATGGCTATAAAACATGTGTGGGTATACAGGAGGGAGAAATAAAATGGAAAGAAGAGGAGAATAATGGCACGGAAGGAAGGGAAAGAGACGGAACACAAGGTGTGAATAGAGCGCTCGGGATCCTAACAGATATCCCATGCACAGCCATCACGTCTGTAAAGGAAAGAAAAATAGAGCATGCATGGAGCAAACATCACCTCAGACTAAACCTCCACAGTGCAAATTAAACACACCGTGACTCTGGAGACACGGTGAACATTTGACATAAAAAAAAAAACAGCACCGTGAACATATTCATGCACTCCCGTGATGAAGACATTTGGCGTGTTCAAGAGTGTTCGGGTCACAGGAGTGCACTGTTAGCCTTTGTTCTGCTGGGATGTGTGTTTAAGATTCAGAGCTTGTGATCTTTGTGCGGGCCCATGCTGAGCCCTGACGGGGGGGAAAGCGAGCGAGGCATCAAGGCACCAACACAGGCTCCTAATGGATGATGCCGATAACAGATTTCAGCTTTAATTGTTGTGGGATTTAAATAATTTATTGAGCAGACAAAGACGCAAACTCAGCCTCACCCCCATCCCCCACACCGACACACTCTTATGTAGAGAGATCCCCCACCCGCCCACACCCCGCCCCTGCTTAAGATGAGCGCACGCATGTATAAATGTGTAACTGAGAGCTACGTCTTTATGTGCCATCAAACAGATAATGTGACAGAAATAAACTGTTTACATGCGGTCTAGCCCTCTGCTGCAAATCCGCAACGTAAATGATGATCAGGGAAATGTGGTTTGTAAAAATGAGGCTGAGGATGTCGTTGCCAGGAACACAAACAGATCCATTTAAGACCTTTAATCTATTACTTTTAGTTTGTTAAGTAGTCTAAATCATGCACCTATTCACACAAAATCAGCCAAATCATGCACCTTGTATTGTGTACCCTGCCCCCTCCTTCTTGTTGCCAGAACATCAGATCCAGTGGGGTGGTTTGCAGTGCCTGAATGTTGGCATCAGATTTTCTGGGTTGTGTTTGTCAGGCGTGCACCAGCGCATCCCGCAGATGCTTGAACAAATGCGGGATCTGGGATTTTACAGGCTGAGTCACTGCTTTTTCCTCTTTGTCATTTTCCTTTTGCTGTTCCTGATATTTTGGGGGGATGTAAATGGAAAATCCACCCCTCTCTCCCTCTGGAGGAGAGTGCAGTTGCCATGACGAGGTGTGCTCGATCTGCATCAATGTTCCAGCCTAAGATCAACATGCATCCAGGGAAACGCTGCATTATAACGAGAAGATCAATCACCTGTCACTTTTAATAATGTGGCTCGTTGTTGTATTTGTGCTGTGTCTTGCACGTGAGAGTATCTGTGCAGCCCAGATGTGCACTTGCAACAGGGACAGTACAAACAGGCAACCACAGCTTTCGCTCATTTTCTGTCTCATTCAGCGTCTGCCTCTCAGCTCATTGCTTTTATAAATAGTCTGCTTATCCTCAGCTGTAATTGAAGAGAGTCTTCTTGGCCCTGCTGCCGCAGCAACATCTGTCTAAGAGCTGGCGTACGGCTGTCAATCAGCCCTGGAGGAGATTTTGGAGGCAAAGCCACAGACGCTTCGCTTACAGCCCACGGTGTTTCATAGCCAACCTAGAACAGCCATTTACATAGCAATCACATCTCCCTCTACATTTTAATGTCAGCCAACCCCCCGCTCCATCAAACACTCACACACACTGAACCAGTGGAAACATAAGAGCACTGACGTAGCTTCAGTTGGGAAATTGTTGTTCTAAAAAGCCTTATTCAACTTCATTAAATGGCCCTTTGCAAAGGTAAAAAGTGACTGAAGCAGCGAGAAGCAATGAGTCCATCACATCAAAACTTCAGCCTTCCTTTAAAGCATTTTTGTTGTGAGTTGCTCTGGGCAAAGACATCTGCTGTGGCAACCCCGTCCAATCTCCTGAGGTGAGCCATGCACGCACACATAAACGAAGTTTCCGCGTGGTCTAAAATTCCTCTCACGATCTGTGTCGCCGAGCACTGCGGTGGCGCTGGGATGAAAAAGAGCACTAAAAGGCTTGATTGGCAGGACTAATGTTTGTGCGTGTGAGCGAGTGGATTGGCAGAAGTGTTGGGGTACCAGGCTTTTCACTGCTTTCACACAGGCTTTTCAAAAGGACCTTCTTAATAAACTCAACACCCAAAAACACACAAACACAATAAGATACCGAAAAACAGCAAATTTAACCACATATAGCGACACATAAGCATACAGGCACTGCTGTCATCAAATGGACTCAATGTATGGATTTGACATTTAACCCAGTAATAAAAGGACACATAAGGACACACAAAGGACGGCACATGTGCTGTGTCAGGAGTCTGTAATGAGCATGGGGGAGTGCTGAGGAAGGATAAGTGCACAAGAGAAAGCATGAGGGGGGAGGCAGGGAGATGGAAAGGTGTGTAAGAGAAATAAGGATGTGAAAAGGCAAAAGAAAAAGAAAAAGAAGAAAAAACTGAGGAGGGGTTGTTCTCTTTGGGGAAAGCTGCAGCTGCTTTCACCTGCCCACCACTCCCCACCCCTGCCTCCCACTGAGGCCTCATTACAGGTCTCCAGGCTATAATTCATTCACTCTCCAATCACTTATCAGGCTTGCAGTTCCACCAGCAGACTCCCTGGGACCCCTGCTCTTATTGCAGAGGGAATACTGATGCTCACAAACAAGAGCCGCCCCGGACTGCCAAGACTGAAATTCCTTTTAACCCATGTAAGAAATGAGAGGGGGGGATGTCTTTATCCACATTAGCCTGTGATATTTATTCCAATGCATGTACTAATATATATTTCAAAGTGCATAATTCTGCCCTATTTGAAAACTTTAAAGAAAAAGAAAAGGCAAAGTAAAGTTTTCATGCAAATCTGTAAGTTTCTTTTTAAACCAGTTAAAAAACAGTTACATAACTTCCTTGGTAGAGGTAATAAACAAGGATGGAAAGCTATACAGTATTCCCACTTTCTTGGCATCATTGCGCACTTAGGTCTATAGCACGCAACATACAGGACAACCAGAGCTGACTCCTGAATTATGCAGAGACTGCAGGAACTAAGGAGAACATGCAAAGCTCTATCTGTGACAGCCGTGTCATGTAGAGAGAGGATAATGGAGACAAAGAGACTTTGGAGACCTGTACACTTGGGAGTGAGTAGTAATAACTACTAAGGTATATCCCCCCAAAAATGTGCATCAATTTAATACACCCTGTCATTTTATGTGTTTGCATTTTCTGTCTGTATTTGGTGGTAATGTTGGTCTCCATCTACACATCGGATTTTGTAGGCTGGTAAATTTTGTTAAGCAGTTCATCTCCTGACAGTAAACCGCACTTCAGCGTGAAAGAATAAAATGGGTAAGCTATCTGAGACAATAGTCTTTGGTGAGGCATTAGTATCTTTTCCTGCTGGGAGAACAACAGTCTACCTCCTGTTTCTGTCTTCAACAAGAGCCGGCTCCAGGATCTCTCTTTGTCTTCACTAATCCTCCACACTGAGTGAGATGGCACAGCATAGGAGAGGGGGAATGAAAGGGTGGGAGAGGCAGGCTGGGGGATAAATAATGTGAATATGGAGAGAAACGATGATAAACCAAGAGGATGCTTGGGTATCTGCAACACAAGCCCTGTCCTTTAAATGGCAGCTTAGCGTAGACACGATAGCGTCAGCTGGTCAATCAGTCCAGACTGATAAATTCCAACAATTACCGGACGCCTTACTGTGATATGCTGTGATATTACAGCCATTCATCTTCCCAAAAGCATGAACCCTAATGATGAATGGAGCTGACATTTACTCTTTTTATACTAAACTGAAAATAACTGCATAAGTCAAACTGACTCAGAACCAAGTAAACCTTCAATACAAGGACTGCAGATGTTTCCAGCTACCACTCACGCTGACTTTGTATGAGAAAAACATCCAAATGTCCGCCCTAAATAGAAGAATTTATTACAGCAACCAAAACCACTGCTTTAAAGCACAACAGAGAAAACAAGTATTGCTTTCCAAAGACTCGATCTTCCTCACTCTTCTCACAAATTCACACAGAAGCTCTGCAGGACTTCCAAACTGCCTCACCTTCCTCGGCCGCAGCACGCATTACTATTATGTACATCCACGATGCTATTTGTTCTCCTACATTAATCCCGCTCACCTCCAAGCACAGATGCTCGCCGCCTCATAGCCAGAACAGACTGTAAATACACAGTCCTGGATGTGCCAATGAGCCTCTTAGCAAACACAATCTGTAATATACTACCTGTGAGCACTATATTAGCTCATACACACATACACACAAACATAATCCCCAATGTGATAGCTAAAGCTATGAGCTTAAGTGCTTGCATGTATGAGAGAGAGAGAGAGAGAGAGAGAGAGAGACGTTTGACAAGGATCACAGTGAGAAGCTCTGCCTGAGGCAAGAGGAGAGGAGGTTTTTTTTATGAAACTCCTTTCAAGTACCTATCTCTATCATGCGTGCTCTCCGTATCTCTCCCCATCTCCTGCACTTACTCAACCCACCCACAAACTCAAGGGTGCATGAAGGACACCCTCATACCTCCCTCTGTCCTTTTACCTCTTTCCAAACTCATCCATGTCTCCCTTTGCTTCTTTCTTTGTCGCTCTCTCTCTCTCTCACACACACACACACACCCCTCTCAGTGTTTTTCTCATTAACTTTGCCGTAAATCTGATCACGCCTCTCTGTAATAAATTACAGAGCCCGGGAATAGAAAAGGGGAAACCAGGATGGAGGTGGAAAAGGAGAAAAGCTGGTTGTAGCAACATCGGGATGGAGAGATCTGATTTGTGGCTGGATGATAGACTATTCTGGAACGGGACATGAGAGATCATTAAATTATACAAATGTGAAGATGTAAGGATGAGCAATAATTGCATACATGCAGGCACATGCACAGTACAGAGACACAGAGCAGTAATTCCCAAGCTACTCGATGCCTACTCACATTTTATCGATCAAGCGGCAAATGCCACACAATCCACTGAAAATCACGCAAAGTCTCAATGGCACTTTGATGCACTTATTTGTTCTCGGAGTGAACAAGAGATCATTGTCGGGTAAAAAAAAAATACTCTGAGACCCACCAGCTACTCCCACTGAGCTTCTCCAGCATAAGTAGGAAGGAGATATTTTAAAAGTTTAGAGTTCTAGAAGTAAAATCAGACACTGTTAGATAACTGGCATTTTAAAATGCTGCCAAAACTTAGATGGGCAAATCTTCCAGCTGAATCATCAATACAAAGAACAACATTTTAGGAAAATATCTCTCTTTAGTATGGAAAAAAGGTAAAAACTTCATGTTTTGTTCATTTACAGCTACTCTGAGTGTCCGAGGCCCAGGAGTAACTACCATGCCATGTTTTGCCACTCAGTTTAAAAGTTAAATCAATAATAAGTTTGGACAATTCTACCTCAGTTATACCCGGTGGAGTTTTGGACCATTAATAACATTGGAGGAGAGTTTTAATTAGTTTTGTCTCCATGGTGGACATCCTGGACTTCCAGGTCACGAGGAGGGGGGGGACATTTGCACTAGCAATGTTACCAGAACAGATACTTATGATGCCTTCCAGGATCTTTCTATGTCAAAATGATGAAAACAAGACTTTGGGTTTTTCTATTAGTAGGTACCAAGTTAGAATATGCCTACTTTATCTAACAAAGAAAACAACAACAAGAAGAAGGCAAAGAACATGCACCTGCCAACACAGCCCTGCTCCAACCCATCAATAACAAAGGCAGGACTTTCTTACTGATGCTATCATGGTTTTCAGACAAGGGAGGAAATACTTTCAATTCAGTGACACACAAAAAAGACAGCGCCTAAAGAATTTAAGGTGGGTGAATTTAAACTCAAAATCACACAGCATTCAAAACAATATCCTTCTAGGGTTATCCTGAAATATACTTTACCATTTTGTTTGACACAGCTGTGGTGAAATCTTTGCTCAATCAGCTAAGCTAATGTTGTGTTAGCTTAAGCTAGCATAATGTAACTAATGTTATACCTTACAGTAACTCCAGCAGGCTACTCAGCAACCAACGTCGCTTATACAAAATATTTTATGTTTTAACAACAACAACCTGCCATCTCTCTGTTAGTGACTTAAAACAAACTTCTGCACGGGATAATCATTTCGTTTTGTTAGCTTTGGTATCTTATTCTTGGATGGTATTAGACCACCAGTTTAGCTCACTGGGTGGAGCAGGTGGCACATATATCGAGGGAGTTTACTGTGCATCTTCCCTCTGATCTTTCTTCTCTTGGCTAAAAATATATATTAAAAACATTTGCAAAAGAGTTGTAAAGAAATGTATGAGACATAATTTTTTAAAAAGTTAGCTTGTTTGAACTTGGCTGAGCTCCCCTTCAAGAGGATCTTCTCAGATAAATCTAGACCACCTTCAGAGCTGTGGTTATTTTTAGAAGGCTCTGTGGTTGTCTCATTATGAGCACTTACTCTGTCCCTGTGATTTCAACAAGCTCCTAAAACATGCGCAGATCTTAGCTCACCACTCACCCTGCTCATCGGATTTACTTCACTGGGACCTTTTCTTCTTTTCTTAAAAAATCAAACTGAAGGATCACAGTTATTTATGCATTATTATTATTATTATTATTATTATTATTATTATTACTATTTATCTCCTCATATACAAGGTCTTGAATAATCAGGCCCCATTTTATCTGACCTCACAGTACCATATTGAACCAATAGAGCATTTTGTTCCCAGACTGTAGGCTTACTTGTGGTTTCAAAGGTTATTAAAAGTAGAATTGGAGGCAGAGCCTTCAGCTTTCAAGCTCCCAGTTTGGATTCAGGAGATAGACACGCTCTCTAATTATAAGATCAGGGTTGAAACTTTCCTTTTTGATAAAGCATATAGTTTTGGTTGGATCAGGTGATCCTGAATTCTCCCTTAGTTATGCTGGAATAGGCGCAGGCTGCTGGGGGCTTCCCATGACGCACTGAGTGTTTCTTCATCACTCAACTCTTTTCACTCACTGTGACTGTATTTAATCATTAGTTAGAAATCTCTGGCTCTCTTCCAGTGTGCCTTCTGTCCTTGCATCTGTCGCCAAGTCCTTGCTTATAGGGAGTCATCTGATCGTTGGGGTTCTCTCTGTATTACTGCTGGGTGTTTAACTTACAATATAAATCACTTTGCAACCCAATATCACAGCAAAGTCCCAAATCTCTTTCACAGGACAGACCGCGCCAAAGTACAACAGAGATTCAGCACATACTACAAAGGCACAAGTGCTGACACCTGTAACTTATGATCAAACCTCTTACCATCACAACAAAAGGATGCATGATTGGAATTATTTGCAAAAACAGATTTGCAAAAATGTGTGAAAGAAACAGCATTCAACACATTTGTCAAGCCTCGATTAAATTTATTTGCAAAAAAATAAAAGATAGTAAACTGGTTTGTTCAGGTTTATTGGCTAATAATCTCCCTCACATCGGCACAGAAGACACCTGGGGCCAGAGGTTTTACTAAATGGGGCAAACCAGCATGTGGACACAATCCCCAAATAGCGCTCATAGGTGTGTGTACAAACATTGTGCTGTTGTCTAAACACAGGCACAGTGAGTTTATTTCAATATCAAGTGCAAAAACATGAAAAAAACATCCTTTACTTGGCATTAAAATTTCCATAAATAACAGTAAATTGTTGCAAACATTAATAAATCAGTCTGTTTAAGTTCAAATATCAAATTTAGTATTCAATTTAAAATCACCAATAAAAGTGGGTGAAAATAAACCAAAGCATGAGCACGTCATGTACCTTTCTCTCTTTGTATTATTCTTCCTAATTTTCCCCCCTTTATGTATTGATCCTCTCTCATTCTGTCTAAGCACCATTCCTTTCAATCCTTTTTAGTTATCTCTCATTAAGGCCGCACTTTACGTGCCTCTTCTGCACCTGAGACCCAGCGAGACGATACACACAAAGACTCTGCAGCTTTTATGAGTTCATGTCTTATTGCTCTTCACATACACAATCCTGCTGATGTACAGATGCACCAACGTGTAGTCACTCATTCATCAAACCACTGAACCATGGGATGTTTGGTTAGCTTCCTGCCTAACACATTTATCTGGAAGGACTCTGTGGTTATACTGGAGCACTGTTGCCTCCAGCCCCCCCCCTCCCCACCAACACTGCCCTCCCTGGTGCACACTGCCTTCACACAGATGAATAATGCATTTAGCACTGCCTGTAATTGACCTCTCGCATTAGCATAAAGAATTTGTCTGAATGCAGAAAAAGCAGACTTGACACAGTTGTAGAAATAACAAAACTAGCAGAGTGTCTGTCAGTGTCAACAAAGAGCAGGAGAAGCCCTCGGCTCTTGAAGCTGCTGCAGCCGCTTATTTCATAACACAGGCGAGGTTACGAAACACTCCAGTCCCAGCTGGATGTACGAAGCTCTCCTCTCCTGTCTGCACTCACATATTTTCATACGTACATATTCTGCATGCTGCACAAATACTAAATGATTCAGATATGTTCAGTGTCTTCAGTTTTTCTCTATTTTTGTCACACAAACATAAACACACAGTAACCATACACACTAGCACAGCCAGGCTGGTATTGGCTGCTGGTAGTCATACACTATGTTGTGACAGCTCTGCAGATTTGTTGACGATACAGTAATTATAATGTTTGATATCAGAAAAAGATGTTGGGAAGTGTCTACAATTTTAGAACACAATCAGGTAGGAAGATGACTTTATATTTATTTATGCAGTCATAATGTCATCATATACTGCTGGTTTATTCATAATCTTCTTCATTAGGAATACCATCGCTTTATGGGTCACTACAGCAGATCATCCATCTCCACTTCACCGCATCCCCTACATCTATGAGTCACTTCTCTCACCTGCGCACTTTCATCCTAAAACTCCATCCACACTTTTCTCTTCCTTTATCTTCAGCCAACACTACAACAATTTCCACCTGCACCCTCCTGGCCCCCGATCGATCTGGTTGGAAAATCTCATTCTGGTTGATCTCCATGTTTCCTGACGCAAACCTCCCCATTTGATCCCTGGCTGCCAAAATGCTTCCTTGGGCAAGATACTGAAGCCCAGATTGCTCCTGATGCGTTCATGAGTGTAAATGCATCTGAATGTTACGTAGAAAGCACTTAAACGTTAAAAAAGTCCTTGTTTGAATTTGTGTAAATGGCGGAATAAGATACGCTGTCTAAAGCAGCACTCAGATAGAGTAGAAAAGCGCTGTATAAGTAGGTTTATCATTTCAAAATTACATCTTCTCCATCTGCATATTGTTTTTCTTTACATTTCCAAAGCCAGAATCAGATTTTGCCTAACCCGAGTGCTTAAAAGTTAGTAAAAACAATCCTGAGGGTGGGCAATTCATTTTCCCAAAGGGGCCATATGAGAGCGTCACCAACAAGTTTATAAAGTGATCAAACTAATATCAAGCAGAACTGAGTTCAGCTTCTTGGTGTGGCCCTCCACAACAGTCCCAGGGCCTCATGTAGACCCCTGGGAAAATTAATTACCCACCCCTGATTTTTTTTTCACCTCCATACCTGCAACACTGTGTTATAAGACTTTTCTTGCAGGTGTGTAACCCCCTTGCTGGCGAAATGTTTCCACAGACACACACATAAACATCTGCTAATGTGCTGAAAACCACCTTTGTGGAGAAACTGCAGTACTGTAGGTTTGTTTCCAGGACCACATTTTCCGCGATGCGTCAGACACACACACTAACATGCTAACATAGAGTCATATTTTAATTCTGCCAACTTATTCATCAATAAATAAACTTTTTTTTTTTTTTTTTTTTGGGGGGGGGGGGGGGGGGTTAATAATCTCTAATCAGTTTATTTTGTTGCATACATTTGCCAACTTGTGATACATGTCCATGAATAATGTTAGATTTATAGTTGTCGTAAAAATGAGCAAATATGAATGACACAAAATAACCAAACATCAAACTTTATACTGTAGCCACTGGACTAAAACAGAGTTGGTGCATGTGTCGGGGTCATGCGTAGAAGTGTAAACATATATCGCTTAAATGTCCTTCTTCACGTGATGGACGACGAAAGAAGCCATCTTGTGCACACTCCCCTTTTAATGTTATAGCGACATCTATTATTCAGCAAGAGCAGGTGGGAGGGGTGGGGTAAGAGGTAGCAGGGGTAGGGCTGTGTGGAGGGTGGGTGTGGGGCAATCAAGGGTGACGATTTGTGTGTGTGTGTTGGAGATGAGGATGATTGAAAAAAGAGAGACAACCCCCAACCCTTTTCACATTTTCAGCTTACTCTTGTCCCATGAATGGAAAATTGCAGGCAGTTGCTGAGATGCAGGAGTGGAGGAAGACAAAGACCGAGAAAGGGTATAAAGACCTCATGACCCACCAACCCCCCTCCTGACTTCCTCTCTATACACTGCCACAGTTCAGATGGGTGGCTTGTGTCAATACGGCATGTTACTGATGAAAGCATCAAAGACTAAAGCACACACAATTATGTATTTAGTTCATGTGAGCACAGAAGAGAGGGGCATTTCTTCTCTAAACAAAATGTTTAGATCCAGGTTCTGTGACAGGAAACACATTTTCAAGCCTTTTTGCAGAGTGCACAATGGGATCCTGGTCATGATTACGAACACGATCAATGCATGACAGGATAGATGGATGGATGATCAGTCCCATCTGAAAACATACCGCTCAGCCACAACAACATCGCTCACTTTATATAGTGTTGGTCTCTATCATTAAAAACAAAACAAACAAAAAAATACAGCCCACCAGAGCACAGACACAGGTCTGTTGTAGGGTGTAACACCGGGATGTGGGTTGCGTTTTGGGTCTGGAGGGTTGCCAGGAGGGGTCTCTGTGGATCAGTCTTTGTTTCAGCCGATTCCACAGATGGACATCTCGCCTGGGATGTTGAGAGTTTGAGGCCTGCTCTGCGTCTTGCACTCTTAGAGGTGCTGGCTGAGACTGCTACCATCAGTGAGTATCACTGCTATGAGGTAGGGTGAGCACTTGATCATGTTTAGATGGTTGGTGTGACCCAAAAGAACATTGTATTGTAACAAGATGAAGGTTATTATTGTTGTGGTTGATCAGTGTATACTGTGTGTGTAATAAAACTGAGGTGAAAACATCAGCTGGTATTTATCAGTGATGTGATGAATGTAGGCAGAAAGTCAGGGGACCACCAAAAGCAAGGGAGAGGTTCACAAATGTCATGAATCTAGAATTTGTCAGGACATTAAACTAAAGATAAAAGCAACACAGTCACCTACAGAGCAACTCATCTCACATGGCATCTCCAATCATGCTTTTTTCCATCTGACATTAAGAGGACTGTCATGGGCTGGGTCGTGTGACCCAGTGTTTGAGTTTTACGTATTTTTGTATCCATTTTTGATCTAGTTAATTTCTAGGTGGCTATTTAGTCCTTCATTTCTTAGTTGTTTCTGTCATCTCCCCCTGTACTCAGTCTCCCTGATTCGTGCGTCTACCTGTCATGTTTCATGTCTGTGTGGTTATGTTAAGTTCATGTCATGATTTATCTTCATGTCTCTGGGTTTCCTGTTTTATTTTGAAAGAGTCTGGTGTTCTTTGTTCACTGCATTTAGGTTTACTCTCCCCTGTGCTGTAATTATGCTTCATTCTAGTCAGCTGTGTCCTCATGTGTCTCCACTTCCCCTGATCACCTCATGTGTGTATTTAGTCCTCAGTCTTGCTGTGTTCAGTGTCGCGTCGTCTGTGTTCTCACCTCCATGTTTTCACGGTCAGTCTTTGCAGTGATCATCATAGTCTCTGAGACTTCTTAGTTTGTCACAGTATTAGTTTTCCCAGTTTAGTTATAGTCTAGTTTAGTCACGCTATCCCTGCTTTGTTTGTACACTTTGTCTTCAGCCATAATAAAGGCTCACTTTCTGTTAAGTTCACTCCCGTCTACTCACTTGTGTACGCACCTGGGTCAATCACACACACCACCGCACGGCCTGTCTCCGCAGACCGTGACAAGGACTACACTAAAAAAAATACATATAGTATCCAACATGTGTCTAAAAAGCATAAGGCATATGATTTTATAACAAAACACCCACGCTCCTCTATTATTCACAGTCTATGAGCAAAGCATTAACTCCAGGCACAGAAAGAAAAACGATGATAATAACATGTAATGTAGCACTCGAGACACAGTCGACAGTGAAAACTGGGAAGAAAAAAAAAAAACCCACCACTCTTGATTGCTCATGGCAACAGCTAAACACAGAAAAATGCACAGCACTCATTGATCAAACTGAGAGAACGAGGCTTTGTTACAGGGAGCCAAAAAACAGTGTTGGCTCATTCAGCTAAAAAAGCTCCCACTCCTGCACCCACTCACATATCAACTGGGTTTATTCTGTCTGGGATGAAAGCTATCTGTAAACAAAATCAGTGTGGCTGTCATGCAGGGGATCAGTTCACAGAGGAGTGACAGTAGACAGGGGGGAGACGAGAGTTGGAAGAGGAGGTCTCAGGTGAGACGGAGGAAAACTGAAGCTCTTCCTTCATGAATGAAGACAGCTGGCACTGGGACAAAGATGCAAACATGCATAGCAACAACTTATTTCTTGTTCCACCAACAGCTTAAAAACTCAAAGACATTCAATTGAAATAAAATTCTTAATCATCAATAAGAATTTGAAATTTTTACAAATCAATTATCGATTAAGTGTCCTCACTGTTCTTTTTAAAATAACGTTATCATAAAAAATCATCATGAATTTAAAACATTTGCAGCTAAGAGTTTGCAAAAGTTCACCTTCACAAAGCAGGAAATTCAAATAGGAAATGTTAAATGTTTTTATTCCGAACGTGATTAAAGTAATTAAGCGATTATCAGTTAATTTATATTTTTAATACATTCTAATATGTTCCCTAAAAAGTCATTTCATTTCTGTCGAAGGATAAAAAAAGACAGCGTGATGCTCGATCATACTGATCTCAGTCTCTTACTATTATTGGGTGTAACAGATCTGGAACAGCTGCACACAGCTGTACGGCTCTCTGTGTGGATCAGCCAGTTATCTCCGTACAGGAAGTCTGGATCGGCTCTCTGAGGTTCAGATTCTAAGGGGCATACCCCAACAGGCAATGCAGAACCTGACTGAAGGTGAGGGTGAGGAGACTCGCCTACCTCTAACTGGCTGCATCCAAATAATTTATCCTGCTAATAATGTGAACTCCCTTCTTCCAATGTTGCTCTCAGCCCTACAGGCCCTGAACCTTCCTAAACACCCCTCTTTTATACTCATTTATTCATATGCGTACTTTTTTATAGCACTCCATGTTAATCTAATCATAAGAAGGCTCGATGCTGAGTCCTTTAGCGCTAAACCGGAGGATCTGACACCTTTCGTATCTCTCTCCACTCCTGCTGAAATCACTCTTGATGCACATGACTCCAACTGTGTCATGTTTACTTCCTGTTTGTCACCGTTGTTCCTTCAAACTGCAAACCGCCTGTTCGTGTCATTATTGCGTTTTTCTCTTTTCACTTATTTCGTTACCTGTATAACACTGCCTGTATAGAGAAGGATAGCAGTCTGCATTAAATGGTGCAAACATACATGCACGCATAACCGGCCAACATGTCACTCAGGGAGTTGCAGGCTATCCTCTAAACCTGGGAATTCCTCTGATGTAACATTTTACTCAGCAAGAGAGTGACTTCCGCTGTGATGAGTAGGCAGCTTCACTATATGCGCATGCCAAGTTCACAAGCTTTTGGGATAAATGAGACAAACATGGACTGTAAAAGTGGCAGGCTGGAGCCAAAGCAAAACAAGAACAGGGAAAGGTTTAGAGAGGATGACACTAAAATGTGAAAGCTGTGGAAACAGAAGAAGAGCTGGAAAGAGAGAGAGGAGCTTACTTTCCATCAGCACAGCTGTGATCAATATTAGTGTCTGACAGGGCTGTGCTCGAGCCTTTACTGTAAATCACTTCCTATTATGATGGAACCTCTATATCACACACACAACTGACTGGTTTCAAACACGCTAACACACACACACACACTGTATGCATTTATCCACAGAGCAGCCGCTGAGGTACAGTTATGTGCATTCCCTAAAACAGGTAATAAACAGCACTGCAGCACCACAGTGACCTACTTCACTTAAACACTGAAGTCATCACTAGTTTAATGTGCAACATGCACTCGGGGGGATTCATGCTAAACAAGAACAAGAGGCACTGAGAAATACAAGTTTGACACCTGAAGCAGTTATTTCAACAAGCAAGCTCACACTACAGTCTTTTCCTGGAAAATGAGGCAACCTTTGCTTTCACAAGATGCATCCACGTGTTCAGTTTTGTTTGTTTTTTTGCCTCTCCAATTTAGGGATGTGCTGGAACTGGACCGACAAAGAGAGAACATCCACGCCCAATTAAGAATCGCTAATTAATCTAAACCTGTCTTTGGACTGTGCCCAGTAGGCACAGTGACATACAAGCACAGACAAACAAAGCCAGACAGACAGATTTAATAATGAAATACTCACTGATTCAGTTCCACATCCAAAATGAACTTCCGACCAAAAGCATCAACTTGAAAGCTCGCTTGGGCCACATGGTTCACCTAAAAAAGACAGAGAAGAGAAGCTGCACACTGTTTCTAAAGTCCCCGTTATCACATGCATGGTCCAGTTCAGTATCATAGACATGGATAAGTCTCACCTACACTGATGGACGGCTGCATTGTGTATTTATAGCACCGATCAGCTGTAGGAATGAAGTAAGCCAAGTCTGCACACACACATAACCCTAACTGGTCACAGCAAATGCCTGCACCTCCCTGCGCTTGGTTGTGCCGGAGGTTTCTTCCTGCTAAAATTGAGTTTTTCCTTCCCTCTGTCACCAAGTGATTGCTCACTGGGATCAATTGTTTATTGTTGGGGGGGGTTCTATTATTGAAGGGTCTTTACCTTACAATATAGAGCACCTTAAGACAAATGTTGCTGTGATTTCATGCTATATAAATACAGCTGAACAATAAAATTGAATTGAAGTGAATTAAGTTTACCATCAAAAGGGAAAAAAATTCTAACCCTACACCGACTCATTTAATGTTTCTTCACCAGTCATTGCTTCATCTCTAAGTGCATGGACTCTGTTTGATTGATGTGGCTGGAGGAGGGTCTGATTCATTCCAAGTCTTGGACACATATTGTATGGGGTGTGCTCCCTGGGTCAATAATAATAACTCCCCACAGTAATTCCTTTAGGTCCAGTAAAGCCCCAGTGGAGACCTTAAGCATGGCTTACTGTCTCCCTGAGGCTTGGGCTACCTGCTTTACAGACTGGACACTACATGACAACAAAGGAGAGAGAGAGAGAGAGTGTGTGTGTGTGTGTGTGTGTGTGTGTGTGTGTGTGTGTGTGTGTGTGTGTGTGTGTGCGTGTGTGTGTGTGTGCGTGTGTGTGTGCGTGCATGCGTGTAGGCTGTCATTTCAGGAAGTGCCCCTGTGCTCACCCAAGGATAGCCTGATGTCCCCAGTGATCACAGACTCTATTGTCTGCAGGAGCGTGCCTGTGCCGGTCAATGCATATATGAGCAGTTAAGAGGTTGTGTGGGTGTGTGCAAGAGCATGTGCAAATGGCAATTCCACACTTTGATGAAATCTAATCTGGCAGATTGTATCCACGAGGGTAGGAGGTACCAGTAATTGTGGTTAATGAAAGCACATCCCAGCCTGACTTAGCAGGACCAATATGAGGAGACCACTGGTGACTCCTCTCGCATTGATTTCTGAGTCATGGCGAGCCTGATTTTCCACTCGTGATTGTTCAAGAATGACTGTAAGCCTATCATTGCTCTGCAGAGAGGCAGGCAGGAAAACATGCAAACCGACACAGTTAGACTGATTTCACTGGAAGTGTTTGTTTTTTCACCAAAACAACAAGAGCACCTTGCTGAACTCCCCACAGCTCATTCAGTGCTGTTTGTGTCTGCGACTTAAAAATAGGCGATGTGAGAGAAGCCTATAAATAACTCCATGTGTGTCGCACATTTTCAGAACTATCTGACAGATTTGTTTTTAGGCTGTTGATCTAAAAACAGCCAATAACTGATCAAACATTGCGCAAGTGACATCACGAGCATCAGCTCTCTGGAGATTAAAAGACTCGGAGCACAAATCAAATCTCCTCACCCTCCCATCCTCGATCATCTGCATTTGCAATGTACATTTTATGACTTTGATGCTTTAACTTGCTGCCTGTACGCAAGCTCTTTTATGACTATGAGTTGGCACAATATGATATCAGAGTAAAATAAACGCATCTCCTGGGCTGTAAACTCCAGAGAAGGAGAGTGGCTCAGGAAATAATGAGGGTTTAGATCAAAATATGACATATTTTGAGCAAAATCTCTTGTAGAAAACTGTTGTGCTGCTCTGCAGAAACGCTACCTTTGAAATTCAGCTCACAGCAAGCCTGTGCCACAAACCTGCCGTGAGACTAGAATGAGCTTCAAAAGGAAAACATTAAAATGATATCTGACGGCAGATGGTTCAACTTAGCTTGTTTACCCAATGGGCTGCAGCTCAGGCTGAGGTGTGAGAGAGACAAAGGGTTAACACCTCCCTGCCTGATGCCATCTGTAGCCCTCTCCACTCGCTGAGCCCTGAGTAGGCTAGCCTTACTCAAGCCTAAGCCATACAAATTAAAAACACTTAACATGTTTGTACAATGCTAACTGACTCATTCCTTGAAAGGAACCCAGCAGACTGAACTGACTCAGTGAACACAGCTACACTGATTATGACTATTACCGCACTGTACTAGTGATGGTAGGCAGGCAAAGCCAAATGCCTCCAGGCTTTTCCGCAGCTGGTAGTTTTCAATAACAGCTCTCTGAATAATTTTCAAACATTAATAATTTTGTGGGTGATCATGTCCAAAGTGTAATCCAACCATACTCTTTATTACCTGTAAGTCTACAGTGTATTTCTTGGTTCTTGGCGCTAACATCCAAAAACAGGGGCTGCTGCAAGCAATCATATTACATAGTACACAGTATATGCAATCATATACATAGCTGCAGATGCATTTAAATATTTATGTCTTTATTTAAGTAATTTGCCATTTTAGAGACCAGTCCTCTTTCAGAACTGTAGAGTAAATATTAAAATATTCACTTAGCCATACCCAAAAGATCAGCTAACATCAGCAACATATATCAATTTTTCATAACTATGAATAAACACCACCTCCATTTAAAAAAATAATGAGTCCTTAAAGTAGTTATTATCACAGTATTATTATACAAAATACTGAACCGCCCATTTTATTTGCTGACAATAGAGTTTAATGCCCTCTAGTGGACAAAAGAAACAACCCAACCCTATTTCTAAATGACCCATAAGACAGGCCAGAGCGCTTCTAAGACTAAGTCAACAGTGATCGCCGAGCTCGCAGAACATGCTGACGCTGGTATACATGTGACAAGCCAAAGTTTGCTGATCATAGGCTCAATAAGAAAGCTTCTGGTCATTCGTTTTCATGTGTAAGGTGAAAAATGCTGCCTAGTGGGACATTAGGCAGCGTTTTTGAGGTGGTAGGTGAGACAGCTGCTGAGACAACAACCCAGCTGGACGGACGAGATGCAAGCTAAAATATTAATTATCCGGTTTGACCAGGTGACATATAGTCGATCATTTTGAGTGGGGATAAATGAACTCAGAGGTCCTATCGCTAACCTTAGTATTTTAAAGCATTTTATGGGTGTAGGTTGCGGTGGGCCTTTTCTTCTTTTGCTTATGACCCATATAGCACCTCCAGGCGGTGTAATTAGTGTGACCTGCTCGTGTCAAAATGTTGTCAGCGTCCTTTTCTGTATCCCTGCTTGCTAAGTAATGATTCCCCCACCCCCGTGAGGACATGTAGGGAGGGGTTGAATGGATAAAATAGACAACTGTAAACACAGAGGCATCTTTCCACAATCGCACACTCCACCCTCACAACACGAAAGCACCTTGTGTACCTGCGTGGAGTCAGAGCTGGCGCTGGCTTTAATCCTGGTGCTGAGCTCGTCCTGTGTGATCTGGCTGTGGTTGTGCCTGCTGTAGAGCAGGCGGAGAGGCACCGTGTCCTCCTTCCCGACAAACCTGCCCGCATCACGAAGAGCCTTCAAGCTCGACAAGGCGTCTCCTGCACAGAGAGAGAGATAGAGAGAAAGGGGTAAACACCGACTTCATTACGCGCCCCGTTCCTCCGCGCGGAGATCAGCAGTGATAGAAACGCGCGGATCACAAACAGTTATGATTAAAATGTCGATGATTTTCATTTCCTTTTCACACAGTGGAAAAGCTGTGGGTTGCGTGCATGTTTTTAAATGCAGGAAGCATGAAGCAGACGAGGCGTTGATTAACAAATAAACACAGGCCCTTTGATAGTGATTTAACGCTTTGGCTGCGCAATAACAATTCATGCATCATCCAAAATAGCATCAGTTACCATCTCCGGCGTTAGGGCTGCTCTGGTGACCGACGTGCATCAATTCACAGACGCACAAAAGGGAAATCCACCATCGCGGGCGCATCATCAGCACCATCTCCTCCGTCTCTCTCTTTCTGTGTGGCTGAAAATTATAAACAATGCGGTATTCCAGGAGAGGACTCTCGGGGTCCTGCCTTCGCTAAGGGAGCTTGAAGCCGGGGCTGGTCGTCTGGTTAGTGCAGTGTCGCTGATGGGGGGCCATCGGGGGTGCTTAGGAGTCTGAACGCCGAGCGCGTTTGAGCGCACCGAAACCCCGCGGATCAGCAGCGCGGAGAATGCTGGAGGCGAGAGAGAGAGAAACAGAGAGGGCGGGAGGATGGGAGGGAGATCTAGGGACACCTCCTTAAAACACATCAGTGTTCGGCGGCTCACTGCAGAGACGCCTAATGCATAAATATGAGCGGAGGTTGGATGAGGAGAAAATGTGGGCTCGGCCTTCCGCCGACTGGACCTATCTGGGACGACATAAAAGCTCCTCCATGTTAAATCGCTGCAGAAGCGCCATTCCTGCCCAGTCTTGCCTGTTGTTATCATAATGACTCACTCCATCATCTGCCAGGCCTCCAAAAAAGGCATCCTTCACCCCTACCCAGGAAAAAAACAAAAACAAGAAATGAGATAAAATTGTGCAATTTAGAGTAAATGACCATTTTGTCTCTCCAGTCAAGTGATATTTTCTTATTTGTTGATGTTGCTTCTTCATCTTCCTTCAGAGATGAGTTGATCAGGTAAATTTGGAGATCCCAAAGTCGGTTAATGTACAGTAGGCTTCCACATTTATTTGTGCTCATTCAAAACTACCTATAAATATTTACCTACACTTGATAACTCCACACTCAAAAACTGAAGTTAATACATGAGCCAGGATCAGTGACAAACCCATCACACCACAGCGGCCTTTTAGTGTGCGTGGTTTATCCTCTCACTTTTAATACATACCTGTAGACTACTGCCAAAGATACACTTGTTCCCATTTGCTTTGTCGAATCTATGAAAAATATCAAAGATAATAGTTTGACAGAAATAAAATTATATTTTTGCACCAACAACATGACTGCCAAAAGGCTATTGGCTGTCTTGGTAATATAGTAACAAGTAGATATAAAAGTACCAGGCCTAAAAACAAAAAAACAAAAAGCAAAATCTACAACAAGTGAACAGTATCTGAAACCCATGTTCTTAAGAAATAGAAAGAAATAATTCAAAGACCTGACACAGGACCTGAGAGATGTATCTGTACCTATAGTTGATCTGCTGTTATCTGAAGCCTCATTAGAAATGGGCTCAGTGGAAGGGTGGCTGTCAGTCAAGAAGCCATTCTCAAGGAAGGAAAACAGGTGAAAAAGGCTGAGGTATGACAAATTACACAAGACCTGGACTGAAAATCAGTGGTAACAGATGTTGTGTAGTCATGAATTCAAAGTCAAAATTTCTGGCTGTTCAGAAGAGGTCAGGAAAAAAGAACAACAGTGAGTGCCTACAGCCATCTGTGAAACACGGTGGAGGCTCAGTCATGGTGTGGGGCAGAATTTTAGAGTGTGGTTTGGGGGATTTTATCATATTTGATGAATCTTTGAAAACAGAAAAGTACCATCACATTTTGATCCACCATGCAGTACCATCTGGAAAGCATCTGATTGACAACAGCTTATTTTTTAGCATGACAATTATCCCAAACATGGCACCAGTCCAGTAAAAGCAGAAAAAGTCCTAATTTTTAAATTTAGTAAACAGCAGCAGGAAATATTCAATATGTGTGCTCAGTAGGGCCTTACACACTTGAAAAAAAGCAACTTTTTAGTGCCCTCTAATGGACAAACTATATATTTGTGATACTCTTTAAATTTCCTTTATATATAATATATGCTGTATTCCATTATTAGCCAATATTTATACAGGTATGCATGTAAGCCATATTGGTCAGAAATGATGGTTTGTTAAGTATGATGATAAAACAGTGCTAACAGGATGCAACCAGCATGAAAGATGGCCATGTCAGGATTCAGCAGTCGTCAGTATCACTGTGCTTGTACCTCAGAACACATCGATGCTCATTTTCTTAATGCCAGTGGCGCAGACTCCCATTTGACCCGGCGCATCCATTTGAGAGTGGTGAGGGAGAACAAGGGCACTATGCTAATGCACTAAATGCAGGGAAAAGGAAGACGCTGAGCTAATGCATCAGGAGGAGAGGGAGGGGGAAAAAAAAAAAAAAAAAAAAAAAAAAAAGCATGGCGGGGGTCATAAAAAGTGCACTTAGGAAGAATTTTTAAAATGTCACACATAACGCCAAATACCATGCAGACAACCTGCAGGTCATTCACATTACAACACACAGAAAGAGACGCTCGCAGTACAACAGGCATTTATTTGAATTACACATCCACATGTCTTGGAGGATTAAAGATAATTGTCATGACTGAAGCTGCCTTTTATCCATAAGATACTATTTATATTCTACAGTCAGCATTCATGGAAAGAAAATCATGTAAAATGAAAATTGCACCAATTTTTCATAGATTTTTTTTTTCTTCAAATGGCAATAAAACAAAACATAGCTGCTCTGACATTACCGTACCCCATCAGTGTCAAAATACTGAAATGTATTCACAATATTCTTTCACAGAAGACGACCATTTCAAGACAGTTGCTCACTTCCTTTATTAAACACATGCCCGTTCACAGGAGAAGCAGGAGAGCCACACAACCACACACCGTCTTAAAGTCAAGTCAGATGTAGACTGAGCAAAAGGGACTTGGAGCTAACGTTAAGCTGGCACTACATTTCATGTACTCAGCAGATTACTCTGGTCAAAGAAATGTTTTGACTGATTTCACGTACTTTTTACAGGTTCAAGTATGTAAAATACTGACTTGCAGTTGCTGTCCCTTTTAAAAAGGGACTCTTTTGTGTTTTCCCTTATTTAGTTTGTTTTAGGACGGCCAAAGCTTCATATAAAGATGTCACTGTATATGAACATAATGTCAATGAGTAAAAGGTTTAGGCTTCAGACTGTTTTTCCCATTCTTAGCTCCATATGATTTCATAGAGAGAGGCTCTAGTGGGGGGGGGGGGGGGAGACTAGGGCTATATGGTTAGCAATAACAATATTACTAGGGCCACTCTAAGTTTTACAATATATACTACTCTGTAAACAAAATGTTAAAAATCACCATCATCTGATTGAAGAGGGAGAGCTGATGCATTTCTTATCAAACACAAAAGCCAGGACCTTCTATTAACATCTTAAATCTAACAGCCTGTGTAGTCCAGGACACAGGAATTCAAGCTAATCCCTTTAGCTTGTCTATTTGTAGTCCTCGAAGCCATGAAACTCCACATCCATGTCATCACTGGACTGGAAAAGCTTCCAGAGCTTCAATAAAGAGTTATCAGAAACATCGCCAGGCTCTACATGTTCGATGTTTGTGTCCAATTTTCGTCTTTTGTGCTTGTAAACTTTTATCCTCCTCTGAATTTTCTGGACTGGAGAGCAGCTTTCTGTAGGAAGGCATCCTTCTTTCTTTCCAGAGTCATTTTTTCCAGTCACTTTCTTATCAGACTGTTGTTCATTTTCAAAAAAACTGAGGCTTTTTGAGGACAAATTATTCTGTATGTTCATATTATCAACGCGCAAAGTTGAGCTGTTTATATCCTCATGAGGTATCTGGTCCAGCAGGTCATCCTGGCAATCTCTGGTGGGCAAAGAGGGAAGAAATTCACCTCTTGATGGGGCTTCTTCTGACTCAAACTGAGGACTTTGAGGCCGATTAGATTTTTGGGTGCGGGAAGTGTGTGAATTCTGTCTGCACATCCGTTTACGTTCAAGCAACTTGTGCCTGGATCTGTCTGAGTAAGTGTAGCAGTTCCTCTGGTCGCCCTCTCTGTCAATCAATTCAGCAGAGGCAGGCACGGACGCGATTTTTATATCCCGTCTGGAATTTAATTCTTCGTTCACATCAACAGTCCATGGCTCCTCTTCTTGAACCGTCTCTGAAGGATCTCCCTTGTACCTTAGTTCAGGTTTTCTACATGGTCCAGGAGCAATCAGAACACAGGAAACACTGCACTTTGGTCTAATGGGAATCAAAGAAAAAACAAAACAAAACCTTTAATTAGCTAAATGGGATAAAAATATTAAGGAAAAACAATTTACAAGAGATTTAAATTGGGTTTTGTTTTTTGACAAATTTTGGTAAAAAAAAAAACAAACAAAAACCAAACAAACAAAAATTACCTTTTGAGTTTAGCTCCTTTAACGTGCATGAAGTTGTGGTTCAAGGTTGAAATCAATCTGTCCACCAGCAAGTACTCATCACTCTTAGAGAAAGCCCTGTGACTCTCACTCTGCAGATGCTGAACAAAAAAGACAGTTAAATAATGGAGAATTACCGCAGTCCATCCAAGGCCAGTGAGCCTCTACGGCACAAACACCTACATACAAAAAGAGGCATTTGAAGCTCCTGCCACATAACTGTTCACAGTGAATAAAAGCAATTTACTGAGCAACCCATTAGAGCAAAGCAGCCAATGAGCAGTTTTTCCATGATTGTGTTAAACACCAGAGAACACTGATGAGGGACTTGAAACAGATGTACGAACAGACAGGTTTGGTTAGTTTTCTTCTCAGTTAAATACTTTATTTGACACAATTTATCATTAATACATTTCTGTCTATGTCTGCAAGCAATACTGTGCTTAACTGGAATAAAAGTGGTTCATTCTGGACCAGATAACCTGCATTAATGTGATCAAAGTAACAGATCTAAAGTTGTAAATCTGCTTTTTTCCATATACACTACATCTATCACCCAAAACAAAAACTTAATGTTTTCAAGTTTATCAGTTAGTTTCACATTATATTACATGATGTTAGGAAATGCCAACAAAGAAATGTACCACACATCTGCTAGCTAAGCAAATAAAGAACCTTCTATCAGATAATTACTGCAGCAATTAAAACATTTAACCTTAACTAATGTTCTGGTAACCTCTTAAAACCGCTAAAGTAAGAAGACACAGCTCATCAAAGTGGAGAAGATATTACTCTGTTTCAGAAGGTCAAATTATTCAAGAAGCTTATTGTCATGTACACGGCAAAACACAAATGGTTACGCAGAAAAATGAAATTCTTACTTTGCAGTTCTCACAATAAGTAAAACAGTGTTTTGTAACACTTTTAGCTAATGTGTGGCTGTAATCAGAATTACACCCACACATTAGCCTGCATGAAGCTAAGCAAACTACTAAGGAGGATGCTGAAACTACTGAAACTGGGTGAATAACTGTCTGACAAAGTGGTCACCCAAAAAATAAAAATAAATAAATCTTGAATAATCCTGAGATCACTTAAAGATTTGGTGAAATCAAATCATTAAAAAAAATTTAAAAAAAATAAAAAAAATTTGTATTTTAAAGCGCAAGTAAGAGCATTTGCACACATACAATGCAAAGAGAACGCAAGGGATTGAGACTAAACAGCTGTGTAGCCATCCAACCATTTATCATTGAGGTCATCCTGAAAAGCTCTACAGTTTGCAAAAGGAGTATAAATATTAAAGCAATTAAAAAACAAATCTTATAAAAAAGGTCTTATGACCAGATTTATCCTGTTCCAGACAAATGACTTTAAAAGATCCTAGTGAAAAAGTAATGATAATTACAAAAACAAAACAAAAACGTTCTTCTCTTGATTCGAGATATTGGATGAGCTTATCAAAGGATAGCACATGGTGTCATGAAAGTTAAAGGCAGTCCATCAAAATATTAAGAGTGTGACTTTTTTGACTGATAAGTGTAATTAAACAAGGATAATACGCTGTGGGTCCTGTATATATGTGCCATATAAAAAATATGACACATGTCGCAGGTCTAACACACATGCACAAACAATCATTCGCACTCACATTCACATCTATGGGCAATTTAGAGTTACCAGTTAACCTATCCCCACGAAGGCCATGTCCACACTAATATGTTTTCGTTTGATAACGCATCTTTTTCTCTCCGTTTTGGCCGTCCATCTACACTAAAATGGCATTTTTGGTCAAGGAAAACGAAGCGTTTTGAAAACGCTCTCCAAAGCAGATACATTTGAAAACGCAGTTTTTGCGTCGCAGTGTGGACAGCGAACCCGGAGCCTTTTCGAAAACGATGACACATTTTAGTCAGGAATCTGGAGTACCTGGAGAGAACCCACACAAACACGGGGAGAACATGCAAACTCCACACAGAAAGACCCCAGCCTGATGGTGGAATGAATCAGGACCGTCTTGGTGTGAGGCAACAGTGCTAACCACCTTGTTTAGCATTTAAAATGGATTTTGCCATTAGAGTTTTTCAGTCAAAGATTCTCCATTTTGTTTCCAAAAACAAGTTTAAATGAAAATTCATGGATGTTAACCAAACCAAAATCATACCGCCTCATACCAGATCATTCACCAGGGATTATTTATCTCTTAGCATCTGCACAAAGACTTTCAAAATAAGTGCTTGTGTGGAAGTTCTCACATTTAGAAATAGCAGGATTGTAAAAACAGTGTGTGCACTGTGCTGTGTGACAGTTTTACAAACTTACCATCGTAAGCTGGTTGTATTTGATCATACAGCACTCGCAGTAGCCGCCTCGTTTCTTTTCTCTGTTCTTCTTTCGTCCATGAGCTCTCTCCTCACTGACTGAGGCTTTCACACATCTGTTTCCAGAGTAGCCCAGAGGATTAGCAAATAAATAAAAAAAAAGTTTAGTATTTTGATAAACTCTTCATGAGTTCATTTAAGACCTTTTGAGCAGCTCCAGCAGTACCATTTACAATTGCATGGTTCAGAACTTTTCAGACCCACAGCTATGATCAGAGATAGCCTTACACCTATCATGGGCACAATTGTCATGGTATTTTCAGGCTTTTAAGGATTTCCTTGATCATTTTCAGGGTCAAATGATTGAAATACCAGACTTGCCATGACATTCATGCCCATGATGACCTGATATTACTTTTTGATCAATTTACATAAGACACATGGAGAAACTGTGACTGCACTCCATAGCATATTTAAAATGTTTAAGCAGCACTCGGTATAAAATTGGTGGGGTTAAAGTGGCGAGAGATTTTTTAAAAAGGAAGGGGAAATACCTTTGTCCCCGCTGTTTGTTTGCAGGAGGATCCTTCTCCTCAGGACAGAATGGACTACAGGGAGCAGTGGTTTTCAGGTTGAACTCAGGCATGTTTGACATTGTGAGGTAGAGTGGACGGTAGTGCCTGACAAAAGAGAAGGAAACCATTTAAAAAAAAAAAAAAAAAAAAAAAAAAAAAAATCACAGGAACAATTTCATGACAGCAGGTGGATGCTGGGTTCATCTGACTGACTTCTTACCTACTTGAATCCTCAACCTTGATGAAAGGTTTACCAATCCGCCCGCCTGGAATACAAAACATAGATCGTTTATTAGCAAAGCAAGAAGAAGAATACCAGCCTGAAAAGGTCGACTAAAATATACCAGCAAAGCTCAGTAATTTGTCTGGGTGGGGTCTACCTTTGCATTTCTCTAGGCCTTGCTTTGCTGCAGAATCAGCTTTGTCCTGTTAGAAACGACAGAAAAAAGTGAACACTTCCAATGTTAAACAAATAACTTAATATAAAGTTGGACTATTTTTCCTAGTATACACTGGAAATTCTCAACTTACACATAATTTGGCCACAGTGGCTGCAGGAACTGAGCTTTTGATGATCTTTTTTTTCTTATGAACATATGCTATTAAATCTGAAATTGGCACAAATACATTTAGAAAAGTCACAGATGTCAAAGCAGAATGAACTTAATTTCATACAAAGAAGAAAAATTACTTCAACTAAAACAGATACCACACACACAACATACCATCTACATATAGGATTTTCACACCCCACTCCAGGGCATTTGACAGGATCTTGTTTACTTGAATCCTTTCCTAAAAACAAACAAGTGTGTATTAGCAGAGCAATTAAGAGCCCTCAGTAAGTATCATTCATGCTGACAAAACAAACCTGCTCTTTCACTACTCTCTCCACCAGAGACTTCCCTCGGCTTGCAACAAACTGCAAAACAACAACAGATAATGCAAAAGAATATCAATAACTAGAAAAATGATCTACAGGTTCAGAGAAGAAGTGAGATCAATCCCGGTAAAACAGACACATCATGGTGAACTCACCGTGTCGGTTTGTCCTTGAGATCTGCTCTTGATGTCGCCATGGCTGCCAGGCCGGTGTGGGTTTGAGCAAAGATACGGCGAACTCGGTCCAGAGTCTGGGCTAGGAACAGGAGAGTCCTGTCTGAGGCAGTTCACATATCTAGCCTCTCGCTTGTTAGATACCAGATACTTGATGTCCTTACTGAAGAACTTCTCCACAGTCTGAGCGAAAAGATAAAGAATATAAAAATTTTTGAGAAAAACTCAAGAATTATTATTTGTCTATTCGATTCACAGAGTAAACGTGTCCCAGAGCCTTTAAAAGAAAAATATTACTGAATGTCTGGTCATGTTTGTAACCTTACTAAAAATGTTCTAGTCATACTACTTCTGAGTGAAATGTATTCAGTTTTGGCTTATTTCTCCAGTAAGTACTGGAGTATTTGGCTGGACCTCAGGCTTTAATTTTTCATTACGTTAATTCAACAAACATTCAGAGAGTTTGGTCAATAATGACATGAAGGCATCACACAGTTGCTGCAGATTTATCAGCTTCATGTCCGTGAATAAAAACCTTTTCCACCATGTCAAAAAGGTGGTTTATTGGATTGAGATTTTGGTGACTGTGGAGCCCATTTGAGAACAGTGAACTCACTGTCATGTTCAAGAAATCAAATGTAGGCTAGGCACGTTACCCTGCTGAAAGCAGAAGATGGTACAATGTGGACATAAAGAGATGGACATGGTCAGCAAGAAGACTCTGGTCCCAACGTGAGCCAAGAAAATACCCCCTATCCTTACACCAACAACAACAACCTAACCACTGACACAAGGCAGGATGGAGCAATTCTTTCTTGTTGTTTTTTTCTAAATGAGCTTACCATCCAAATGTTAGAACATAAATCAAGACTCATCAGACCAGGCTTCTTTTTCCAGTCTACTGTCATCCAATTTAAGTGATGCTGTGTGAATTGTAGCTTTAATTGTAGGCATGTGATGCTCTTTTTTGTGACAAGAGCGTCACCCAATGTGGTCTTTTGTTGCCATAGCCCATCTGTTTCAAGGTTTGATGTGATGTACATTGTTTGTGGCTATTTGAGTTACTGTTACTGATAGCAGCTTGGAGCAGTCTGGCCATTCTCCTCTGACATGAAGAAAACATTTTTGCCCAGAGACCTGCTGCTCACTGGATATTTTCTGCTTGTGTGGGAAAATCCCATTAGATCAGCAGTTTCTGAAATACTCAGACCAGCCTGTCTGATTAGATATTTGCATGAACGAATAAGTGTACCCAACAGAGTGGCTGGTGTGTATACGCAGCTTCATAGTTCATATGTTAAGCTATGTAAAGCAGTGTGAGAAAATGCAAGTTTCAGCCAGTGAATGTAACCAAATAATGTCTCACCCCTCCAAGCTGTTTGATGTCACTCTCCAAAGTTTCTGCAACTCTGTTTGATGGCAGGTCCAGGTAAAACACTTTTCCAGCAAAAGGCTTGACTTGTGTGGGAACTGATGTACGTTTCGCCTGACTCAGCTTCACCTTGTCACTAGTATGTCCACCTTTTCCTGAATAACATTATAGCACAAGAGAAAGACTTAAATGTTAAACCATTTCACAAGTGATTTTTATCAGACAAGTGAGTTTTACAGCGAGTTTCCCAGACACTGATTAAACATAAACAAAAAGAGAGATTGGATTAGGATCTCCAATGACAAACTTGACGCTTAAAGCACGTTTTATATCAAGTTTATCCTTACTTGAATTAGCAGCTAAGTAAATAAACGAACCTATATCAACTGTTTTAACATTCAAGTCAATCTGGATCAAAACAGCTTATTTTTAAGAAAAGTAACAATCAAATAACTTCACAAAAGATCCATTAGCGTTACATTCGTACGTTACGGTGTTAGCTGTTCGCTAGTTTGGTTAAATCTACGTTTTAAATTTTAAATGCAAAACACGGAAAAAGTCGCGGCTGGTGTAACACGGAAATAAACGCTACAAGTACCTTGCCAGCTGGGTCCTGGAAGCCTCTGACTGCGTTTTGTCTTCATTTTATTCTCGTTCATCGAGAAAAGGCTGCTTTTCTTCTCCCCTCGTCTTGAGTTAACATACTCCACAAAGGCCTCGTCAGTCCTCTGTGTGTAAACAAAAGAAAACGCATATTTGAAAAATTGGACGTAAAATGCAAGGAAACAATCATCTATTACACAGTAATGCGTAAACAAAATGTAACATTAACGTTAGCTGAAGCAGAGTGCTGTCCCCATGTTAATCAATTTTAATGGTCTTAAGTGTAAACTTAACGTACGTTGACAGCCTCCCTCCACAGCGGACACACAGCTTCGCCGATTAGCCTCTTTGCTCACATTTTTATGCAAGTAAATGTCGAAAAACGTCCCTAAACTTCTGTCGGCAGATTTGTTTCTCACAGAATATCCACGGTTATACGGGTTTACAGCTCCTCATCCAGAAATAATAAACTTTAACAATGCCGTTTGCTTAACGTCCCTTTCCCGCTTTAAATCCGGTGTCGGAGTCGGAGACGGTGTATGTTGCCATGTTTGACGCTTTCCAACTTCGTAACCGTTTCCACGTTAAAGGCGCTATGTTATTGAGTTAGTTTTTAAATTGAACAAATGTAATATTATTTATCTGAAGCTTTGTCTTTTATGAACGTTACAGCCGTCCAATTATCGATAGCTTCAAAAACAGAGGTGTTGATATGAAACGGAATACTATCCAAACCTGGCAACGCAAAAAATACGTAAACATATTCTTGATGCTTGGATGTGGCGTTTCCCCACTATTATCAAACTAAAGTAAATTATACGAAGACAATTATATCAGTACATTTTATCATTTACAATAACTTTAATGTAGTATACATGCATGTTTAGTGTCATTTTATCTGAAGTTACAAAAAATAAATACAATTATTAAAGTCAAGGAATGTGCTCAGCTGGAAATTAAATTATGTCATCACGCGCTGTTTGCGTCAGGAACTACCCTGCTGCAATTTCACACGTGTTTATGCTTCCAAAGACTTTAGGACAGCAGGAACTGGCATAGTAGGAGGATAGTTTAAACCCCGAGAGGAATGTGCGTGTTCACGAAAGACGTCGCTGATTCTGACTGACTTTAGTAGGTAGGTAAGGAGTTAGCTGTGCTAGTTAGCTTGCTAAAGTTAGCCAGAGACCTGTCATGTAATTTTTTTTAGGGATCGTAGCCTTGTCATGATTTATTGTGTGAATATTAAATAG
Organism: Neolamprologus brichardi; assembly: GCF_056152115.1. Taxonomy (NCBI): domain Eukaryota; kingdom Metazoa; phylum Chordata; class Actinopteri; order Cichliformes; family Cichlidae; genus Neolamprologus; species Neolamprologus brichardi. Next base: position 15,523,302 of record NC_142114.1, on the reverse strand, counting down.
GAGCCGTATTAAAAGCAATCAAATGTTTGTCTGTTTGTTTGTTTGTTTTCTATGAAGACAGGATGAATAATGAAAGTCCTGCTCCTCCTGCCACCGGCGCCATTACTCCCCTCCAACAGATGGTGGCGTCCTGCTCCGGTGCTATCCTTACGTCGCTGTTTGGTGAGGCACCTACACTTCAGCTCATTACATTACAATAAGCATGCCTTTGTTTAATAACTAACACTCAGCTGGTGGTTTATGAGGTACAACTTGTTATTGTGTTATAAAATTATTTTGATCAATCGGAGGTTTGGAGAAGTTTCCTGAACTGCTGCTTTGTTTGTTTGTTCTCTGATTAAATGAAAATTGTGACAAACATCCTGAACACAGGCACTCATGTTGAGTTGCTTTTTTTTTTTTTTTTTTACAGTTACACCTCTGGATGTTGTGAAGATCAGGCTACAAGCACAGAAAAATCCCTTTCCCAAAGGTGAAATGAATTTACACTGTGTTGACTGACTGTATTTTTGTTTTGTTTTTTAAATTCTGTTACATATATCAGACCGTGATACTGCGCATGCAAAAACAAGCATTATTGTGGGTCCATTATATACTAAACCAGGGGAGTCAAACTAATTTTCGTTAAGGGCAGTATAAACTGTCACTTTATAAACTTTATAACCTACACGAATCAGGAGTGGGATTAGGAAGCAGCTAGAAGAGAGCCTGGAGAAGTGGAGGCATGAAAGTCAGAATACATGTGTGTGAATGGAAGGGAGACAGTGTAACAGTGAAGGTGGATGAGTTTAATACCTGCAATGAAACATCCAAAGCGCCAAAACTGCTTTTATATTTCCATACATTTTCATACCCTTGTTGTACTGCTAGCTTCACATTACCACACTAGAAACAGCAGTGAATTTTACTCAATAATTGGTTTAGCCAGTAACAACTTCATCGAAATGTTCGCATTTTGCTGACCTGAACATCCAGCTGGCCTGCGTTTGATGTCACTGTATTAAATGTTAATGTTAATATTTTTCAGGCAAATGCTTTGTCTACTGCAATGGACTTATGGACCACATATGTATATGTGAAAATGGGAATTCCAAGGCCTGGTACAAAGCTCCAGGTCACTTTAGTGGCACGCTGGTAAAATTTTACATCCACATTACAGTTTACCACTATAATTACCTCCCGCCATGTTTTTTGGTACCGTTTGTGTGTAGGGCTGTGCGATATGACCAAAATCTCATATCCCGATATAAGAATTCTATCGCCAGATAACGATATAAATCACAAAAATGTAACATTTTCTGTAAATTCTGTGAATTTCGGGCAGCTCGACTTGCGGGAAGTGTTTCCAGCTGCGCGTCATGTAGCTGGAGTCGAGTGTTTTAACCAATGCATGAAACGATACATTTTTAGACATAAGTTGTAAAGGCCGCCGTTTCCTTTGTGAGTATATATTACATGGCGTGCTGCGGGGAAAAGCCTGTTCTAACGTTTGAGTCTAAGGTTTATTTTTTTAGCACCTGGCAGCTCTTTTTTAATTCTCATCCGTAAATAATCTGCTCTTTCACGTCATTCAGTTTATTTTGAAAAGTCTCAACAGGATCTTGAGCTTTATTGTGAAAGGTTTATGTGGAACATAAACAAGCGGACACGCGATGGTGTTACCATCGTTGTTGCTAACCACAACTAAAAACGGGCGCTAGTCCATCTGTAGTGTGGTTATATAAAATATAAGAGAAAGAGAGAACTTTAAGAAATTAATATAGCCACTATAGTGACTCTTCTGCCCTCAGCTGAATGTCTCTATCAAGCTTATGCAGAGAGCTAAACATTAAATGGCTTCAGTAAACACTCAGGAGACCGTGTGGCATTCTTCAGAGCTTTACTGATCCTTATTTTTCTTTTTTTAAAACTGTAATAACAGAAACAGAATACAGTGTATTCACTCTCCATACAAATACACAAAGATTACATTAAATATTGTTGACTTGTGTAAACAGTCACTACACAATCTTAGTATCAACACATGTCAAGAGATACAGCTAACACCACATGCTGGTATGCTTCATGTTAGCAGGCTAAAGAAAGGGCTAACAGCTAGCTTATGCTAGTAATGTAACAAACTCACTAAACACACAAGAAACTCATTACTTTGCTGAACAAGGTACTAATAAGTGAGATCAATAAACCGTTTTGCCACACTTACAGATTATGCCTTTTCAAGGGCGCCAGATGCAGAAAATTACAGAGACACAGAGAAATGGACATTCCCTGTCTAGCGCTGGGAGAAAACCACTGCTTGCGCTCTAACATGGCGCTACCCTGTCAACCCACTAGATGGCAGGCTTTGCCCAGACAAGATCAGGAATAAACATATTTTCTGACAAGTTGCAACAGTTAATTACAGAACGAATGATTATGACCCGCCATGTAACAAACTTATAAAAAACATACCTTAGAAATAACAGGAGAGACAGAATACTCCCCGCCTGACGTCTGCAGGACGTCACACCAACTAAAGCTGAATCCCACTATTACAAAGGATATTAAGAGTCTTTCAGAATTAGCTCTTAGGTACCAGTAAGACGACTTCACTGATGGGTCTCGGGTACACTCTACATTCGCCACTGCGGATGATCTTGACTTCGATCTTCCTTACTCTGCCATCTTGACTGGGGAAGGTCTTTGTGACTAGCCCTAGTGGCCAGTCAATCCTGTTTTCTTGTCCCTCTTTGAGCAGGACCACATCTCCAATTTGTAGATTGGGCTTTGATGCCCTCCACTTGCGACGACCCTGTAGTCCGCTGAGGTACTCTCTCCTCCATCGTCCCCAGAAGACGTTGGCCAGGTACTGTACACGTCTCCATTGCGCTCTAAACAGGTCCTGATCGTGGAACTGACCTGGTGGTACTGGGGGCGCACCAACCTTTTGTGTGAGTAGCATGGCAGGAGTGAGAATCTCAGGATGCTCTGAGTCAGCAGAAACTGTGGTAAGTGGCCTTGAGTTGACTATTGCAGTGACCTCCGCCATGAATGTCACTAACACCTCATGTGTGAGCTTTGCATTTCCGTGCTGCAGCAGCATTACGTCAAGGATCCGCCGACTGCCGCCAATCATGCGCTCCCAAGATCCAGCCATGTGCGATGCATGTGGAGGGTTAAATTGCCACTCACAGCTTCTGTCTCCAAGATACGTGTTGATTTTGCCATTATGACAACCCTTCTTGTCAATTTGGAGTTCTCTGCAAGCACTCACAAAGTTTGTGCCGCAGTCGGATCTGAGTAGTTTCACAGCACCTCGCATGGCAACAAAACGGCGCAGAGCATTAATGAAAGATGAAGTGTCCATTGCTTCTATCACTTCGATATGTATGGCACGAGTGCTCATACACGTAAAGATCACTGCCCATCTCTTGGCCTCTGCTTGACCTCCTCGTGTCTTTCTGACTGTAACAGGCCACGGACCAAAAACATCTAGGCCCACACACGTGAAAGGAGGGTCTGTACACATTCTGTCTTCTGGTAGATCTGACATGATCTGCTGTTGTTGCTTGCCCCTTAATCTGTGGCATATGACACAGTTGAAGATGACACTACTGACGGCTCTTTTCCCACCCACAATCCAAAAACCTGCAGCTCTGATTGCACCTTCGGTGAAGTGTCTGCCCTGATGACATACTTGTGCGTGAAAGTGTCTGATTATGAGCTGGGTTATGTGGTGTTTACTGGGAATGAGCATGGGGTGTGTCTCATCTGTTGACAGTTGAGCTCTTGCGAGCCGGCCGCCGACCCTAAGAACTGCATCAGCGTCTATGTAAGGACTCAGCTTGCTAAGTGGACTTTGTGTGCGGATGGACTCACTCTGCTCCATGCGTTTGATGTCATCCGCATACACCTCTTTTTGAACTGCACAAATGATAGTAACCTTGGCCTGCTGAAGCTGTTCTTCTGTAGCATAGCTGTTGCACTTGTGCCATCCACGACATGCGCTCTCTGTTTCGCCTTTAAAGGACTTGGCAATGTGCAGCAGTCTGGCAATGGTTTTCAGCAGACGACTCCAATTTGAGAATCTCTCGAACCTTGTGGTCCCGAGCTCTTTTTTTGACAGAAAGGTGGCACAGGATAAGATATCTGGGCGCAGCTCGGTGTCGTTTTCAGGGCAAACAAGGTCAAAAGGTTCTTTCTGTGTTTGTCATTGGCCTGAATTCTTAAGGAAGGCAGGTCCGCTAAGCCATGTAGAGTGAGACAGATGCTCAGCGGGCAGTGCTCGTGTGGCATGGTCAGCTGGGTTTAGCTGTGTGGGTACGTAATGCCATTGGTGGGTCTGGGTAGAACGCCTAATGCGCTCTACACGGTTATGCACATACACATAAAAGCATCTTTTTTCATTGAAAATATATCCAAGAACCACCCTCGAGTCGGTGTAGAAGTTCACCTCATCAATAGTAGTGTGAAGTTCCTACTGGACCATTTCTGCCACTTCTACAGCCAGCACAGCAGCACAAAGTTCCAGTCTTGGAATTATGATGTCTGGTTTTGGAGCCAGCCTGGCCTTTCCAAGAAGAAACCCAACTTCACTGAGCCCATTGCCTGCTGTGAGTTTCAGGTAAGTGACGGCTCCAACAGCTTTTGTGGATGCATCACAAAAAACATGCATTTCTTTTCTCTGAGATTCAGATAGTGAGATGGATGTCTACATGCGGGAGATCTTGAGCTGTTGTAAGTGCTTTAGGGAATCTTTCCATTGTTGCCACTTGTCCTGTTTCTCCCTCGGCAGCGGTGCATCCCATTCGCTAATGTCCATAGAAATCTCTCTCAGAATGGAGCCGCCTTCGATGCTGACTGGCACAGCGAAGCCAAGTGGGTCATACAAACTGTTGATGACTGACAATACACCACGTTTGGTGAAAGGCCTGTCATTGATTTCAACTTGAAATGACAATTGGTCTGTCGACAGGTCCCAGCCTAACCCAAGGCTGCGTTGCATGAGTGGGGTGTGTTGTCCACGTTGGAGTTCCTGCGGGCCTGTGGCTAGATCTTCACTTGGGAAGGCACTGACGACTACAGGGCTGTTGGATGAGATCTTGTGAAGGCGGATGTTAGACTGAGCCAGCATCCTTTGTGTTCTGTGAAGGACGTCGATCGCCTGGGTCTCAGAGGGAAATGACTTTAGCCCATCATCTACATAAAAATGGCACTCAATAAATTCCCTTACATCACTGCCATATTCTTTCTTTCCTTCCACAGCAGTTTTCTAGAGTCCCTAGATAGCAACTGAGGGGGACGGGCAATTCCCAAAAACATGGACTGTCATGTGAAACTCGTCCACTTCTCCATCCAGGTCGTGATCGCGGAACCACAGGAAACGCAGATAATCACGATGGTCCTCTCTGACCGTGAAGTTGTGAAACATCTGCTCCACGTCGGCCATCACAGCATGTGGGTCACCTCGGAATCTGAGAAGCACGCCCACAAGGCTGTTATTGAGATCCGAGCCTTTACACAGCACTTGATTCAGAGATACATTTTCGAACTGGGCGCTTGAATCGAAGACTATTCTGATTTTTGCTGGCTTTTGGGGGTGGTAAACACCAAAGTGTGGGAGATACCAGCATTCTTGGTGGGGTTTGAGAGGGGGTGCCCTTTCTGCATGACCTTTGTCGAAGATCCTTTTCATAAACGCCACATAATGATCTTTCATCTCCGTCTTTCTCTTTAGTGTTTACCGTAGGGACATGAGGCGGTTGAGAGCCTACTCTCTGTTGTTGGGTAAGCGACGTCGGGGATGACGAAAGGGCAGGGGAGCGACCCAGTTATTTGCATCATCTTTAGCAAACTCTTTGTGCATAATGTTCAGAAACGTCTTATCTTCTGCAGACTTTTCCGCTCATCCAGTGTTTTCATCCTAAACCCTCTACATTTTGCAAGTGAATGGGGCTTCATGTGTACTGGACACTGTTTGTCGGGATCAAGAGAGTGAGTGTTAGATTTGTTGCTGGGTGTCCCAACCTGTGTTTTGTTTGCTGTTAGCGGGGCTCTAAAATGTGATTGTCTCACCAGTGGCCTTTCTATCTTCATGTGCCCAGTGCTGTAATTTTGTAGAATGAAGCTGGGGTCAGTTTTCATTTCAGCATTGTTATTCATGAACTGAACAAAGTAGGAGAAAGGCGGATAGTGCACTCTGTGTTCTTTCTTATACTTGGACCCCTGTTTGATCCATGACTCTTGCAGGGTATGTGGGAGTTTTTCCACAATTGGGTTTATGCCTCTTGGAGTGTCGAGAAAGCTGAGGCCTGGCAGATATCCTTCATTTTTTGCTGCTTCAAGTTCCAGGAGGAGATCTGCAAGTTCCTGAAGAAGGTGATTGTCTCTCAGAGTAACTCTGGGCAAGCTCTCCAGGCGTTTGAACAGAGAAGCGTCAATAACTTCCGATGAGCCATAAATCCTGTCTAGCCTTTGCCATAAACGCTGAAGACCTGTTTCTGGATTGTTAACATGGACAGCCCTGATTCTCAGAGCATGCTGGAGAGACTCCCCACTAAGCCACTTAGTGAGCAGATCAAGTTCTTCACTGCACTTTAGATTTAAATCTTCAGTGGCATTGTGAAACATAGATCTCCATGCTAGATAAGTCTCTGGCTTGTTATCAAACACTGTCAGTCCTGCTGTCAGTAGGTCACGGCGTGAGAGGAGGGCAGCGAGGTCTGATACATCTGCTTGTCGTTGTGGTGTGGCTACTCCAACATGGTTGGACCAATGGGGAGGTGGAAGTTTGGGCTGCCAAACGGGTGAAGAACTGGGGGGGTACCCACGTGGAGCTGCTGCTGATATGTCCGGCCCTGTAGTGTGGGTGTTGTCTAAGTCACATTTTTGCTCTCTACTGTGTTTTGACTCACCTTCCATATTAGTGTTGTTGTGGAAGTGGGTATCTACATACTCTTGAGTGCGACTGACAGCCGCAGGAATGTCTGGTGGCTTCACAGACTCTGCCTGGTCCAGAACTGCAGCCTCTAGGACCCTCGCAGCGGCAAGTGCTGCTTCTGCTTCTCCCTCCTGCTTCAGAGCATTTAGCGCTGCCTCCATCCGGGCCTTTTCGACCTCCATGTCTATTTGGCGTTTGGCGTATTCTGCTCTTGCTCGAGCAGCTTCGGCTTCAGCTTGTGTTTGTGCTGCAGCAAGGCTTGCTGCTGAGCTGTTTGACCAGCGTGAAGCTGCTGATCTGCATTCCGACCTGACTTCCAGCTGTGAAAGCTGCGAGGTGTCTCCGTGGTTGGACATGATTGCTGTCGCTGGAGTGGAGTGTCTCAGTATCCTGGCAGTGCACTTGATGCGTGGACAATCTTTTTACTCTTCTGCCCTCAGCTGAATGTCTCTATTCAGCTTATGCAGAGAGCTAAACATTAAATGGCTTCAGTAAACACTCAGGAGACCGCGTGGCATTCTTCAGAGCTTTACTGATCCTTATTTTTCTTTTTCTTTTTTTAAAACTGTAATAACAGAAACAGAATACAGTGTATTCACTCTCCATACAAATACACAAAGATTACATTAAATGTTGTTGACTTGTGTAAACAGTCACTACACAATCTCAGTATCAACACATGTCAAGAGATACAGCTAACACCACATGCTGGTATGCTTCACGTTAGCAGGCTAAAGAAAGGGCTAACAGCTAGCTTATGCTAGTAATGTAACAAACTCACTAAACACACAAGAAACTCATTACTTTGCTGAACAAGGTACTAATAAGTGAGAACAATAAACCGTTTTGCCACACTTACAGATTATGCCTTTTCAAGGGCGCCAGATGCAGAAAATTACAGAGACACATTAAAATGGACCTTCCCTGTCTAGCGCTGGGAGATGGGTCGTTCGCGAACGGAATGGCTCTTAGAGCCGGCTCTTTGAAGTGAACGACGCGAGCCGACTCCTTATTGGGAGCCGTGAGGGGTTTTTTTTTTTTCTTTCTTTCTTTCTCTCACCCTCTCTCTCGCCCTTTTTTTCCACTAAACTCCGCATGCGCGGCCTGTACTTTGCGCTGGGCAGAGGGGGGAGGGGCGTTAGTTACACTCGCAGTAGCACAGGAACAGAGCCAGAGAGAAAGAGAGCAAGGGACAACAACGTCACATTAGAAAGGTATAGTAATCATCCGCTATTTTCAGTTGCAGATGATAAAGGATTCAGAAATCATGCAGGCCCATATGACAGAGAATGTGCATCTTCTTTTTGTTTTAATATTTTAATTTATATTTAATTGTGTTGTGGTTTGCAGTGTTTTGTGTTGTTTCACGTTAAATTTGTTTAAAAGGAAAAAGCTGAAAATTTAAATAGTTAAAAGTTTAAAATGTAAATAGTTGTTTTTTGTATTATGATTTATTTATTACATTTTATGTGGAGTGAATAAATAGAGTATATTTATAGTGGACCTTAGAGACAAAGCACGTACAAACTCCAAAACACGTACAAACTCCTAAGCATGTACAAACTCCAAAACGCGTAAAAACTCCAAAACGCGTAAAAACTCCAAAACGCATAAAAACTCAGAAGCACGTACAAACTCAGAAGCACGTACAAACTCCAAAACACGTAAAAACTCAGAAGCACGTACAAACTCCAAAACACGTACAAAAGACAACAGAAGTGCTCCAGGTTTCTTGGGCCCAGTGTTGAGCTTTTGTTACCTAGTGGCTACACAAGCCAGGAAGTATCAACAACCGGATTTGGTGTGTGGTAGTAACAGGTAAATGAACTTTTTTTTTAAATTATTTGAATAAATATGAGTGCTTGTCTATAAATACACAAACAATACACACATGTTTTCAATTGTGTAATTTAAGTGATAGCTAGTGGTAGCTCTGTTTTGGAAGTTCAGTAAACGCTAGAAATGTGTTTTGGAGTTTGTACGTGCTTTTTGGAGTTTGTATATGCTTTAGAGTTTGTACGTGCTTTGTCTCTAGGGGCCATATATAAACATATATAAATAAAACCACTTTTTTTTACATTAGTAATTCCTTTTCTGCATAATTTTATATTATTGTTAATGATTAAATAATTAAAGCAACAAAACAACCTGAAGAGCCGGTTCGGAGCCGAAAGAGCCGGATCGGAGCCGAAAGAGCCGGCTCTTTTTAGTGAGCCGAGCCGAAAGAGCCGGCTCTCTAAAAAGAGCCGGAAATCCCATCACTAAAAACCACTGCTTGCGCTCTAACATGGCGCTACCCTGTCAACCCACTAGATGGCAGGCTTTGCCCAGACAAGATCAGGAATAAACATATTTTCTGACACGTTGCAACAGTTAATTACAGAACGAATGATTATGACCCGCCATGTAACAAACTTATAAAAAACATACCTTAGAAATAACAGGAGGGACAGAATAGTGACCATCAAAACGATGAAAAAATATTGCCGTAAACAGTTTATTTTGCAACACCAAGAAACAAATGATAGCGTAAAATGAAACGATAGACATTTTTATATCGTCATCCGATATATATCGTTATATCGAACAGCCCTATTTGTGTGTCGTTCTGTCTGTAAACACGTTAAGCCTTGCTTCATTAAGCCTTGCTTCATTAAGTTGACCTTGGTCGTCAAGGTCAACTTAATGATTTAATGGTCGAAAATTGACAAAAAGCCTTATAACGTAGAATGTGTGACAAGTGTGGTGTGTAGTGGGAACATATAATATAAATATTATATTATTTGTATAAAGATTTTAAATGTAATGTCACATTTGTCCTTTGACCTCTACTCAAGGTCAGCAGATTGAGAAGAATGCTTTATAGAGCTATTTACCACTATGTTTCCTGCTGCCTTTGTTTGGGAGCTTTGGGAATGGAGATTTTACATATCAGGTTACTTTAGACCTATGAACCTTTCCTCAAGATCAAATAAGGTCTAATCTTCATAAAATGTAATTTATCTGTAAAACTGTGCTTTAAATTCCACTGCTTTTGTTTTTATTGGCAAAATTAAGAAATTGTACATGTTCTAAATATCACGTTATAGATTTCATCTAAATATTATGGCACATTTGACCTCCAACCTCACTTTTACATTTCACATCTGTCTTTCTTTCAAGTTGACTCCAAAAGGCATTATGTCTTTAAAGAAAGTATTATCAGAGAATGAGCTGTCCAGTTAGTTAGAAATATACTGCAGTGTAATAGATAATAAGCTGAAGTTATTTACAAATCAGTACCTATTATCCATTACCTGCTCTTTCAGAATGGATGCATAATCAAATTATACATCTGTGGATTTTACTGCACTACAAACTTCTTAAAGTACATTTTAGAAAAGAAACAGAAAACAAAATGAATATATGCAAAATCCAATAATGTTCCCTTAAAAGTAAATGCTGTGCAGAGAGTGAGCTTCTTGTTCTGTATAATGTTTTAAAGTTAGCAGTCTGACAAGCTAAACTTAGCTTTAGTGGCTGATTGAACTTTTCCTGCTTGTATTTAGCAGAGGTGTTGTAGTACAAAACCTCTGAGTGCCACAGAGCACATCACCCTTCACTGACTCCTAACTCTGAATCTCTGCAGGATGCATTTGTCAACATAGTACGGCGTGAGGGAATCAGGTCATTATGGAGCGGTCTGCCTCCAACACTGTGAGTGTAAAGTCTATTTTTTTCTATTTCCTGATTGGGCACCTCCCCTCCTTTTAATACTGAGTTATTGAGCTGTGGTGGGTCAGTAGTGATTACAGCAGAGTGTTTTCCTTTGATGTGGTATTTCGCAATGATTCTTCAATGATCGTAACCAAATATTTATTTATGTTACGCATCATTAAACAGAACTTTCTTCACAGTTTTTAAATTTAGATGCATTTTTGTGGCTGTCTTTTACCTGCTTAGAAAATTTTATAACTAAGGCATGATTTATGTACCTTCTGTTATGTGCTTTCTGTTATGTGCCTTCTCCAGTGTGATGGCAGTCCCAGCGACAGTGATCTACTTCACATGTTACGACCAGCTCTGTGCAGCACTGAGGGTCAGGATGGGAGAATATGCTGAGGTGGCTCCTCTCCTTGCAGGAGCTACTGCTAGAGGTGAGCTGACTGCTGTCTTACTGCTACTGAAATATGCCATATATTGACAATAATGGCCATATAATGCCTAATAACAGACATCAGCATTTTAACAATGTTGGGGGTTTCAAGGCCAGCCACCCTTACCTTCTGCACCGTGGCCTTGACTTCCTGATTTTATCCAACAAGCTAGATTTTATTTAGAAAATGTTAGTGTTATTTTTAGTCTAACTTACAGGCCTGTAAGTGATTATTAAAGTAGAAAAAAAGAGGCTCAATCATTAAAAGTGCCACAGCAGTATGTTACTTTCACTAACATATCACTTCATGAACTGCTTTGTCTTCCTCCTCTGTGTGAAAGTGGGTTCGGTGACGGTGATCAGTCCTCTGGAGTTGATCCGCACTAAACTGCAGTCTCAGAAGCAGTCGTACAGGGAGCTGACCCAGTGCATCCGCTCAGCAGTGGCCAAAGAGGGCTGGCTGTCTCTGTGGAGGGGTTGGGGGCCCACGCTTCTCCGAGACGTTCCCTTCTCGGCCATGTACTGGTACAACTACGAGATGGGCAAGAGCTGGCTGTGTGGCTTGTCTAACATCACAGAACCCACGCTGACCATCACCTTTGTATCTGGAGCTGTTTCAGGATCTGTAAGTTAATTTTTCATCTAAAACTGCACAGAATTCAACTTCCAGCCTGCAGATAAACATATTTGATAGCAAAAAAACAGAAGTAAACTACAGCGTATCATTTCTTATTTCATTTTTGTCATTTCTTTCAGATTGCATCTATTGTAACTTTGCCTTTTGATGTCGTCAAAACAAGAAAACAGGTGGAGCTTGGAGAGCTGCAAGCAAAGAACTGTAAATATGCTTAATTTCTTTTAAATTAAAGCTTCTGAAGATTGTAAATGTACATCTGCAGCTGCTTGGGGAGGTTATGTTGATGCTATATTCAAATTCAAATTCAAATTTTTATTTGTCACATACACAGTCATACACAGTATGATATGTAGTGAAATGCTTGGACAACTGCTCGTGACCTAAAGAAAAAAGAAATATATGTTCATATTTGTGTTGGCATGGTAAATAACCCAAGTCTGCAGAGTTAAATAAAAGCAACAATGAGCTTTAAAACATTTTACTTCTCATCAAAAAGGCTTCCTCATTCTGTTAAGAGGCCACAACACTTTCATGTGACAGTCGACAAGCATCTCAAGTCAAGCCCTGTAGAGCACTTAAACCTTCTCAGTGCTGATAAGCAACACGAATAAGTACCTCAAGTGTGTGCTTCCTCCTCTATGGATGATGGTGATGGCTGCTCCAGCTGTTTGTAGACGAACCCCTTCTCTCCTTTTTCAGACCCCACTCCTCTTTTCAAAGCCTTGCCCTTTAAAGACTGCTGAGTGAGATACAGGCCCTCCTGCATGTGCTCCTTAAAAACACCATTAAGCCACCGTGCACCACTCGGTGTAAACATCAAACGGTCTCAATGAAGACGGTTGGCAGAATATCCACTCACAGTGTAGAATAAGACTTTCCTAAACAATTCTAACTCAGAGGAGTTTAGAGAGTGTAACAGCTTCAGATGAACATAGTGATGAAGATATTTCTCAGCTCATCTGTAAGGATGTGATGGAATATGTGAGGCAAAGCTGCTGCCTTTTATTGTTAAACCCACATTTCTTGTGCTCTGTTTTTGGTTGGATGATGCTGTTTGTTGCTAATTGGTGCTCTTGTGTTTGCAGTGCCAGGTCAGGGCTCCTCCACCTTCTATGTGATGTGCAGAATTGTGGCAGAAAACGGGTTTAGAGGGCTGTTTGCAGGTAAGTACTTCACTGACCCTTGACTCAGTGAGTGGCGAGTCTGAGGTAGTCACAAACACTCGCTGTAAAAACAACCTGCACCCTCTTTCAAATCTAAAGCGTTACATTTCAGGACATGATGAAAGTTTTTCACTTCTTGACAACCTTTACATTTGGTAAATACAACCTCAGATTAACAGCATATTACATACATACCATATTGCTGTTTAGTACCTTGTAGAAACACCTTTAGCTGCTGTAACATGAAGTAATAATTTCCTGTATGACTTTAAATACATTTTGGCCCACTCTTCTTTACAATGCTGTTTCCATTAAATGAGCTTTACGAACATTTGCTTATGCACAGCTCTGTTCAGGTCGCTCCACCACATTTCAGTCAGTTTACGGTCTGGACTTTGACTTCTTTTTTAGCCATTTCGTTGTAGATTTGCTGCTGTTCTTAGGTTCAGTCGTCCTGTTGCATGACCCTATTTCAGCTAAGAACATTGTGGTATACACAGGATTTCATGGTTGATTTAATGATTGCAGGTGCTCAGGTTCTGTGGCTGCAAAACAAGCCCTCATCATGACCGCCCCACCACTGTACTCGACAGTCACTATGACACAGTTGTGCTGACATGCTGTTTGTGACTTTTGGCCAGATGTGGGATTATGCGTTATAGCCAAACATGTCCAGTTTGGTCTCGTCTGTCTTGCGTTTTTTTCAGATGTATGCAAGTTATGCTGCCTCCTCTCTCTTTTTAGAGAGAAGCAGCTTTTTCGTTGACACTGTGTGAACACACGTGAATACTTGAGACCAACTGGTCTTTTAGAGGTGCTCACACTTACTGATCAGCTGAAAAACTTCATTTGATTAGTAGCACTTAGCTGCTACTTACAGCTTCCATAGAAATTAGGAGTTTAAGTGTGTGCTTACTTTTTAACCCTGCTTCTGTGCTTTAGCTTAAATACATACATATATCCTGTCTTATAGTTCGTCTTAAGGTTGTATTGACCTTTATTTTAAGACTTGCTAAGGGCCCGATTGTTTTCATGTCCTGATACATGAAACCTTATTACTGAAAGAGTGCATACATTCTGTTTAGACTGTATATAAACTCTTCTCATATCTGTGGTTTCTCTATCAGGTTTTCTCCCCAGGGTGATAAAAGTGGCTCCAGCCTGTGCCATCATGATCAGCAGTTATGAGTTTGGAAAGGCCTTTTTCAGGAAACGCAACAAAGAGAGGACACATGGACCACTGCAGACCAACCCCTGACAGATTTCCCTTGGAAGAACGACGCACGCGACGACAGCTACTCCTAGACCGCACCTGAGGGTTGTACTATCAAACCACGTAGATTTAACTTGAGGTTATTGAGCAAAGTCAGGGGTTGGAATGATGTTAAATTATACTTTAACAATAATTAAGACGTGTATATAAGGTGAACAAGTAGCCTCGGGGCTTTAGGACTCCTTGTCTGTTTGTATATAGAGATTTTACTTTCCACACAACGAGCTCCATGAGATCAAGGAAAGGATGGTATTTTTTTAGATAGATTTATTGGGGCCTGAGCAGTTAATTCATTGAGGTGAATCCATATTCTCCTTTCATAGTGCAAGACAATCAAGAAGTTGCACAGTGTTACTCCTAAAGTTGTCTGGATGAGCCAGATGTCCTATTTTGCGGTGCAGATCTTTAGCATGATAAAGTTAATGTTGCCAAAATTTAAAACATTAGCAGAAATGGGGTTTAAAAAACAACTGTCTGTCTTCCTGCATTGTAAAATATTAAAGATGATCAGAATCGATATGAATTTATTCATATTTATTCATATTAATTTTTACATTGTTTTTGTTGAATGCAGTAGATTCTGTGTGAAGTTGGAAATAAATATTTTTCATCTACACCTTGTTCATTTCAGACGTGTTTAGGCGCTAGTATATCAAAGAAAGACTTTTTATTAGTAATATATTTTCCATGTATCTCACTGAGATCATGTGCTCTGTGCCTGAACTCCTTAAATTGGAGACACAAGATTTGTCTCCATTTTACTCCTCTGTGTTGTGAGAATCCCTAAAATGTCTCCTTGATTTTGCACAGTAGAGTGCCACTACAGCGTGAGTGTAAATAAAATAGCATTATTCAGATTATACTATATGAAAATGTGTCATTTTCTATACCCGATTACCTTTTTCTCACACCTGTTGCTGTTGACAAGAAACTCAAATGTCACCATCAAGTTGTCGGTGTTTCAGTGGAGTTTATTCAAATAAAGAATAACAAGGTAAATCCAGTAAAACATCTGCTGTATGTCTGTGCAAACGACCGCTGGAACGAGGTGAAGGCAAAAAGTAATGAGTCTAGTGTTGAGGTACACGGCTTAGTTACCAACAATACAAATTGTATTCATACTGAATCGCAACACAGACTTTAAACAATAATCTATCCACGGTAACCAGCCATTACAGTGAAATACTGCATTTTAATAATTAAAGGGACTAAAGCTCAACTTTAAAATAAAACCCAGAAATTTGGGGTGGTTATTACTCATAGTGATCCTTACCTGAGAACAAAACCATGTGATACTGCTTGATACACAACAGTGGCAACATAAGGCTGATGAAAAACTGAAGAAAAACATCTACACCCGACAACAAAGATTGCCTCATCCCAAACACTGATGACGTACTGAGACAACACAGGCACATTAACCATCACAAATAGAAGAAAAGGGTGATTTATGGCACCACCAACAGAACCAAAAATATGAATACATCCCTTTATCAACAGAAAACAATTCAGTGACACTCTGGTTTGTAGTCTTTCATTTTTCCCCCTCAGACCTCCGACCTAGTCAGCATTTTCAGTATGGTATAATCTATAGAGCCTAAGAGAGGCGCAGCCTTTTCACTGCCCCCTCTGGGCTGTAAAGTGACATAATTCAGACTAATACTTCGTAAAATAGAAATCAACAATGCTCCACAGATAAAAACAAACAAAACTAAACACTGAACACATACTGATAAAGTTCCATTTGAAGATCCGCTGTCATTTCATCGGTGTGGAACATTATTAAGACGTCATTCAGACTGATGGAGCTGGTTAAGATCATGCTACACCAGATCCTCAAGTTCCACATACATAACATAAACCTCTACAAACAATTTCCAACACGGAGAAGGTTCCTGGATTATCTGGCCCTGGCCAAAAGGCGTTTTTAACTCTTCATTCCCTATGAAGGAGTGAAACCTGGGCTGCTGACCTCTGTTGTAGGACTGGCCAAACATTCATTCGACCTCAGGCTGGCCAGAGACTTGTAGCTGGTGACTGAGGTCAGGGAGCCACACAGACCTCTTAGAGAAGGCGTTTCTTCTTTGCCTGGATGACAAGACGTACAGTAAATGTTCACACCAGCGATGGAAAGCTTCGCAGACAGCAGTGCTTGCTACCAGGTGCAGACGTACCTTGGTGAGTCCACTTTGAGTTGGCCGACCTGGCCTCCAGACTCAGCATGTGGGACGGTTCGAGAGAATTCTGGGAAATGCTCATGTCTGCAGAGAGCTGCTCCAGACTCCGGAAACTCTTCCTGCAATGAATGGACAAAGATCAATAAAGGCCACACAGTATAATTGGTGCTGATAGGAACAAAAAATTCATCAGTTGAATGAGTTTTTGATGGCAGTACTTCGAGTACTTCATGAGACAAAAGCCATTTAAATACACTGTGTTGGTAATTTAGGGCAAGACAAAAGTTCGTGTACAAACTAAAATGTAACAACGGACTCAAATTGTGTAAAGACAATGTTCATAACAATAATAATAACAATAATAATAATTTCCCCTAGGGATCAATAAAGTATTATGAAAGAGGAGAACGGCCAGACTCCTTGAAGCTGATAGGAAGGCAACCGTAGCTCAAATAACCACTTGTTAGAACCAAGGTATGCAGAAGAGCATCCATGAACACAGCACATCAAACCTTGAAACACTTTGTTTCTGTTTCACTTCTTGCTTATTTTTAAAGTTCCTTGACCTGAATGATGTAAATGAGAGCAGATATAATTAACTTGTTCCTTCGTGAGGACGGAGGCTCCACCTGCTGGCTGTTCAAATTTTTTTTTTCATCTGAACCCAAAAGTTTGAATAATAAACATTTAGTGTTTTGGTTTGCATACCATAGAGTGTTGTACTATTGGCCTTGCAGACATCTGGATTGTCTGGATGCCTTTTTACATCGTGGGCCATATATAACCCACTTTGATCCTAAGTTGACGAAACCAGCAAAACTTGAATATCTGTAAAGATGTTTAAATATTACAGCTGTCAGCGCAAAATTGGCAAATCCCCATTAACGAGTTAACGCAGATTAGTCTGTGTGGGGTTTACTCTGCATTAATGCGTTAAGGTAGCTTAACGCCGTCATCATGACTAACACGAATAACAATTAACTCATCTGGAGCGCAGACTGTCTCAAAATCCCTGGAATGTCGCTGTCAACGCATTTCGGGCAATTTGTCCAAAGTTTGTCCATTCTGCACTCCAGACGGGTTGAGAGAGTTAAAAGTTTTAATCGCATTAATCATGATGACCACGTTAACGCGTTTAGCGTGCTGACAGCACTATGAAATATACATGTAATCCAAATGAATATGAAAAAAGTGCAATTTCAACTTCTTTTTCTGTTTTCTACATGATAAAGAAATTCTGCTGTAGTAAATGAAAGAAATCTTTCAATATTAATAGATAAACATTTAAGTTACAGAAAAGTTTCTAGTAGCTTTTTTTTTTAAAAACTGGACCCATTGTTTAAAAAAAAAAAAAAAAAAAAAAAGCAGAATTTTTTATAATTGATAGTACAAGAAGAGGACTTTTTCTGTCATTTAGTTATTTTTCTTTTACTTAATTACTTTGGTTATGTATAAATGGCAATGGGGGAGGTTTTTCTTGTAGGTAAAAGCTGTAAGAAAACTAAAAAAATATATGTCCTCCTTCACGTTTTCCAAAGCCATCCAGTGAGCCTTGGAGGAGCCTTTGCTGGGCAAATTCTGGCCCCTGGGCCTTATGTTTGACACCCTGCTTTGCAGTATATCTTGGTAACCATCAAAATAAAAGCAAATGTAGAAAACACTTCAAAATAACTGTCCAAATAATTGCTTGTAGGCTGAAGATTTTCTTTTACAAGGACTTTGTACATACTCCTCCCACGGTCCTGTAGTCTTCCTGTACAGCAGTGTATCCAAGGCAACAGCATTGGCATCCATGGCATCGGGAGATGGCCACTGATTGGTCAGATGAGCCGTTAACTCTTGTCTAGATCGCAAGTCGTTGTTTTTAAGCACTGTCCTGAAAACACAAGACAAAGTAAGTAATATTTATTCTAATGTCACAATCATCTTTAAAAAACTTTAAAGTCTAAATAATTGAAATACTTTTTAAATCAATCTTGTCAATCAAAATCAATCAAACTGTAAATTAATCTTGCAGGAAACTGTACAATTTACAATTTTCACCACATCAGCCTAACATGTCAGCCTGCTTATATGTAACATAAACAAACAATAGTAAAGGAAATTAAACTCATCAATCAGTTGCCAGGATGTGGTGCGAGTGGAAAAGTCATTTTCTGGGGGCATCTGCAATCCCACAGGAAACGTTTTGACATATTTAGGCCTGGGCCACAGTACCGGCACACTGTCTCTACTAAAACCAGTTTCTTTGGCAATGAATAAAGAATGTTAGAGACTAATCTTTATGGGTGTCCTTAAAAAATTACATGAAAATGGACAAATGGAGGACAACAGAAGAAGAATCAGGATTTTTTAAAACTAGAGAAGGAGCACTGGGAACATCTACACAATAGCTTCCAGCAGGACACTGATGTGAATGTCTCTGACCAAACAAACAGAAACAGACTTCATGGGTGTCCACTAGGGGCCCACAATGTCCTCTAGAAGGCCCCATGTTCACTGCCCAGCATTTAGAGCCCAATTTGCTGTCACAGATAAGAGCAGGTTCCCCCTGAGCACCAGTGACAGACATGAAGGTTCTGGAGAAGCCATGGAGAACATTATGGTGCCTTTTACTGCCTTACTTTCAGTTAATGTATTTTGTTTTGCACTATGCATATTTTATATGCCATTAGGTCATTTATTGTGAAAATTCTCGTGTAGGAACTATTGTACTGCATGTTGGTTCCACTGGTGCACCTGAGGGAGATGCACGCCCATGGCAAGTTGAAGCAAGAGAAGCCAATTTAATTCAGAGAAAGTTGTTTCTTAAAAGTATCTGTAAAGTGCTCATTTCTGCCTCAAAGCATGGGTCAGCCAGCGAGGTACGTTTGTATGTTATATAGATCATTTTATGTCTTTATTTCACTCGTCTTACTATTTCATTGAATTTTATGTTATGTTTTAGTTTGACGGTGGCGTAGTTTGTGATCAAGGTGAAGCTGTAACAACCCCAAGACCTTACAACTAACATTAAAGCCAACTTCATGCCATCAGTAAAAGAACTCTTTATTGACTTTAAGAAGAGGTAGAAGTGATAGTGCCTGTAACATCGTTCAGCATTGACCAGTTTGGTGGTGGGTCAGTTATGGTGTGGAGAGACATATCCATGGGTGGATGAACAGACCTCTACAGGCTAGGCAACAACACCCTAAATACCATAAGGTATCTTGAGGAAATCCTTGAAGCCATTTTCAGACCCTTCGCAGATGCAGGGGGTCTTGGGTTCCTCCTGGTGCACGACATTTCCCAGCATCATGTGGCGAGAGAATGTAAGCTGGAGTGAAAGACCCAAAGACCATGACGCTTCTCTGCTCACGCCTATTGAGCTCCACGCAATTTTGTAATTAAACTGTCATTTCTGTTTTTTCTCATTAGCTCAGCTAATCTTTCCACATACCCACAGGCTACTGCCAGAGTGCCCCGACGTGGCACTCGGTTGGGAATCACTGTCTCAGAATATTAATGGAAAGCTGATGGCGTTTGACTGAAGCAGCGCTGACTGCAATAGATTCAGCAACAAACAAACCACCTGCAACCTTCAGGCTACTTGCTGTGTCTTGAATGTCAAACTCACAGTTGGAGCAATTGCAAACCTTTCCACCCAACACCGACAAAAAAAAACACACACCAGAATGGACTCACAATTGGTCCTGTAGTTCCAATATGATATACTCAAGCTGTTCTTTCTCCAGTGTGTGGGAGAGGTGTGTGTCTGCGAGGCTCTGCTGAAGGGCTTTGCTTTGGGACACAGCTTCTGACAGCTGGGCTTCTCGTAGACGGACAAGCTCTTCCAGGTAGCCCTGAGGCAAACAAATACACATCAGGTTTATTAACTGCTGCACATGCATCTGAATGGCCTGCTTTTCACTACAAACAAGAACCCTGAAGCAGGAACAACCACAGCAAGGAGCCACAATGAAGATATAAAATAAAGCTGAATATTTGTTTGTGTGAGAAAATAAAAACAAACCCAAACTCCTAATTATCATGCAAATACCAAGGAAAATGTCACACTGGCATTTACTGCCTTCCTGCACCGTCATTGCAAATTAACACTAGTATGAAACTCCCACTGATGCTACCTTTTGTTCCAGTGCCATGCGATACTTCTGCTCGAAGCGTTTGCACTTGCTGACCAGGTTGCTCTGCTCAGTAAAGATGGAGGCAGCCGTGGCTGTTTTGTCAGGTGTGCTGCTCTCACTGCCACTACTCCCCAGAGTCCTCATCTCCTCCTCGTCACTACTGATGCTGTCTGCGCTGCACAGGACAAAAGTATGTACCCGATTATTACACAGCTCGCATACAGTACCGTGCAAAAGTCTTGAGACACCTCTCATTTCTTCAGATTTTGTTATAAAAATGGGAAATGCATGCTGCCATTTATTGAAATGTACCACACCTGCTTTGCATGATTTCATCATTTACTGTCATGTTCACACTAACCTTTATTTTCAGGTAGTAACAAGTCCCGTCACTCTCAAGAATATAATATGTTATAAATTCCTGCAAAAGCAATACAATCTAAAGCCTAATGACAAGTGAGTTTAGCAAGATTTGTCGATACTGGTGAGTAAATTGTGGTAAGACCACTTCCCTCATTATTCACCCTGCACACAAACCGTCTGTGCATTTAAACTGTTCAGGACTTCATGATACAATACAGGAAAATGTGGTACATTACTCCCGCTGCACTGTTTAGGGTTTCTCCACTAAAAAGCTTCAAGCCTTCACACCTCCTGCTTGTTGAGACGTGCTATGGTTGTGATATTCCCAAGAGCACGAATCCATCACTTCCTGTGCCCACTAGAGGGTGTTGGAAAACACTAATTATGAGAACACTGCTGTATACGGTGTTGAATCCACAATGAAAATATCATGTATTCCAGATGTTTTTTTACACGATGCTGTTACCACTCGGTGGTGCCGTGAGGGTGACTCAGTACTAGCGCACAGATGTCTCCAGGCCCAAACTCTCAGCAAGCATGACTTCAATCTAAACTAAAAACGTTTCAGCACAACTCAAGATCATTAGATTAAATTGACCAGTAGATCAGATTAAATCTCTGACAGTTGTTAAAGTACAACTGGCAAAAAAGGCACCAAAACTGAATCTTGAAACTAAAATGATTGACAAGGACATGACTTCAAGGCAGTACAAGCATTTTGGAGCTATACATCCAAAGGTAAAGCCACTAGACAAAGACTCTTGGGCCTTATGTTCAACACCACTGATCTAATTCAATCTCTAGGAAGGGTTTATTCAAGTGTGACACTAAGAAACTGCAAGAATTGTGCAAAAATCACAACTTCCTGTCTGCTTATGGTAAAAATGTTTGTACATCTTAGGACAATACAGGATACAAAGTTTCATAAATACAGGTGAAATGCAGCACCGGGGCTACTTTGCATTTTATGGCTTTTGCATGGGGAGGTGTAGCTCCACAAAGGATACGCGTGCCATGTTTCATGAAGCTCAACACCATCAGTGCTCAGACACTAATAAAATACACACTACACCAGAGACAGACCGTGTGATGTGAATTATTTGATCTCATACCTCTGAGTGAACTTCAAGTAAGGCGTGTAGTCAATCACAGCAGGGCAGCTGCCATCCAGACCCTCACCTTTCAGACAGAAGCTTGAGACAGAACAAGATGAAACATTAAAGCTGGGTCTGTCTGCGACCGTTTGAAATGCAGCACATTAATTTAGATGGCATGTTAATCAGAGCTTCAGTGTCCACCCTCATCCTTTCCTTCTTCTGACGTCTCTCAGCTTCCTGAGGATGAAGTGTTTCACAGCTCAACTTCTTTGCATCTGTCACCTGAACTGCACTCTTCAATCAGCAGGCCCTTCATCAGGAGCAGATAACAGTTTATTCTCCAAAGCAGCTCTAATTTTATCAGAAATAATGAAGCCGGATTTAAAACGTTTGGCTTATGTAACTAATTTTCCATATAATGGTGTAATTTAGTTATAATTTTAAAAGAAAAACATTAAAAAAATTTCAGAAGAAGCACTGCAAACACAAAAACATTCACAGCATGCGGTATCATGTCCCTGCAGTATTATTTACTCTAAAGTTTTGAGAGTAAATAATGAAACTCTTTCAATTACGGTACTGTGCAAAACTCTTGAGCCACCCTTATTTCTTTATATTTTTTGCTTCAAAACAAAACAGATTTTCTTGTTATTTCCAAAGTCGTCTTGAGCAGTAGTTTTTCAGGCTTTCAGAAGGTCTATTAATGAGTGGTGGCTCAAAACTTTTGCACAGAACTGTACTTTTGCTTGATCCCTCTTGGCGTACGTAGGACAGTAGATCAGAACGCCAGTGATGTTGTTGGTCTGTCGTCTTATACTCCATCACAAATGGCAGGTTGGCAAACACTCATATACAGGACAAATTAATCTAGTTCAGAACCAAATGAAACTCCTCGGAAATATTATGACTACATGGTCAGCAGTAACAATGGCCACAAAAAGCAGGAATGAATACACACACACACACACACACACACACACACACACACACACACACCTCATTAACCAGGTTACTGATCTTAACATAACAGGGTCACTCATCCATGAAAGTGACCAATAAGATGATGATCTTTACCACCTAACAGGATGCAAGTGGTACACAACATGCGTGGCAAATCCAACTAGCCCTCGAGCACAGTCTGGCTGAAGACCCTTTAGGTCAGGGGTGTCAAACTCCAGTCCTCGAGGGCCGGTGTCCTGAAACTTTTAAATGTGTCCCCATTCTATAGAACTTGACCGCATGCTGAGGTAGCAACCCCCAACCATACTCAAGCAAATTTAAGTAAATGTAAATGTTTGGAAAAATGAGCTTCCATAGAGTCTTGCTAATGACCTACTAATTTTATTCAGGTGTGTTGCAGCAGGGACACATGGAAAAGTTTCAGGACATCGGCCCTCGAGGTCTGGAGTTTGAGATTAAATTAATTAAATTAGATTAAATTAAGACGAATACCGTAGGAGGAATAGCGATTTATGTGAACTGTGGACAGACTGACATCAAAGACGGCCATGGCGTAACTTCACTGCTCCTTTGGTCGGATGACTCGTTAAATATATGAAAATGTGTTTTCTAATAGAAAACAGAAACACGAAGCCTTCGATCTGACCACAGCTGTAGCTGCAGCTGGCCACCTACATTTCCAATACTTTAACATTCCCACACTCACTGGTAAAATGTTTCATACATTTATAGATATAATTTAGGATGATCCTATTTTTCAAAATGCAAAAATAAATAAACTACTAAAAACCCTTCGGGATATGTGTCAAACTGCAACAAATCCACTGTACTGATTATTTTAGTAGCTTTGAGTTTTCTGGCAACATGTTTCTTTTTTCAGAACATCTGGACGAGTACCTGAAGTCGATGGTGTTGAGTCCGATGAGCGTGTCGGCTAACAGCCCAGCTTCCTCTCCCAGCATGATCGCTCCGTCCTCATAAAACCTCCTGCGGCCAACACACATCAGTAAGGCTCACTGTGTATACGAACGTGGAGTAGTGGGCAAAGACTGAGTGCGTAGGTTATAGCTTTCATTAACACAACTATAACTGGATTGAGGTTGACTGTTTGTTTAGACCTGCTGGCTCTGAAGTCCCTCAGTGCAAATGTGATGTACTCTGAAAGTCTTTTCTCCATCAGGACGACTCTGATCCACGCCCTGCCCTGCAGAGACAAACAGGTGACATGCAGCTGTTAGTGGAAGCTTCTGATATTTGAATTAAAAAAACAGCTACACGTCTAAATGTGCCTGTAAAATACGTGGCCGTTAACCATGCGGCTGTTTGCTCTCCATCACAAGTTTGCCCTTTGTTCTTTTCCCAAGAGGACAATGGAAAGCAGAGCAAATGATGACGCACTGATTCTGCACTGTGTGTGCTGCAGATCTGGATACTTTGACTTTGCCTTTGCCTTCTATCCTACAGTTTTCCTAAATCAAATATGTTGTTCAATAAAAATGATAATTTTCTGAAAAATAGAGCTTCAGAATAATCAAATCAGATCAACAGATAGTTTTATCATTACCTTCGCTCTAGATGATCGCACATTTTCCATGCTCTCAATGCTTCGGATGCAGTTATGAGGTACTTTACTGCAGGCAGCTTTTATGTAATCCCAGAAACTCCGAGGAGTCTCGTAGCCGAACCAAGACATCTGACCTGAGAGGAAAAAAAGAAAAAGAAAGAAACAAGCATTTGTATGAGCATGCATGTGCATTCATACTGAATGACCACCACAGTCAAAAGGGTATAGTAATGAAGAAGGCCCAGAGCGCATCTTCCCCGGTCAAAAATGAGACCCCATCATCGAAAAGAAGTCGCCCAGTAGACACAACGTCGCCTGCCAGCAAAGACTTTACCGACATCCTGGCGTCAATCGATAAGCGGTTGTCCAGCTTCGATGCGAGGCTGTCCCTGGTGGAGATTTGACACCATGAATTTAATTCCCTGAGAGAATCCCTGAGTTCACCCAGCAGCAGGTAGAAATGCTCGCTGCTGAAAACGGCACGCTACGGGACTTGGTCAAGTCTCTTATTGAAAATGTGGCCCAGCTTAACATAGAAAAAAAAAAAAAAAAAGAGACTGTTATTGATCTACAAGCCCGTAGCATGAGAGATAACCGGAAGCAACGGTGAAAAGCTTCATTAAAACCCACCTGAATCTGCTGGAGGACACCGTGAAGAACATCACCTTCGAAAGAGTCCATTGTATCAGGGCTAAGAGGTCGGGGCCGGGAGACCACGCCCTATTGTGGCCAAATTCTCCCATTTCAAGCAGAGGGAGCAGGTGAAGAGTCACAGCAGGGAGCTGAAAGGACTTCAGCGTAAACGACCTAGGTTTGTTGGTATGCTGAAGTCCGAGGCAGCTTCATTCAGAAGGCCTCCCATGCTGTCACTGCCAGGGACCGGCTCCACGTGGCCCAACCACTTCAGGCCTGTTGCCTTGACTTCTCATCTGATGAAGACCATGGAAAGGCTCATCCTGCACCACCTTCAGCCACTGGTGGGCTCAGTGTTGGACCCCCTGCAGTTCGCCTACCGTTCTGGAATTGGGGTGGATGACGCTGTCATCTACCTGGTACACCAATCCCTCTCTCACTTAGAGCAGGCGGGGAGCACTGTGAGGATCATGTTTTTTTGACTTCTCCAGTGCTTTCAACACCATCCAACCCGCACTACTGAGAGGGAAGCTGGAGGGAGCCGGAGTAGGCAAACAGCTGACTGCATGGACCATCGACTACCTTACCAACAGACCACAGTATGTGAGGCTCCATGACTGTGTGTCCGAGGTGGTAATCTGCAGCACGGGGGCACCACAGGGCACGGTTCTCTCACCTTTCCTGTTCAGCCTTTACACTTCAGACTTCTGTTATAATTCGGACGATTGCCATATACAGAAGTTCTCAGATGATACAGCCATCATTGGATGTGTATCAGATGGGAATGATCAGGAATACAGGGGGGTCATCAGTGACTTTGTTGGCTGGTGTGAGACCAACGTACTCCAAATCAACGCCGGCAAGACAAAGAAGATGAACATAGACTTCAGGAGGAAGTCACCCCCTACAACACCGGTGAACATCCAAGGGAAAGACATTGAGATAGTGGACTCTTATAAGTACCTGGATGTTCACCTCAACAATAAACTGGACTGGACTACAAATACAGATGTCCTGTATAAGAAGGGCCAGAGTCGACTCCACCTGCTGAGGAGACTGAGGTCCTTCGGAGTCTGCAGGACTCTGTTAAGGACATTCTATGACACTGTGGTAGCATCTGCCCTTTTCTATGCAGTGGCCTGCTGGGGGAGTGGATGCACGGACAGGGACAGGAGCAGGATTGACAAACTGGTGCGGAGGTCTAGCTCCGTGCTGGGATGTCCCCTGGAGTCTGTGGAGGTGGTTGGTGAGGGGAGGATGTTAGTAAAGCTGACATCCATCATGAACAACCCACATCACCCACTGCATGAGGATGTGAGTGGGCTGAGCAGCTCCTTTAGTCAGAGACTTAAACACCCTCGCTGCTGGAAGGAGCGCTTTCGCAGATCATTCATCCCAACAGCAGTTAGACTGCTGTTGGGATAACTCCTCAATCACGATGTCATAAGTCACTGGACACTGTGAACATCCACGGTCACCACTTCATGCATAATGGACCTTCCATGACCTTCCAAGCTATATAGTTTATGTCTTCCATATTTCCAACTATATCCATAATCACATACTGTGTATGCTACCATTGTATATAGTGTATTATCTTACTTTTTTTCATTGATTGTACTTATTTGTAGGGATGCACCGATACCGATACTGGTATCGGGGCCGATACTGTAAAATGTGTGTGTACTCATACTCGTAAAAGTTAACCGATACCATGAACCGATACTAACTTATTTCATTAATCAGAGGGTGGCTTGTCATTTCTGTTGTATTTTTTTAGATTGGTCACTAGGGGGACATCCAGTGCTAAACAGGCACAGGGTTAGGCGAGTGAGACTGGCGGCTCCAGATAAAAAAGAGAAACTGGAGGCTGCTGTAGCTAGGCTAAGCAAAATGTCAGCAGTGTGGACCAGAACAGCCAACTTTAACTCAGGTTTTGGAAAAGCGATGAAAAATGTCAAGAGAAAATCCACGGGCAGTTTAAATAACAGAGGCTGTGACTCATTTTATCGCTCTGGATGACCAGCCAATGCCGGTCGTGGAAAATCAGGGATAAAATGGTGCCAAAACTTTCTGAAGAGGTAAAGACAAGCAGTGTGTGCGCGATGTCAGTTCTTGGTTTAACGGCACAGTGGACTGATGATCCACGGGCAGATGAGGAGTTTGTTCGTCAATGCCGAATACTTAAGTTATTTTGTTTGTTTGTTTACAGTATGGACACTCTGCAATAATTTAAAAGTTTATTTTATTCTCAAACCTAATTTGTATTTATTTTATTCCAAACAGAAGTGTTTATTTATTATTCTGAAAGCTCGAGACAGTGCCAATAGTTCAGTTAAATTAAAGTTAAACCAATATTTTGTTAAATTACAATGTGGAGACTCTGCAATAATTTAACAGAAGTGCTTATTTTTCACTTGAAATTTTTTTGTGGTCATTTTTGTTAAGATTTTAATTTTTATCGGCAGAGAATAAAATAAAACCTGTCTTCCAATTCATTGTATTTGTGTGTGTGTGTGTGTCTGGTAGAAGTATCGGTTTTTGTACTCGGTATCGGCAAGTACTCAGATCCAAGTATCGGTATCGTATCGGTTTGAAAAAATTGGTATCGTTGCATCCCTACTTATTTGTATTTTTGTATTTCCTTCATATATCTGTACCTGAGCTGAGGTGACGCAAAAATTTCCCCGTTGTGGGATCAATAAAGTCTTATCTTATCTTATCTTATCTTATATGCACGCTCATAGTCAAACTTACGGAGCATCTCGCCACACACTTTTCTTCTTTCTATTTACAAACCAGTGACGTATTTCCATTTTCCTCACCCTCATCCATGAATCTTCTCTGAGGTTCTCCTCTTTTCCTCCTGCCTGGCAGCTCCATCTTCAACATCCTTTGTACCCACTATCCCCCCACTGCACACGTCCAAACCATCTCAGCCCGGCCTCTCTCACTCTCTCCACCTGAACTCTCTGATGTCTTCATCTCTAATCCTCCAGCTTGGCCTCCTGTCTTTTTTGTTAGGGCATCACAGTAGGTCTCATGTGACATCCTGATATGATGCACGTCTTGGAGATGGCACCGCTAACAAAAAGCAGCCCAAATACTGTTGATATTTGATACTCACCTGGTAAATTAAAACTGAGTTGCTCACATCTAAACAAACCTGAATGTATATTTGCAGATTAAAGCACACAAGAGGTTGAGGTATCCTCCGCTGCACATCATATATCTCGCCCACCAGCTCATCAAATAAAGGCAAAATTACATTTAATTCTGCTAATGTGTGCAGGCTTTTACAGCTGCGCCGCTCTGTTACCTTTGAGTCGATGGCTGAGGATGTGCTCCAGGATGGAAACAAAGTTAATGAACTCTGGAGATGAGTCATCTATGGTCTCGAAACAGGAGTGGTCCAGCAGAGTCTTCACTGAAAACCTGAACATAAAAAGCAGATACACGGGTATCAAAATCAGTCATTGGGTCTGTGTTTTAAAGGGACACTGCACCAATATTGCCTGTATAAACAGACTCAGCTCCAGAAGGAGAGCTACGTGACTGTAAATATAGAGGAAAGGCTTGCATTGAAAAGTCCAGGAAGAGTCTTTGAAGGTAAAGTTCACTTACCAGATGGGGGAGAACGATAGCTGCTTTATGTCTCACTTGTTTTTTGAAGCTTAAACAACTAAGTGCTTAAAGTTAGGATGTGTCAGTCTCTGCTTTTTACCACTGAGGTTTACACGTGAGACATGAATTCCCACTTTTCCACACCGACATCCAAACAGCCACAGTGGCAAAACACTTTTCTTGTTGCCATCTGATGCGAGCCAAACACCGTCCAAGACGAGGATAAACGCCGACAGACGAGGCGTCTGCAATGATCTAGTCCAGAGCTCGGGACTTGTTAACACAGTATCTCAAAAGCCCACGAGAACAAACAAATCGTAATTAACCACCACACATTAACCGCCACACTTAACATTTGCCAATTACAAGGCAGAGAAAATAAACACATGGCCTCAGTACGTGTAACGAGGCCTTTGATTAATCTCCTCTGATGAAACCATCCATGATGTGCAGCCCACTATGACAGTCTACCGACTCTGCCTAATTTCATTGCAACTGATTATGCAGGAAGGAAAGTTAATAGAGAAAGATGCAATGTGTCACTGTGTGTGTGCTTTATGAAACTGGCCGGTGTGTGTGTGTATAATCTAACTTCATATCGCACCCTGCCTCTCTTTCTCCCTGCCGTTGCTTAGCAGCAGGGTGATCACCAAGTGTGAAAGTAAAAAACTGACGCATTTCCAGCAGTAAAAGCCTTAAATTAATCACACATCACATACTTTAACTTACAGACACCATGGGGGTATTCATTTATGCACAGCTCTCTTAAGGTCCCACCACAGCATTTGAGTCACGTTGAAATCTGAACTTTCACTGGGTCATTTCAGCACCTTGATTCTTTTCTTTTTCAGCCATTCTGTTGCAGATTTGCTGCTGTGATTAGGATCACAGGAGCCAGTTTTGACTTAAACTGTTGGATGGATGGCCTGACATTTGACTAGAGAATACTTTGGTATGGAGAGGAGTTTGTGGTCATGTCAAAGACTGCAAGGAGCTCAGGTACTGTGGCTGCAAAACAAGCCCAAACCATCACCCCTTTACCACTGTGCTTCACAGTTGTTATGACGCGAATCCAAAAATGGTAAGAAAAAAAAAAAAATCCACTCCACAGGACATTTTATCCAGAAGTCTTGTGGGTTGCTGGCTTTTCTAAACAAGCTATACTTGCGCAATCTTTTTCTAATTGCATTGTCGTGAAGTTAACAAGCATACAGTAGAGTCAGTGAATTAACTTGACATTCACTCCTGGGACGATTGAGTTTCGAGTTATTGCACTAACACACCTAAATGCTCCAGACCAGCAAACTGCCAAAACATCTGCTTTCAGAGAGATCCTCACACTTCCTAATGATCAACTAATCAAGTAAATTTGATTATTGGCACCTGGCTGTTACTTACCCTCTTAATTCATAGCGGTGTACTTAATATTTCACATGACTGTAAATCAAGCGTTCATCTTCATTCAGGAAACCGCGTGGTCAGATACATGACCATACACAGATTCTTAGAAAGCACAGCTTCATCTCTTTTTGCTGAGCTTTCTGTAGTTTGTAGAAGCACAATTATTTCTGATTCTCTATAACAGCATACAAACACCGCCGTCTTGTTTGTTCACCATTTTAACAGCGTTTCCAGGCGCCTAGGACGCAAACCTGCTTGTTTGCCACTCTTTTACGATGACTCTGTGCACATGTGTTTAAAGCAAAAAATTATAAAGATATCAACCATGCAGAGTCTCTGGCAAGCCCACAGTGCATCCTTACACATCATTTGGAAACAGGGATCATTTTAATTTTCACCCATTTCTGTTTTAAGCTGGCAGCACAGTGATTAGTACTAGCACCTCAGAGCAGGACCCTCTTGCTCTGAGGTGCTAGTACTTTAAACCCACTGGCTGGCCGGTGCCTTTCTGTGTGGAGTTTGCATTTTCTCCCCATGCCTCTCTCTGGCTTCATCTCCCAGTCCAAAGATATGCAGAAAAGATTCATTCAATTCAACTTTATTTATATCACCAAATCACAACAAAGTGCTTATAATGTAATGTGGAGACGCTCCAACAATAGAGAGTAACCCCAACAATCAAATGACCCCTTTTGAGTAAGCGCTTGGCAACAGTGGGAAGGAAAGTTTTGATGCATGCTCAATCATCAAGGTAAGTAAATCCCAAAAGGTTGATTCTGTTCATCTGGACGCAGCGTTTTTTAGTGGGACAAACGTTTTGTCACTCATCCAAGTGACTTCTTCAGTCTCAGCTGAATCTTATAAACAGGACATTTGCACAATGACTGAAACTAGCATCACCGAAGGAACACTGGGCTGGGAGGTCAGTTTGTTGATCATTAATATGCAAATTGTCATGACTGTTGATCAACAACCACTGATCGAAAGACCATTGATCATTGATCAATGGTCTTTCGCCATCCGGTTTATAAGGTTGGGGAAAGAGTTCTTCAGTTAGCCCTGCGACAGACTGCCAACCCGTCCAGGGTGAAGACCCCCTCTCACCCTATAACAACTGGCATATGCTCAACCCACCGATGACCCTGACTTGGATAAGCATGAAAAAATGAATGGATGGATTCTGCTGTAAGTACTTACAACGATGAGTCTGTGTTTTAACTATACTGGTAAGTGTGACAGGTAAAACTCGAGTGACAGCATAAACAAATTTAAAGCTGGCTTTTAAGGTCTCAGGGCAAACACTGAAGCCAGCATGCTGTCGGTGACCTCTGTTTACTTCCCTTTATTTGCTGTGATCCTCACCGTTTACTCATCTACTGCAGCGGGAGAAAAAAAGAGAGACTGCTGAGTAATTTGTTATCATGTTGAAGACAGCAGAGCATCTAAAACAGAGAGATTTCACTGTACATTTATCTGTACATGCATAGCATTTTTACATTACTACATTTACTGGGTTTATATAGATATATTTATCTAAATCTATATAATTTTAAGAGTACAGTTCATTAGTCTGCCATCTTCCTTTCATGATTCGATTGTTTTGTCAGAAAAATGGAAAGAGCAACAACAAGCCCAATTTGACATTCAAATTGCTCATTTTCTGCAAAACAGCAGTCACTATAAAGCCAAATCTTTTGTTCAGGATTTCTCTGTTTTCTCTCCTCTCTTTGTGCCAATCAGTGAGATAATGGCTGTTGCGGAGGCAGGAAGAGCTGGGAAAGTATGAGCACCTGTGTCCAATTACCTTCCTTTCAAGTGACCAATATCAGAAGGTCTCCTGAAGCTTCAAAACACTGTTAGTGATTTTATAACTGGATTTGTTCGCCAGCTCTCAAAACAAGGCTGAGCTGATAGCATTTTTATCAGTTTGTTTTTGGAGTCGTTACGCTCCCTTGGTGCCAAAATACAGACACCTCCACATATTCTCTTCCCTCTGCCTCAAAAACACCACAGGGACTATCAGTCGGTAACTGACATCTGCCAGCAAAACCAAAAAAGCACCACAAATCAATACATGTAGCAGGGTGTTTTTCACTACAGCTGGAAGAGACTGAAGGAGAACCTGACCGGTGACATGTGTGCACACCTCGGCATCGATACCCCCCCCCAAACATCTAATCGCTTATAAATGTTTTGAGGGAATTGGTTTTATGTGTAGGAGTTTTAACTGTTTTGAAAAGGTTCATTTGTGTGTATAGGGGGTAACAAAAATCCAAAGAAAACTAAAGTTTTTCTGTTTGTGTCAAAAAAATGTATTGGGGGGGGGGGGGGGGGGGGGTATTTCTAGATTCCTGGCTTTAACTCTCCACTGGTGTGAGCTGAAATGTGGTGGCATGAATGTTTTAAGGAAGGGTTGTAAAGCTGGGGTGAGTGGGCGAATGAGGAAAAATTGAATTATCCTGCTGTGCAAAATAAGCATCATCATAACAGATCTGAGATCATCTCTGTTTTTAAACCCACCCAGCAGACAGTCAGTGACTTTCCCTCCCCTCAGCTCTGTATGCACATTAGCTCATAGTTTAACTGAAGGATGGAGCAGGGCTGTAATCCTGCAACCTTAAAGCCAACCTTTAATAAATGCATGCACCTGACTCTGAAATTAAATTATCTGCCGTCATGAATTCAGCTGCAGACTCTGTTTTGTCCTCCCTGTCGTTAAAGCACTGAAGAGCATGAGGAGTCCCCACCTGCACACGGTCAGCAGGTTTTTCCTCTCCACCACGGCACTCCTGCCTGCAACGCGCTTGCGGACGGGATGGAGACCCACGCCGAGCGACGCCATCCCCGGGCTTGAGTCTGTGGCTGGTCCCCGTGAGCTTTCCACGGCTCCGGTGCGCCAGGGAACGACCAGCTGTCTACGCCCGTCTGTCTGTGAGGGGTACAGAGGATGCTCCACTGAAGGAGGGGCCCGAAAACTGTGATAAGTCACGCTAGGATCTTCCTGTTGGAACTTCCAAAATAAGAGCTTGTGCAACCGACCAGAAAATGACAAATATTTAACACAGTTCTCTATTTATACTTATTTATATTATATTATATTATATTATATTATATTATATTATATTATATTATATTATATTAAGTACTGTGGAAAAATTTCGAGCCACCCTAAAATCTATAAAAAACTATTTTATAGTTGTCAAACTGTGTTATCGTTAAAAAAAATTTAATGGATTAAACTAAAGAAATGGAAATAAACGAGTTTTTGTGACAGGCTGCAAGTAACAGTGCCTAAAGATACGATTTATAATTGATTATTTTCTAAGCTGTTACCTGTAAACACAACACTGGTTCATCCCTTGAGTTACATGTCTTTGTAATTCTTGCGTTATTCATTGGTCAGTGTTAAGTGCTTTAAGAAACAAAAACCAATCCAGTGAAAATGGTCAGCATCCATGTGTTCTTCTTCTTTCTTCTTCTCGGTTTAGGTACAAAGGATGGACCGAGACAGAGTGGGGGGGGAAAAACCAGCCAACGTCCAAAGAAAAACCCTGAAATAACTTCAGGAAGCCTATTAGTCAAGACCACCTTAAAATTACAAGAAGCTCTGACTCCTCCTTTATTATTAAATATAATAAAGGAAATGTGTTATTATAATTAAGACAGAGCTATAAATGATTATGTGGAAAAGATATAAACCCTAAAGTATAACCAAATAATACACATAAATAAAAGAGTTGTTTGTTATAATAAAGATTTCCTTTCAAAATCCCATCGCCTGACCTCTGTGTGATGAGTTTCTGTGTATCATCCGACCAGATGATAGACTGAGCTTCTGTGTGAGTAACAGGGATTTCATACCATAATCCTGAACGGTATTACTACAGCGTTTTTATATTTAACATCTTAAAACTCACATGTGCTTCTGTTCATGTTTCCTCCTGGCTCTTATAATGATCTCTTTCACTTGCGTCGACGGAGGGAGGGACCTCTAGTGGTTTTGAATGAAAACAGCAGACTCTTTCTTTTCACCAAAATCTTATCCATGCGCTCTTCTTCGTTTTTCTCCTCTGTTTCATTTTATTCCACTTTCTAAATAGCAGAGTTGAAGGAATGAGTTAAATGGGGAAAGGGTAAATAAAGACCACAGATGCATGATGGGTTAGTCCTTTGGGTCTGGACCTCTCAAGACCTGCTTACAATGACACTTTCCATACGAAGGGGGTTTTTTTGGATGCGCTTTGTTTAAGGGGGTTTTAGCATTTGCACTTCACAGAGAAACATTTTACATTTCACTTACAACACTAAATGACAGTTCAGATGAAGGACAAAGCCCCTACAATCAGTAAACCAGTTGGTCGGGACCTTTTGGACTGGTCACACAGCTCAGCAGCTGGCTGCCTTTGACATACTTCAAATATCACGGAGTTCTTTCCTTTTAAATCAAAAGTGTGTTCGTGTGTGTTTGTCTACATATTGAGTACTTTAGGGCTCACATACTTGGACAAAACAACCTGCATTCCTGTAAAGTAGTTATATTTGTCACGGTCTCTGGGGCAGACCGTGGGGATGAGGGGAATGAGGACCCAAGATGCAGGACTTGTGATGAAGGCAGTGCGTTTATTTACAACAGTTCACAGAATAAACCCCATGTTTTCCCCTTGACTTCCGTGTCGTGTCTTCACCCACAAGTTCGTGCTCCGTGGTCTTCGCTCCAGTGTGTCCCCGCACCCCGTGCTCGCTGCTCTTGTCTTCCCTGCTCCTTCCTGGAGAAAAATAACAAGAAGCAACTTGTCAGGACACTCGACTACCGCGGGCATGTACTCACTGGACTTGGTGCTAATGACACTAACGTGGAGTCAAACTCAATATTCCAGCGACGAATGGCTCAGAGCCCCAGCCTTAAAAGCCAGAGAACTGCAATCGCTTGATCAGCAGCAGGTGCGTGGCCAAGGGCAGGAGCCCAGTCAGAGCTCCGCCCAGGCAGACAGGTAGGAGAGAGAGAGCGTGAGAGAACAACAACACTTGTGGCCACACTGGGCTGGCCGGGGAGGCACAGGGACCATGACAATATTATTCATTTACATACACAGGAACAGCTGTGATATGATATAATGCTCTATAACAATCAGTCATTGAGCCTTTCTCTGGTGTCTTTATGTACCTTATAGTTTGGGGGATCTCTTTGGGGTTCTTTTGGTTCTTTTTTTGAGGGACAGATTTTTGTGTGATTTATTTTAAGCTGTTTTTTTTAGGGGGGGGTGGTTTTAATCACTGGTGTCTTAATGAATGACAAAACTTATCTGGACAGTAGATGCTGCTGCTTTCTCATAAGCCTACCATAAAGCATGTTTTTAAGAATACTTTTACTTTCCATACTTTTAAGAAAATCTTAAACAGTAAAACTGCCTTTTAAAACACTTTAAAACAACTCAATAGGCTTTCTCATCGATTGTGCTTATTAACATTCTGTTTGATTGTGGAAAGGTTCAGTTTAACTAAGCTTTTTGCTATGTATGACTTGTGAACCATTTATTTTTTAGGATCCCTGTGCTAATTCCCATCATAATATAATGAGTAATTGCAATGAGTAAACATCAGGAACAATATTTCATGGACTTCCAAACAAGTCCACTTATAGGTTGTCAGCTTAATTTGCCTCAGAAAGTAAAGGTGCTGTGGATAAATGTGGCACCCCTGTGAGGGAATGACCACATTAATATTATTTTGTGTAAAACACCCATGTAACGGGACATTTTTCATTACTATATGTATTTATTTTCAGTTTTTTTAAAAGTCCATGTAACAGGGATTCATTTTATGTTAGAAAGCAGTGAGGGCGGAACTTTGGTGGTTGCTCCGGAGTTTTGGGGTGCAGTAAGTGGAGCCCACCTTCCGCTGCTTCCTCAGACACGTTCTGGAGGAAAGCAGAGACGCATCGTGTCTTCCTTACTCCGCTCTTCACCTGCTTTTACAGGTCGGTAAATGGTGCTCGCACCGAAAATGTTGTTTATTGTTACCATGGTTACTCACGTTAATGTGAATGAGAGAGTTAAGGCGGTCCGCCCGAGTTATTTATATGTAAACACGGGAGAAACCAGAGGGGTATCCCGCGCGACCGCACCGCGAGCCCGCTCGTTAGGTGGGGCGCTCGTGAAGCAGAGTCAGTGCGCTCCTATGCTCTGTGCAAATGTGTTGTAATGCTCCAAACAAATCAGTTCTGTGAGATGTGAATGTTAATAGTTATGTTAAAGTGACTGAGTAGGTTAGCTAGTGTAACACAAGCACTCTGAGCAACTCTGTGTAGCTAACAGAGGCATTCACAGGTTAATTAAACAAGCTGTGTTTCATGATGCACTAAATAGTGATTTTGCCAGTAAATTACTGAAGGCAACAAATGTGATGTATTTACCAATGCTGTTATTGAATATAACTGTTTAACCAGTAAGACACTGCAGAAGACAATGTGATGTGTTTATTGATATGATAAAGGAATGTAAATGCTATGGAAAGAAGTGTGAATTTGAGAAACTGAACCAGTTAAAGAGAGTATATTTCACTGAGGTTGTGAAATAAGTAAATGTAATTGATGTAAATGAGGAACCAGCTGAACAGTATATTGAAAGCTCATGTTTAGTGTTTATATAGCATTTATTTGTGTGAAATAAATCAGACTCAGACACGTTCTGGAGGAAAGCAGAGACGCATCGTGTCTTCCTTACTCCGCTCTTCACCTGCTTTTACAGGTAACATATTTGTCATCGTGGTCTTCATCCTTGGGACCCGTAACATAAACCAATGTGAACCTTTATTCAGGTTGATGTCACAGTCAAAAGAGCAAGGTCCACGAGAGACCAAGAAAAACACTTAGACAAGGAAAACACAAAAAAACTCAAGACAGGGACTGAGGGATACACAGGAAACACATGAAGGTAATCAGGGTAGTGGACACAGCAGGGTAACAAGACACACCTGAAAGTAACAAAGTGAGGACACAGGCAAAACTAAAGAGAAAACAGAGGCTAACATAGTAAAATAGACACACACAGAAACAACTAGACTCAGCTGCAGCTTTACAGATTTTATCGTAAAAGTGTAGCGAGTATTGAATGAGTAGGTAAGACCTTATTTGTCTGGTCCTCATGCAGGTGATCCAGAGAGGCAGCTGGCAGGCAGACAGGATTCCAGGAAGGTGGAGTGGGCAGGTGAGCTACAGGTACATATTTTTCCTTACAGGTGGAGTAACCAGCTGGGAGGATTGGTTAAACTGAACTGAAAGTGTCCACTAATCATTTTAAAGCAAAAGCAGTCCAAAGAAGCAGGGTAGTTCTGCAGGATTTAAGTGGATCACTGTTGAACAGATTTAATATGATTATTATTTTGAGAGGCCTACAAGCCGGTCCTTAAATACAATAATACGCTGCCAAAAGTATTCACTCATCTGCCTTCACATGCACATGAACATGAGTGACATCCCATTCTTAACCCATAGTTATTATGATTTCAGCCCACCCTTTGTCAGTATAACAGCTTCAGCTCTACTGAGAAGGCTTTCCACAGGTTTAGGAGTGTGTTTAGAGGAATTTTTGACCAGTGCATTTGTGAGGTCAGACACTAATGTTGGACGAGAAGTCAAGCTCTTCCACATTTTTACAAACCTTGCTTTGGTCACAGGTTGCAGTCATGCTGGAACAGGGAGGGGCCATCCCCAAACTGTTGCCACAAAGTTGGAAGCATGAAATTGTCCAAAATGTGTTGGTATGCTGAAGCATTAAGTTCCTTTCACTGGAACAAAGGGACCAAACAGAAGTCGTGGGAACTGCCAAACCCAGTCTCATCCATCAGACTGCCAGATGGAGAAGCATGAACACATCTCCACTGCTCTTGAGTCCAGTGGCGGCATGCTCTACTTCACTCAACATTTCGCATTGCGCTTAGTGATGTAAGGGTTGGATGCAGCTCCTCGGCCTTGGAAACCCATTCCTGAAGCTCTCTACACACTGTTCTTGAGTTAACCTGAAAGCCACGTGAGCTTTGGAGGTCTGTAGCAACTGACCTCTGTCCCCTGTGCACCTCAGCATCCTCTGACCCTGCACTGTGATTTTATGTGGTCTACCATTTCCTTAGCTGAGTTGCTGTTATTCCCAATCACTTCCACTTTGTTATAATACCACTAACAGTTGACTGTGGAATATTTAGTAGTGAGGAAATTTCATGCCAGGTCTTGTTGCACAGGTGGCATCCTATCACGGCACCACGCTGGAATTCACTGAGCACCTGAGAGCAACCCACTCTTCCACAGATTGTTGTAGAAGTCTGCATGCCTCGGTGCTTGATTTTATACACCTGTGACCTTGGAAGTGAACCTAACGGATTTGCACGTGAATACTTTTGGCAATATAGTGTAGCATTAGCTGAGGCCTGATAGGACTATGAAAGGGAAATAAACCAATGCAAGGAATCACACATAAGTAAGAAGCTCTAAAGACCCCCACCCCCAAGCTAGGTACAATAATGAAACCCATCGAAAAATCCAAATATGGAAGAAGAATACCAAAT
This sequence comes from Neolamprologus brichardi, assembly GCF_056152115.1. Lineage (NCBI taxonomy): Eukaryota > Metazoa > Chordata > Actinopteri > Cichliformes > Cichlidae > Neolamprologus > Neolamprologus brichardi. The sequence continues at coordinate 15,484,673 of NC_142114.1, read as the reverse complement.
GTACCAAAGCTACTTCTATGACCTCACTCTCTTATTCCACGTGAAATAAAATTTGCCTACCAAGCATCATTTCAGTTCCTCAGTTACACAAGCGACACTTTTTTCTCTGGTTGTGAGATATTAAAATGTGAATAAAACTTGGTGGGCAGGGGATTAACAAATACGTCATCAGTGTCTTTGTGGTTTTAGCTTCAGACCATTAACCTCTGCAAAGCAAGCATCTGCACTTTTTAAACATGTGAACTGAAACTATGATAAACCACAAACCACGTTATCAGGAAAGAGCAGATCGTGCCTTAAAAGGATACAATGTGACACTGTTGTAAACATGACCCTCATGCCTCATACCTGCACTGCTGCTAAGATAAATGAATTCTCCATCTCTGATGTAAAATTTTACTGACGCAATTACAAATTAAACATTGGTAAAACCACAAGTTTGAGTTTACCATTGTTTAGTTTATTGTTAACAATAAATTATATTCCTTTGGTATATTTTGTATTTTCTTGGGGAAGGGTGGGGGAGGAGACACCATGCTGTGAAATCTTTGTCTTTATGGCGCTTTATCTGTGAGTCACACAAAGTCAAAGTTTAACAGGAAATGAAATCATGGATGTGATGTGAGTGTAAACAAATAAACTAACATTTTAGACCTTTTAAGGCTAACGCAGTGAAGATTTTAATCGCTCGCGTGTCTCTTGTGAAATTATACCGTGACTTACCAGTCCTGAATACTGAACTCTGACACGTACTGACTTTATATAACCACAATATAAAATGAGAAATGATAAGCTGCACAAATAAAGGCAAAATTCACACATGAAATGATAACTAAGAATTAGACTGTAGAGTATTATTATCCTGAAATAATTCCATGCCACTGAGAGAGAATTTCTGTGTTTCTGTGTTTTATCAGGAAAATAAATGAATAAATGATCAGAGTTCAATGAGCATTTTATTACAGTATCTGGTGTAACTTTAACTACTTTATATGAAGTTTGGGGAACTTGTCCTGACTTGTCTCAGGTTCACAAGATAAAGCAGGTGGTTAATCAGAACAGCTTTAATTCTTCATGACAGAGATTCAATGAGGTGCCGGAAACATTCCTCAGAGATTTCAATCCATATCAAAATGACAGCATCATACAGCCGCTTCAGATTTGTTGGCTGAGCATCCGTCATGAGAATCTGCAGTTTAGTTGCTGCTAAGGAGCACAAAGTCACCTAGAAAATACTCCCACACTTTACACCATCACCTCAACCATAACCGTGAACCACTGATATAAGACAGGATGGTTTTATTCTTTCATGTTGTTTACACCAAGTTCTGACCAGGCATCGTGCTTCCACTCTATTCTACTCCACTGTCTGATTGTGGTGAACCCGTGTGAACTGTAGCCTCAGTTTCTTGTTCTTAGCTCACAGTAGAGGAATCAATGAATGAATCTCAGATATATTGTTGCTCTAATATTTGGTTCGCATTTAAGATGTCTCATCTTTGCACAATATCTTCAACATCTTCACCAGCTTCACCTGGAAAGATTTTTGAACAGGTGAGCCTTGTGAAAATGCTGACTGACAGAGATTCTTGTCTTCTTTATGTACTTGAAAAAAGTCTCTTGTCTAATTGTATTCACCTGCTGTAGTAATCCATATAATTTAAAATATGGGAATGTGAAAGTTCAAAAACATATGCGCTCGTGAGGACTGCTTTACCTGCAGAGGTTCATTACTGTTCATAATGATACCTGAGATCAGAGTGCACTTAACCCTAGTGAGAGAGGACAGTGTGAATCAAGTCTTCACTTCAGCCACCTTAGAAAGCTTTGGTTTGTTTTCAGCTGCTGTTTTGTTGTGACACTCAGACAAAGTGTTAAAATCACAGGAAGGAAACATGAACGATGGGCTCATACGATAGAGAGCCAGTGACGAATAATAACTAAAAATTAAATATGATAGATATGACATCAGATATTTCCTGTTAGCGTTCATTTGATGTTACCAAACACAAAGGTTAGAGGACACAATGTGCAGCTACTGTATGTAAACATGGAGGTCACGCGATGCAGGTGTTGCTGAGAGTTAGTTATATCAGTAGAAATGACTTCTTGGATTAACTTTTAGTTTTCGCAGTATGAGCTCAGCTTGTGTCACATGATTTGCAGAGGGAGCTGCTGCTGCTCTGGTTTCCCTGAAGGTGAAGCGAAGGATGAAATGAGAGTGTGCTGCCTGACTGTGTTTCATTAGAACTAGCAAAAGCGGAGTCATTGTGGTCATTTGAAATATTTTTTTTAGCAGACACAAGAGAACTGTTTGTAAATCACTCAACCTCAGCATAAATATGTGACTGCAGAATAAACAAAATCCTCTGCATATCCTCCTTCACTACATCCTGGAGTCCCTCCTGCCTGGCAGCTCCATCTTCAACATCCTTTGTCCAGTATATACACTGTTCCTCGTCTGCACGTGTGCAAACCATCTCAGGCTCACTTCTCTAACTTTGTCTCCAAACTGCTCGGCCTGAGCCATCTCTGTGATGTACCCATTTCTAATCTTACATCTTCCCATCTTGTAAACCTTCCATTTACCTCTTGCTGCCATCCTTCTGTCACAAATCACTCCTCACACTCAACTCCGCCCACTCCACCCTGCCCGCACTCTCTTCTTCACCTCTCCTGTCTGTTGTTTTGGAACCCAAGTATTTAAACTCATCCACCTTCACTAATCTTTACACCCTGCATCTGTTACACCTGGCTCCCTCTCATTCACACTGCCTTTTATTCCTCTTCTCTCCAGAGCATACCTCCACCTCTCCAGGCTGTCCTTTATCTGCTCTCACTACAGATCATAGTCCACAGAGACTCCTACCTGACCTCATCTGTCAGTCTGTCCACAACCTCGCCTTGAACTCCAACTCCTACAGCAGACATTGCCACTATCTCACTGTCCTCCTATATGTCTCTTCTCTAGTCACCTTTCTTACTCACTATGTGTAAATTCACTAGCTGGGCCCACGTCCTCATTTTGGGTTTGACAGCGTTTTCGTAGGTAAAAATTAATGCTTTGACATGAATTGAGCTGCAGTTTGGGGAAGGCCCCAAAGGGGACTGGCGATGGCTCCACAGCCTGGCAGATCCCCATGCACTAAATAGAAATGAAGAAGTTAAAGAATTGAGAACAAGGAGGGCGGGAGGGTGGGGCACGTAAACGAGAATGAACAGCTTGCAGAACTGGAGGAACCTATATAGATGACAACCGGAAGGAGCGAGTTTGGAGGCTTGGTCCTGCTCCTGAAATTCCGATACATAATCTCCAATAGACCTCTTTGCATTGCATTACTTGTTATTAATGTCTGGCTCTCTTCCGCAGCATGTCTTTTGAACTGTCTTCCTTCTCTCACCGAAACCGGTATCGGCAGATGGCTGCCCCTCCCTGAGCCTGGTTCTGCTGGAAGTTTCTTCCTGTTAAAAGGGAGTTTTTCCTTCCCACTATCACCAAAGCGCTGGCTTATAAGGGGTATTGTTGTGGTTTTCTTTGTTGCATTATGATAGGGTCTACCTTAAAATATAAAGTGAATTGAAGCAACTGTTGTTGTGATCTGATGCTGCATAAATAACATTGAATTGAATTGAATGTCCTGCACCACCCTCACATACATCTCTGCTACTTGTGACTTACTCATGGATACCACAGTTCCTTTCTTGGCATCCTATCATATGGTTTCTGTAGATCCACAAACACACAGTGCAGTTCATTCTAACTGTCTCTATACTTCATCCATCCATCTGCAGCACTCTTTATCAGCATGAAGCCATACTGCTGCTCACTGATTGTCAATTCTCTTATTAACATAACTTCAGCAACTCTTTCTCATATCTTCATGGTATGTTTCGTCAGCTTTATCCCTCTGTAGTTACTAGAATAGAATAGAAGCTTTTTATTGTCACTGTTACAAGAACAATGAAAGGCAGTTTGGCATTTCACCATGTGTATTGATTGGTAATTTATTTCAACATGTGAACAATATACAAATACATTTAGAAAAGAAAATAAGAGAGAAAAAATACTATACAAATTACATACAAAAAAACGTTCTGATTAATTTACATGTTGAAAGAAATGAAGTACATTTACACGAGAAAGATATGTACAAGTAATACATACACCTGCAAACATACACACACATACATACATATATGTATACACACACACACATATATATACTACATCATCTTTGTTCTGGAAAATCAGTACCAGTACCCTTCTTCTTCCTTCTCCTCTCACTCTCCAAGACTTTGTGAAACAATCTGTTTAACAACTCCAGTCCCATTTGTCCTACACTGTAAAAAAAAATATTGTAGAATTTACAGTGAATTACTGGCAGCTGTGGTTGCCAGAATTTCACCGTGAAAAATAAATTATAAATGTAGAACACAAAACGGTATCCTATTTTGGTAACCTTAAATTTCACAGTAAATTATTTATTTATTTATTTTTTACAGTAAATGACTGAATTTAAACATAAATTCATGTGAAAACAACAGACATTCCGTTAACCTGATTACAGTCTTACTTTGTTAAATATAGTGAAACTGTATGAAATAATACGGTATCATGGTATCATGCCTAAAAAGTTGAATATTACGGTAAATTACTGGCAGCTGTGGTTGCCAGAATTTCACCGTGGAAAATAGTGATAATGTAAAATATATAACGCTATACTTGTTGATAAATGTAAAATTCACAGTGAACTTTGGTTTTTGTACAATTATTACATTGAAATAAAAAACTAATATAAAGTAAACCGGTTAAAATACATTTTAATAAGCTTGTTTACTGTCTCCTATTGACAAAGCACAGAAGAGCTGTATAATACAAAGCATGCCTTTTTATTCAAAAGTTCATATTTACACGAAATTATTGGCAGCTGTTGCAGCCAGAATGTCGTCTAAAAAAAAATTAAGGTCCAACAAATGAGGCAATAAACATAATAGACTAACTGGTATAAAACTTACATTCTTTGACTTGTTGTCATAATTTGCTAGAAACATAAAAAACAAAAACAAAAAAAACAAAAAACAGTAGAGATAATGATTAAATTAAACAGTTAACAGTTAACTTATCCTTTTTCAGGGTCGCGGCGCTGGAGCCTATCCTAGCTTTCATAGGGCGAGAGGGGTACGCCCTGTCTGTCACAGGGCTAACACACAGGGACAGACAACCATTCGCACTCACATTTACACCTATGGACAATTTGGATTAATCAATTAACCTATCCCCACAAACTGCATGTCTTTGGACGGTGGGAGGAAGCCGGAGTACCCGGAGGGAACCCACGCAAACACGGGGAGAACATGCAAACTCCACGAAAGACCCCGGCCTGATGGTGGAATTGAACTCAGGACCTTCTTGCTGTGCAGTAACAGTGCTAACCACCGTGCTGCCCTAAACAGTTAATATTTAATAATCAAATTAATGACTAAAAAAGGCACTGATCTAATTATTATCAAACTTAATACAACCAAAAACAAATAAGTGCATATTAAACAGTCAAACAAAATTTAAAACACTTGATACTTGCAGTGGTTGGCAAAGTTTCTTTTTATCCAGATTGATAGTAGAGGCCTTTCAAAACAGTCTCTGACGGTGTCTGAGGAACTGGAACAGGTTTTGGATTCAATGTGCTGAAGGTCTTGCATGTTGTTCTTCAGATGCTAGGTGTAGACTAGCCTTCTTTCCTTGCAAACTGCCCATTTCAAAAGAAAATATACAATCTTACATCTAATAGAGCTGACACAATTAATCGTATAATGATTTACAATTGTGATGCATTGCAATGCGGGAAAAAAAGCATTCTTAATCCATCCAGAAGAAACTAATCGATTATTAAATACAGTCCCAATCAAAAGTTTAAGACCACTTAACTCTGAGATTCAGAGTTATTGATACCACAAAGGAAATTGTAATCCTCTGACTTCCTGATCACTAACTTTCCGCCCCTCTCTCATTTTCTTCAATTATCAAACAAGGCCACCACTCAATCATTGCTCAGTCACTCCTTTTAAAGAAATACCACATCTTATCGCAGCATCTCATCTTATCTTATGTAACAAGAAACTTTGGTCTGTCCCAAAAGACTAAATAACGTTAAAATTAAAAAAATAATTAAGATCACAACAAAGTGGAGTGAAATCACTGCCCTTCTTACAGCCTTCATGGTCAGTTTGTACACTAACTTGGTATAAATAAAAAATACAATAAAACAAACTATTTATCACGGTATTTACCACAAACTTCAGCACCTGAAGCCACGCCCCCTCACAGCTGCTGATAGACAGCGGTCAATAATTGGCTGTTCTCCAAACATGACACCCTCCGACCGTCCGGTATTCTGACAACCGGCCTTTAAAAAGAAACAGCAGGACGGAAAGAGACGTTCTTGTTTGCCAACAGCCAATACATATGTAAGAAAGAAGAAGAAGAAGAAGAAAGAGACGTTCATAAGTCATTTCTCTGATCAGGGGATAACACTTCAGTTCTCCCATCGATTTAGACGTCCTAAAGCCACGTGAGGAGCAGAGAGCGTGAGGCAGGAAGAGGAAGAGGAAAAGTGTGCGCGATTTTATGCGCGTGGTCGACACCTCTGTCAGCAGAGGAGAAGCAGGGAAGAACAGCAGCGGGGAAAAACGGTGGGTCTGTACTCTTTTCTACACATTTTATTTGGCTTTTATTTGACTGAGAGCCACGACGATGGTTTTATACTTGAACCATGTCAGAGACAGAGGCGGTGGTGACGGTGCTGGAAATAAAACCGCTGTGTTAAACTGTCGGTGTCTAAAAACGTGTTAACTCGTTTAACATGTGATTTTTATTTTTTATTTTTATTATTATTTTTTTTTTAAATGGTAAAATTATTAATTTTTTCAATGTTTTAGCTCTTTACACTGTTGCCATTTTCAAAGCTGCTTGAAAGGAAATGTAAAACAAATTTAAAATTATTTATATATATATATATATATTATATCGATAAGTGAATGGTTTATACTTTTACCACAATGCTCTACTTGTACGTTAAGCAACTTCCTTAAAGCAAATTATATCATTTCAATATTTAACCTCTTAAGACCCGAACTCTTCCACGGCATGCATTTTTAATTTCTCTTTGATATTTTGGCTAATTGGGGCCCGATGAATGTAAAAACAAAGAATTACCAGATTTTTATTTTTTATTTTTTTTTACCTTATTTTTGTTTTTAAGAAAAATGAGAGCCACATATGAGGATATTTGTTTAAATTTTTGATAGTAGCAGTATAATGTCCCCGTAAGTGGATATCAGACCCTTGTAGAGCAAAATTGAGTATTTTGGTCTAAATAACCAAAAATGTGATGTCCACATATATGGACGCCAGGTCCTAGGAGGTTAAAGAAGACTAACTGTTGTTGGGGGAGGGGGCCCCTTTTTTCTTTTCTTTCAAATCCATCCAAAAGGCAGAATATCTGCACCCCGGTTTTCACGGACTTACTGTACTTTGACTTTTTCCACCCCTCAAATTCCTCAAATTTCAGTTTTGTAAAGGATTAACTTCGCAGACTGTGTTTTATTGCAGGCTTAATGTATTCCAAAGGGCGAAGGCATGTTTATGGGATGGCTTTTATTTTGACAGGACCCAGCCATGGAGAGGGAGCAGATGGAAATGTCTGCAGCCAAACCCCAACAAAATGGAAATACAGGGTAAAAAAAAAAAAAGAAGACTCTAGATTCTAAATCACCTTTCTACTAATTACGTGACAGTTTGACTTGAGTCAAACTCCTAAAGTAGTTCCTTTTTTTTTTTTTTTTTTTTTTTTTTTAAATCGGTGCTTGGGAGATATTTGACATCATGGCATTTATGAATTCTCCAGGGAGACTGAAAAAGATGACTCGAAGAAAGGGAAGAAGAAGAAAAAGGAGAAGCCTCCTAAGATGCCCATGGTTAGCCCCATCAAAGTGGTAGGTTCATCTTCATACTAATCACCTGCTGCCAGGAAAAAAAACAGGTTATACACTTATTTCTTTTCAAGACTCATTTTTATCTTTTTTTATTTTCTGGTGTGCAAATTATTTTTCTTTATTGGAGTGTGCGTGTGTGCATGTGAAGACAAAATGGAAGCAGCAGTGTTTTAAGTTGGTTTGACTGTTTATAGTTATCCTTGTAAGACTGTAAATTCCTACAAGCATAACAGCAAGGTGTGTGTGCTGAATGGGGAAGTCTGGAGAGGATGGGAGTGAGGCACATCCTCCCGTTGTTTCAGTGAACTCCACCAGACTCCTGCAGCGAGGAGATGAAAGCTGCTTTTTCCCACTCAAATTATTATTTTTTTTCTGTGTGCAGTTTAGGTTTGCAGACCGCTGGGATGTCTTAATGATTATAGCTGGGACGGTGATGTCAATGGCAAACGGCGTAGTGCTTCCACTCATGTGCATTGTCTTCGGCGACATGACGGACAGCTTCATACAGCAGACTTTCCCCAGTGAGTTTCAGATGCAGGCTTGTGTGCACATGGGTAGCACGGCAATAATCATTAAGGGGTAAAATGACTCTTTTGTTCTTCCTTCCTGTGTCCCCAGATTCCACAAACAGAACCTTAGAAGAGGAAATGACTGGGTAAGACATCATGGCCTGACACCTCATAGCTGCCTCATCAGGCGGAGAGACTGACTGAAGCAGATTTATCAGACCGCATCTGTCACTTGTCCTCTCCCAGCCATGCCATATACTTCTCCATCATGGGAGCTGGGGTGCTGGTTGCAGCCTACCTACAGGTGGCCCTCTGGGCCCTGGCAGCTGGTCGGCAGGTCAAACGCATCCGCATCCTGTTTTTCCACCAAATCATGCGGCAAGACATTGGCTGGTTTGACGTCAATGAGACGGGAGAGCTCAACACGCGTCTCACAGAGTGGGTAACAGATGAGAAGTGTGTGATTTTTAAAGGTCCCACAGTGCTGTGTGTTAATTAGAGATGAGTGTGTCTGTCACTTGTATTTCAAAGTATCTGACTTTTCAAAACTGGAGCTTGATGTTTATATGTGCATGTGCAGTGATGTCTATAAGATCCAAGAAGGTATCGGTGACAAGGTGGGGATGCTGATCCAGGGTTTCACCAGCTTTGTTGTGTCTTTTATCATCGGCTTGAGCAAAGGCTGGAAGCTCACTCTGGTCATCCTGGCTGTGAGCCCTGTGCTTGGCATTTCTGCTGCTCTTTTCAGTATGGTAAGCTGCTGCAGAAGTTTATCCCTGTGTTTCTGATGCTTAAAACACCCTGGGCTCTGTATGCATCACCACCTTTTGTCTGTGTACAGGTGCTCACATCGTTCACCAGTAAAGAGCAGACTGCATATGCTAAAGCCGGTGCTGTAGCCGAGGAGGTGATCTCTTCAATCAGGACTGTGTTTGCCTTCAGTGGTCAAGAGAAGGAGATCGAGAGGTGTCGTGTCTTTAACCGTTATCAACAGCCTCAAATGGCATTATTTGTGCAGATGTGGTCAGCCTTGGCAGAAATCCACTGTTTGTGGAGTTTAAAAATGTATTTTATACTATATTTGCCCCTAACTGTGCTCTTTGTGTTGCACTCTAGATATCATAAGAACCTAGAGGATGCTAAGAGGATGGGAATAAAGAAGGCGATCTCTGCTAACCTTTCCATGGGTGTCACCTTCCTCTTTATTTACCTGTCCTATGCTCTGGCCTTCTGGTATGGCAGTACACTCATCCTGGGTGACGAGTACACGATTGGAACCGTACTCACTGTGAGTAGATTTGTCACCTGTCAGTTTGTAGAATAAACATGCACGTGAGTTAGAGGTTTTTGCTGTGGCTAACAACAGTGCGCTTTTCCCTTCTTTTTTTTTTCTTCTTTTTTTTTCTTTTCTTTTCTTTTCTTTTCTTAAAAGGTCTTCTTTTCTGTGCTCATTGGCGCTTTCTCACTGGGACAGACCTCTCCCAACATCCAGACCTTTGCGAGTGCTCGGGGAGCTGCGTATAAAGTGTACAACATCATTGATCACGTAAGAAGTGCAGTGTTTTTCACTCAACGCTTACTTTTCTTTCTTTTTTTCCACCCATTCGTGTTGTTGCCCTGTTGTCACTTTGTATTACCAAACATGCTGCTTTACGGTGGTGCTCCGGTGAGCTGCTTTGATGCTGCCAGCAACCTGGAGCTGGATTTTGCTGTAATTGGAGCTCCTGCTGTTTGAAGACACCGCAGGTCATTCAGTTGACGTTGCACAGCCTTGGCTTTTGTAAATTTCTTCCACTCGCTGAATCAGACTCATTTCCAAAAAGTAATTAAAACTCGAGTATGATCATGAGTTTTGCAGACACTGTGAAGATGGTGGATAGTGTTTTGTGAAATAAGCTTTAGTAGAATTTAAAAGGGGCTCCTATGGCCACAGAAGCTTGGAACATAACCAGTCTGTTTAACTGAGCCACTTGAAGGATGGCTTGCAGGGTCAACTCCTGCCTGTTGCTATTCTGGGACGGGGCTTTGTTTAGCTTGTTGCACGTGTTTGTCTCTGTGTATGACTACAGACTCATGCTAGTTTAGAAATGCAGATAAAGGATGGCCTCATCTGAAAAACTGCAGGCTGAGCAGCACTTTTTTGTTTGCACACAAACGAAAATGCACACAACCTCAAGCAAAACAAATGGGATCTTCTCTGAAACGTGTTCCTTGCTCCAAACTTGAAGGGGAGGATATTAAGCCTTTGAAAGTCACTTCTGTTTTACCTGTTTTCACACTGAAATCATTTCTTGTATTGTGGCTACTACTTATTCTTATGTTCAAGGGTGAAATGTAAAGGATGAGGCTTCCAGGTGAGACATAAGTGTCAAATTCTGCCAAAACAGAGCTCAGCTTTTGTAAGTTGCAAGGCAAAAGGGAGAATAACAGAGCTGTGCAACAGGAGATGCAGTGAAAACGCAAAGCGCTGTGAAAATAAACATTGTGCTTTCTAAATGTGCTCAGCTGAAACTGAAGGGCTAACAGCATTTCCTCCCATTGTTTCTTTGAGGTTATGAAAAGAATAAGCCCTGTTCTGCTGTATTAGTTTGGCCTCTTAGAAGTGAAAGCTGCCATATTTGATTCTCTTCTCGACAGGTCCCCAGTATCGACAGCTATTCAGAGGCTGGCTACAAACCTGAATGCATCAAAGGAGACATCGAGTTCAAGAACGTCCACTTCAGCTACCCCTCCAGGGCCGATATCAAAGTATGTTCTCATAGCCGCTGTATACTCAACTTTAAAGTGCTAAAATAGCATGCGGACATTTTTATATCCCCGAACTCATGTTGTCTGTAGGTGTTAAATGGCCTGAACTTGACTGTGAAGAGGGGGCAGACCTTTGCCTTGGTGGGAAGCAGTGGCTGTGGTAAAAGTACCACAATCCAGCTGCTGCAGCGGTTCTACGATCCTCAGGAAGGAAACGTAAGTGGGACCTCAAGTACTTTGAAGTGCAAGATGTACAAATCAGATCAGTCCTGTGTAGACTTAACCGTTCAGAAATCAGACCTTTATATTTATTGTCCTTTTTAATTTCAACAACTTGATGCCTTAAGTAGATGTAAAGTGGATTTCTTTTAAAGAACTTTGCTTATTTTGGACACTCCTTATGAAAATTGAGTCTGTTTGCTTAAATACAGTAAACTGATTTATGTGGAATTTTTTATATTATTTTTTTGTTAAATGGCTTCTGTGTATAAAGGGCTCTGCATAAACCAGTAAATGGAAACAGCGAATCTACACAACGGTGTAAACTGAGTATTGTGTGTCCATGCAGGTGTTTGTTGACGGTCACGATCTTCGTTCTCTTAACGTCCGACACCTGAGGGAGATGATCGGGGTGGTGAGCCAGGAGCCCATCCTCTTCGCCACCACCATCACAGAGAACATCCGATATGGCCGAACCGACGTGACGCAGGAGGAGATCAAACAAGCTGCCAAGGAAGCAAACGCTTATGACTTCATTATGAAGCTACCTGATGTAGGGCAACACTTACAATTCCTCTGTCCCTGTAAATGATTGATCACCACTTGCTAATCATTGGACTCTGTGTTGAGCAGAAGTTTGAGACTCTGGTGGGAGATCGGGGGACTCAGATGAGCGGAGGACAAAAGCAGAGGATCGCCATCGCCCGAGCTTTAGTCCGCAACCCCAAAATCCTCCTGTTGGATGAAGCCACATCTGCGCTCGATGCTGAGAGTGAGACCATTGTGCAGGCGGCGCTTGATAAGGTACGGATCAACGGTTATTTTATTCTTGTTTCAAGACCACTGTAATAAAAAAAAAAATAAAGACAGAGCAGAAATGTTAACTCATGTCCAGAGGAGCAATCTGACTTGATTCATAGTCTTGTATAAATGTCTCCTGCATGGATGGTGGATTTGAGCCACAGTGCACATAAACCTACCCTCCTGCAATCATTTAAGTTTATGTTAAATGCTTGTGTACCTCACATCAGAGCAGCATGCTAGTAACATTTAACTCGGTGTAACACACAAACTTGCCCGTGTGCAGGTCCGGTTGGGTCGAACCACACTAATCGTGGCTCACCGCCTTTCAACAATCAGAAACGCTGATGTTATTGCTGGCTTCAAAGATGGCAAGGTTGTAGAGGTGGGAACTCACAGCGAGCTGATGGAAGGAAAGGGAGTCTACCAAACACTGGTCTCCATGCAGGTAATATTTGCACACAGGCAGTTTTAGCAGATGGGAACTTCCACAGCACCCAGTCTTTATTTGTTTGTTTTGCATTTGTGGTTTTCCTCCTGAAGACGTTTCAGAAAAATGCGGAAGAGGAGCATGAGCCGTCTGCAGATGAGAGAAGCCCAGGAATCAGGTCGTTGTCTGAGTCTTCTCTCTTCAAGAGGAAGAGCACAAAAGGTGCATCCTTTAAAACTTCAGAAGGAGACAAAGAGGAAAAGAACAAGTTGATTAGTGATAACTTGGAGGTGAGCAAACACCTAAATCCTTCTATCAATAAAGGAATGTGAAGTAAATATGAAAAAAATTATTCTTAGTCTAAAATATTTAAAAAAAAAAAATTTTATTATTGTTATTTTCACTTGGATGAGTGTTCACACCTCTTACTTTTTCTGCCAAGTAATAATTGAATTATACAGTACTATTTATTTTAAAACTTGGGGCTGCAATTTATTTTCTAAGGCAGTTTCTTTAAGTAGTCTTCAGGAAATGTTCTCCAGGCTTCTTGAAGGACATTCAAAACTCTTCTTTGGATGTTTGCTGCCTTTTGTTCTGTCAAGATGATCCCACACTGATCCGATAATGTTGGTTTGGGCTCCCTAGACTGATTATGATCTATTGTATGTTTCTATCAACTATGCTTTTACTGCATTAGCAATGTGTTTGGGATCATTTTCATGCTGAGAATCTACTTATACACACCATTCATTCACCACTTGCGTTAAAAGCCTTTTTAATCTTTCCTCCTGTCTGCAGGATGAAGACGTTCCCCCTGTGTCGTTCCTCAAAGTGATGGCTCTGAACACTTCAGAGCTGCCATACATTCTGCTGGGGACCCTTTGTGCCATTATCAATGGTGGAATGCAGCCTGCGTTTGCCATCGTCTTCTCAAAGATCATCAATGTAGGTTACTCTTGATAACATGTTCATGCTGAATGGAGGTGTTTTCAGCAGCTGTAGAAAGCTTCATCTTTTTATCTCCCCTCAGGTGTTTGCAGAACCGGACCAAGACATTGTCAGACAAAGATCAGTTTTCTTTTCCCTCATGTTTGCTGCTATTGGAGCAGTTTCCTTTGTCACCATGTTTCTACAGGTATGCAAACGCACACGCACGCGGTTGATGGGAGAGGGTTTGTGGTAAACCTTGGTAAACTCTACTTACTAGCAGGATATAACAGTGTAAATAAAAAGGTTAAAAATGAAAGGGAAATGGTCACACAGGTCCCTGTCAAACTTTAGGAGAGTGCACACAAGTTGAAAGGATGCTGATGTGACAACACATGCGGATGATGTGACACGTGTGCTAATTTCATGGGGGGGTTGTGTTTGTTTGTTTGTTTTGTTTGTTGTTGTCTTTTTTTTTAAACAGGGTTTCTGTTTTGGTAAATCTGGAGAGGTCCTCACCTTGACGCTCAGACTGAGGGCCTTTAAGTCCATGATGAGGCAGGTATGTAAGTGACAAAGTCAAATGAGAGAGCAGGGAGGATGTTGTTGAAAAATACATTTTCCTTGGTGGCTAAAGTGAACCGATTATCTACATGGCAGCCATAATAAAAGCTGGTCAGGTCCTTCAGTGCTTCCTTCAAATCTCCTTTGCAGGATCTGGGCTGGTTTGACCAACCAAAAAACAGTGTTGGTGCGCTCACTACGAGACTGGCCACAGATGCAGCCCAAGTGCAGGGGGTAAGCTTCAACAACAGCTGGCCAACGGTTACCAAAGGCTCACACTAAAGTGTCAAATCATCCATTTAGGCTGCAGGCGTGCGTATGGCCACGCTCGCTCAGAACCTCGCCAACATGGGCACCGGTTTGATTTTGGGTTTTGTGTACGGCTGGGAGCTGACTCTGCTGCTCCTGTCTCTGGTGCCCATCATTGCAGTGGCTGGAGCCATTGAGATGAAGATGCTCGCAGGACACGCTGCTGAAGACAAAAAGGAGCTGGAGAAGGCTGGAAAGGTGAGGATTGGGTGCGAGATGTGCCAGAGTGAAAGTAAAAATTCCTCACGGCTCAGTCTGTTGAAACTCTGAACTCATGAGATATTTGCATTACGTCTCTGCAGATTGCCACAGAGGCCATCGAGAACATCCGCACCGTGGTCTGCCTCACAAGAGAGGAAAAGTTTGAAGCTTTGTATCAGGAGAACCTCGATGTGCCCTACAAGTACGATAATTTGTACCACAGGGACCTGATTGCTCAATTATACGCTCTTTAGGTTCTGATGCCACCTTTCTCATGTTTTTACAGAAACTCAAAGAAAATGGCACACATCTACGGCCTCACCTTTTCCTTTTCCCAGGCGATGATCTATTTTGCTTATGCGGCCTGTTTCCGTTTTGGTGCTTGGCTCATTATAGTGGGAAGGATGAATGTCGAAGGGGTCTTTCTGTGAGTGAACTGAGACATTGGCTTGTATCTTCATGGTAACATCCAAACAAAGCAGGACAGAACCTGTTCATGTGGCTGTTAATCATTATCTTAGTCAGAAGCACATGAAGAGCCTCAGCTTGGGGGGTTGGGGTGGCTTTCAAATGTACACTGTGTGGTAATACATTAGACTCTTTTGCTGGGAGGAGCCACTGCTTTCATTTATATTGTGTTGCATAAACTGGGAAGTCCAAAGTTCATGGCAAACCGAAGCCTCAGAGTCCATAAAAGAAGAAAATATGAACTCTTTACCTCTTAATGAACACTGTACACCCAACTGAGGCTGCCTTGCTTTGAAGTTAGGAAGACGAAGCAGTAGCATCTTTAAAATATAATTTTGGATACTAGTTTTTAGGAAATTTCAGGGACATGCCCCCTTCCTGATTTCTTGGATTGTTGGTTTTTTTTGTTTGTTTGTTTTAAATGTTTCAGTGCTGTTGAAAATGACTTGTACATTTGTTGGTGCAACAGAACACAAATCAAATTTGAAGTCATTTTAACACACCTAGACCTTCATTTATTGTATTTACAGTTGTGGACAAAAGTAACATCCACTCATCGTGGACATGAGTATAATTTTGAGCTTTTATTGATTTATTGTCTGAGCTTTTCTTTTTCCCACTCTCCAGGATGGAATGATTGTACAGCATTACTGTAGTGAAGTGAATTTTGGATCCACACAGGCTCCAATATATACAAACAACCCCACTAATGTTTGGTTAAATGTGCCTTAGAAACTTGCACTTCAACCAGACCCCTTTGGTAACCATCAACGAGCCTCTGGCATCATTTAATCACTCCTTGGCAGGATTGGTAGAGCCCATTTTAGTTTGCTTAAATTCAGGTCTGTGCCAGGAAAGCAAAAATAATCCACAAGTTTTCAATAGGACTGAGGTTTGTGCTTCGGGACAGTCGTGTCATTAATTTGGTGTTAACCTGCTCTATCCTTTCTAAACCAGTTTTAATGTGTGTTTGGTATTATTGCCCTGGTCAACCATATAGTTGTTGATTCGAGATGGAGTTGAATGTGGAGGTGGTTCTGCTTATTCATCATTCCAGCCAATTTATGCAATATCAATGCTGTCACTGCCAGTACAGCCCTGGAGCATGATGGTACCAACACCACACTGGTTCAGTGCTAATGTTTTTGGGTTTGAAAGCCTCAACTTTACGCTTCCAAAGTTTTGTCGTGGTGGGTAAATGGCTCAATCTTCTCTTGTCTGACCAGAAAACTTTTCTCCAAGAGACATTTGCTTGTCCACATGGGCGTGTGCTATTTTCAGTCGAGCTCAAAGGTATTGACTTTTGAGCAGAGGCATTGGTGCCCTCTCAGTCAATAGTGATGTAAAACACATCTAACTGTGGACAGTGGTGCTGGTGTTCCAGTAGTTTCCAGTTCATGGTAGGCTTCAGACTTTGTGGTTCCTGGGTTGTTCTTGAACACCTTAACCAGCTCCCTTTCATCTCACACTAATGGTTTGGGTCTTCTTCCAGTTCTTGGCGAAGTGGTGACGCAACATTAAAGGCCAAAAGATTACCATTAAATTCATGCCCACGATGAGTAAATGCAAACTTCTGACTACAGCTGTTGTAGGCATAAACTCGTCAGTCGGTTCATCATTATCGGCGGGACCGAACAGCACAAACTCATCTTTAAGATTATCAGTGATTACAAACATGCTGGGCACACAGATATCGTAGGTTCGTGTTAGCTTAGCCTTATGTAATCCTGTTTTACACCCCAATGACAGCGAATCTAATGTGTTTAACTTTCCTCTCCCAGTGTGATTTCAGCCGTTCTGTTTGGTGCCATGGCCGTCGGTCAAGTCAACTCCTTCGCTCCAAACTACGCGAAGGCCAAACTGTCTGCTGCCCACATCATGATGCTGTTAAACAAGGAGCCTGCCATTGATAATCTGTCAAAGGACGGAGACTGTCCGGTACATGACGCAAAGCCCGCGCACCAAACACAGCTTTAGAAAAGTGATATTTTACCACATTTCTAACTCTTTCTTTTCTTCCAGGACCAATTTGATGGTAATGTGACCTTTGAGAGGGTCAAGTTTAATTATCCTTCACGTCCTGATGTACCCATCCTGCAAGGGCTGAATCTGAGTGTAAAGAAGGGAGAAACTCTGGCCTTGGTGGGAAGCAGCGGCTGTGGGAAGAGCACCACCGTCCAGCTGCTGGAGAGGTTCTATGACCCGCTGGATGGGAAAGTGGTGAGAAAACAACTGCACGCCCACGCTCTGTGCACTACCTCACACTGATGCCTCTTCACCTACTGACAGTTGGGTAATGATTAGCTGGCCAGTGCTTTCCAGTACTCTGCTGATATGAAGTCCATGTAACAGGATCTGTTATCTGGATTACTGCATAAACATTTATCTGGTTGGGAGGGAAATGAATAGTGTGCCTGTTGTCTCGTGTCCTGTTGGTGTTTTTGAACATCATATGCACATTGCAGGTTTTCTAGTACGTTTGTGTTTGTCACTTTAAAAAAACAAAAAAAGTCTCTGGCAAAATAACTTATTAACTGAATTTCTGCACTGATTCAGAATTAATGTAAAACCAATATTAACTTTAAGTAAGAAGTGACAAGTTCTTCAGCTAAACAAGCTTTTAGCCATTAACAAATCAGACATTTCCTTCAGGGCTTGGTGATTAAAATGATGTTGCACAATCAAATGAATGCTCGGTCCAGGTGCCAAAGCATGCAAGCCTATTTGTGCTACTCTTTCTCCTTCAGGTGTTGGACAAATCTGATGCCAAAAACTTGAACATTCACTGGTTGAGGTCCCAGATAGGCATAGTCTCCCAGGAGCCCGTGCTGTTCGACTGCTCTTTGGCTGAAAACATTGCCTATGGAGACAACAGCCGCAAAGTCAGCATGGACGAGATAGAGGCAGCGGCCAAAGCAGCCAACATTCACAACTTCATAGAGGGTTTGCCACTGGTAATGTCATTATACTATTTTATAGAACATTCTATGTAAAGATAAGGGTCAAATCCAGTGTCAGTAAAACAGACTGGGTGGATAAAGAGGTGGTCAAAAAAAGCAGAGTCAGGATTACAGAAAGAAAGTAGGCTGAAACACTGAATCTAACCAAAGGTGGACTCTGATGTCCAGCTTTGTTTTCAATGCTTCACAAAGCTGCCTAGATCTGCCTCTGCCCAGCTACCACAGGGTTTTACTGTGAGGGAAGTTTAGTACAGCCAGGATGTCTTTGTGTTGTCCTCAAAACCTAAAGCCTTAGAATGAGTCTCAACTTTATGCTTTTTCTGATTCAGGCTGCTATAAAATGATCCCTATGAGTGTCACCTACTCCAGAGAATTTTATCATATCACATGATGATAAACATCTAAAGAAGATTAAAAAAACGTAACCGTAAGAGGCAACACTGCTGCCGATAATAGATGACTACAAGAAATCATTGATTTATTGCCTGGAGCTAACTATACACTTCAAGTTTGTTTTATGCTCTCTCAGTACTGCTGGTTTTTGATGTGATGGTTTCACATTAGAAACAAACGAAGATCAATTTAACTTTGAAACTTCCAAAATGTCTTCGATACAGTGTTTAAGACTCGTCATCCAGATCGCTCAGCTGGCATTTCTTTTGCTCTTTACGTCCTTTAAAATGTTGAATTTGCTGCTTGTATTTGACAAGCAGTTAACTGGTCAGTGCTGAGACTTTAAAGTGCTCTGATCAGGAGGCAGACTGAAACTTGATAGTAATGTGGTGGTTTCAAAGCATTTTGCTGATGAACTGTAGACTAGATGCTGGTCTGTGGTTTTTGAGAGATCTGGGATCTTGCCACCAATTTAAAATCTTCAAACATTAGTTTAAAAGTAAAAAGCACTATACAAACTGTTGTGGTTGCTGTCAGTATCGAGTCATCTTTGAGTAATTCTTTCAGCCCTGTATTGTATTATTGTAGGGTCTTTACCTTACAATATAAAGTGCTTTGAGCAACTGTTGTTATTTGGCATTGAATAAAGCTCCATCCTTTTGTAAAGGTCTCGTGCCTTTCTGTTTCTGCTCAACTACATTAACCCCAAGAGGGACGAGGTTGGGTTTAGTAACATTTATTCCACTCTCGTGGACCTGAAATATTTTGTCATGATAAAGCTGTAGATGAAAGGTTGGTGTGATTTCCCCCGGATTTCTTTAAGATGTTGTAAAGATAAGGCTTCATAGGTCAGATGGAGATGCTGTAAAGGGGACCATTAGTCAGCTAAAATTAAAAATTGCGAAATGGTGTACAAAGGTAATTACAGAAACAATGCAAGTCTCCTAAAGAGGCCTTTGTGAAAAACCTTTGTTGAAAAACCTTTGATCAGTGTTTTTTACTGCTGTGATAAACAAACTTGGTGGTGCCTTATTTTTCCACCTGAAGGTTAAAAAGCATAACTGGGATGGAAATGGCAGCTCAGACAGAACACAATTGGTGTAGTAAGGTGGAGGTTGGGTGTAAAGGGTTTATTGCTAAATCTACAACTAAGCTCCTACAGAGAGTGGGGGTGTGAGGGCAGGCCTTTCAACGAGCAGTCAAGTCACTCTGAGGGTGCTGAACGAAGCAGCAGCTGGTTGTGGATCAAGAGACAGGAGTACAGCTAGGCTGGGACATTAAGGGGTGATAGCAGAAGGGGGCACATTACGTGTCATGGGCATAAAATCACTGTAACACTGAGGACAGTGACCACCTGACAATCCCAGTGAAGTGGTTTACCACCTCTCCCATTCAAGACACCAGAGGAATCTGTACTGATTACTGGAGGGCTTGTATCATTAAGCCTTATAATCAGTCAACAAATGTGAATGGTAATCATGCAGGAGGCCAGCTGAAGATGAATGTGTTATTCTACATGTGAAAATGATTTCCTGCCAGCATTTTAATAACTTGGCAATAAATGTAGCAATTATTATTAAACCTCAAAGTACACTTTTTAAGAAATTTGTGAGTGATTGGATCCATACTTTGTATAGTTCTGACAATCTATAGTAACACAACTATGCCCTCTCATTGTATTGTTTTGTTTTTTTCCATGAGCAGAAATATGACACGCAGGCAGGTGATAAGGGGACACAGCTGTCAGGTGGTCAGAAGCAGCGAATAGCCATAGCCCGAGCCATCCTCCGCAACCCCAAACTGCTGCTCCTGGATGAGGCCACTTCTGCGCTGGACACTGAGAGCGAGATGGTGAGCACATCTTTCCATTTTCACCTGTAATGCTTGTCAGGGAGATTAAGTAAATGGTGAGTAGTCACCAGCTCATACAAACGACTGCTGCAGCTAAAATCCACACACAAGAAAATGGGAACAAACTCAGACTGGGGGAAATGTTGGGCTGAGAGAGTTCACATTAAACCTAATGATGGGAGGAACACAGGAAAATAGCCATGTTGATAAAGATGACAGCTCTGGTTTAAATTGAAACCATCTTTAGTGCTGAAAACATTCATAGTAGGAGCTCTTATAAGACCATGCTCTCTCGGTA
Source organism: Neolamprologus brichardi (assembly GCF_056152115.1). Taxonomy (NCBI): domain Eukaryota; kingdom Metazoa; phylum Chordata; class Actinopteri; order Cichliformes; family Cichlidae; genus Neolamprologus; species Neolamprologus brichardi. The sequence continues at coordinate 15,464,003 of NC_142114.1, read as the reverse complement.
GGTGGTGCAGGAGGCTCTGGACCAGGCCAGCAAGGGCAGGACGTGCATCGTCGTGGCCCACCGTCTGTCCACCATCCAGAACGCAGACCGCATTGCTGTATTCCAGGGAGGAGTCGTGGTGGAGCAGGGGACGCATCAGCAGCTGCTGGCAAAGAAGGGGGTCTACCACATGCTTGTCAACAGACAGATGGGACACGGTGACAAATAACCCATAGTGTCCATAATCTTGAGAGTTCTGGATTAAACACTGGTGCCTTAGATCATCACTCCTCCCATGCAGATTCAGACAGTGGCTCCTGTGGCTTAAACCTAAATGTATAAATCTGAATTCTGATTGGCTGTCACTTGTGACTGTCCTTCCCACAAGAGATTTTTGACATTTGTGGGGTGCAGATGTAAACGGTAAAATAGATTTTTTTTTTTTTTTTTTTTTTTTTTTTTTTTTTTTTTGCTTACTCACTGTTGGTGGATAAAAGTTGATTAATGTGTACTTTTCCTGCTTAGCTAAGCGGTAGATTTGGCTTTTAAAGAGCCTTTTTGTGCAAGTAGAAAAAGTGACCTTTGAGGTAGATATTTTTACTTGTAGGGAGAACACTGGAATTAAAAATGGCTGCATTCTTCTTTTTAAACGGGCTAAAGAAGTAAATTCAATGACCAGTCCTCTTTGTTCGTTTGTCTATGCACTGTGGTTTTGTCTCTGACGATGGGATCATCACTGTCTGGAATAGTTTTGGGTAAAATCTTTAAGACTCAATTCAGCGTCTTGGATTGAGTTGGAGGACCAAAGTGCCTGAGCAGTTAAAGCCTGGGAAATGCTACGCAAATGTTAATTTTCATTTGCAAAGTTTCTGTGGAATTCACTTAAAATGTAATTTTGTTTCTATTTTTTTTAGAGGATGTGCTGCTTTGTAACTGTTAATGTTTTATATTCAAATAAATAACCTTTATTTGAAGAAAGCAAGTGTGGATATCTTTGAACTTTATTCTCAGAAAATTTGACCAAAAAATTGACTACAGCTTCCCTCAAAGTGGTACAATCACAGTGAAATTTCACCTTATCAAAGCAATAATCCCGTTGGTGTGAGGCTCCAAATGTAGAAAGTGTTTCAACAGATTTTTACGTCAGCCACTCTTTGAAACCCAAAGTAAACACAATCACCAACATTTGGACATGAAATTAAAAACAAAGCTGCATAGTGTGTAGAAGGAATTGGTACCTGGAGAAACTGGAAGTCAAACCTTGGCTTTAACAAACTTACACGAGTCGTGCCTACTTCTCTCTTTTAATGAGTTTAAATTAGCTCAGTGTGTGCACTTCATGTGATGGGGTACATTCACGTCCTCTTGTGGTATTCAAGTGCATTTCCTTTATCTGTAGGCACTGTTTTGACAAGACGATCAAATATTTGTCTAAATAATAGTCAGTAGAAGCTTGTTTCTGCCATCCATTAGTACAAATTTCAGGTTCTTTTAGAGTGAAGTAGAAATGTTGAATTAACTCTGCAAAAGCTTCAGAAACGAGCTTCCCTACAGTTGTTACAATTCAGTAGTGTTTAACTTTACTCAGCCTAACAGCTCTTTTCTACGGTTACTGGAAAAGAGCTTTTTCACAGTGAAAACTAAGGCGAACAGGAGTCGTTAGCCACTTAGCGGTTAACATTTTATCTTAAAATGTGGAATAATACTGTCAGGATTTCAAACTATATAGTCAAAATAAAAACGAGCGTTGAATCAGGAAGAAAGAGGGGAAAAAAAGTACACACCCAAAAGAACAGTTTACGCAATGTTAATAACTACAAAATCTTGAGTAATTTACGTTTACATTAAAAAAAATATCAGGTACAGATTCTGCACCTTTGCATTGATTCGTGCTGATCTAGCTGTCACCATTGAGTAGAACTACAAGTGCATTGATATTTAAAACAGGCTCTCTGTGGTACAACATGGACATTAAATTATCCTGTTTCCCTGCTTAAGTAGGTTTATAGCTGAGAAGTGGTGGCTAAGTGGAGCATCTCATGCAGGCAGCTACTGAAGCTATTGAACAGTGATGGAGCATCAGTCTCATGGCAGGATTTCCACGCTGACATGGAGATCACAATCCTAGAAGAAAGAGGAGTGGAGATCTGAATACAGCTACTGAAAATCTCAGGAATGTTTCCAGCACCTTGAGTCTGTCATGAAGAATTAAGACAGTTGTGCAGGTAAACCTGGGTGCTACACAGTATTTGCAAGGTGTACCTAATAAAGTGTCCAGTAAGTGTATACATCTTTAGCTTGCTTTTTATAAATTCTACAGAACTGGCAAATCTTACATATGCAGCACAGGTTCATCAAAAACCCACACACAGGTTTTCAGGTCAGTGAAAGCGCGTTTCATGTGCTCACCTGTCATCCCTGATGCGGTAAAAGAAGCCGTAGCCATGGTGCACCATGGGAGCCACAGCCCCCAGAACTGTAGTGTAGCCCACCAGACTGGACGACAGCACGAAGTTACCCCCACCGCCACTGCAGACATAAACACAACAGTCACAGACAGAAACCTAATGCTCTGCAGCAGCTATTATGGAGAAGCAGATTTCTGGATACTGCACTGTAACATTCTAGGATTTAATATTTAATTAAATTATTTTGAATAGATCATACATTATAAACTAGTAGAGCCGAAATTTAATTTACTACTTTCATGTGATAAATCAGCTCTGGGTGGCGTACCTCTTTGTGTAAAGGGGATCCATAAATAATTCTGGGGTTGGACGTCCCTCCTCCTTGGCAATAAGATACAGCCCCAGAAGATGCCTGTCAAAACCTGGCAACAATATCACATGACCGCATGAAGTAGGGCATAAAAACTCAAAGAGACTACAAATATGGTTCTTTCTGATGTCAGCAGCCTTGGTTCAGCCCGCAAGTCCTACACAGGGAAGCTGACGGGCTGAACGATTTTGTACAACAGATAAATGTAGATGTTGAACTAAAGCAGATTTTTACTGGCTCAGAAGAGTCCAGTGGGGGATGGAGCAGCTCCATTTTGCTCAATCAGGCAAACAAAAATTAAGCCAACAAGTTTAATATCAGAAACAAAACTACCAGTGATCAAAGTCATTGTTTTATTGATGATACTTTGGCCCTACATCTCTATTTTGCACACTGCTTGTAGCTGCACCTCAAATCTGAGACTAAAACGGGACACTTCACCCTACAGGGCCAAGTGTAGTCAGGAAAAAGCACAAAGCAGGAATCACAAAGTAAACTAACCTTGTCCTTCCTGTGCTTCAGCCATCAGGTCGTTGTGTCTACTGAAGGCTTGCAGCATGGCCTTCCTCCTGACGCCATCCTGAGAGGAAAACGTTTAGGTCGAATATGAGATTGCTTCTTCTCTCCTGCTTTTCTGTGATTTTCCCAAATACTGTCACACACTCACATTGCATGTGGGGTCTGTCATGGTTTTACACCAATTCACAGCCTCCTGGGTGCAGGGGCGCATCGTCTCAGTCCTGCCATGATAAAACCTGCGCGTCATTGCCGTCTCATAACAACTTCCTGGCCTGTAAGAGGAAAGAGGACACCTTCAGGGCCACGAATGTCACTGCCAATAATGATAATAAAAGTGTGTGCTTATGTAACGCGGTTGCCTGGACCAGGGCGCCTGACTGCAGCTACATAGACACTGAGCTCTCAGAAGTAGTCTCGACTATGGAGCCTGAGTGTGTGAAGAAAACACAGGAAACCAAAAGTAGAGCTCAAAAATATATATATATTGTGTTTGTTATGATAAATATAGAGACAGATATACAAATAAAAAAATATATATGTATAATATATCACAAACAAAATAACGCTAACAATACAAAACAGCTTATCATGTTCCAAAAGGAGGTGGGACGAGGTTTAGTCCAGCATGAGATTTGGTTCAGTTCCATGGACCTGTGATAGGTCACGTGACAACAGCTTTTGTAATTCAGTCCATAGGTTTATGATTCCTACCGCAACATAGCGGTGGTTGGGTGGCTCGCCATCCCGCGCTGATCAGGGCTGATCGCGGGGAAAAAAACCTGACCGTTGAGTCGATTGTGAGGTAGTGTAAAGATGAATGAATCGGCCGGGTTATTGCACGCTGTCAACTAGTATGCAATGTAAAATTTGTCAATATCTGACAAGTACGCCAACCACAGGGACAACAGCAGCCAGGGAAGCAGGGAAGATGCAGCTGATTGACCCGGAAGTTATATGGGGTTCATTCCCGCCACAATAAAGGGACTAGCGGAAGTGGGAACAGAAGTCACCGTGGTTACACTCTCCCCTCCTAATCTCATGGACGTCCTCGTACATGGACTAGGCTGGCAGCGAATGACTGGTTGGCTGGGGTGCGAAGGCATCGTCTCCTCTTCTTCATCGTCTTGAAGAGCGAAGGAGAAGACAGAACTTAACCCATGCAGAAAGGTCTGAACGCTCTTTAACAGAGGCTTACCAGGCTTGATGTACTGCAGCCGATCAGGAGGATTCCTGGCGCGGGTTGAGTGCCTCAAGGGTGGTTCTGCCTCAGGACTGAGAGGTTCTGATTCAGTAGGTGAGTGTTGTGACAAGTTATTTCTGGATGCTTCTGAATCGGCAGACAGACTTTCTTCATCGGGAGAAGTTTCAGCAAGAGTAACTGGCACAGAGCCAGCTTCCAATGTTACGTTATCAATGACTTGTTCCTCTTCAACAGGTACAAGTATAGGTTCCTCTGAGAGAATAGCGTTCTCTTCCTCTGTAGCCAATACTACAGGGACGTCTGGCTGGTTGATAACTGGAACAGGTTGCGGAGTATTGGGTAAGTCAATGGTTGTTGTGAAGGTAACAGGTTCAGCCCAGACAGGAACAGGTAGGTATGAGATGGGTTCTTCTTCGTCATTGTCATCATCATCATCAGCATGTACATGAGACACAGGTAAGGCAGGCATTTTTCTCTTCTGCTTAGTAAGCATGTCCTTTTCAGAAGGTGGTAAATACCCACAGGGCAGTAGGAGGTCTCGATGTAAAGTTCGCAGGGGCTTGTCTTGGCCTTCGGGTCGAACTGTATACACAGGAAGAGTGCCGGCTTTCTTCACTACAATGTACACAGATGACTCCCATTTATCTGCAAGCTTGTGTTTGCCTCTTAGCCGCACATTCCTTACAAGAACTCTGTCTCCAACATTCAGCTGTGACGCAGTGACATTTTTATCAAATCTGTTTTTGTTACGTTTCATCACCTTTTCTGAGTTTTCGATGGCCAGCTTGTAACTTTCTTCCAGGTGGGACTTTAGTTTCTCCACATATTGTGTGTGGGATGTTGTTCCTTCTTTGGCATGGGGTAGTCCAAAGGCCAAGTCCACCGGTAAGCGAGGTTGGCGGCCAAACATAAGCTCATATGGTGAGAAACCTGTAACATCATTTCTTGTGCAATTGTATGCATGCACCAGGGGTTTTACGAAATCTTTCCAATGAGATTTCTGTTGAGCTGTCAGTGTTCCTAGCATATCCAGTAATGTTCGGTTAAACCGTTCAACAGGATTGCTTCTTGGATGGTATGGAGTGGTTCTTATTTTGTGGATCCCAGCCATTTCACAAAGCTCTCGGATGATTCTGGATTCAAAGTCAGGGCCTTGGTCACTGTGCAAGCGTTCTGGGATACCATAATGCACAAGAAAGTTGTCCCATAAACATTTGGCAACAGTCCTGGCCTTCTGGTTTGGTGTTGGCACAGCAATGGCATATTTTGTGAAATGGTCAGTTATGACAAGTATGTCTTTGACTCCACGATCTGGTTCCACAGAGAGAAAATCCATACACACCAGTTCCATGGGATGAGAGGTTTTGATATTGACCAGAGGTGCGGCTCGTTCAGATGGGGATTTGCGTCTCACGCATCTTTCGCAGTGTCTTATTTTATTGACCACATCACTAGTCATCTTAGGCCAATAAAACCGGGAACGGACCAAGTCCAGCGTTCTGTCAATTCCCATGTGACCCATTTGATCGTGTAGGTGGTGTAGTACAACTGGTCGATATTCCTCGGGTAGCACTAGCTGGTATGTGAAGTCACTTCCCACTTGTCTCTTCCTGACGAGAAGGGTGTTATGGAGCTCCAGTTTATTTACTTCTCGCAGTAATAGAGGTAGTTCGGGAAGTTCTTCCCTCAGGAATGGCGGTGGTGACTCTCCTCGCTCAAGCTGAGCTATGACATGCCGAATGACAGGGTCAAGGCGTTGTTTGTCTGCAAGGTCAGCTGTTGAGATTTGGGGGAGTACCATGGAGGTGAACTGGATATCGTCCGTGAAACTGTCAGGCAGACTGTTGACATTGACAGACATGGATAACACCAGCGCAAGATCAGGATCAGTGCTTGAACTGTACACCAGATGACGGTCACAAACTGCGTTGATGGTATGCTGGTCAATAGAGACAAGATCTGGTTCATTGAGATGTTGCCATGCGAATCTCCAGATTCGCTCACGTTCTTTCTGTGACAGAGGATCATCAGACAATCCACCATGAGGTCGGCGAGACAGACCATCAGCATCCGAGTTCTGCTTTCCTGCTCTGTAGATTAATTTGAAGGTGAAAGTGGACAAAGCTGAAAGCCATCTGTAACCGGTAGCGTCAAGTTTTGCTGATGATAAGAGGTAGGTTAATGGGTTGCTGTCGGTCACAACTGTAAACTGAGCACCATAAAGATAGTCGTGGAATTTTTCAGTCACCGCCCATTTCAAAGCAAGAAACTCCAATTTGTGGGCGGGATACTTTGACTCACTCTGGGAAAGACCTCTGCTGGCATATGCTACAACTCTGTTTTTTCCATCCTGCTCTTGATACAGCACTGCACCAAGACCTGTGGCACTGGCATCAGTGTGGAGTGTGTATGGTTTTCTGGGATCAGCAAATGCCAGAACTGGGGCAGAAGTTAGGTTGTCAATAATGGACTCAAAAGCTTGTTGACACATTTGCGTCCATCGTCCTCCAAATGGCTCTTTGGGGTTGAGGTAATTCTCTGGCTTTACTGTTCGTCTCAGCTTCCTCTGGGAAGGTGGATAACCAGCAGTGAGATCATGCAACGGCTTGACAATGGCTGAATACCCCTGGACAAAACGTCTGTAGTACCCAGCAAAACCAAGGAAAGATCTTAATTCCTTCAAGTTTTTCGGCACTGGCCAAGAGGTGAGTGTGGAAATCTTGTCCGGATCAGTTTCAACACCAGCCTGGGACACTACATGGCCCAGATACTTCACAGATGTCTGGAAGAACATGCATTTCTCAAGTGAAAGCTTCAAGCCAAAATCTTTCAGTCTGGTGAGAACGTTCATCAGGCGAGCTTCATGTTCCTCAAGAGTTGGTGCAAAAACAATGAGATCGTCAATGAAAACCAGGACTTCTTTTAGATTCAATTCTCCCATGCATTTTTCCATTAGCCGTTGGAATGTGCTTGGTGCATTAGTAATCCCCTGTGGCATCCGATTAAATTCCCAAAATCCTAATGGGCAGACAAAGGCAGTCTTTGCTTTATCCTTCTCCTCCATTTCAATTTGGTAGTATCCCGACTTGAGGTCTAGCACCGTGAACCACTTTGATCCTGCAAGTGCGGAGAAGGTGTCTTCCAATTTGGGCAGAGCATAAGCATCTTTGATTGTTTGCAGATTGAGTTTGCGGTAGTCAATACAAAGACGTACACTGCCGTTCTTTTTACGTGCAACCACAATTGGAGAGGCAAATGGGGAGTCTGATTCTCTGATAACGCCAGAGTCAAGAAGTTCCTGCAGGTGTTTCCTTACAGCATCAAGATCTTGAGGGTGAATTGGTCGTGGTCTTTGCTTGAAAGGAGTTGGATCAGACAATTTGATTTGGTGTTTAACTTTGTCGGTCCTGCCGAAATCCAGATCGTGTTTGGCAAATACTTCAGGAATACTGTTGAGTTTATGAACAATGCGTTCTTTCCAGTCTGGAGTCAAAGGGGAATCTCCAAAGTTGTATTTTGGTTGAGATGGAGGTAATGACTCTGTCGACGGATCTGAATAATGCATGTGTTGCTCTTTGGAGATGACTTCCTGGAGGGCGCTGATTTCTGCAATAATAGCTCGAGCTGGAATATGGATTTCATGGTCAGACTCATTACTTACTACAACAGGCAGAAAACATGGCCGACATTTAGGTAAGTCCACAAGGCAGGTTTTTACCAGGAGTCCACCAGGCAGAGAACTGGAGGTGGGGTATTCCAGAATAACCGCTTTCTCGCCTTGGAATAGCCTTGTGACCAGGGATCCCTCAAGGACAGTGGTTTGGCCGGCAGTAATGGTATGTGGTTGGTCTGACTTCAAGATCACAGGAGCATACTGGTCATTTGAATTCCGGACATGGCGACACTGGAGGATTTTATAAACTGCAATGTAACCGGAACCAGTTGGCAGGAATGACTGCTCAGAGTGGGTATCACAGTGTTTGCTGTACGCAACGTCAAGAGTGTTGGTACCAACAAGTATCATTGGGTGTGATTGCTGGACGTCAGGCACGACAAGAGCAAGTGTATCAACATTAATAGATGAACCAAGAAAATCAGCTGGGAACGTCATGTTAATCTCGATGTATCCCAGGTAAGGTACGGCTTGTCCATTTGCTCCTTCTATTTCCAACAGATCATTTAATGGTTTGATTGGATGGTCTGAAAGATAAGTATTATAGAAGAAATAAGGAATGGTAGTAACCTGAGAGCCAGAATCAAGAAGACAGCTGAAATGGTCGCCCTTGATTTGAATTTGTCCTGTGCTTTTGGTCCCCACCAGCCCTTTTGGCAGCAATGGAACTCTCTTGTGGTTTCTGGGACTGTTAGTGCACGCAGCTCCTGTGTGTCCCACCGCAGAAGCTCCTTCTAGTTTAAAGATGAAGTATTTCTAGCATCCCATTCTTGCTGTTTTTTCCTTAGTTGTTTCTTTTTCTGTTCAACGAGACTGGGGTTTGCTCTGTTGTTGCAGGTGGAAGAAACATGGCCATCTTCTCCACAGTTAAAACAGTACCATGGCTTGGGTTTGGTATTTGACTGAGGTGAAGAATGACAGGTCTTGTTTTGTTGTGGCTTAAACTTTGACTCGGTTGGACTTTTTCGGGACAAAAGTTGGGACATTTGCTGTTGGAGGGTTTGGAGTTGTTTTTTCATTTCTTTTAGCTCTTCATTGGCTGTTGAGTGCCCACAAGAACAAGTACTTTGGGATTGGATGTTTGCTTTTTGTTTTGATGAACCGATGTATTTTTTCATAAGTGACTCCTTAGCAATTTGTCTGTCTTCTTCTGTCCGTAACGACAACAATAAGTCAGAGAAAGGTGGTGGGCTGTCCTTTTGCTGTTCTAATTGTAATTTGGTTAGTATAGTGTTATCCCAACACCCACGACAAAACTGCTTCAGCAGATGTTTATCCATGTCAGCAACTGCAAGGCCTCCTTGCTTTACAACAGTGCTGAGGGTGAGCTGCAGTCTTTGGAGGTAAGCGGATGGTCGTTCACCTGGATTTTGGAGAATATTTAAATATTGAGCATACAATTCTTCACCATCTTGCACTGTTCCAAAAGCTGAGTCAAGTACACTGAGTATGACTGCAGGCAATGTGTTGGGACCTAGACCCTTAACCAAATCAGCAGCAGGTGACAACAGGCTCTCTATGATACGTCTGGTGACGTATAGAGCTGACAAACTGGGGTCGGCGAGCAGTAGATCAATTTGGGAACGCCATGATTCAAAATCTGCTTCACTACTTGGCTTAGGAATCCTTCCTGAAAAAGCACGGAGACGTAGTGAAGTTGTGGCGCTTATGTCTGGGTTTCGGACCACATGCTCAACAACAACCCTTTGTATTTGTGGTGGGTTGAGATCATGTGCCGTGAGTGATACTCTTGGAGCTGGTCCAGTCTGGCTCTGACGAGGTCGTGCCCCCTGCTGGTCAGTGGAAACCTGTCTGGTAGGAGGTGAAGACAGTTTCTGCCGCTCCAGTTCCCTTTCTTCTTCCTCTACGCCAATGTCCTCGTCTGCTCCATTTTCCTCATCATATTCACTTTTTCCATTATCACCTGCTCCTGCGTCATGCAAATGTTGACCAATCTGCCCCATTACTGTCTTCAAGACATCTTCAAACCGGTGCCCGCTACGATCAGCAATATGCCTGAGCTCCTTGAGGTAGTTGGGAGGGGGACTGCTGCTGTCCTCTGTGGCGGCGTACTCACAGGCCAAAGCTGTGACGCGGAAGACAAGGTCGGCAACAAGTTTAGAACAGTGGGTGTAAGGCAGAAGCGGCTCTAGAGTTGTAAAAGCAGAGGTATCCACAAACTCAGCGATCAGGTTTTTAAAGAAAGTACTCGCAGGATCATTTACGTAAAAATGACGCTTAAGATTACCATAAGTACGCAAGTAATCAAGTATTTCGGTATCAGCTTTTGTGTTAGACACACCGGAGATCATCACAGACTGTGATATATTTATGCCGGAAAGTGCAACTGAATCCATTTCTGATTTTCAACTAAAACGAAGCAATTAAGTAAAGAAAAGTTGTGTTCGTGACCCCAAAATATTCACACACAAAGGCTCCTGGCTGGCTCGCCACTTGTAACGCGGTTGCCTGGACCAGGGCGCCTGACTGCAGCTACATAGACACTGAGCTCTCAGAAGTAGTCTCGACTATGGAGCCTGAGTGTGTGAAGAAAACACAGGAAACCAAAAGTAGAGCTCAAAAATATATATATATTGTGTTTGTTATGATAAATATAGAGACAGATATACAAAAAAAAAATATATATATATGTATAATATATCACAAACAAAATAACGCTAACAATACAAAACAGCTTATCATGTTCCAAAAGGAGGTGGGACGAGGTTTAGTCCAGCATGAGATTTGGTTCAGTTCCATGGACCTGTGATAGGTCACGTGACAACAGCTTTTGTAATTCAGTCCATAGGTTTATGATTCCTACCGCAACATAGCGGTGGTTGGGTGGCTCGCCATCCCGCGCTGATCAGGGCTGATCGCGGGGAAAAAAACCTGACCGTTGAGTCGATTGTGAGGTAGTGTAAAGATGAATGAATCGGCCGGGTTATTGCACGCTGTCAACTAGTATGCAATGTAAAATTTGTCAATATCTGACAAGTACGCCAACCACAGGGACAACAGCAGCCAGGGAAGCAGGGAAGATGCAGCTGATTGACCCGGAAGTTATATGGGGTTCATTCCCGCCACAATAAAGGGACTAGCGGAAGTGGGAACAGAAGTCACCGTGGTTACACTTAACCACAGCTTACTTCTTGTGCAGTCTGTAGTAGGCCAGCTGCATCGCCAGCTGAACAAAAGTGTCTGGATGGAGCGTCTTCTGTTTGATGGCGGATTTACCAAATGCTGTGAAAGCATAGCACACAACCTGGAGGTCTTGTACCTGGAAAACCGAGAGAGAACGAATGGTTAGATGCTCTGGAACACAAAGCAAACATCAGCATGACTGATGATGCCTGCAAATAATCAATTTCCCATCTTATGTTTCCGCTGCTGTGCTTCTAATATGTTTTCATTGTTCAGCCACATGGATTTTAACTCAATCAGATTTTCTTCTGCAGGAAAATAAAATCAGTGGAAAAAAGGCTGCACAACTATTTCAAATGTGACTTTTTTCAAATTTCAATCCTAACCTTGCATCACAGATTCAGTGTTTGCAGTTAATCTATGGAGGATTTTAGTTTCACCACAGCAGGAACAGCTCAACAACATCCACTCTCGTACTATTAGGCTGTTCAGAGGAGTGTCCTGTGTGCGTGTGTTTTCTCAGGTTTTTATATGTGCTCGTTAAACTGTACCTTAATAACATCAAGAATTACATCCCGCTGTAAAGACACAGCAGTTCAAACTGTGCATCACACTGTCGCTGAAACCTGACTTTAAGACAATAACTGAAATGTATAAAGGTTATCACGCTTGACTCTAATCTGCAGCTAAGAACAGAGGACACACAACATGAAAAGCTGTTCAATCAATAAAATTCATTTCACTTTGATCTACACCAAACTGAAGTGATTTCCAAGTCTCTAATCAAGTTTCATATCTCTAATCTGTAGCTGTCATGTCACAAATAAACAGCAGCACCAGGAGCATTAAAACAAACTGAAACTTAGACATTTTTTGATTAAGGATTTTCACCAGCATTAATCTGCACGTGTTACATCTTACTGTATTTTTTTACCCTTTTATTACCATCCTCTGATAATGTATCTGATTGAAGCGGGCGGTTCTCAAAGGGATCATTTTGTGTGGGTTGAAAGAGGAGTCACATGACGTGTGAAAAGACCCTTTTTTATTTATCTCCGTGTGGGGTTTTAGGTGTTGAACTTCCTTCATACTACATTCCTCAGGGTAGGAGCAGTTCTTTTAACGCTACACTCATCTTTTCTTAAGACGTTCCACGACTTGTTGACGTTCCACGGCAGAGCTTTTTTATGTCTGGGGTCGTGGATGTATGCTGTTTTTCTGCTGCTATACGGGGTGAAAAAAGCTTTTTTCCTAAGTTCCTGTACAGTTTTTCCCCCCTAATAATATTTTATCCATATATAAAGATACAATTTTATTATATTCTTACTTGACTATATTCTAGATCCTTTTTTATATTTCATATCTTTATATTTATATTTATTTATTTTATGTTAGATTCATGTTGTGCAGTCTGATGGCGAGTAAAAGCGCTGAATCTTTGCTCTGATATAACTTCTGAATGACCATAAAGTGGCTTTTCTATGCTATTCTATTAGGTATCTGTAAATGTGTTTTCACATCTTTCCTTGACAGAATTATGTGTTTTCCAGCAAGTTCATGGAAACGTGCCTATTCTGTTATTCTATTCTATTAACGATAGCTCACCGACTCGATGTATTGCTTTTTGGCATTACTGATATCGCCAATGACTTTTTCATCCATAGTGAACATCAGCTCCTCGGGGAAGGACACCGGTCTGACTGCATCAGAGCCCTGAAAATCCCAGACATGCATGTGTGTCAGAAAAATAAAAAGAATAGTCAGGAAATGTTTGACACGATGTGCACCGTCAAGTGTTTACCTTCCATTTGCCCTCTGTAGCTTTGAGCTGCTGGTCCAAATACCAGCACATAGACACCAGGACCATAGCATCATACGGCGCATGCTGCGAAACAAGTCGAGTTTTTAATGTATTAAAACAGCTGATTTTGGTTGGACTGCATGTTTCACTGCCACTCACATCACAATTGGATCCGAACGTGCCATCTGAGAACACGACTGAGTTGTACGATTTGTCACCCCAGCGGATGGTGGGGTTGCCGGTGAGAGCTTCTGCGGTCATCTGAACTCAAAAGTACAAAATTTGGAAAGAAAATAAATAAACAAGTAAATCAGACACAACTCTTTCTCATGATTTAAATAGCGAGTCATATTTTAGATCTGTGCAGTCCGTACATTTGAGTAGTTCTCTGGGGTAGAGTAGGGTTTCACTTCATCCAGAGAAATGACGAACAAGCTGCTCTGGATGGTTTCTAGGATGGTGTTATTGTGTGGATCGATGCTTATAAGATGCTCTCTGGCCTGCAGTGAAAGTAAACAAAGCGCTAATCATGAGATACGCCACAATAACATGAGACCTTCTTCACAAACTATATTCACTTTTTTTTTTTAAAAATCCTCCAAACATGAGCACCCCTACCTTTGCCCAGCGAGTCCTCTCCTCTGAGGTGAGCACAGCCACGCCGTCTCCCTCAGGTTCTGAGTCACAGCGCTCCTTCACATAGCTCAGCTGCCTGAAAAGGTAAACAAACACATGCTGCATCAGCCTTGTTTGCTCTTCACTCTGCAGCTTTAACCAAATTATACAGGACATCTGGAGGAAAATGAATGGATGATTAGGCGATGAGTGTGGACTGCTGAGCCCATAATGATGAGCCAGTTAACTGTAGCTAGCAGTCATGACGGAGGTTTTTGCTGCATGAAACTCCAAAAGACTCAAGCAGCTTATGTTTAAGCACTCTGTTACATTAAAAGTGTAAATAACGAAAATAAAACACTTTAATATGTAAAACAGACAAAATAAATATTTTAGACTTCTGTATGTTTTATGTAACCTGAAAAAAGCCAAACGACACTAAACATAAACAGACTTCAGCTTAAATGAAATGAAATGAAATGAACCTCCTGCATACTGGGGATCTTCTTGAAACTGAAGCAGAAAGGAAATGGTATACACCCCTAACTTATCTCAGCAGTGTGTTGCGCTGACCAACGCATCAAGAAAGCTGATTGGTTCATCCAAACAAGCACTAGTCTGCTGCGTGAGACTAAAGGGGCTACGTTTTTCAGCTTGCCTGGTTCTGCTGGAGGTCACAACTGTTGCCAAGTGCTTCCTCAAAGGGAATCAACTGATAGTTGAGACTTATTTCAATATAAAAGCACAAAGTCAAGTCAAACGTTGGTGTGGATTGGTGCTATATAATCAAATGGAGAAAAAAATGATTTTTTTTTCTTTTTTTGGAACATTTTAAATAGATTCTCTAACTAATATTACTGCTCGCTCTACGATACTGATCATCCAAGAAGTCTGTGCCTCAGTTTGGGTAAGTCCGATACTAGCCCTTAGCATCCGTACTATAACCTCTGACTCGAAAAACCAAACCAGCGCTAAAGTCCAAACCCAGTGGGTGACATCACAATGGTTCTGTCCATGTTTTATATGTTTATGCATGTGAAACAGCCCCCTGGTGGACACACTGTACAAGTACACTATGCTGTAAACCTGTAGCATATGAAGAAGGCAAATTGATAGCATAATTTCAGGTTTCGTGTGCTTTTTTTTTTTTTCTTACTGTACCTTAAAGCCTTTTCTTACGGTGGTAAAAATAAATAAATAAATAAATAAAAAACCTCCTAAAGTTGATTCTGTTCATCTGGACGTAGAGTTTTGTGGGAGAAACATTTCATCACTCACCCAAGTCACTTCTGGTTTCCCCAATCTTATAAACAGTACATTGGCATAATGACTGAGACCAGCCCACTGAGGAACAATGGGCTGGGAGGTCAGTTCCTTAATCTTAGGTAGCTCAGAGCTACCACGTCAGGCCAGGACTCGGCAGTCTATTTACACCTACAGGCCAGTGGACACTCTTTCAAGGATGAGGATGTACACATCCTGGACAGGGAGGAACGCTGGTTTGAGCGGAGAGTCAAGGAGGCCATTTACGTGAAAAGGGAAAGACCATCTCTGAATCGAGGAGGGGACATCTTTTGCCATCTTACAATGCTGTGATTGCAGCCATTCCCCAACTCTCTGTGAATGGTACTCATGGCCATTGATCAGTGGCCTTTGATCAGTAGGTTTTGGTCAGTGGTTGTTGATCAATGGTCATGAGAATTTGCATAATTAAGATTAAGGAACTGACCTCCCAGCCCATTGTTCCTCAGTGGGCTCATTATCATTATGTAAATGTACTGTTTATAAGATTTGGGGAAACCTGCAGTCAGCTGAGACTGAAGAAGTCACTTGGATGAGTGACGAAATGTTTCTCCCACAAAACGCTATGTCCAGATGAACAGAATCAACTTTTGGAGATTTACTTTCCTGGATGATTGAGAATGCATCAAGACGATAAATAAAAAACAGTAGAAATTTTCTGATGACGAGGCGCTTTTCTTTAATAGTTCTACTTGTTTACTTCTACATAAATATAGAGTGTCATAAATACTTCTGCTAAAATATTTCCTCCATCTTTGCAACTCTCTGTCCCTCTCTCCTCTCTCTGTAGGAGGGATGCAAAGAAAGAGAAGCAAGCTGCCATGTTATCCAAATGTGACCACACCCTCCCTGCTCCTCAGCTGAGGCAGAAGAGCTCTTTGGGCTACGTAGAGGAATACTGGTCAACAAGCTTTATAATATTGTTATTATTTTTTTTAACTCTTTCTCTTGAAAGAGTTATGTCCTCTTTCTTTTGCTACTGGTTCTGTTGAGGCTTACAAATGCCGGATATGTAAAATATGAGCAAATATTTTGTGTATAAAAATTATTTTTTGGATTCACTAATTCTTAATATGGCTTTTCATTTTGAACCAAACTTGATTTTTCAGATGTTTTACATGTGAATACACAGATCTGACCAATCAGAACACTGTGCTCACAGTTCAAAGCTGAAAGTACACATAGTGCAATAATACTATTTTATCTCAGACACACAGCTAGATGCTGCTCTGGCTCTGAGATAAAATTGCCCCCCTGACATCCTGAAACATCTAAAAACACAACACTTCTGTTTGTATATACGCTACACAACAAGTATGAATCTGAGACATTCAGAATTGTGTCGCTTTTTGGCTGCACTAACTGTGTAAAGGCCTTCAGTCTGTTTAGTCTGGATACAAGGTTTCTAATTGGGTTTTACTCTCAAGTGCGTTTAATCTTTACCTGAGAATTTCTGGAGGAGTGAGGATTTCTCCATCACAAAGTGCATCAAATGTGAATATCCTCCCCCGGCACATCACTACCAAATGGGAGGGGCATGGACCCTCACGCTCTGTGACACAGCACAGCATGCACGTTACACAAGGGTGACAAGCAAGCAGAGAAAACGGGTCAAAGTGCTGCAGGTAAGTTTGCGGCAAAGAGAAGAGCAGAGTTTATTCTACCTGTCTTGAAGTAGTTTCGGATGGTGTCTTTCTTCACTCCGGGTACTTTACAGGTGCAGAAGAGCATTCTGAACTGGTCCATGTCCAACGGCGTTTTCCCTGCTTTCTGAGGAGCCAGCCTCTCTCTAAAATAAGCAGTGACGGAAAGATATTTAAATGTAAAAAAGACAGAGCAACACATCCTAAAACACAGCTTTCATACATGCGAGTGTGCCCGTCTTACGTGCGAAGCAGGTTCCAGTACTGCAGTGTGTGCCATGTGATAATACTGGCCCTCTGCAGGTAAGTTCCCTCTGCAGGTGGCCAGCAGTGCTCCAGGTAGGGTGCTGGGCCACCAAAGTTCACATTGAGCTGAGAGTGGATGCGCAACTCCAGATACGCTGTGTCCAACCACCATTCTTCCAGCTAGAGGTCAAAGCAAACAAAAACATCAAACAGTCAACTGCATCACACTTGTAACTAAAGAGGAGACGCTAAAGACAAAAACAAGGCTTTTATATCTTCTCAAACACACACCCAGTTCTTCTTTGTCTTGGCTCTCTGGAGGAGTTTCTTGTGCAGCTCCTGGCCAACACCCGCTTGGAATTTCCTCACAGTCTCCTCCGTAGCTTTAAAGTCTTTCTCAGAGGCGAACGGACGAACTGAAGCACAATAAAGTGAAAACATGGAAGATTAGTCCCTCTGTTAAACAAGGGCGCCAGCTTCTGGTCATTTTGTTTTGATGTAGTAACTGCTTTCAAAAACAACAAGACTGATCGCACCTGTTTATTCAAAGGATTCTTTGTCTTTTTGTTTTTTTTACTTTACAGCAGAACGAGCAGAAAATATACAAATGAAACACATGAAATGATGCAGAGACACAAATGTGCCAACAAAGCTAGAGTGCTTTGTTTTTCATTCACACTTCCGGCACACTAATAAAGTTATCTTACTAATGATTTCTTTAGCCTTTGGTACAAAGAAAAAGTCCTATTCAATTTAATTCAACTTTATTTATATACCGCTAAATCACAACAATCAAATCACTTGGTGACAGCGGGGAGGGAAAAAGAAACAGTCATGCTACTCTTTCAATCAATGTTATTAGACAAATTGGTCATGAAAGAGAAACTGAAGACTCATTGTTACTTTCAGACCGTCAGTCTGAAACATTTTAACATTGTTTAAAGCAGGGGTGTCAAACATAAGGCCCGGGGGCCAGAACTGGCCGGGCAAAGACTCCAATCTAGCCCACTGGATGGCTTAGGAAAATGTCAAGGACATAAAACAGAACATAAAAGTTTGGACCTTCAACGGTATTTTTACAAGTTTTACAGCTTTTCCTACTGATAACGAAATACCCCATGGGCGTTCATGCTATACCAAAGTAATTAAATATTACATTTACAACTTAAATTTAAGCCCAGTCCTGCTGACAGATTTCATTCATTTACTACATAATGTAGAAAAACTAACAGATACTATTGAAATTGCTCCTTTGTCTTATATTAAAACATCTCAGCAATTAAATGTGTAGTTAAACTTCTTTACACTGACGTATGTTTGATCTTATGTGGGTCACGTCTGACCCACATAAGATCAAAGTGAGCTGTATGTGGCTCCTGATGTAAAATGGTTTGAAGTGTCCATAAACTTTAGGCAGGACCACCCTGAGAAAATAAGGTGAAAAATTATGGTTCGAGTTATCGGACAGTTATTGGACAGTGATTTTAAATTGGACAACCAAATCAGAGCAGTGGTGAAGTCCAGTTTTTATCATTTAAGGCGACTGGCAAGAGTAAAATCTTTTCTTTCGAGGCAGCACCTTCAAACAGTGATCCATGCTTTTATTTCTTCCCGCCTGGACTACTGTAACTCACTTTATGTGGGGGCAGGGCTCGCAAAATCGCTAGCCCGACGTCCCGGGGCTAGCGATTTTTCCAGTCGGGCTACCAAAATCTAACTCACCCCCTGCCCGTCGGGCTATCATAGGAAGGAAAATATATGTCTATGCTTTTACATTCTTTCGCCAATGTAGCTGAGTAATTATGTCATTGGCATCGATGAGTCACTGTCAATATGTGACATATTGAAATCACGTTTGAATTTGCGCTTGCTTTTTGCTTTCACTTTCATTTTGCGATCGCGCGAACGGTGTGTAGAGAGCAGCAGCACTGATTGGTGAGTGACGATTAATTGCGCACCAATTCCTCTGACATCGTCTTATCATTCATTAGCTTACTATTCAAACGCGACAAGTGAAATCTCTCGCAGCAAGCTTAAACATATGAGAGGTTGAGTGCACAAAGAATCGCTGACCGTTATGTAAGTACGTGTGTAAAAGCAGCAGGATTTACGCAGGTATTTTAGTTCTGCTCAGCCAAATAAGACGGGTCAGGGTGAAGAAGGGGCAGCCAAAGAAAAGCCTACCACAAAACGGAAAAATTATGACAAATCAGACTATGAGGCTATAAGAAAGCGCAGCTTATTTGGTTTCATGGACAAAAGAATTTCTGTGGCTGGAATATGACAAGCTAAATAACAATGTTCTGCCAGGTGTGTTGTGAGTATCATTTGATTTCTGAGTCGATAAGCGCCTTTGTTACTGGGACCAGTAATTTTAAGAAAGACCCCATCAGGACCCATGAGAAATGCAAGAAATGCATTATTGCCCAGTCTGCAGTATCTTTCCCAGAACAAACGGCAATTGCAAAAAAACAAAGTAAACCAAGCACAACAAGAACTCCTGAAAAAGCTGTTTAGAACAGTGTGCTATAATGCAAAGAGTGAACTACCATTGGCAAAATTTAGCAGCCTTTGCAAACATCAAAAAGCAAATGGCCTAGATCTTGGTTCCACTTACTTCTTACCCGTGACTTCAGTGGAAATTTCAGATTCAGGATCTGACACAGACAGATTCATGTCCTACACAGTTCTTACAAGTTCATAGAAATTTCTGTTCAATTTGAACCAAGTATTTGAGTTGATGGTTGTAATTTTTATACAGTTGTTGTGATTTGTATTTTAACAATTTTTTTGATTATTTTTTGTTTCCGTTACAATATTATACTTTAATGTATAATACTGTAACGGAAACAAAACATTAAAAAATTGCTTTCTTTTTTATTCGGGCTACTTAAATTTATTTTGGGCTACCAAAAACAGAAGAATGCCTGCCCGAAGGGCTACCAGAGATTTTGAAATTTTGCGAGCCTTGGGGGGTCAGTCAGTCATTGCTCTCACGTCTGCAGCTGGTTCAAAATGCAGCTGCACGACTCCTAACAGGAACTCGAAAAAGAGAGCATATAACCCCCGTGCTAGCCTCTCTGCACTGGCTGCCTGTGTCTTTTAGAGTTAATTTTAAAATTCTTATGTTTGTTTTTAAATGCCTCCACAGTCTTGCCCCGCCTTACCTCTCTGAGCTTCTTCATCCCCACATAACCTGTCGGTCTCTCAGGTCAGCTGACCAGCTGCTCCTGGAGGTACCGAGATCCAGGAGGAAGCTCAGAGGGGACAGGGCCTTCTCTATCGTGGCTCCAAAATTATGGAATAATTTGCCCATGCACGTTAGAGAGGCCCCTTCACTGTCCACTTTTAAATCACGTCTTAATACCCACTTTTATTCCTTGGCTTTTAACCTCAGTGAGACTTAGTTTCTCTTTTAATTGAAGTAGTTATTTAATTAAAGATTTCACTCTTCTTTTATTTGGTTTTTATTTATATCTCATGTAATTTTATTTTACAGTTCCAATGTACAGCACTTTGTGTCAGCTGTGGTTGTTTTAAAGTGCTTTATAAATAAAGTTGATGATGATGATGATGATCAGCAGAAATGTGAAATTCTGACTGATGTTAAAGGTAAAAGCAGGGCAATAAACCCCAAACAAACCTAACCTAAATCCAGCTGTTTGACTGAGTTGCATACGTGCTGACTGCTGGAAAAGCTCAGGCTGATCACATTAAACAGCTGGTTGAGAGAGTAACGAAAACAAAATGTGGCCGCTTTGTAGAATTTCCACTTCTATTAGTGGAAGTCCTTCTAATCCTCCTCACAACCAGTGTAGAGATGGAAACCAAAGACAGCAAAGTGAGCTCTGTGTAGTGACCGAAAGAATGAGATTGCACATACAAGAGGTGGAAATGAGCTTTTTCTGAAGGGTGGCTTGCCTCTAACTTTGAGTCAGCATGAGGAGTTCAGTCATGAGGAGCTCAGAGTACTAGTGTAATTTTAGTATTCAATATCAAGTGATCCATAATTAATAAGCTATAATTATCCCATAAAGGCAGCTTATTTTGTGGAGTGCAGCATGTCATGATTTATGAGATGAATCAACATCAATTTGCAAATTCTGGACACATTTTAATGACCAGTAAATCAGTGATTTTTACTTTCCACAACAACAAGATAATGCACAACAATCATGCCATCATTGACCTGTTACCAGTACCAGCGTTGGTATCGATACTATCAATATTTGGATCGACGCAGGACAACAGAATTATCTCCGCTGAACACACCAACATAATCATTACTTGGCTGGATAGAAAAAGAAGGAGAAATCTCCAAAACAGTAAGTCAGTGGGTGACATTTTTTCTTTTAAGCGTGGGTGAAAGTGGCCAATCCTTAGGAACTGCAAAAAGAGATCAAATTATTAAGGTGGCCTGCCTATAATCCTGTTTTTAAGCCACCATTACAAGACATAAGATGCAGACAGTGGGTTTACTGCAGTATTACATCTATATCTTGAATTGCCAAGAGGTGGCATTTGTGTAGTTTTAAGGAGATGTGTCAGAAACATAAGTAGGATAAACATGATTTTAACAGATATTTGCAGCTTTGTGATTTACTTTTCTAAAAAAATTAAAGGTCTGTGTCCAAATAAAGTCCCTAATGTTATCCAGATATTCATGGATGCTTAAAACTTAGGGAATAGAAATGGTCTAGTAAGTCGGCTGTACCGTAGTATTGTAACAATGAATAAGGACAAAACAAACTATGCTAAACAGCGCAGAGTAAAGGGACTGAACATTGTTATTACTGAAGAGGAATGGCTCCACACTTGGAAAACATCATCTTCCACCAGCTCTCACACCTGCAGGGACTTTTGTTGGAAAAACCAGACCCACTTCTTTATCACTCCCAAGCAGAAGTCAAAACAGATAGGGACTCGACTGCTGCTCCAGTCAACTGAGGTATCTGACCAACATACCTCCTGCGACTCCTTGGTGAAGTGTTTTGTAAATGTCCCACTAGAAGGGAGACCCCAGGGCCGATATAGGACATGCTGGACAGATTATATATCTGAGTTGGCTTGGGAACATCCAAATGAGCTGGAGAAGGTGTCAGGGGAGAGGGGAGGTCTCGCTGCCTCTCTGCTTAGACTGCAGCTCCCGTCACCCAGATACAGAACATGGAAAATGGTTGGGTGGATGGATGGATACAGAAAATACTCATATATGTGTTTATAGGTGTTTCTAATGGTTTGACTGAGCGCATATAAACTTGTTCTAAAACATTCACACATATATCTGATAACACCTGCATGATTCCTGCTACAGTTAAATCCTTAAGCTTTTAGAAAATGACACAATTCTGCACACCACAAGAGTGGATTTCAAATTAAACAATGAAAATGTAACAGCTTCAGCTTTGATTCAGCAGGTTTCACAGACATTTTGCCATAACTGTTTAGCATTTACAGCCATTGTCAGAGGCTCAGGGGTGCACAAAGTTTAATTTAAGTTTAATGAGTGTATGAAACCAACAGTTTGACTATAAATTATGCTGGAATGCTCACATAAATGAGCTAAAAACAAACTATTGCAAAAATGTATAAAACAAGACATTTTAAATAAGAAAATGAACACACATGCTATATTGATCCTAATATGATCTACTGTGTGGAGGTTTGCACAAACGTATACACAACCACCACTAATCCAGTTTAAATAAGAGTTATAAATTGATTATTTATTTTTTATTTATAGAAACCAGCAGAATATTCATAAAACTCGATGCCTTAAAAGTAGTAAGTGGATCTCAGCACTGCAACAACATGCTTTACAAACGTTATTTACATGTTTGTTTGTTTTTAATTGGAGCAGGAAAAAAATGAGAAAACTAACTTCATAAAAGATTTTTCACTATGTAAATTAAAAATGCTCAAAAATCAGGCAGTAAACAAATATAAAACTGGGGTACGGTATGACTGTTTTTGCTCTAGTTCAGTGTTTAGTCCTAATATTGTATCATCTTTGGTGTTTGTTTTGGTGAAACACAGACTGCACCTATGACACAGACAAGTTTCAAACAGATAAGACATACGGACTTTGAAAGTTCACATGACAAATATTTACAAAAGCCTGGAAACCGACTAACTTGATGACAGGAGACATCCTACCTGCATCCAGGTACTTGGAAAGGCTGCTCTGCAGTGAGGGCACAGGCAGGGGCGGCAGACTGTTTTGGTACTGAAAGGTCTGCTCCGGCAGAGACTGAGACAGCTGATTTGCCATTTCTTTCCCCCTGTCACAAAAGAAACATTACAGTGATATAAAGCAGAGCCTTTCCACGCTTTATATCACTGATATACCAGGGTGGGGACTTATACAATAGACAAACCTTGATAACACTAATTACTCTGTTTTTTTTTTATTTAAAAGCAGTTATATATTTGTTTTAATACTGAAAAATAACAGCACTATAAACCATTTGAAGACCCTGTGATTATGACTGGTTTTGCTTTGAACACATGAAGCTTTTGTGGTTTATGACATTTAAAAAAAAAATCATTGTAAAACATTTAAACTGTGCATTTCATAGCATTTTACCTTCAACAACCACCTTATCTAGTACTTAAAGCAGCAACACCGGGATAATAAGCTGACAATGCTGAAAGTGCATTCATCATTACTTCCAGTTAAAAACACTCATATTATTTATTGCCTTGGGTAACAGATTTAAAACAACAGTAAGGCTTGCACTGCGCAAGTCTCAAACATGAGCAGTTGCATACTGTGTCACAGACAGTGACAGCTTTGACATGTTTCTGAACAAGGCTCAGCAAATCCTGAGCTCAGCTATCAGCACCACATTAAAACTATTAAACTCCTACCTCTCCGTACTCGGGCAGAGACCTGTTAGTGCAAACGACCAAACTGTTTACAATAAACACTTAATTAGCGGGTAACACTGAGCTGATAAGGTGCACTCGCTCGTCTCGCCCCTGTCGGCGTTAATGTCGAGTGCGAACGCAAACAACAGTAGAGGAGCAGCTCGTTAGCTTACTTTAACTGCACTGTAAACCTGGACTGTTAGCTCCCGTTACTCACCTACCGCGGGCTCTGTAGGCTTTCAGCGGAAATGTTGTGAACTTGTGCGGGTTTGGTTTCTTATATAAGCCGGTGTAGCAGCCGTTCAGTTGTTGTGCTGGACTGCAGCTGTAGCCCTTCACCTTTACCCCACTAAACCATAGACTCAAGCCAGCCCGGAACAGCTCACTGCGCATGCGCGGGCAATTGCCCTGGCTTGAATTACTTATGAGTGAAACAATAAAGGGGCTTTGAAGGGTGAGGTCAGGCAGGCAGTGTGTGGCAACAACCTAAAACTTTAGAAAGATTAGGCCTGAAAAATACATGAACCCACACCTTTCAGCGGATACTTTATTAGGTGCACCTGTTTATCTAATCAGCCAATCACACTGCACCTCAAAGCATCGTTGACGTGAACAAAAGGAACTGCTGGAGTTCAAAGCGAGCATCAGAATGAGGGGGAAAGGTGATTTAAGCGATTTTAAATGTGGTGTGGTTCTTGATCCCAGATGGGCTGGTCTCAGTGTTTCAGGAAATGCAGATCTACTGGGATTTTCCGACACAGCCATCTCTACTGTAACTGCAATAACAACTGCATGCAGAAGAGCATCTCTAAATGCAGATGAGCTTCAGCTGCAGAAGACCAAACGAGATGCCGCTCCTGTCAGCTATGAACAAGAAACTGAGGAAACATAGTTTATAGTCTGCACAGACTCACCAAAATTAGACAACTGATGACTGGAAAAACATTGGCTGGTCTAATGAAACAACATGAAAGCATGGATCCAGCAGGATAATGGACTGTGTCACAAAACTAAATTAATCTTAAGCTGGTTTCTTGAACGTGACAATGAGTTCACTGTACTCAAACGGCCTCCACAGTCAGCAGGTCTTAATACAAGAGAGCACCTTTGGGATGTGGTACAGTAGAAGATTTGCATCATGGAAATCTGCAGCAACTGTGTGATGCTGACATATTTTAAAACATTTCCAGAAAATTGTTGAATCTATGCCATGAAGATGCCGGCAGCTGTCAGGACACCAGCAAAACAAAAACTAGAAAGATTTTATGTAGGTTGTTTTCTCATTTTGTTCATCACCATTTATCAGTCATTAACTGGCAAGCATCTCTTATGTGTTAACATAAGAGGGACATAATTGATGCCAACATTTAAACTGAAGGCAAAGCAAAATCAACCTCTCAATAAAAACAAGCACAAATGAAAGAAAGGAAACAGTGCAGAAAAAGGTTTAATCTTCAAAACGTGTTTGTTCACATTTGCCAACATTTAAATTGTCCTGTTTTGATTCAAGCTGCAAATCTAAGTCCAGTATGCAGTACATATAGAAAGATTAATATGTTAAAGACTGCATAGATATGGTTAAAATGCATAAATCAATTGAGCTATGTAATTTAAAAAATCAAGGATAGAAAGATATTTTTTTAAATCATATTATTTTGCAGAATTATGGCCTCTGGAAGCAAAGCTGCTTTTTTAAGTAAAGAGCAGCTTTGTTTTAGTAGTCTGAATTAGTAGTCTGTTTTCATCGCTGCTGCCTCTTCACTTCATGGACATCTCACAGCCCGTACTTGCTGATGACTTCTTTAGCCTTCGTGACATAGGCCGACATGGCGTCATCCTTGGACATTCCTGAAAGAGTTCAAATTACGAGTGATTTGGACATAAATAATAATGTCTTAAAGGAGTTTTCTCCTATTTGTACACATGCTTAGAGAGCCTTTCACCCATAGCACTGAAAAGCTGGTTAAACTATGGGAGAAATTCTCATGATGAAGATGCTGAGAAAAGGTCAGGTCTGTTTATTGGTAATAAATTTAAAAAACCCAAAGAGTATTTCACAGGCAGCACAGAACGCTTCCTTTTATGAGCTCAACAGGTTCTGATAAATCACCACAATGGAAGCTGGCATCTGGGTTGTGTTTTTGTTACGGTAATGTGTAAGTAAAGATATAAAACTTTAAAACACTGGATTTTTAAAAATCTGTGTGTATATGTGTGCAGTGTTTTTGGGATCATTATCATGCTGCCAGATTATAAACTGTGTCATGAATACTTCTGTTAAAAAACTGTGTTATCTTTGGCTTTTTTCATAGCTTCAGCAAAAGACATGTGAACAAATGTGTTTGTGCAACAGGCTGCTAGTAACAAAGGGCCTAAAGATAAAGATTAAAAAAGGTACTTTGATCAGTTGTCTCTCGATCGTTACTCGAGTTAGGCAACTTTTTATTCCTTGAATGATTCAGTGCTAAATGGCTTAACAAATAAAACAGTTCCTCTGAAAATGGTCAGGTACAAGGACTGGACTGAAAATGAGTTAAAGGGGCAAACGATGTCCAAAGGCAAACTTTGAAAGACTTTCAGAAAGCCTGGAGAGCTATTGCTCAAGATCATTTACATGGTCTGAGTCATTGGAAGCAAAATACAAAGAAATGAGTGGTGCTCAACACCACCCTTTGACTCTTTGCACAAGTGTGATGTCACTAAAAATGAACCTATTACAACAAAAAACCCAACAAAATCTGCGTGTAGTCACCTTTTTCTCAAGTACTCAACACTAAACACAGACTTGCAGAAACAGCTCGTGTGCAGCTAAATCATGGAGTTAACCTGCAAATGCCTTAACTCAACATTTTTTGAGGGTAATTTTACTTTAAAAAATCAATGAATAAGTGAGTAAAATTAAAACATTTGTGTGATGTTGGATGAAACTAAGTGGTGAAAATATTTGGATGTTTTGACAATGACTAACTTCTAATTTCCTAAAAGTTACCTCCTGTGAGTCTTAGTTGACACTGAACACACCTAATTTGGAGTAGATTCCTCCATGTTTGCAGAGGGGCGAAACTCATGCTCCATAAACACTTTTTACAAAATTCATTCTCATGACTTACACCTGTGGACTCAGCAGGTTTTGAGTACTAAATAGGCTGTGTCCCATTTCAGGGTCTGCAGGCTTGAAGTACGCGCACTACGCGTACTACGTACGGTGCGTACTATAAGTACGAGAAGTGCGGAAGTGAGAGGCTTGTGAAATGGGACGGTATATGCTTCATCGCGCTGTTCAGGTTGCCTAGCAACCATGATACTAACCGCGAGACACGTTACATACAGCTTTGTTTGACAGAAATGAAGGAGAAAATTGTTTTGTTGGTCAATCATTTTTGTCATGACATCACTTTGATTAGTTGAGTATCTGAGGCTGAGACCACAGGACTGTAAAACATGATTGTTGGGCTTCATTTCTGTACTGAACAGTCATTTAAGAGTAGCTAGTAAATAATAATTAGTTAATGTTGTTCATGAGACTAAAGTCATCTCACTATGGTAATGTAAATATAATATGGCCAATATTATAGTATTGTCAGATTATTATGATATATATAATAATCTGACAATATATATATATATATATATATATATATATATATATATATATATATATATATATATATATATATCACTGACTTTCAGCTTGTTGTGTTTGTGGATATATGACTGACTTTAATTATCCATAAAATCATCAGATTCTCTGTAAGATTAAGGTCGACTATATGTATATGTATATGTATATTTAGAAGTAGAGGCTTTAAAACCAAGTTAATGCTGAAAGTACAAACATCACTAGTGTCACATAACTTTGCCGACATGTGGCCAACAGCAATGTTTTAATGTTCTTCATTATTAAACATTCGCACATGAATAAGTGACGTCATATTCAGTACTTACTTTTGACAGTTCACTTTTCGGCCGCTCCCTTCTGCCGTATTTTGCGGCAAAATTATCCACACCCACCGCCGCGCTATGAATTGTGGGATATATGGGACCACGAAGCGTGCACCGGACCACGCTTGATATTTGGGGAAATCGACGGCGCATTTGGAGTATGCATTTCAAGTACACTTCGAATTGGGACAGCCGTCGTCGCGTGGCGGTGACGTAACCGCACTTAAAATGCATACTTCAAGCGTGCAGATCCTGAAATGGGACACAGCGATAGACTACTCTGCAGGCAACCAGGAGGTGGAGCCCCTCCAGTCTGCATGCGTCCTTGCATCCAGTGGAGTGTAAATGTGTGTGTGTGGCTCGTAGTGTAAAAGAACCAATTCCTTTACCTTATTTTGTACAGACAAATACCAAAAACTGTTCCAGCTGCAAACTTGGCAAAAAAATATCTGTCTCATATATCCTTGTATGATCTATAACCTGCTAATGAATCACTTTCCCAGCACCTTCAGTTAAAGTGTTAAGTTCTCGTGGACAAATGTAACATTCACAAGCTTTCCTAACTTGTTACCTTTCCTCGACTCCCAGGCGTCCCACTTGGCCTTTCCTTTTAGGTCCAGCATCCCCGGTCTCTCTACAGTTGTGAAAGCACACAGAGAGGAGGGAAAACAATCTGAACTTAGTGAACTCTTTATGGGAGTGATTCAGTTTCTCTGTAGCGGTCCTACCAGTGTTAATGTCTCCAACAACCGCCTGTTTATAAAGGCCATACAGGAACAGCAGCTCCTCGTCTGTGGGCTTGGCCTTCACCTTCTTCACATCCTCTGCTGCCTTGTCAAATTCTGCCTGCAGGTGACATGAACACTCTTTATGTTTTCCATTAATTATTCAGAAAACATAAGCAGTGTATCTGAGATGGAAAAACACTGGACTGGAGGCTTTCTTCTCTTTGCAATAAAGTCCAGCAGGAATGTAAAGTAATTACATCAAATACGAGAGTGTGCATATTAATGAGTTACAAGCACTGAATAAGAAATGTGAGTGTGGTATTCTAGGCACGGGGCAGTCCTGGGAAACTGATTGTTGCACAAGCTTGACATAAACAATGGGCTTTTATATGAGACCAGAGCCTGTGTGCCTACTCAAATAATCTGCTTTTCAAAGGATCTGGGACACAGCAGAACTGATAATTATAGATCACAGGAACCATTTTTAATATGCGCAAAGACCTAAAAAACCTTTTAACTCTTTACTGAGGTGCAGCTGAAATATATAATGATCCAGCTCTGAATGCTGACCATTGGTCAAAAAGCGGATGTTTGCATATAGATCCAGTTTACCTCCACATGTTCTCATTTCTCATAGAGACAAACTCTGAATCTAGTGAATTTTCATCATGTTTTCATATTTTCTGCTTCTAAGCAGCAAATCTTTATATTCTAAGAGCAGCATCAGGACCACTGAGCCGAGAGCATTAACGCGTTTAGGCACTACTTTCCTTCATCCACCCCGTCAAAGATGGATGACTGCATACGGCCAGAAGATGGCATGCGCTGTTCGGTTCATCGCGATAATGTAGCATCTAATATATAATAATAACAATAATAAAAGAGCAAAGAAACGCAGGATTTTACCTGGAGGGTCATCTTGGTAAAGGTAAAGGCTGGGAGCGCAGATGAATGTCCTGCTTTGAAGGGTTTTAAGCAGCAGTAATTGCAGCACAGCTGATCGATGCACTATTGAGAGCCAAGCAGAGGCTTGCAGGGGGAGGGAGCAGACAGCTGCGGAGGTGCTGATTGGCTGCCTGTCACCCTCACTCACAGCGACACGCACACGCGCACGGACTTTAATAAAGTGGGGAGATATGGTGGACTATGGCACCTAGTCCACTGACTACGTCGATTTTATGACGTGTCATTTGCAACAGTGTAATAAATTTAGGGAGATATAATCATATCAGTTCAGCAGGATTAATACAACCTCTACCACAATATGCTTCCTCCAGAACTCCATGTAAAAATATTTTTTTTTAAATCTGCCCAAAATGCGGACTAATTTCATTACATGTGAATGTGTATTATTATTATTTGATTTGATTTTTTTTTTGTTCCACAAGTACAATGTGAAATGTTACAATTATTGGAGTCTGCTCAAATTAAATTTACTTGGTTCGTGCACATTCAGTTTATACGAAACACATTTTCCTTAACGATGAAGTATTTGAATAAATAAACCTTTTATTTTATATGTTTCCTTTTTATTCATATTATTGCTTGGTGTAAAAAATCACTTTTGAGTGCATTTAAACGAATTGATTAGTTGGTTTAGAAAAGCCTACTTTATATTCCCTGTGCTCGTGCACTTTTACTCCAACGGATTCATGAAGGAGACTTCATGCACTTTCCCCTTCATCAGACACTACAGTGTCAGATAACAGTGTTCGCCGCCTCTTAAACTCCACCTTCACTGCCTTCGCTGACTCTTTGATGATTTGACTGTCGTGTCGCCCTTTCGCCGCTTTTCGGCGCTGTGGGGTTTTTTAATAAAGTTATTTAAATTGAAACAAAATGGCAGCGCCCTGCGTGTCTCTCATGCAGCTGGGCTGAAGCTGTAAAGAAGACGAGGAGAAATGCGTTATCTGCTTTAACTACAGGTAACGGCGGCTGTGTTTGTTTTTAACGCTTCTGCAGAAGCGAAAAGTTTTTTTATTAGAGCCGAAGAAGATCCGAAATTTAACGACATTTCCACGTGGGTTAAAGAAATGCGAAATAAAAACGTTGCTAATCGTATTAGTGTATAATGGCGTTGTTTGTTTGTTTAGTCTGACTTATGGATAAAAACAATTAACAAATGTGCTCTTGTTTTTTTTCTATTTTATTCACTCATCTTAAAATGTACTTTATTCCTCTTAGTCGTGTTTACTCTTTACTGCTTTTACTTTTTTACAAATTTTCGCCGCTTTCGCACCCTACCTCTGGAATAACCTCCCCCTAGCTATTCGGGCGTCTGATACAATTCAATCTTTTAAATCTCGATTAAAAACTTATTTGTTTAGCCTTGCTTTCCCCGCCTCCTAGAGCCCACAATTTTAGTGTACTGGAACTTATCTTTATCACTTTGTTAATGTTTATGTTTTAACCTTCAGCATTGTGTGTGGACTTCACTAGTGCCTACTATGCCTGGTGTATTATTGGTTAGTTATGTCACCCGCCTGTTAGTATATTTTATTTGTATTTTGTGCTTTATATTTGTATTTATTATTGCTTTTAACTCATTCTGTGAAGCACTTTGGCATACCTGTGGTTTTTTAAATGTGCTATATAAATAAAATTGTATTGTATTGTATATGTGAATAAGCTGTTTAACTCATCTTTGGCATTTCTGTGCTTTAATTTAACATCAACAATTATTTACATTTACTGGCCAGTTCATAAGGGTACATCTTCCTTGTGCTGGGTTGGACCCCCATTTCCCTTAAGAACTGCTTTATTTCTTCATGAAAGATTCTTGGGGGATCAACATGTGACCCATGTTGACGTGACAGCATCACATTTGTGGCTGCACATACACGATGTGACTCTCCTGTTCCACCAGATCACAAAGGTGCTCTATCTGATTGAGATCTAGTGATTGTGGAGGTTAAGTACAGTGAACTCATCTGATTGCCTTCATTATCAGTCAGGTGAACGGGTGTACTTAATAAAGTGTCCAGTGATTGGTTGCCAGACTCTAAAGCAGTTTTTCTCTCTTTTGTTACAGTGTCGGTTGTTTTATGCTCCAAACAGTCATGGCAGCTCCCGGAAAGCTGACTAAAAAGGAAATCAAAAAGCAGACTCCAGCCAAGACCTCCTTCACCTCACCCTTTGCCTCAAAATGGAGCCCACTCCCCCAAGAGGACATGCACTTCATCCTGAAAACTCTGAAGGACAAGTTGATCTCAATGGGTCTGGAGAAAAAAGAAGTGAAAGTGTTTCGCACATGGAGGAAAAAGAAAGGCAAAAAACCTGATGTCGCACCAGAACCTGTTCCCCAGGTGAGCGATTCCTCCAAAAACGGCTGGACAGATGTGGCAGCCAGACGGCAGCTGGCCATTGGCATCAACGAGGTGACCAAGGCTCTGGAGAGAAACGAACTCAGACTGCTGCTCGTGTGCAAGTCTGTCAAACCGAAACACATGACCAATCACCTGATCGCTCTGAGCACCACCAGAGGAGTGCCGGCCTGCCAGGTGCCTCGCCTGAGCCAGAGCGTGTCGGAGCCGCTGGGGCTGAAAAGCGTGCTCGCCCTAGGGTTCAGACGGTGCTCCTCCAGTGACGATGGGGTGTTTACCGACACTGTCGATGCCATTAAGCCCAGAGTGCCTACATTGGACATGGCATGGCTGCAAGGTGCTAAACCTGAAGAACCTGTTGCCATGGAGGAGGAGGAAGGTGGTGAAAGAAGGGGACAAAAAAGGAAACTGGAAAGTGAATCTGAGGAGGTGTCAGAGTCTCCCTCTTCCTGCACTCTGCAGCCGCTCCAGGTGAAGAGAATCGTTGCTAACCCTGCAAAGAAAAAGAAAGGGAAGCCGAAGAAATAGCTGTAAAGTGAAGGAGAAACTTTGAACAGTGCTTGCAGCCTCAGTCTGGACATTACTTATGTGAATACTTTATATAAAGAATTTCTGGAAGCGTAAAGAGAAAAAAAACTTTTTGGGAACAAGGTTTAGACTTTTCTCTCAAGTATTTTTTTTATCTGGGGAACCCTCAGACCTTCAGGTTTGCATTCATTGTTTCAGCAGATTAGTAGCATTGCATTTGGTTTCATGCATATTTATACAATTGAATATGGTCTGACTGAAGTTTGAATTTCAATTTGTCCATAATTAAAGCTGGTCTGCACACATTGTTTTTTATAAAGACAATTAAGTTTTTCCTGGTATTTTGATAGTGCTGTTTGTTTGTTTTAAATGGAGCTTGTAATATTTTACCCTCAAATGAAATATATTTCCTCTATATCATACAGAGGGCTGCCTTTACACCACCAACATCTTGGAGCTGTTCTGCTGGATTACTCGGGTACTAAGTAGAAAGTAGTAGTACATTTATGTTGAAATGTAAGCAGACATTTTAGACCTCAGGTAGGCAAAAATGAGCCAACTTAATGATCATTTTCCAAGTTTAGTTTGCTGTAAATAATTATAGATGGACAAAGGTACTGGGAGATTACATCACGTGGTTGAATTGGGAATGTCTTGATGCCCTCCTGGGAAGGGAGGTCTGAGTGCCTCTGCTTAGACTGCTGCTCCCGTGACCCGGATAAGCAGAAAATCGATGGCTGGAGGGGAAAGATTAAGATCGATAGAAAGATCCTTTATTAATCCTTTGCAGGAAATGACATTGCCTCTGCAGACACAGACATAACACCACACATCCCAAACAAAATATCAGCTCCATTACTTATTTCTAATAAAATGAGTATTAATAAATAGAACTATCAATAACTAACATGGACTAACTACGTGGATCTCTTATCCAATTTTTAGGGTGCAGGAGAGCTGAACCTTATTCCAGCAGACATGGGATGAGAGGCAGGGTATAGCAGCATGTCGCAGAGCTAAAACAGTGACAGACAGTCATTTATATCTATGGGCAATTTCGAATCACCAGTTAACCTAACCCCACTAACTGCATGTCTTTGGACTGTGGGAGAAACCCGGAGCACGCAGAGAGTACCCTGTGGTCTTGATAAAGAATTCCGAGTATCCATCTATCCATTCTCTTCTGCTTATCCTGTGTGAGGAAGCCAAAGTACCTGGAAGGAACACAGAAAATATCCCAGCCTGATGGTGGAATTGAACTGAGGACCTTTTTGCTGTGAAGCAATAGTGCTAACCACTGTGGTGCCTGAATTACAAATACTTAAATTCAAAATATGTGCTGTGAAAAAGTGTTTCCTGCAGTGCGTCACAAAGGAGTCATGACTCGTGTTCCTTTTTAAAGTGAGTTTATTCAATCAAATATCCATGCTGGTATAGCCGACGTGTGTTGAAACAGATTGTTATTTGCATGGGGTCATGTCTAAATGATGCTGGTACAAGTTCTTCAGCTTTTTCACAGCTTACAATGGAATCGAATAAAAATATTGTTCTTCAGTTAGAGAAAGCTTTATGACATTTCAAAAGTACACCCTCCCGCACCCCACCTCCAAACCTTAAAAAACAAAACAAAAAAAACAACCTTTAAATAAGGCAGGTACTTCTGACCGAGTTCTCGCTAAAGGGCGTGGCTAGAAACATTGATGCTATAAATCAACGCAGCAGCAAAACAGACATGCTCAGAGTTCATTCAGACAGCTGCAAGCAACACATCTGTGACACAGAAACATCCATGAGGCACACAGCTTTGACCCAGCGACCCACTCTCAGTTAAATTAATGCCAGGAACACCTTTGTAGAAGATAACGTCATTCAACCTTTAAGTGATTTTAAAAAAAACAACAACATCTTTGAGCCCTGAAGCACCAACAGGACAAATATTTATCCTCTTCTGGCTAATCTATAAAGGGATGATTAGAAAAGTACATCAAATATTAACAATAAAGTCATTAAAATAAAAAGCAGCCTCTTTACCTTGCAAGTTACGCAGAGCCCCGTGAACATTAAGGAACTAGAACATTTAAATTAACCAGCAGCTCCACCACAGACAAAAAAATAAAACAGTTTTATCAAAGATCCTCCTCCAGCTCTTAAATCACAAATCTGACAGTCATGTTTGTTTTAAATACTGAAAAGGAAGAAAGAAATGATGTAAGACATTTAAAAAAAGAAAAAGGTACAGTTATAAATATCACAACTGTTTCACGCACTTAGCTGCACAACACATGTAGAAAAAAAACAAAACATACACAAAATACAGTACCATTAAAAAAAATAAACCCAGAGAAGTCAATGAAAGCGGATCTGGAGGAGAGGACACTTCAAGCTGATGCCACTGCACCCGTGATTAAACAAGTCCTTTGTTTAATAAGCACAGAGTGTTTCCTCTGAAGCAGTTTATCCACTGCTGTGGGTGGCAGTGACCAAAGTAACAGAAGATGTGCCCTGTTTGCTTTAACTGCTGCTGAACAGAGACCTTCCATAGTAAATAAACCTCTTTTTTTTTAAACCTGGCTCTAAACAGAAACTTTAAACTTTTTTGTATAAAATTGAAAGTTTTTCCCCACGTTCACCGGCGTCATTCTCACTGCCCTGCTTATGCACTGACCAGACCAGCTCCTATTACTTCTAACTGAACAGCTTTACTAACTGGACAGCACACCACTGACATGCAAACAACCCTACGCTTGGGTTTGTTACTACAAAGAGTGTACAACCAAACATGTTGTTTTAATGTATTAAAAAACGCCAGCTCTAGAAACGGTTTTATAAGGTGAAAACTGCGCCCGTCCTTCGTAAAAACCCTGGCTGTACAGATTCTAGGGCAATCCCATCTGATTTGAAACGAGGACCCATTTATTTTGTATATTTAAGAACGGAGTAATTGTGCTTCGTCTCTGCAATACATTCATTAAAAAAAATAAACAAACCCCCAAACACTTTGAACAAACTCGGTGACTTCTAAGCTACTCATGAGGAGAATACTTTGGATCAGCCCTCCCAAACCCCTCAAACTCACACTACACAAATAAATATGATCTGCCTTTAAATGTACAATTAACTACCATATGCTCTTTAACAAAACACATGTATATCAATGCACCAGTGGGATGAATCCTTTTTTCCTCCCTCTCAGTGTTTGCAGTTTGTCATTTTAAAAGTTAAGATCAGCATTTCTAATTCTACTGAGGCCCAAAACAGCCAGCAGAGACACTCGACTGACCACACTGATATGAAACTGGAGCAAAAATAAGTGCAGCAGGAGCAGGAAGGAGGAGGAGGAGAAAGGGGTTTGGGAACAGTATCTGTATGGACAAGATAAATAAAATTACAACAGTTGTTAATTATGTCAGGTCTTGCTTGCTTAGTTGATTATCATTTACATAGTTCCACGTAAGTAAAGTTAAATGACGTGCCGGTCCATTGGTGTCTACTGAGGAAGAAGAACTTAAAACAGAATACACAATGTCAAGGCATCCTCGAGTGTCAGACCGGTGTGTGTGTGTTTTTTAAACGTGAGCGCTTATGTCAGGAGCGTTGTGTCGTATGAGTATCTCAGGCATAGCATGACTTCACATTCAGGATGTTGGATGGTTTAAGAGTTTTCACCTCTGGGTGAACTGAGAATGTTTTTGATGATACAAGTGCCGAGTGAAAGCTCCACTCGGGCGCCAGGTTGGATTTACTGTCGCAGTTCTCATTGTCTAGCTCGGGCCACCTGCGTGTCCAGGTAAGGTATTTCCAGAGATCGCTGAGAGCCTCCCGAGTTTATGCAGCTGCCGTGAAGAGAGCTGCTACTGAAGGACCAGGCCAACCTGAAACACACAGATCAAACTTTTTATGATCTGACGTGGGCTAACAAAGCAAGTGCACATCATCACCCTCTACCTCCGTGCTTGACTGCTGGTATGAGGTGTTTGCACTGAAACTCCACTTTGGTCTAATTTGTCAAAAGGACATTGTTCCAAAAGTCCTGTGTTTTTTCCCAGGATACACCTTTGCAATCAAAACTAGGCTTCCATGATCTAAGGCATACTTAATCATGTCAGAGGATGATTTCTCCTTATCAGGCTTCTGTGGATTTGCTTCAAAGCTATAGACTTATTTGACTGTGAAGCTTGCACAATCAGGCACAAGAAGCAGCTCTACTGAGATCTGAACCAAAGACTATTTCCACTTTTTCCACTAATTGTCATGGAGTCTTATCACAGGATGCTGACCAATAGTTGGTGCGTGATTACCACCTGAGACTGACCTTATCAGGGTCCATAGGGGGACATTTCCAGTTGTAGAGGTAATACTGCAGATTTCCATCTCCTATCCCAAACTTGAGCTTCTCCAGAAACACCTTATTCTCCATTAGGTCCAAGGCGTTGAACACATCAAAACCTTTCTGTTAAAACACAAAGAACAAACACCATGATAACTAACACAGCAGCAAGAAAATTATCAAAAGTATCTGGGGAAACCCTGCTCTCAGTTTGCGTTTGTATGCAGAGCTCAGAGTAGCCTTGCCAGCTGGTTGACACCAGGCTCGTACTACAAAGTAGCAGGATTTTAGCTTATCCCAGTAACTTTGGGGGTTACCCCTGGGTTTTCTGCACTATGAAAGTGGTTCACTTCTTCTCGGAGTACATCGCCATAGTAACTTATGCTGCAAACCTAACCTGAGTTAGGTATCCAGTTATATCGCCTACTGACTGATCAAGTCTTGTGAAAATAGCTTCACCATTCATTTTATTAGTAATAAATACGGTTTATTTCGTTCAATTTTATTTCTTGAGTTTTTTTAATCAAAAATATCATGAATATAATCTGGACACCCATTTCTACTTGACTTCATATCAGTCGCAGGTAGACTAAGTCTACATTTGAATTCTGTTTTTGTGTTTGTTCTTTACATGTTCTTAGACCATTCAACACCATCGAGGGTGCAGATGAAAAAAACAAAACAAAAAACAAGACCACGATATGCAAATCTGAACACTGGACTACTTGACTATAACCCATCAGATTCTCGTGTTTCTTAATGGTAAAGTTGTGATATTAGTAAGTCTGTTAACTCACACAACTGGCATTTTTGTCAGCTTTTCTTTCTGCCATCAAAATAGGCTAAACTTTGTTTTTCCTCTCACACCCCTGACTTTTCTGCAGCAGCTGTGTCACCTGCATTCTCTATTGTGTGTAGCCTCTTCATATTTTTCTAATATTACAGTTTATTCTTCGTTTGTAAAATCAGACACTCAGCTTCCGGTACAATAAAAAGTTTGACTGGTCAGATGTGCTTGTATCTAGATCCAGAAACTCTGAATCAACTTGAGTGCCGATGTTAGAGGAAGTGACTTGAGATAATAGAAAACTACCATGGAACTTGGTTCTCAGCACAGAGCCCTGATCTGGCCTCAAATAAATAAAGATCAGACCGGGTCAGTCTCTCTCATTTTTATCCTCTACTGCACAAGTAAAATGTTGGATCATACTCTCACTCCTCATCTATCTAACCAAACGTCACTGACTCCCAATGATTTATAAGGCTTTGTGTAAAAAAAAAAAAAAGGAAAAAGAAAAGAAAAAAAAAGAAAAAGTACATAAAATAAAATATCTATCCATCTATATAATGAGTCTGGTTTGTATCGTGCCATTTTTTCCCCCTCACACGTGCGTCTTCCTGTTGCTGTTTATGTTTATGTCACTGATCTCATCAGCTGTTGTCTTTGGTACTGGCAAGTGTTTAAATGCAGAAAGTAAGATTACCAGTTTGGCCAGGATCAGTGCATCATTCATTAAGTCCAGTAGAGGGGTTTGTGTATGAATGTTGTAAAAAGAGTAAGCAGCCTTCAGGCTCCTATGGAGAGGGTGATGCATCACAGTCGAGGGCAAAGTGTAGAAACTAGTGAAATCTGTGAGAATGCCACCAGCACCCTGAGGGAAATAAAAACAAGAACAATGTCATTTAAGTGCAGAAGAGCATCAACATCAGGCTGCAAATCTGAATCCACACACCTCTACTACATATGTGTCAATTATGTTGTCCTGTGGTAAGAACCAGTGAGCCACCTCCTCCTCTCCCATAGAAGGGGCAAGTTGGAAACGTCTCAAGTATCTCTGTAGCAGTTCAGTAACCTGACCGACGTCGCGCCTTTCCATCGGCCGCAGACCTGGAGTCTTGGTGCTCTGCACAGGGTGGAGAGAGCAAAATTAAAATCTCTAAGAGTTCCTGCTATCAAGAGGAACAGCGAAATGCAGGACTTATGAGTGTAAGTGTTTACATCTGGTAGTCTGTAGAGTTTCATGGTTCTTTGCAGGGTCATGTTTCTGCTCAGATGGGAAAATTTAACTTCCACAAGCTTTCTAGGGTTCAAAGAGCGGTGCCAGTACCTGGGGATAAAAAAAAAACAAAAAAACAAAACAGGAAACCAAGATTAAAAAGAAAAAAAGGAGTGCTTCCTGGATTCAAAACACTTCCACTAGATGTGCTCTTTAGAAGAGATACGTATAAGCTAACATATCAAAACAACAAACAAACACCAAGGCACTCTGTTTCATTAAAAAATTAAAATGCTTATATTCTCATGGCACTGAATGGCTGAATCTTTCTAGTGGTGTTCCACCAATAGAAAACCTATGGTTAAGAGTGGAAAACTTGACCAGTAAAGTACTGGTGGAGTTTTACTGGTGGAAAAGATTCAGACTCGGTTTTCCCCCATCAGAGCTTTAAGTTAAATATGACCACGCCGTGAGTATAGTATTTTAATTTTATATGAAAAGAGAGTGCCTTGGAGTTTTATATATTTTAACATGCTGCCCATGTGCAGCATGTGTGACTAGTGAATAACATACCTGCACGTAGACACGGGTTTAGGCAGCACAACTCCGGCGGTGTATACGGCCTGAAATATTCCTTCTAAGTTCACTCTCCTTGTTATCTCTCTGATGAGCACAGGAGCAACGCGCTTTGAACGCAGCTTCTTATGAACACACAGGAAGTTGATTTCTACCATCCTCTTCAGCCTGGAGCCACAAGCGAGAAAAGAAAAGAAACAAAAGGATGGATTGAATGAGTAAAACACTTTCCCCATCACTGCTGTTCTTAAATGCATACAATAAGTAATGAACACTCACGTATCATAGACTCGTATATCTGCAGGGATGGCACTGATGAAGCCAACAAGCTTCTTATTTGAAGACACTCTCACTCCGCAATGCCACTGTGGTAACCAGCCCGGTGGACGTAAAGCCCTGAGAGGGGAACACATGTTTTTATTATAACCGCATACATTCAAAGCTACTGTACTGCATCATGTGATAAACACGAAGAAGCTTACCATTTAAGAAAGTTTGGAGAATAATCAAATCTGAACATGTTATCATCATCCTCCACATAATTTTCATTTAACAACGTGTACAATTCCTTCAGCTGCAAAAGAGCGTGACAATAAATCATTCTGTTTTGATTAATCTGATTAATCTCATTGGTGTATTTTGAACAAAGACTGCACTTACAACATCTGCATTACTGAGATCCAAAGTGTCCCACATAAAACCTTGAGGTAAAGAATATGGCTCCTGTCTGATGTTCTCTTTGTCAGCCTCAATTGGCCCGTGACTCGTCACAACTTCATCTACAAAAATAGCACAGCCTTTTGTCAAAGGTTTGCAACTGTTTTCCAATCACCACACTTCCACGGGACCTCATAAAACTCCATGTCCTGAAACTGTGAGCAATGCACAAAACCGCTGATGGCATCAATCAGACTTTATATAAATCTGCTGATGTTTGTCCTGCGTCGACCCCCACAGCCTGTGGCTGCACAAAGGCCTGACTCGTTGGGTCATGGCTGTTATGGAAACAGCTTGATCTAATGCTGCTGAGCATGCCCAGTGGGAATGCATGGACCCCTACTGTACATTGCAGCTGACATGTTTCTAAGATACTGGCCTAAATCAGCAGACTGAGGAGATAAAACCAGCAGATGGCGCTGGTGCAGAAAGAAAAATGCAGAGAAAAAATAATTTCTGTTGACAGAGGAAATAATACCAATTTAAACAGGAGTGCAGTTCATTTAAAAGAATTTAACTAAATACTTACTTAATTTTGGGACAGGCTGAGTATCCCAGAACTGGTACTTGTGCTTGGCTGCCTCATCTATACTCTTTGCTGGACCCTGGCAGGAAAGCAGCTCCATAGCTCTTTGGATGTCCTGCAGCTTCTGGATGGGCAGCCCAGGGTTCTGATTTAGAGCGGGCACACATACACAGATTACTTAATGTCTGTATCACTCAACCAAACACTGGATGCTTTAAATAATCTAAATGTAGACGAGAGGCAACATCAGAGTGCATGCAAATAAACAGTCTTATAGTCATGTTTACACAGGTCTTTTCCTGGACACGATACTCCCACTGAGCAAGAGAAACCGGATTAATCATGTCACTGTATAAATGATTGATGAAGTCAATGGTCTTTAAATTATAAATGCAAAAACGCAAATATGACAGTCCCTGTCATTAAATCATTTAGTTAAGCTTGATTTGCTTTCTTCATCCGATCAGAACATCAGAGTCTGGATGTAGTTATTGTTTATTTTTCTAAAGCAGCATGCAGTATGTAGAAATCTCACAGCTGGCTAAAAGTTTGTGATATATCCTTTTAGCAAAATAAACTACCTCATTCCAGTATTATCACAGAATACAAACAGGGAGCATGCCAAGGCTGGAAAAACCTTACTGACCATGACACATTGACAGCAAACAAGCTGAATTCTGGGTTGTTGCTTTCCCTTTTCTTACCCCTCCTCTTTTATTTTCAGCATATTAAAAGAAGCTTGTTTTGTATTGTATCCCCTGCCCTAAAAAAGGGTGTGTGCACTCTTTTCACTGGGTCATCATCACCATCACACCTTGATCTCCTGAGAGTCCGAGGCAGAGTCAGACTTTGCTCCCCCCGAGCTTGGCTTCTCTTTCTTCCTCTTCTGCTTCTTCTTCTTCCTCTTGGCCCCCAGCTCTCCCCCTGGACTGCTACAGACATGAAAACAAACGATGAGGATGGATGCTGGCTAGACCCGCACACAGAGCTAACGTTAGCTACCATAGCAACGAATGACAGCTCAGCTACTTAACGTTAGCTAGCTAGCGGTTTGTCTTAATGGTTGCCCGCCATGTCATTCAGTCGGAGAGCTTTAAAGAGGTCACGACGTTATAAACAGTTCAAGACGGCCTGTGTTTGCTGTCTGCTAATACTAGCAGGCTCACTGCCTTAGCCGCTCACAAGCAGGCTGCCTGGAATAACGTTACTGCGTTTCCCCGAGCCGACCGGACAGGCCACCCCTCACCCTTGCATATGCTCATTCTCCTCCTCGTTGTCTCCGTCTATCCCGCAGGTGTCCTGGTCGTCCAGCTCCAGGCTCTGCTGACTGGCTGCGGATTCACTGTCCTCCGCCATCATAAAAATGTTTTAAAAATATAGTCAGCCACCGTTTAACAGAGCTAACGGGGAGCGGGCGAGAGATGGAAAAAACAAAGAAAATGTCGAAGGAAATCGCGCCGCCTAGAGGCCAAAGGCGGGAACTCAGACCTGAGCTGCTGCCTTTAACATGAAGCCGAGTGGTACCCAAACTAGACTTTTACCTTATTTCAAACATATAGCCATTTAAATGTTAGAGACACTTTAGACACTTGTTTCTGATACTGAGAGGGAAAATAAATCCATATTACAAATTACAGGTAATAAAAAGAAGACAAAAATCTAAAATTATTTTTTTAAATAAGAAAATACAAAGTAAAAATAAATTGTTTGTCAGTTTTTAAACTAGATACTGGGAAATCTGCTGGACTATCAGCAAGTGTGTTCTAAATTCATACTATCAATGAGAAAAACACGTGCAAAGTAGCACTTTTTGCTACTTCAACATTTTTAAACACATTTAAATCAGGTAAACAAAACCATCCTGGAAAAGAACTGATGATGTAGCAGAAGAAACAAAAAGCCTAAAGGTTACAATTAAATAAAAATACCTGCTTAAATGGACAAAAATATAACAACTCTGCGTTGCATAAGGCAGGTTTTGGACAGCAACTTCGGGGATTTGATATCATTTAGGATTATTCAGTTTTCTTATATCAAATACATATAAAAACACACAGATCCCTCTCAGTTACTTAAGTTAATCTAATTAATCCATTAATAAAAACCATCCTCAGTGAGTCTGGGACTGTTGGTGACCATGGAGGTATAACTGATGTTTTTGTAGATATCTGACCTATCTGAAAATAAGGATGAGAAATG
Source organism: Neolamprologus brichardi (assembly GCF_056152115.1). Taxonomy (NCBI): domain Eukaryota; kingdom Metazoa; phylum Chordata; class Actinopteri; order Cichliformes; family Cichlidae; genus Neolamprologus; species Neolamprologus brichardi. The sequence continues at coordinate 15,421,369 of NC_142114.1, read as the reverse complement.
TTTTTGCCATTGTATGTTCTCAAGCTTTATAATGATAAGTACTACAAATAAATTTGTTTTAAAAAAAAATTAGCCTCAGAAAGGACATTAATTTACGCTCAACGGCGATTTTGTTAGGTACACCTACTCTGTAATGCAAATATCTAATGGCAGCGGTTTGGTGCAATTAGGAATGCAAGCATGATCAAGATGACCTGCTGAAGTTCAAGTCGAACATCAGAATAGAGAAGAAAAGTGATTTAAGTAAATCTGACACCAAGAACCACCCTGTGTGTAAACAGGCTGGTCTAGACAGGTCAATTTAACAGTTTCTTAAAAAACTGGCAATTTACTGGGATTTTTCTCCACACAACCATCTCTATAGAGTTTGCAGAGAATGGTCGAGTGAGCGGCAGCTTTCTGGATGAGGCCAGAGGTCATAGCCAGATTGCTTTGAGGTGATAGCAACTCAAATAACCACTCGTTATGACCAAGATATGCAGAAGCACAGAAGCAGAAGACCACACAGTCAGCTAAAAACAAAAAACTGAGTATACAGTCCAACACTGGACAACAGAAGATTGGGAAACGTTGCCTAGCGAGTCTTGATTTCTGCTGCAACATCAGATGGTACTGACATAATTTGGAGTAAACACCACAAAAGCATCGAGCCATCCTGATTCTACGGTTCAGGCTGGTAGTGTAAAGGTGTGCGGGACATCTTCTTGGCAGCTGTTTCGAGATTCCCATCATGGATATGCAGCCACCTGAAAGCAAAAAGGGCTCCCAGCTGATTCTAGCAAGGTGTACCCAATAAAGTGGCCCACATGAATACATTTTAACTTCTATCTGGATTAGCGTATGAACAGTACTTCGTCCTCATAGTGTCCTTTAAATGCACTCCCCTAAAAACACAGTTTTTGCTCTAAGAGATATAGAGGTTTAATTTTGCAAACAGATGCACACTCAGTTAATTCCAGTTTGGCTGTTTATTCAGAATAACAGGCTTCAAATATAATGCAAGCATCTGATTTACACACTCAAAGATACTGTATTGCTCATCCACCCTAAAAGGGGAGATTGCTGTGTGGGAAACTAAAAGAGAAAAGGCCATTCATAACACAAAGACACACATTATTTTGATAAGGCAGAGGTAAGGAAAGACTATACACACTCTGTAATATGGCTGCTTTGTCTATGTGAACTTTGACTGGATGCATGTTGATCAGTCAGCATCAACTCAGTCGCAACTGCAAAACACATTTCAGATATACGTTCACCCACAAAACACAAAAATAAAAAAATGCACTGAAACGACCTGCAGTGTAGTTTCACATATCCAGTGCCACACACACGCACACACACAGACACACACATTAAAAAAAAAAAAACATCTTTAACTGCTTACTCTGAGGGAGACTGAACTCTTGCTGATTACTGTAGAGGATTTTACGATTGCAGCAGCTGGTAGACATTTTCTGATGTCTGCAGTGGAGCTTGTTATACGCTAGTGCTGAGGAAAGTTTACTGCATGCTTTCTTTCACAAGCAGGAGAGAAAGTAAGGGCTGAGGTAGGAAGGAGGGGGAGGGCGGACGAAGGCAAAAGGAGGTGAGAAATAAATAAGGTAATCAGTTGCTGTAGAGTCAGGCTATTCAAAGGCACTTGGATCGTGGGTGAGTGGTTCAAATGGAGGTGAAACAAAGCAAGCAAATACAGTTTGCATTTCAGGTGAAAGGTTATCGAGCGTTTGCTTTTATAGCTTGAACGTTAAGGTGGGTACGGAGGAAAAGCCCTTAACATATTTAAAAGAAAGAAAAAAAATAGCCTATTCTCAGATAAAATACTTCATGTTTGGCAATTAAAATTATAATGATTAAAATTACAAAAAAAAGGCATCAAGCAGCCATATAAAAGTTATGCATAGCCTTCAAAGCAAAACATAAAAAAATACACCAGTCAGTGGTTCAACAGTTACAAAACCCTTCATACCAATATCCCTCACAACTAATTTGGGTGGCTTTGAAGTGGTATTACATCCTTACCCACCAGCATAGCGGTGTGTCACATTATCTGATTATGCTACAGAGCAGATAGTGGTTAAACCTCCTCAGTCCAGAAACTTTATCTCCCACAAAGCCTTCTGATGGGCTAGATTAAACTCTAGCAACATACCACCAACCGTTCAAAGTAAATCCCTCGAACACGGCTGCCCCGTTTTGCACAGATGTTTCATAATCTCAGACATCAGTCAGTGTGAACAAACCGGGGTTATAACCTTCAAACGAGTGTTGCTGCATGTTACTAGATTAAGCTAATGGACTGAGGCCAATATGGCTCAAGAAAAAGTTTTTTGTAGTCTCGGATTTTCCATGAACCACCCATCGACTGCTTCTACTACAGTTCATTTATGCTTGCAAGGCTATTTATTAAAAAGGCATATATTTGTTGTGCATAAAATATCCTAATTTCGTGCCTCCAGCGTCTTTATGTCTCCCCTCAGGCAATGTGTTCGCCAAGCCTGACGAGTGGTCTGTTTATGTAGTGTTTCATGAAAAGTGAAGTACAACAGTGGTCATTAAGAGTCCAGCAGAAGTGTTCATTTCTCAACCAGATGGGCTCCCAGTGCTAAAGTATTGATTCAGTGCTATATTAAGAACAAACGGCTTCAATTTAAACACATATCCTTCATGTTGTGGTCTGAGCAGAGGAGGAGTTGTGGTTAACGGGCAGATTTACACTCTTCCAAGTCTGTTTCAAAGCAGAACCGACATGCACGTGTGTTTCCTGATCATTTTTCCTCCTCCTAGTACCTTTCCTTCTCCACATAGTGCCTGAAAAGATGCTGCCTCTGAAAGTAAGTGTATTGAAAAATGCAGGAAATAAATCACAGTTGCACTCCCCAGAATGGATGCATTCAGCCACATTAGTGGACAGGATTGCCACTGAGCATGCCTCTAATGTGACTTTGTGAGTTGCTTAGCTCACTAGAAAATGCTCAAAACAGCAATAAAAAGAACACAATGACACTTTAACCTCAACAACACCACTTCTGCTTGGAACAGGACACCTCATTCTTTGAGCGTGAGTTGGAGGGGTGGGGTACAGCTCTCTCGGCAACACACAAATCCAGTTTTTAGCGGCAATGCTGTGCAGTGTGGTTATGCTTTTTTATCGTTGCTTTATGGCACTCATACTGAGACTCTCTCCCATGTCTGAAATGTTAAATATTTAGCGTGCTTCTCATTTCAACTTGAAGATCAGTTTTCACTGAGATTTTATGATTAAACCTTACTTAACTTTGCTCAACATCTTGTTAACTTTGATTAATTTTTCCCAGAATGGGAAAGAGATTGTTTAATTAACGCTGATTTTTAAAAAAACAAACAAACAGCATGGCAACTTAAAAAGCTTTAAACTGGTGTTCTACTTCAAACAGACTTGAAAAAATGTAAATCTTTCCTTTAATTGTCATCTGTGAATCATTTGAGGTTGAAGGCCAGCAGGGGTCGCTCCTCCCTCCTTTGCCAGGGGCTTTTCTTCTCCTCTTCTGCATCATCGTGTGCTGCGTCCTCATCCGGAGACACTGACAGCAGCGCGTGATCAGTCCTGAAAGTCACTCCCTCTGGAGTTGGCAGGGGCGGAGGAGAAGTAGGGGATGCAGAGGAAAGTGAGGGTGGCTCCTCCTGTATTTGGACTCCCTCAGCTGTTTTACCCACTGCATCCCCCTGCCCCTGATCCACTCTGTTACTCTCTCCTTTGTCTGACAAGACAGGTCCAGATTTGCTGCCCTTGTGGGTGCACTTCTCCTCCTCACAGCCTCCCATGTTCAGATCATCCACAAACACCAGCTGAGTGTAGGCCGAGGCTGGCGTCGCCCCCTTTGATCTGTCTTTCTCAATCCCCCTTTCCTCCTGCTCAGCATCTCTCCCCCTGCGCCCCGCTCTCGGCTCATTCAGGTCCACACCCGAGTCCAGACTGGCATCGTTACAACTGCCATGCCTCCCTTGGCGGCTGCTACCTTGCTGACCTCCTGCACCTGGTGTGCTGTTGTTGTTGTTGTGGCACCCTGCCCGCTGGAGATCGATGTAGGAGTGGCGAATGTGAGCATTGGAGCGTCCATCCAGGGAGACAAACCAGGCTCGTGGGTGAGGCAGAGGCTTCCCTCCTCTCAGCTCCATTAAAGTCTTTTCAGCCAGCAAGGTGTCCTCGCTGTTTATTTCCACAAGACCTGACTCCCCGAGAGCTCCTGGAATAGACAGAGACTCTGACAGACCTGAGAGACCCTCGCCTTTACCCTGCTTTTTTGGACCTGGGTCGCAGTCAGTGGGGGTTTGCCCTAGGGGCTGCTGGGAATGTGAGGCATTGAGCTCAGCCTGGATGGTCTCTAAGTCACTCTGCTGGTCAGTCTGCAGCAGGAGTGCCTGACCAGACAGAGGGTGCTCCCCAGGCAGCCGCATGTAGTGTGCTGGGATTACAAGTGTGGGTCGCACTCGTGAGTAGCCTTCCCCTCCACTCAGCAGATCTACAGAGCCGCAGCAGAGCAGCTGGCCTGGGCGGGAGAGCAACTGGGGACTGGGCCGCTCCAGGTGGTCCACAGACCGGGACAGAAGGTGGTCAGCAGCCCTGCACTCACCTCCCTCCCCTCTGCTGGGGGAGTGCGGAGGAGATGAAGGGGAGATGCAATCAATAATGCCAACACTGCTAAGCTGTGTAGCTGACACTTGACCATGATTAGTGGATGACAACGCATCTGAAATCTGGTTGCTAGATGAACAGAAGGAGGTGTATGATTGACGGTAACCCCTCTCTGTCCCCGATGATAGAGCAGCCCTCAGTTGAAACGTCTCCACAGATTGTCGGTAGTCTCGGCTGCGAGGCGTCAGATTGCCCAGAGATGATCCGTGGTGGCTGTTGTTGCCGAGAGAGGAGCGGCTGTGTTTGTTTTGATGGATAAGGCTGTGTTGACGTTGATTGTCTTGGTGCTCATATGAGGAAGGCTTGAGCATCGGAGTGGTCATGTCAGGCTCAGTCCCCGTGGAAACAAGCTCCAGCTGCACCTGAAGACAACAACAAAATTCAGGTGTGAGAACGTTTTTAAATACCATCACATGAAGCAAACCATAACAAACACTGTAGTTTAATTTCAAACACGTAGAGTGCTATAGTGTGAGTAATTCATGTGTTTGGTCCCATCTTGGTGTTCTTTTGTGTTAAGAAGGGTGAAGGAGGTGTGTTGTTATCCATAAAAACAGCCTTTTGATTGGTTGAAAAATCAAAATGAGGGGAAAAGCATAAACAGTGGCTGCAGCTGACAATTTTTAACATTTTGAAACACTCAGGTTCACTTTATTACAAAGAAGTTCTTTGTTATTATGACTCCTGTCTTCTCTGCTCCAGGGGCCAAGTTAAAGGACCAACCACACAAACGCAGCTTGAAGCTCTGCACAGGACCAACAAACAACCATGCAGTGCACTTAAGGAGCACAGGTCAGCATTGATACATGTTTTCCTTCCTAGGGGTGAGCTATGAGCAAGTCAGGTATGTTGAGCCTAAAGCCAGAGCTTTCAGTTTTTACCCATCTAAATCCCCATAGCAACATGTGCTGAACCAGGTACCACGGTCTTTTTTTTTTTCTCTCTTTTTTTGTTTTAAATTGAATTCATGGGCCACATATTACTGCCTTTCCCTCCATCGACAAGCTGTAAAAATTATAAAATGATGTAGATTCTATGTTCTTCAGAGGTGTGAAAAAGTGTTTACCCCATTCCTGATTTCCCTTTTTTGTGTTTGGCACACTTAAATGTTTCAGATCATCAAAGAAATTTAAATATTAGACAAAGATGACACAAGTAAACATAAAATGTAGTTTCTAAGTGAAGGAGTTGATTATGGAGTGGGAAACAAGTCCAAGAAGTGATTGCCCCCAAAACCTAATAACTAGTTGGGCCAGTGTCAGTGTTGTTTCTCATCTGTTTCTTTAAATCGTACCGTAATGTGTTACATTTTGAAATCGTTTAGCCTGCTTCACTTTGTCAGGTTCTATTTGAGCGAATTCTTAATTCAACAGGTCTTCCAGTAATCAGGCTTTTTATTGAAACTGAACTCAGCTTTCAAAATCACAGTGAATTTATGATTTAACTACAAGGACAATTACTTTTTCACACAGGACCAGACAGGTTTGGATAAATTTTCATCATTTAAAAACTGCATTTTACTCGGGTTCTCTTTGTCCAATTCTAAAAAATTGTGTGATGATCTGAAACACTGGCAAATATGCAGGGGGCAAACACCTTTTCACACCACTGTATAAATGAAAACTGTTGAGTCACGCATTCCCACAGTAATTAATGAAGGTATAATAGTTAGTTTAACACTGCTGAACTACAGGTAACATAATACAAGTTATTTGTAGGTTATTTATCCCAAGGAAACAGCACATGTTAACCTAATATGATGTAATATCATGATTAATGTAATGCAATTTCCTCATTTTATAAGGCTATTAGACAGAATCAGTTTAAGGTTTGGCGCTCTAACATGCAGCTATTTCACATTAGAGTTAACAGAGTGGTGAAATAAATATATTTACTAATTAACTAATGAGTAATTTTAGCAGTTTTTTCCTAATACATTAAATAAATAGTATGTCCAGCTGAGGTAGGCTACACACAATCAGTCTTTTTGTGCAGAATAAGAGTGAAATAATGTATCAGACACCCTGTTTTAATGTAGCGCAGACTGATCCTGAAGTACAAAGCCTGGGTGTACAAAGACAGCAAATGCAAAGAAAGCCTAGCTATGCAATACGTCCTTTAAAGAACATCCAAAATATTGAATATTTAGTAAACGACTTAGGTGTGTTTTCTATTTCCAACACCTTTAAACAGTCATTAATGTGTAAATTCCTTAAACTGTGCCATCTGATCACTGAGCAAACACACCTCATTGCTGATGAGGTTAAGGTGAGACATGGACGTGGCTTGGTCCCTCTTACTGCTGTCCAGTCCAGAGGACAGCGTGAGCTTGCGATGAGACCCTCGTGGCTTCAAACATCGACGTCTGGATGAACACAGACACAGAGCACGTTTAATCTTTAAAATCTGAATAATTACACACAAATGTTTCTAATGGTGAAAAATACATCCCTGACTTTTTGTTGGAACAAGTTGAGACTGACAACAGCATTTGTGAGGGCGTATATTTACTGTGTAGCGCAGCTGCCCGGGTCCAGATTGTTTACATTTGAACAACATAAAAATTATATTACTGCCATGTGACTTACTCTGGAGAACTTTTATTAGTACAGGGCTTTGTTTTCTGGTACTGTTATCACAACTGAAGAAATAATAAACGTGTAAACCAAGGCAGACAGAAGGATGACAGATGGGGCTGGATTCAATAAAAAAGGAATGTATTCAAAAGAAGTATTGTTAATGTTCAGTTAAATGTGGCATACAAACACTCCCGCTCTTGAGATGAGATAAGCCCAAGCTGTCCTGTCGGTCTGCTAAGGTAAAATTTGGAACAATAACGGAGAAATAAATCCCAAGCAGCAGTACACATGTTCTAGAAACGGACTGAAATCATCTTCCCTAATTAATCTGGAAGCTATAGTCTGTGTAAAGGCAAAGCGTTGCACACACCTGCAGTAGTACAGCAGGAGGCAGAGCAGACAGAGCAGGATGAGAGCCATGCCTCCCAGTATGGCCAACAGAAACACAGTGTGGTACGTGCTGATGTCCTTTGCAACCATTGGACCTGTTACAAAGACATGTGTTGAACCACCAGAGAAAAAGCTTTTTGGTGGAAGTCTGCAGTCAAGTAAACCACAGAAATGACAGAACAAAAATGTGTGTTTTGTGAAGTAAATTTAATTTGTGTCTATGGATTTTCTTACCGGTGTGTAGAGACGACATGGCGGCCACCCAATACCCCAGCTGAGGAACAATGTAGGTTAGACTGAGCTGGTTTCCCTCCCTCTGCACCTGAGCCCAGCTGCTCTTTATCCAGATACCTACAGACACACAAAAATCACAGTATGTGGAAACAAACTTTGTAAAGATTACTCTGTGAGGACTGGCTGCAGCAACTGCTCACCTGCCTCCTCTTAATTATGTAAAGATGGGGCTGGATGGAGTTAAGACAGCTAATCTCTTAATGTGTTAGGAGTAAATTATTTATGGTCAAGATCTTAGCCAAATGATAGCCGTTTGGATAAACCAGTCAATTTAATTACAGTATTTCACTCTGAAATATTTGTTCAAACATAAGAGTAAAAGGTTTACAAGTTGGCAGTGAGACCTATAATGTAGGGCAGGGGTGGGCAAATCGAGGCCTCGAGGGCCGGTGTCCTGCAGGTTTTAGATATGTCCTTGATCCAACACAGCTGATTACCATGGCTAAATGACCTCCTCAACATGTCCCAAAGTTCTCCAGAGGCCTGCTAATGAACTAATCATTTGATTCAGGTGTGTTGACCCAGGGTGAGATCTAAAACCTGCAGGACACCGACCCTCGAGGCCTGGAGTTGCCCACCCCTGATGTATGGTTTGGACACGGTGACACTGGCAGAAAAGGCAGCAGGTGGAGCTGGAGGTGGCAGAGCTGAAGCTGAAGACTGGGATTAAAAGAGTACTGTGTATTGGATCAAGGACACATCTAAAACCTGCAGGACACCGGCCCTCGAGGCCTGGAGTTCGACACCTGTGCACTGTGGTGATGCTAAAGGGAACGGCTAAAAGGTGACCAAACACACCTCTTCTTTGACTAAAATCAACATTTGATGATGAAGCTTTATAATAAACTGTCTAGTTAGCAGTGTATGTGTCTGGTGGCACAGATTCAAAATAATAGTTTGAAGTGCCACCTATACGCACAGCTTAATGTCTTCTACTGACTTGTGACTTTCTTTGCCCTCCCCAAAGCTGCAGATACTCTGATTAACGACTCAAACGTCTGCCCTGACCTGTTCTAGAGACGGCAGTGTTTTGGTAGTACTTAACTCTCCCACAAGGAGGCAATGTGTAGATAACAGTGTTACCCTATGAGCAGTGTACACTGAGTACAATAGTGGCTCTCCGCATAGCCAGAATGGAAAACCACTACAAAGCTAGAGGCATTGACTGATTGGCTCCCAGTAAATCTGCTTCAACAGGAAAACACTGTGTTGTGCCTTTACACTTCCGATCCTCGGGCTCTCAGGGCTAACGCGGTGAGACCTACTTTGTTTCTATGTTTATACAAAGTTATATAACATCAAGTGGTTAGGAATATGCATCAATGTTAAATAAAAGGAGGAAACAAAAGGGTAAAGAGGATATTCAAAGAGGAAAGGCAAATATACAAGAGATGCTGACGGGGGGAAACATCACAAGCAGAGGAAACGAGGGGATAAACAGGAGGAGTGGAAGGAGAGATAAGGGAACAGGCACAAGAAACAGAAGAGAAATGAGAGCGAGGCTGTGTGACTCAGCACCACACACACGATCACACACACACCACTGTGCCCAGCCCTGCCCAGATTCACCCAGGTCCCTCTCTGAATCCTTTCCACAGGGGAGTCCTCTCTGTGTGGCTGACCTGTTTCATAGCTACAAATGACGGACCTGTTCCCACGCTTCGGTACAATACAGCACTGACAGACAGCAGGGCAGCTACTCAGACACAAGGCAAACATTTATAAAGTCAATACAGCCCATATATTACTTCTGCTTCTCGCCCATTCACACAAAGCCAACACGGCCAGCCGCAGAGAGTCGTCGGCTGATCTGAGCGAGCGGCGCTTATTTGCATCGTCAGACTCCCGACTCGCACACCCAGGTGAACATGATCTGTTTGTGAATGACATCAGTCCTCCCCATGCCTGCTTGACATCAAACAATACATGACATGTTGCCAGTTGCACAAGTGAAACAAGTTTCCCTCTCTCTCTCTCTGTATGTTCATGCCTCCTCCATGCGAGCACTTCAGAAACAATACTAGCGTCTTTGTGAGGCTGCTATCCTCAGCCTGAAGTCTTCCACCGCAGGCACCAGATGGATTTTAAACTTCTTTTTGTCTGTTTATTATCTTCAGTTTAACACTTGCACACATTTCACCCACTAAATGCTCAGTGAAGAAACTCAATCAGGAGATGGGCCGGTCTGTTGTGTTACTTATTTGTTGGGTTGCTAAGGAACATGAGATGTAGCCTGGAGAGGGGTCCGGGAACGGCTTCTTGTTGTTGAAACACTCGCAGCTACAGGCTGTGAGAAGGATACAAGTGTGTGTGTGTGTTCATTCAGCTTTAATGAAAGCCCTTTTTATAAGCCCTGCATGTTGATACTTTAGGCGCTTTAAAACAGACTCCTGAGATCCTGAAACTATCACAGGAGCCAATGTGGATCTGTTTTTTAATCAGTGTAACACTCTGACGTACGATTACAGTTCAGATGAAAACTGCACAGCACAGACAGGGAATAAAGTTGAACTAATGAAGGAGAAATTCAAAATACTTGCCATTCAAATGTTTTTATTTTCTTTCTATCCATTCATCTGCCCATCTAGAGCTCACTAAACACTTCTAGTAGCAATCTTTAGACACTGTTTGGCCAAATAAATCAGAGCTCTAAAATGTTTATTGTGAAATGACTGTAGCACCAATGTAGTACACATATCATGACACGTGGGAAGTACGACCTGTTTAGGATTTTAATCCAATTGTAAGATATCAGTAATAGTGATGAATTAACCAAGAAATATGCCCGGCCAGGAGTTCCCCTCAACTCCACAAGTTTCAGTATCTTTCAGTTCACGATTTTGTTTTTCAGGACTGGAAATTTACGACTTTGTTTTCCCACCCTTGCTGCTTTAATCAGTCCTTTTTCCAGCCATAGCAGACAGCTGCTTTTAGTGAAAAATTATCTGCTACAAGCACAGCAACAAACAACAGTGATAATATAATTAGGTGGAGAACAAACTGACACATTTAACAGCTGAAAACCAACGCTGTCCTCAGAAAACAGAGCTTAAAGGAGAGTTAATAATAAACAGAAGTGCACCTTCAAAATGATAATTTCATGAATGTCTACATAATATTTGCTAATACACTAGTCTTCAGATTAATAGGTGGTATGTCAATCTTATGATGTGTGTTTACAGCTTTTCCCCAAATAATTCCAGTGGGTCCTAACAGAGCTTTTTCCTGCTGATGCGAGGAAGCAGTGGGTCTGGTGAGACACTAATGTTCATGCAGAAGGAGGTTTTGTAGTGCAGACACGTCTGAGTCAACTGATGATCGAATCACTGTCTTTAAGTGGAGCCTCTCTGAGAGGAACTGGGTGTGTCACAGTGCAGGACGACTGACAACAAAGATTTAAGATCGCAGGAGTAAATCAGAGCGCTGAGAGAGATTTGAAATGTCTCTGCTGCATGAGCCAACACCGCAGGGCTTTTAGCTATTGTTCAGTTCAAGATTTAACTGAGCACGGGCAGATTATGGATCCACAGTCCAAACTTGTGATGTGAAGAGATTAATGTGTAGCTGTATGTTGGCAATTTTTATGATCGTATGAATAATTCTATTCATCGCTCTGATACACAGCCACAAATTATGACCTGGCTGCACCATGTGAGCATGCACGTGGTTTGTGTTAGTGCTTGTAATGTGCTCTTTTCACAAATAATTACGACACATCAGCTAGGGCAGGTCTCATATAAACAGAAGTAAAGCCTTCAGAGTTAAAAACTTCCTGAACTTAAATGTAGAAAGTCAGAAAAGCTTACGTGTGAGTTTCTGTTAATACATACCTAAGCGCGGGTCAAATCTCCAAGTAGGGAGGTGATCATTTTCCTTCAGGCCACTGTCAGGTGGGAGGGGCACAGAGAAGGTGATTGGCCCAGTCACCTGCAGCTCCACTCCATCGCCGGCCAACAGGTGAACAGAGATGGCTGCGACAGGAGTCAACTCGAGCGTCTTCTCCGTGCCTGTGAGAGTGCAAACACGAGGACGTGAGAGAGAAAAATGAAGGGAAAAGGAAAGGGAGCGGGAGTAAGGTGCACAGGAGGGGAAGCGGAGAAAGGAGCAGACAGCGGGGGAGGTAACATAAAACAGCTCAGATAAAGGAGGGCTGTCAGAGGAAGACAGACAGGAAAGAAAACAAGCAAAAGACAGGAAAGAAGGAAACGGGGTGGAGGGCGGAAAAAAACTTGAAGACTGAAGATGGAAAGTGTCACAAAGCCGCCTCGAGGAAGAAGGTATGCTCTGTCGGGGGAGACAGCTTTGAAGGGGTATTCAAGTCACATGAAAAAAAAGGGGACACACACAAAAAACGTACCAGTCTGTTGCATGGTTTTAAGGATTATGATGTTGATGTATCAGCTCATATTTATTATAAACAAATAAATTTATGAGATCGTTGTTTATTATTTATCTGGCTGTGTTGTGAACAAAAACATTGCCAGAGTCTGTCTTCTGGATGTTATGATAAGACCATCTCTAATTATCCATATTTTTGTATTATGTTAAAAAATAAGCCTTGTTTGCACATATTGATGAACATGTTTGTCATCACTCGTATTATAGGCCAGTGTAGTCCATGCAATGTCAAGATGTGGATAAGAGTGCCTGAAAGTGTGTGGGCACGCGGGCTGTGTTAGAGCAGAGAGAAAACACACGCACACACACAAACACACACAGGTTATTGTGTTTCAGGAGGTCAGATAGAGAGGGTAGTGTCTTTCTGATGAGCTGCTCCTGCTACTCTTCACGCCTCACCCTCTCTCAGCACATTTTTCCTCGGTCCTGTTTCTATGAAGGTGTCTTTAACTATATGCTCTGACCTGTCAGTCTAACCTTTACCTGTGCCGTTGCCACTGAGCATCTCCAGGTGGGGAAAGTGCTGGATGTGTGAGGGGGAGCTTGCCACGGTGAGCAGCGCGGTCAGGTTGGCGTACGATGTGTTGGGAGGAAGACTGAGAGCTCTGTGCAGGAAACTAACCCTGGGCTGGACTCTTAAACCTGTGACACAGAAAATGAAACTGAGTTGCCATTTAAAATGTTATTGAAATACGTCTGAGTATTTTAGTTGGATGATTGACACAGACTTTAACATAAAATAATAATAATAGTAGTAATAATAATAATGTGGAGAAAGTGGGAATGACATCTAAAATTCCACGGAATTCATCAAATTTATACAAGACAATGGCAATTAATTCAGTTAGTATTTAGCGTATAAGTATAGAATATATAAGGTATAGGATATATTCAGTCTCCCTATTAAACACTATGGAGCAATGTGAGCTTAAAACCTTGAAATCACCTGACCTCAAGAGTCCATCATGCACACTGATGTTTGTTTGAACATGTTTTACAAGGCAGCTTTATACTCCTAGTGCCTTCTTATAAATTCAGACATCAAATTAAGCTTAATGGAGGCAGCTCTAGATCAATAACGCCCTGGTCGACTTTCTCTCCTGGCCAAAGTGATTCTCTTTTCTGATATTTTGCAATGAATCGTTTCTTTTTGATTTGTCATCATGGCTGCCTGGCATCTAGTTTCAACAAATCAACAAATTATAGATTAGAAACAATAAACTGAAAAACAAAAAGCATGTAGTGGGATTCAGCAAGGTGATGTCATTGTGGTCCAACTGTGCCGAGTGCACATTCTTGAGCAGTGAGACATGGATCAAGCTGTACACGAGTGTTCGCTGTGTTTGGGTTTCTCCTTGTGCTCAACATGATTTTTGGGCGTGCAGTATGAGCGACACTTTCACATTTCAGACTAAAGCTCGTCCTAAAAATTCAGGTGTGAATGTTATTTCCTGTCTGCGGTTCTGTTTTTCAGAGAGGAAATGAGCCTGTTGCTGTTCTTTGTGTGCCCCCTTCCTTGACTCTTTTTGTGTTTTTCCCTCCACTTTTTTCTCACCTCATCTGTTCCTCCTTCTGTTGGACACTGCTCGACCCATCCCCCCCTTCTCTCCCACTCTCTCCGCCCACAACTTCCCAATGCATACCACATTCCCTTCCTCCTCCTCTTCTCCTTTCCCCCTCTTTTATTATCCCTCCCTCTGCCACACGCCCGGGTTCATCAGTCCCCTGGGTGTCCAAGTTCACAGCATCATGAAAGACTGTGCAGGACAGGGGGCTGGACTGTGCCCGGCTCAGCCACGTGCTACGGGCAGTGTGTATGCAAGAGGTTCATATGTTAATGGAGCCTGTATATTTATGTGAGAAATCTATTTTAGTCAGACAACACAGCTGACAAGTTAAATTACTCCCCTGTCGGCCAGAGACACACAAAAGAGTCGACAGACAAAGAGACCAAATTGATTTGCCTGAATGAAAAAGCCTTATCTAATGTAATTACACCCAAACAAAGAAGCGGAATAACAAAGACACGCTTGTGATTTATGTCTATATGGTGTGTTTTCTTTATATCAGGTATTAGATATTTTCCTGATAACAGGCCATTTAATATAAAATAGCATTTTTTTTTATTAGGAGTGTATTAATTATGTTTAAAAAACAACAACAAACACTTGTCGCCAATGACAAAATATGACATCACAACTTGAGTTCTCTTACAAATACTCAAACACTGAGGTTATTGTACTCTGTCCTAGATACTTACTCTGGCTGGTATGATCTTAGCCTTCAGTAACACTATGAGGAATCTTAAGAGTCATTTTTGACCAGGGTATGTAGTTCAGTGAGGACATTAAACAAATATGTAGCACTGCTTTCTTGCATTTGGGGAATATCTCTAAATTTAGAAACATCCTGTCTCCCAGTCATACTGAAAATATCATGCATTTATTACTTCTAGGCTGGACTATATTATTATCAGGATGTCCTAGCCCCTAGCCCCCCCCCCCCCCCCGAAAAGCCTTCAGTTGATCCAAAAGGTAGCAGTGAGAGTACTGACAGGGACTAGAAACAAAGAGCACATTTATCCCATATTGGCTTCTCTTCATTGGCTCCGTTAATCAAATTTAAGATCCTTCTCCTCACAAATAAAATCTTGAATAATCAGGCCTGATCATATCTTAAAGATCTCACAGTACCTAATTATCCTAACAGAGCACATCCCTCTCAGACTGCAGTCTTACTTGTGGTTCTCAGGGTACTTAAGAGTAGAATGGGAGGCAGAGCCTTCAGCTTTCAGGCTCCCAGTTTGGATTCTGGTGACAGACGCCCTCTCTACTTTTAGGGTAAAGCTTAAAAGTTTCCTTTTTCAAAAGTCTTATATTTAGGGCTGGATCAAGTGACCTTGAATGCTTCCTTAGTTATGTTGCAGTAGGTCTAGGCTGCTGGGGATTTCCCATGATGCAGTATTTCTCCTTCACTCCTCTTTTTTTACTTTCTGCGTGTTTAAACACTACTACTGTTATTTAGTCATTATTAATTATTAAACTCTGGCTCTCTTACACAGTGTATCTTTTGTCCCGTCTTCCTCACCTACTAATAGTAAATAAGTTTAGAGGGAACCAGAGCCTGGAACGCCCACAAGCAAATAGCGTTCAGCTTCAAAGTAATGCACAAAGTGTGAATCGCTTACAGTAGGGACGCAGCTTTATGTGTTGCTAACAGGGAAATTGCAGTGATTCCTATAATGGAGCAACTATGTAACACAAAGAATAATGCTTGGTTGAGTGATGTTTCTTCTTTAGTTTTTTTTTAATTTTTAAAATTTTTATTTATTAGTCATGACAAATGCAGATACAGCAAATATCAGGTGATGATATCCACCTGCCGGTTGGGCTCTAAATGCAATAACAAGGTGGTGCAGCCACCCAGTAATACCAAGAACCGCTTGGCAGCAGGTTTGGGAATACAGTTTCCCACAGTGACCTGTAGTTGCCATGGAGTCTGTGACCGGTCACCAGTGTGACCGAGGCCTTATAAACATTATGACTGAGTCATTTCCTATGCGTGTGTGTGTGCGCAGAGATAGTGCCAATATGTCTGCCCAAGGTGTGATGGACCAAAATGTTATAATCTTTCTATTTCAATAAAATAATTCTATTTAAAAGTCTGATTTTCTTTAAAAACAATAAACTGTACACACACACACACACACACACACACACACACACACACACACACACACACACACACACACACACACACACACACACACACACACATGCATACAAACACACACACAGACCGTGTGTTCACCTTGTAATCCTGGAACAATCTCAACAACATCTTCGTACACCATCAGAGTTGCAGCTCTTTCTGGCAGCAGGTCCAGGCTGATGGATGAAAATACTAGAGACGGAAAAAAACCCCACACACACAGTGTGAATAACTTCACTATGAGATTAGAAACAAGCTCTAATCTACCACTTTACTAATCACTCTGAAACACAAGTCATTAAATCATCTTTATGCATTTTTAATAGTCCTGCTTTCATCCTGTCTGCTGTGCAGGACCGCAGCCTGACCCAGCAAACTGCACTTCTTTGCTCTTCCTTCCTTTTTTCCCCTCACTCGCCCATTGTTCAGAGCTGGTAAGCGTGATAATCCAATTGGCCCCCATTCCGTTGGCTCATAATAAGCCCCTTCCCACACACACACACACACACTCCGGGCTCCTGGGAGGTATTTTGCGTGAGTGTGTGTTAGTGAAAGGGAAGCTTAAGCAGCCCCCTTGCTGGGTTTTGGCATCTAAAGCTATAAATTAGTAATGGAGCACTCCACTCATTAGCTCACACACCTGGCACAAAAATTGTACTTTTTTTCTTCACACATAAAAACATAAAAACAATAATCCGTTAATGCCACAGTTTAGTGAGACACTGTTCTTGTAAATCTGGTTACTTCTCAAAATATATGTACAAGTTCTCTCTCTCTCTCTCTCTCACACGCACGCACGCACGCGCGCACACACACACACACACACACACACACACACACACACACCTACCAGGTAATCTGGAGGGAGTCCAGGGCACAGAGTTAGGCACATATCCCTGTTTAGTTGCGGTGACAACAAGCGGCGTCCCAAGGCGATAGGGAAAACGCAGGTAAATGTTGCCGTCGGCTGATGAGGTTTCAGTTGTTAAAGAAGTACGATTGGCAAAAAGCTGTACGGTGGCTCCAACCAGGGGCTGGTGAGTGCTGGCATCGCTCAGGTGAACCTTCAGAGTCACATCTGTGAAGACAAGAGTTCATTATTTGTAACGGTTGTAAGATGTCAAATCTCCGTGAACAGTGATTGATATACATACAAAAGAAACCCACAAGGCCTCTATGATTACAGCCACCTAAAATGCCATCGTCTTAGCTATTTTCAGCGTCAGTGCCAGGCTTTTGGCTTACAAATCCAAATCCCAGCCAGTCACACAGTGATGGCTGTCTGACCATTTCCTGGACAACCGCCAGTGCCACTTCCCCTCTAAACAATGGGCCATTTCCCTCTCTCAAAGAAGCCTTGGAGCTGAAAGGGGGAAAAAAACAACTGCACATACAAACACCTTCTCCGACGGAGACGAAGAATAATTAAAACGTTAAAAGACAAACGTTGTGTCCCGAAAACTGCCTATGGAGTAATAAAAATGTTCCATTAGCATTAACACTGGTATTAATAAATCTTGGACTCTATTACGTTCTGTATACACTATCACGTTTCAGGTAAGCCCTGATGTATTGCACAACTAATTGGCTTGTGAATATCACTGCTGCAATGTATGCCCTGAAACTTTATCATAATGATTTTTCTCTATTATTTAGGGGGGGGGGGAGTATCCACCTTCTATCGTCCATTAGCCTGAGTCATTCAGGACCACAAAAACTAGCCTTGATTTCAAAATATAGCAAACAATAAACAAGCCATGACCAGAGTGCTCTCAGGTTTAAATGCAGCTCTTTTCCATCAAATGAGCTCTGTATAGTCTAGCCACCCAACCCATATTTCCACAAACTTTGAGCTGAACCACACTAATCAAGGTTGCACAATAAAATAAAGTCAACAGAATATGACACCTCCACTGATGTCATTATGGTTCAGACTTCAGATCAGGAAAAACCTGCTTTCTTCAGGACCGGTCTATTTTTATTTTTCTTGAAATACTCCAAAAGAGTTTAATGGAGGTCATACGAATGCGGTTTGGAGACATTAACAACCAACCAACCACTACCCATCAGGCTGTGCTTGAGTTGGTTGCGTGATTTTTTTAATTTCCTGATATACCCTCATTATCAGATATTATTTAAACAGTGAATCTTTACATATACCCATGCTTCTCAAACTGCAGGATGTAGGTGAACAACCATGTAAAAAATATGAAGTGAGATTTAGGAAATTAATGGGTATACAAATTTACTTTGAGGAAAACAAACACTGCGCATATGTTTAAGCAAAAATAAACTATGTCTCATTGTTTGTTGTTAATGATTGATTAAAATAGCAGGGTGTGTGAGGCATGACCTTCTACAGGCTTCAGAACTGGAGCATTCCACATAAAGTTTGAGACGCAGCGACACATACGGTCACATCAAGTGAACTAAAGGAAGGTGCGATGTTAAATTTCCAAAGTGATTTTGAAATCAATATGCGGCACATCTATCTGATATCACACACTTCTTGCAGCAGTCACACTGTGACACACTCAGATTGTCTTTCACTGCAGAAACCCTACATCAGCTGTCATATCTAGAAAGACATCCCCCTATTTCACTCCACTATTGCCTTAATTGAGAATTTTAACCTTAAGCTAACCTGCAGATCTTAAAGGAGGGAAGTCAAACACTCAAAACAAACAAATGTTAAAATTTAATCTTCACATTCCAGAGTCATCATAAAAAACTTGGTAGAGAGCACTATAATTCACAGCTACAAAAACCCACACCGTCCCCATCTTTGCACACATGACAATTTGCGTCCTGTTTGGTCACAGGCTGACCAACGGTGGCCTTTATATTGTGGCTGAAAGGTTTCCCCCCCACCACTCCCCCTACCATTACCAAAACATGCCCACCCCCCCACCCCCCCCTTCTCACTGAATTTTGTCTTAATGTTTCCTTTAAACCTCACCCGCAGCGACACACACAGTAACACATACATGGCTTGACAAATCCCCCTCCCCCCACCGAGGGATCCTCTGGTCAGCGGGAAACCACTCTGACAATGTGTAGGAGAGAGTTCAGCCCGAGTGCACGCTCCACCTAAAAAAAAACCCAAGCTCTGCACCAAATTATAACTTGGGAAGGGAGGAAGTTACAGGCTGCTTAGTACAAGAAAAGATCTGGCTGAGCAACACATAATTATCCACAGGTGTAAAGATCCACTTCATTCCTGGGATTTCATTTTTTTAAACATTTGGACTGCGTCAGCAGAGAATTGGGAAACAGGCAGACTGGATTTCCCCATGACGGAAACCCTCCACTGCTTTCTCGAGTGTACTGGAGAGCTGTTGACCTCACTTCCTGTCCCACTCCCCCTGATATGCTGTTACGGGTACCAGCTGTGCTCGCTTAAAAAAAAAATCCCCTGGGAGACTTCAAGACTGACACACACACACACACAAATGTAGTCCCCTCCCAGTCCTCGTCCAATAAATCAGTACCGAGGTGACATCATTGTTAAACAAGCTAAAAGTCTCCTCTGAGCACCCTGAGGGATGGCCAATACCCCCAATTCTCCAGCTAAACCTCCAAAGCTGCCTATTTGTGTGTGCACTGAGCACCATATGGAGAATAAAGGCTTCAAAGAGTTTCCCCCTGACCAGCACTGCCATCTCAGACCAATTATCCCCAGCTCAGCAGCAAAAGCAGCAGGATAGCTGTGTGTACGTGAATGTGCTTGGATGCAAGAGATGCAACCAAGAGGTAAACAACAAGGAAGAGAGAATGAGTGTACCTGATTTTTTCCTTCCTTCTAGTTTGAATTAAGTTTGGGAGAGAGCGATCATTTCAGCCTTATGAAAATGAGGTGTGATAAATGAGGAATGGGTAGCACGGCTGGCCTCCACTGGGCGTGTGAGATGGTTTGGTGTTCTTCCAAGCAGAGCTTAGTTAAGCAGAAGCTTTCTGCACTCGTGGTTTGGTTAAGTGAAGATATTTAATATGACAGCAGAAGGCATGCAAGCACTCAGCGCGCGTTGTAATCAGCACTTTGTTACGAGCTACGCCAGTTTAAAGTGATGTCATTATAAAAACTTGCAAAACATTCAGCTCGTGAATCTTCCAAAATCAGAGCCACACCAACTTTGTTAACTGTGTTCATTTTACTGTAAACTGACCTTTATTTCAGATGGTCAGAAATAACAAGAAAACAGGGTAAAACAGCTTTTTTGGCCTTTACGTCATGTGAATCAGTCTAATAACTGCTATCCCACCAAAGTCCTGTGTTGATATATGAAAACAACCCTGCAGCTGTTTGGTTTCCTATGTCTTCATCAACTAACAGGTAGGCAACGAATTAAAACGAGTGTTCTTTGTTCTGCCATCTTTGGGCCCATGTTAGTAAGCAAGTTCAACACACAGATATCAGGATGTTTTTGCAATCTGGCTAAACTATAAAAGGGATTTTAATCTGATGTGGACAAGAACGCCTTAAAGCTAGTCCTGGAACAGTCCTGGTATTTATAAACTCAGAGCCAAGCACTTCAATTTGTCACTTGGACTCAAGCGGACTTCAAAAACTCATAAATCCAGTAACTATAACTCAACTTTATGCCCAATAACTTTTTTTGACAAGATGCCAACTGAACAGGTCAACCCAGATCTTCCTAAATCTAGCTATGATCATTTTCATTGGCTACCATCAGACCGACAACACGTGATTGCAGATATATTTTGAAGCACGTGTTTTTAGCACAAGACTAGCACCTAACTTGTGTCTAGTTAGCTCAAAATTGTGTTGGGCACTTGAAGTAAGAACAGTAAGGCCATTCAATTAAACACCTTGTAAACCAATTGGAGCCTGATTGTCTACAAAACTGCTTAAGCTTTACGCATTTTCTGTCGTGCTACACAGGACAGTTTAATCTCCTCTGCTAAAGAGACTGTGACATGCTTATGTACTTCATCATGGGCAAACATGGCACCAAAAAACTTGCATGGCTGAAAACAAAAATAAGTTAAATGAAGTCTATGAAATGATAACAAAAATAAAAATCACTGAAACTCCAAGATGATGTCCCTTAAAATGTCTTTGTCAAAAATAATTATTTTAAAAAATATAAAAAGAGAGAAATTGAAATCCTTCAGTTTCCTTGCTTAAGCTACTTCAATGACTATTATGCTATTCTCTGTTAACGTGTAATTCTCATTGTCAAATGACTGGGAAATGGTTACAGCTCTAAAGTGGTTCAAGGAAACTGTGACATCAAGGGGGTAATTTCACCGTCTCAAGCAGAAGCACGTGGCTGATTACGAGAAGACCGAGAAATCATGTGAGAAACTAGAAGAAACAATAAAAATCACACACGTGCTGCCCTGTAAACGTAAACAGCAATGCTATCATATTATTATTTTAAGAATGTTGGGCAAAACCCCCCCAAACAATTCATAATTTAGGCAAATCAAAAACAGTTTTAGGACTATAGTGTCTACAACATGCATGCCTTTTCAACCTTAGGCACCAATAGACTGTTGTTTTTGCTTCTGGGTTTAATAGCTTGTCTAACCACAACAAACAGGCATCATAATTACTGTGGCTATTATTTTACCCTTCAGATAAACGACAAACATCTGTGGTGATCTTACAAAGAACAACATAGAGGCATAAATGTAGAAGACAGTATGAATCACTGACAGGGACACTGGATACACACACACACACACACACACACACACACACACACACACACAAACTGCAAAACAGGACCTTGACATGTCACGGCATGAAACACTCAGGTGCAAACGAAAAATAATACACAGTATTGTTCAAAAGTCCTCAGCCACCCCTCTTTTCTTTTTATTTCGTTTCCAAGAAGCCCAAATGTCTTGTAATTTTTAGAGTTGTCATGAGCAATAGCTCCAAACCTAGTCCTTGTATCAGATCATTTTTAGTGAATGCTCTTTTTGTTTGTTTATTAAGCTACTAAACACCGATCCATGAATCCTTCAAGCATAAAAAGGCAACTTCCTCAGGCAACCAGTGCTGTGTCAACACCTAATGGAAATGTGGCAAAGAACCAATTTTTAAATTATATTTTAGGCACATTGTTACTAGCAACCTGTCACAAAAACATTTTTTCTTCCATTTTTGTAGCTGAATCTATGCAAAAATACCAAAGATAACACACTTTGACAGACAAACTTATTTTTGCACTAATTTGAGGAAACTGGCCATGTGGAGGACAAAAGAACTGTTAAAAGAAAATGAAAAAACAACAGCAAGAGAAACAGTATCTAAAGTGGAGTCTTTGAGCTGACACAGGGTCTGAGAAATGCATCTGACCCTTTAGCTTATCCATCTACTTTTCTTTACTGAAGCTAGACTGAAATAACCAATGACAGGTCTGAAGGAGGAATCCAAATATGAAATTTTTTGGTTAAAATTGTCAACAATATGGTAGAGGTACAACAGTGAGTGTCTACAGGCCTCTGTAAAACATGGTGGAGACCATCATGGTTTCAGGCTGCATTTCAGCCAGTAAGGTTGGAGATCTTGTCAAAACTTGTCAAATTTGCATCCACCATGCAGTACCATCTGGAAATGGTCCGACTGACAACAGCTTCCCATTTCAACATGAAAATGATCCCAAGCATGCTTCCAGTGCAGTAAAAGGAAACCTGGATAGAAAAAACACACTACGAGTCCTGGATTGGCCTCCCCAGAGCCCAGACCTCAATATTACTGAAGTAGTGTGGGATCATGTTGATTGTGAATGGAACAAAAGGAAGCCAACATCCAAAAAGGAGCTTTCAATGTCCTTCAAGAAGCCTGGAGAACTATTCCTAAATACTACTTACAGACACTACAAGAAAGCTGATCTAAAAAGGTTCAGGCAGCAATAAGGAATAAAGGTGGTCATGCCAAATATTGACTTTCAAGCTCGTTAAAATTGTACAAACTCTGTTTTTGCCTCATACACTGCATTCCCATCTATGTTTGCACATATTTCCATAAATCACTGCACCCATTTCTCCTTTTTATTGCTAAATGTAAAGATATGAGGGGTGGTTCAAAACTCTTGCACACGTTGCAAGCAAAGAAACCAGCTATCAGTAGATTCAGCCTGCTATTTTCTCTCAACTGGATTAAAAGTAAGATTAGGTAGTGATTGTCAATCCCATTAACTCAGCAGGGGACAAAGCAACTGCGTTACATCATGGTTGAGAGGGGTAAATGGGCCTGCTTTATTTTACTTCAGTAAATATATAGGTCAAATACTGTACTCTGTACTACTGCAATACTCCTCTGTGGCCAAGCAGGTCATTCACCCTGTCTGTAAATGCAGTGTGTTCTCATGACCTCCCTGAAGCAGGCTGATGTTAACACTCACGCCAGCATCTCGTGATTAAAATCAAGCTTGGCTAGCTGGTGACAATATGATTTGATTGGTGTATTTCCTGGCAGCTCTTGTCCAGCTTCAGCAAATGTTTGTCTGTTTCAGATGCAACGCCATGCCTATTAAGGGCAGCAGTAATGTGAGTGAGATCTATATCTGCGGGTAGATCGTCTGTCTGGCTCCACTCATCCATACTTGCTGGACAGTGTAGGAGAAATTCTCAGCATCGACCTGAACGCACCCCCCCGGGAACAAGCGAAGGTCAATCTGAGGCGAAATGAAAACCAGAGGAAGAGAGAAAGAAAAGGGAAAGGAACAAGAGTGCAGATAGAGGCTGGGATCGACTTCAAAGTGCCCCAATCTTGCGAGTTTTCAAAACATCTACGCCCTGTTTTTACCTCAAACAAGAGCTGCTTGTTGTGATAATAAACGAGCCATTTCCATGCCTGATCACAAACCTTAAACCTAGACTAGGTTAGAATCTCCCAAGCTATAATAACAGTTATAAAACATCAGGAAATAATCATGATTTAAAGGAAAACCAGAGCCCAGCATTGCACTTTTCCAACTCTGACTGATTTACAGTGACAGTTTCTGTATGTTTACATTTGCACTCCTGGTGTAGTGAAAGAACCGCATGTAGGCCACCCCCTATTAAAAAAGAAAAACCTAAGCGAACACAGACGACTGATGTTTGTGTGCTTGTGCAGTGAGAGATAAAAGCGATGGGTTAAACAGATGTGGCTCCACATTAGTAGCTCGTATGACAAGGTAGCTTTGAAGTCAGAGACTGAATGAGAAGCCAGCAGATTGCTGTGATTTATAATTGCTTTGGAACTTTGCTGTTGTGGTAAAAGGATGCTGTTTGACACACTGAGGAGCGTGTCTCTTGAAAAGTTTGCTGTACAGATCTAACTGAAGGGAAATTAACGTGCACGCTCCCCTGTTTTTCTTTCTTTCTTTCTTTTTTTAACAGAAGGCGCTAATGTGATTTCACTTTGCCCTTAATATTTGTAATACTGTTGCAATGTTGTGGGCAGATTTTGAATGTAAACTGTGAGCTTTTAATGATTTTTTTTGAACTGCTACTTTTTCTTAGGGGAATCATGTCAAAGCCTACATCTTATACGACTTAAAAAACGACAAGAACTGGGTGCACAAGTTTGAATCTGTGGTTGAATATAACCCCCTGTGTTATTTGCTAATAACACACAGGGCCAAAGCCAAAAACACTCTGTTTTTATGAGACAAAGAGAACCTGCATATTGTTAGTGGAAAACCTACAATACCATTAATTGCTTTTCCTCACATTCATCAAAAAAAACTGCTAGCTAATTTTCTGTCACTCTACTAATTGGATCACTTATGTCATTTAGTACATTTTATGCTAGTTTTTACATGCTTTGTTTACAGTAAATGCTGCATCCACACTGTGCAAACGGGCCCTTCTTACGTCAGACATCCTCACAACGTTTACTACAGTCTGTTTTATACACACTAAGCAGCCATTATGAATTTGAGGAAACATTTGATTAGTTGCCAGCTGATTGAGGAAGTGTAACTAGTAATATCAATTAAGTCATTTCTTTAAAAAAAATAATCTTTATTAACACAACAAAAACGATACGCAAGCACAAAACAGCTATAATCTAGCGATGAGATATTGTTATTCAGAAATTTACATTTTTAGCACATATTAATATTAAAGTGCCCAACTGTTGATGAGAAAACGTGAGTGGACTCTTGTTTTCATTCCCTTTTAAGGCATTTCAGTTACGAACATAATCTGCATACTTATCATGGTTCAAAAGTACTACAATCCCGAGCTCAAATACAAGATTTACTTGAACAATATATAACCTCTAGGTACTGATATACTTGCAACAGGACCCCTGAGTAAGGTCGATGGTTGCAGACTCTGTGACGCGAACCACGACCCTTACATGTAAGGAACACAGACACACAGCTGCCTTCTTCCAAAAATGCCATGTTACCTTTTGAAAAAAAAAGCACGTAAACCTGACTTTGTTCAGGTTTGTTATGATATACAGACACAAACACTTGGTTAAAAGCGACTTTACTAAACGCAGCAGTGTTTTAAATGATAAATCACAGCAGCTGGACAACATGAGGGCACGTCTCCGACCATTAACAAAGTATTTTTTTCTTTATTTAAACCCCACAAATCTCATATAAAACGACCTGAAATGGTTTTAACCCCTTAAACACAGCACCGTGCTTATAATTAAGCATCTGCAGCGCTGCACAGACGGAGAAGTTTTCGCTCTCCGTTAGCTTACTCGCTAACGTTAGCCAAGTTTAGATCACATCAGCATCCGAGCTGCTAGCGGCACCGTTTGGCCTCCACAACAACCAACGAGCCGCTTTCTCTGGCAAAACACCTCGCACGGACTTTTTACCTTGTGTAGCCGTGTGCTCCTGTAATGTTTTGGTCGCAGCTTTGGAGAAAAGGTATCCGAAAAGGCAGAGTAAAATCGCGGCGGTCCTGCTCCGGTCCACAGCCCGCATCGTTGCAGATGTGTTTAACAACGCAAACGGCTCGAGGAACAAAGTGGAAATCAAACCAGTGTCTGCTAAAAACTCACTGTTCCCCCACGGCACCGCTTATCCCACAAACCAAGCGACTCTCCATGTTCAGCAGCTTCAGCAGCCACGATTTTCCGCCTGTAAAGCTGCCTTTCTCCTGCCCCGCTGTGCATCCCCCTTTCGGTCGCCTTTTTTCTTTTTTTCTCATCGATGGGTCAGGGTGGAAGACGGCCCCATTCCTCTGAGCCACATGCCCCAGAACGGCACCAACAGGCGGCTTCTCCCACACGCAGCACCACCACCGTCCACGGACCTCCAGCGCCTCCACCTGCCAGCCAAAGTTTTTACAACTTTTACTTTCTAGGAACAGAAAAAAGCTTCCAAGGGGCAACAATGAATTTTTTTGTAAATTTTATGGGGGGTGATGGAAAGAAATATAAATTTCTAGCAGTTTAAATTCAAGAACTAAATGTAACAATGACTCTAGAAATACAGTTTCAATATTAAAATATTCGGAAAATAGACTGTCTGTGCACTTTGACCCTAACATCTAGTCTTCACCTTATGTACAGCACTGTGCAAACATTCATTTCTTTATTTTGCTTCCATGTACCCAGACTTGAGTAATACTCCTCCATCTTTAGGCACTTTGTCATAACCAGCCTGTTATAAAAATAAAATTTTGTCTTTTTTTTCTTTCTTTTTCATGAAAAAATGCAAACGATTATACGGTTATATAGGCATACAACAAAACAAGAGACAGCCAACATCAACAGAAGAGTGAACTACAAGACACCTGGAAGACTACTTTAAGTAATTTTATGTACAATGTTTTCATTCATGTTTGCATGTTTCAATAAATTCATTTTTCCAGCAAAATATGAAGAAACATGGGGTGACTCAAGACCTTTCTGTAAATATCCAAATTCCACATCCAACAGTGACCCTTCATATGTTTTTACTGGAAACCTGATATATATTGCTGGTGGACTGAATCATGTCACAGCTATGAATAAAAATATATATTTGCATTAATCATATTTCACTGTGTTTCTGTTGCAGACTCTGTCAGTTTGTCATGACACACTGGGACACTGAATAGTATGGGGCTGAGCTGTTATCAGTGCATTAGCCATCTAATCACTATTTAATGCCCAGTTTTTCTATAGAAAATATAAAACATGTACATAGTTGAATAGATTAAGTACTACTGTATTTGAGCCAAAATAGTCAAAGTCCTCATGCTGCATATTTGCTTTTTGTGCCAATAGCCTCTAGTGACTGACTCAGTTTAATATTCTTTTAACATGCAAAGCCCAGTTGAAATACATAGTGCTACGTCAGGTGGACACAAACACTCTTACAGTGTCCTTCAAAACATTGCCCTGGGACACCCTGATCACAGATTTAGTTATGGCTTTCTCGGCTTCATGTCCCCGAGCATGCAGGAGAATTTTTTTGTCATTTGGAGTTCAAAGGCAGATCAAACTCTCCACCAGGTGGTGATAAGTTGACAGCTCTGCTCCTCTTAACTCAGGTGTACAAAGTATTTAGCTGCAGGTTTGATGACATGGCAACAGATTGGTCATATCACCTGTTCAACAAATGGGAACTCTGAGTTTCCTGTTCCAGAACAGTGATTGGAGGAAATTCAATCAACTTTGAGTACGTTCATTCTGAGTTAAGAGAGTAAGTCACCATCGTAACATCTTTACATATAAAAACAGGAAGAAAAACAGAGCAATTTGATCAGTTTGTGCCACTTTGGCATCATCACATCAAAGAAAGAATAAAGTTTGAGATAAAAATCTATACATTTTGTCAGTGTTCGCTTAGCCAGCAAGAACTTTGATCAGATAAAGCTGTATTCTAACTTTACATTTGATTTTATAGCTAATTATTCATCATCATCATCGTTTATTTATATAGCACTTTAAAAACACACAAGGCCGACCAAAGTGTTGAACAATAGAAATATAATAGATACCATAAGAATAATAAAATATAAGTAAGTACAAGTCAGTCAACCACTGAGTCAAAAGCCAGTGAATAAAAACGCGTTTTCAATCTGGATTTAAAAACCATCACTGACGTCGATTGCCTAATGTGAAGAGGAAGATTATTCCAAAGCTTAGGTTATTATTCAGCCGAAACTTGACAGGACAAACTGTAGGAAACAAAAAGTAAAGATCAAACGTGGAGAAACAGTTGGGACACCTGGTTAGATCAGTTACCCAGATTGCAACAGACTCCAGACAGACACACCCTCGGTAATTCTGATAAATAAAGCAGTTGAACCAGTCTGAAACTAAAATAATTTTTGAAATCTTAGTATAGTAGAGGAAGTCTAGTATAAGGAAATTAAACAGAGGATAAATGTAGCTGTTGTTTTCCCGAGAAACTTGTAGTTGCCTTTGCTTTTTGCTTTCTTTATTGCCATTTTTATGTAATAAGAATCCCCCCTCCCCCCACCTTCTTTCTGTCTAGCTATCTTTATATAAAGTTGCATTGGTATGTCAGCATAAATGGAGTCACATTTTGTCATGTAATTTCAATGCAAATTTTCAAAGACCTCAACAAATGTGAGCGAACATCAAACTGTTTCTTTGCAGTTTGTCACAGTTGCTGTATTTCCCAAGGAGACAAAAATGCCAACGTGTTGCGTTCAGAGATGGAGAAACATGTAGGAAGATGAAAGAAGAAGGTGAGAGATTATAAAAAAAAGCCCAGATCCACAAGTGAAATTTGTAGGTTAATCAAAACTCTTTTTTTTTTAGATTTTTTAAAATCAAATGTTGGATCCATACATGATGTGTTGACTATGTTTAACGTGAAATGTCTTGCAAAACAAATTAAAGTATGCTAACTTTGTGTTATTCAAATGATTGATCACATCTAGGGTCTTATTTACACTCACTAAATTCTACCTGTTATATTGGCTTTATAGTGTGTAGTGGCAGGAAATCAGCCATAGGGTTCTGCTTATATCTTCTTGAATTTAGTTGGTTAAATCCACAAAGAACAGCTCACGGAACAAATTTAAATGGAATGTTCTCCAGTTACTCCTTTGTTTTACTCCACCCCAGGACCTGGTCTGGTCATATGACTCACTGTGAAGTTCCCTGTTGGCAGCAGTGGTAAAGTTAAAACCAATACTGAACCACTCAGTCTGCTGTCACTGATGTCACAACACAACAGATATGAAGCACGCTCCTCTCTTAATCCTCATACTCAACAACTTCTGTGTCTTCTCACAGAGTAAGTATGTTTTAAGCTAACCATTTATTGCAACTTGTTTGTTCTGGAGCATGCAGTTCATGTGTCGAGACATGTTAAGCACCCAGAGTAATTTTTTGTTTCTGTTTCTCAAGAATGCAAATGCCTGAAAAGACATTATTAGACATAAACTGTACATATTAGCAGTCATATTACTTGACATCTATACTTTTCAGTAGTAACCAGTTTTGTTTTTCAGTTCCCCATGAAATGACCTACATAGTGGGCTGTTTCGTCCAAGGCCTGACAGAGGTTCAGTTTGAGTTTGATGGCGAAGAGTTTTTATATGCCGATTTCCCAAGAAAAGAGATTGTCTACACCGTTCCCAATTTTATTTTTCCCGATCCGAGTCATGTTTTGGTGGGTTTGAGTATCCTTAAAGATGCTTTGGAAAACAGGAAATGGTGTTTACTAATTACAGACATTGCTGCAATGGAAGAGAAGTATGTGCCAGAAGAAAAAGGTAAATCAACCTCAGCATCAATCTCTGTACAGACATGATTGAGAAAAAGGTGAGGAAAGTTTTAGTTGTGTTTTTACCTCCTCTAGACCCTCCAGAAATCGTCCTCTTCTCTTCTGACAAAGTTGAGCTGGGAATAGAAAACAGCCTGATCTGCTTTGTGAATCATTTCTACCCACCTTCCATCAATGTTACTTGGACCAAAAATGGCCATCCGGTGTCCACGGGGGTGTCACTCAGTCGATATTTTCCTAATAAAGATCAAACCTTCCACCAGTTTTCCACTCTGACATTCACACCAAGTGAAGGAGACTTTTACAGCTGCACTGTGGAGCACTCGGCACTGGAGACACCCAAAACAAGAATCTGGGGTAAATATTTGACCTTATGAAGTCACTAAAAACAGAAATTTCATTGTGTCTGTAATGACTTATATTGTCTTTAACTTTCTCTACAGAAGCTGAGCTCATGAACAGTGATCAAAGTCTTGGACCAGCTATTTTCTGTGGAGTGGGATTGAGTCTGGGCTTACTGGGAGTCACAGTCGGAGTATTTTTCTTTGTAAAGGGACACCAACGACAGTAACTTCTGTGAGGTTAAATATAGTCAGCATATGATAAACAAACACTATATTATTTCTGCACAGTACCATTTAAAGCCAATAAAATTAACACAAAACAAATGCAGTAACTCAACATGTGATAGAGACTAAGTGTGAGTTTGTACAATGTATACAGTGTTTAATAAACTTCGATGTACATCATGTAAATCAGTTGTATTTTTGATTTTGTCTTCTTTGATATATTAACCACATAACTTGTAGAGATTGTGCTTCTTATAAAACTATAACTGTTATTTTTGTTTATACTTTGCATATACATATATTTAATTACATTTTTTATACAAAAACATGATAAAGTGATTCAAAGCTTTTTGTGTGACAAAGCTGAGATCATCTCAACCTGGTTTCTTGACCACTAAATTTAGTTCGCTGTTCTCAAATGGCCTCCAAGTAAATAGATGTCAATCCAACAGAGCATGTAGTGGATCAGGAAATTCACATCATGGTTGTTTAGCCAACACTAAATTTTATACTACGATAAAGTGATTCAGAGCTTTTTGTATTCTGTGTGTTTCTTTTTGTGTTTTACATAAATACTATAATCTACCAATACAAAACTTGCTTTACTAGTAATGTGTAATGTTCTGTTTTGTTTGGGTAATGACTGTTTAGTCATGATCCACAAAAAATTCTGAGCACTCAATTTGACTGAAGTGGCACCATGAAAGAAAATGCTGGTTCAAAATCTTTACTTCCCTGATTTTTAACCAAATGTATTTTTTACTTCTTTTTTTTTTTTCCATCGGTAATCTGAGATTTTTTGCAAAATAACTGGGGAGGTACCCAGTGACAACAAGAGCACTGAAATCAAAACAATACATTTCGGGAACTCAACTTCCTGATTTTTACAACTCAGTGCCAACTTTAACCACTGCTGTCTAGGTGTCATGCCATTCAGTCACCTCGCTACAATATGATGTCTCATACTCGCAGTTTTCTTCCTTTCTTTGTGCTTTTGCTCGTCTTTTCAACAGACGGTAAGTTAGACTTTTTATTTATACTGCTGATCAAAGTGATACAACAGACTCAAATAGCTACTTAGCAGCTATCTGTTTAGCTGTAGCATGTGATGTGTGATGATAGGATATACATTTAACTAGCCATATTAACTACTGTTTGTTGGAAAACATTTTTCAGGCGCTCTCTTTGGATGTTATGTGGCTCATTGCCAGTTTACTTCCCCTGACGGCCACGATGCCATGTTCGTGGATCAGTTTTACTTTAATAAAGTGCTAGAAGTCCAATACAACAGCAGTGTGGGGAAAGTAGTCGGTTACACAAAGAACGGAATAAAAGTTGCAGATAAGCTCAACGGTGACGAGGGCTTTATGAAACATCAGATATGGAAATCAAACCTTTGCAAAAGAAGTGTCCAAATGTTTTACGATGGGCGCCAGAATTCAGGTAATTTTCACAAAACATCACAGCAATTATCTCGAAACTGTCTCTCTTTCTTTCAGTCTACAAAGAAAGTCAAGTTTTGTTTTAATGACTTGAATGTTTCCTGTAGTCGAGCCCTACGTTTGGCTGAGGTCTGTGGATGCAGCAGACAGCCGACGTCCAAGCATGCTCGTCTGCAGCGCGTACAACTTTTACCCAAAACAAATCAAACTAACGTGGCTCAGAGACGGAAAGCAGACAACAACTGATGTGACTTCCACTGAGGAGCTGCCAAATGGAAACTGGCTCTACCAGATCCATTCCTACTTGGAGTATACACCCACACCTGCGGAAAAAATCTCATGCATGGTGGAGCATGCAAGCCTCATGAAGCCGATGATATATGACTGGGGTAAGAGAGTATTTAATGCCACCTGTATCTGAGCTTTAGATTAGAAAATTACACAATATTTCATGCTATTTTTGACATGTTTACCTAAAGCCAGTTAACTTAATAATAAGTAAATGCCAGTTACATTTAATCCAAATCATTACGGTCATAACTGATTATCATTCAAATGCAACTTTGCTTTCTTTGTGGATATATCCACATTTTCCAGCAGCATTCCTTTGAAATTTTATGAGAGAACTCCAACAGGGAATTCACAGTAAAAGTCCCATGCTGCCACACATTAAAAACGACCAAGAGGATTTAGCGGCATAGCAGTGATGTGGTTAACACTGTCACCTCACAGCAAGCAGGTTCCTGGTTTGAAACTCCTGGTTGGCCAGGCCTTTCTGTATGCAGTTTGCATTTTTTCCCTGTGCATGTGTAACTCTAGTTACTCCAGCTTCCTCCTAAAGTCCAAAGACAAGCATGTTACTCTAGGTCAGCTCACACTTCTAAACTGGCCATCCACATGAGGAAGATTAATAAAATACTGCATGAATGTATGATTAAAATGCAACTTGTAGTCTAATGCACTTTGGAGTTATTAATAATATAAAAGAAGTGTCATCTAAATGTGAATACATTACATTACGACATCAAAGCACTATGTAGTCATTAGAAAAAGGATTATCTGATCAGAAAAGTGAAAGATTCATATATTTATTTATTAAACATCAGTGTAAAATATGTAGATGTAATCTGCTGCTGCTGATAAATGTGTTTTCAGAACCATCGCCTGACTCAGGGAGAGATAAGATTGCTGTTGGTGCAGCAGGGCTGCTGCTGGGTTTGGTGTTTTCAGTTGCTGGGCTCATTTACTACAAGAAGAAATCCAGTGGTGAGAGATTCTTTCTAATAAACATAAAATAATGTTTTTGTCATGACAGCATCTACTGATAAGATCTATTGATAAAAATGTTGAACCTTTCTGCAGGGCGGGTCATGGTGTCAATCACCGAGGTAGATGTTTATATTTAACAGTTATTTTTCCATCACTTTGAAACAGATGTGGAAACATCTACCAGACTATAATAAATCTGATTTTCTTTTTTCTGCAGGTTTTATACCCCGATGACACACTTTGAGTCGAAGCAGCCTTTTGGATTTCACTGAGATTTTGGTTCTGATTATGTAAAACGTTGTGGTCGACTTGCTTGTCCTTAAACTGTCGTCTGAGCTTTTCACAGACACACAGAGACTCACATCATCCACATTTTCTCCTCACACTGTAAACTTGATCCAAACTCTGCATCACATCAGCTGAGCTTCCACCAGCAAACAGCTGTGTACTGTTTCCTGTCTGCTTCATTTTGGAAAGGAGAATTTAAAAATTGAATGTAATATGATGGGGTTTTTTTTTTTTTTTTTTAGCTTACTCTACCGCCCTCAAGTGGCCAAAAAATCTGTTAATGCAGGTAAACCTTCAGCACATGTCGAAAATGGCAGCTGTAAAGCACTGCTGGGTGAAAACAGGAAATGGGCAGTAAGGGCATAATATTTAGACATTGCAGAGAAAACGTGTAATTATTTAAATTCATGTTTATCTAGTCTGTGTAACAAACATGTGTCATCCTGTCTTTCTATCCCAGCTACCCTGGTGTGGATGGTAAATCAATTTCAGCATTAATGTCGTTTAACTACTGATAATAAATATAACACTTGTGTTTGCTTAAACATTCCATCCATGTGTGGTTGAGGACATACATTCACAGGCCATTTCTTTAGGTACATCCATTTAACTGCTTGGTAACAGAAATATTTAATTAGCTAATCACATGGCAGCATCTTAATGCACTTAGGCATGTAAAGATGGTCAAATCAAAAGGGAGGCAGGTGATTTAACCAACTTGAACATGACATGGTTGTTGGTGCCAGACTGGAGTGTTTCCAGAACTATTGATTCTTTCACAGAGAATTGTATGAAAAAGAGAAAACATCCCATCAGTGGTAGTTCTTTGAGTTTAAATGTCTTGCTGATTTCAGCGGTTAGAGCAGAACGGTTTTGGGCTCATAGGAAGGCCACAGTAACTAAAATAACCACTCGTTACAACCAAGGTTTGCAAAAAAAAGAAAAAAGAAAAAGCACTGCAGCAGCAGAAGACCACACCGAGTACCACACCTGTCAGCTAAGAACAAGAACAGTTGTTACAGACTCAAAAGTGGACAAAAGAAGATTTGAAAACTGCTTCCTGGTCTGATGAGTTGATTTCTGCTGCAACATTCAGATGGTAGAGTCAGAACGTGGTGTAAAAAACATGAAAGCCTGGATCCACCCTACCTTGTATCAACAGTTCAGCCTGCTGGTGGTGTAACAATGCTTGTGATGTTTTCTTAACATTATGACCATGGTGTACCATCTTCTGATGGCTGCTTCCACCAGGATAATACAACATTGTCACAAAGCTGAGATCACCTCAAACTGGTTTCTTGACCACTAAATTTAGTTCGCTGTCCTCAAATGGCCTCCAAGTAAATAGATGTCAATCCAACAGAGCACCTTTAGGATGTAGTGGATCAGGAAATTCACATCATGGTTGTTTAGCCAACACTAAATTTTATACAAAACGACGATAAAGTGATTCAAAGCTTTTTGTATTCTGTGTGTTTCGCTTTGTGTTTTACATAAGTACTGTAATCTACCGATACAAAATTTGCTTTACTAGCAATGTGTAATGTTTTGTTTTATAAATTACACTTAGAAAATATATAAATCCTGAGTTCTCCATTTGACTGAATGAAAAAAAATGCTGGTTCAAAATCTTTACTTCCGGATTTTTAACCAAATGTATTTTTTACTTCTTTTTTTTTTTCCATCGGTAATATTTATGCAAAAATAACTGAGGAGGCAATATGAGACCCACTGACATTATGAGCACTGAAATCAAAACAATACATTTCAGGAACTCAACTTCCTGATTTTTACAATTCAGTCCCAACTTTAACCACTACTGTCTAGGTGTGATGCCATTCAGTCAACTCGCTACAATATGATGTCTCATACTCGCAGTTTTCTTCCTTTCTTTGTGCTTTTGCTCGTCTTTTCAACAGACGGTAAGTTAGACTTTTTATTTATACTGCTGATCAAAGTGATACAACAGACTCAAATAGCTACTTAGCAGCTATCTGTTTAGCTGTAGCATGTGATGTGTGATGATAGGATATACATTTAACTAGCCATATTAACTACTGTTTGTTGGAAAACATTTTTCAGGCGCTCTCTTTGGATATTATGTGGCTCATTGCCAGTTTACTTCCCCTGACGGCCACGATGCCATGTTCGTGGAGCAGTTTTACTTTAATAAGGTGCTAGAAGGCCAATACAACAGCAGTGTGGGGAAAGTAGTCGGTTACACAAAGAACGGAATAAAAGTTGCAGATAAGCTCAACTGTAACGAGGGCTTTATGAAACATCAGATATGGAAATCAAACCTTTGCAAAAGAAATGTCCCACTGATTTATGATGAGCTCCAGAATTCAGGTAATTTTCACAAAACATCACAGCAATTATCTCGAAACTGTCTCTCTTTCTTTCAGTCTACAAAGAAAGTCAAGTTTTGTTTTAATGACTTGTGTGCATTGAATGTTTCCTGTAGTCGAGCCCTACGTTTGGCTGAGGTCTGTGGATGCAGCAGACAGCAGACATCCAAGCATGCTCGTCTGCAGCGCGTACAACTTTTACCCAAAACAAATCAAACTAACGTGGCTCAGAGACGGAAAGCAGACAACAACTGATGTGACTTCCACTGAGGAGCTGCCAAATGGAAACTGGCTCTACCAGATCCATTCCTTCTTGGAGTATACACCCACACCTGAGGAAAAAATCTCATGCATGGTGGAGCATGCAACCCTCATGAAGCCCATGATATATGACTGGGGTAAGAGAGTATTTAATGCCACCTGTATCTGAGCATTAGATTAGAAAATTACACAGTATTTCATTAGTTACTTCATTTTACAGGTTTACACATCTAAATCAACTCAGTGAGAGCTTAAACATAAAATATAGTTAGCTGATACTAAATACAACTGACCCAAATGCAAATTTTCTGCTTTTTGTTTGCGTAAAACAAGAAACCTGTCAGCTTAAGACAAGAGATGTTATAAAAGGTGTTTCATGCTATTTTGGACATGTTATCTTAAAGCAAATTTACTTAATAATAAGTAAATTCCACTTACATTTACTCCAAATGATTTAAGTACATTTTCTACCGGTATTTCTGTATTTTCAGTCATAACTGATTATCATTCAAATGTGACTTTGCTTTATTCTTGGATCTATACAATCAACATTTTTCAGCAGGTATTCATTTGACATTTTATGAGAAAACATCAACGAGGAATTCACAGAGTAGAAGGCTGATTTTGCCACACATTAAAAACGGCCAAGAGGATTTAGCGACATAGTAGTGATGTGGTTAACGCTGTCACCTCACAGCAAGCAGGTTTCTGGTTTCAAACTCCTGGTTGGCCAGGCCTTTCTGTATGCAGTTTCTCCCTGTGCGTGTGTGGGCTTCCTCTAGTTACTCCAGCTTCCTCCTAAAGTCCAAAGACAAGCATGTTACTCTAGGTCAGCTGGTACTTCTAAACTGGCCATCCACACGAGGAAGCTTAATAAAATACTGCATGAATATACAACACATTGTAGTCTAATGCACTTTAGAGTTATTAATAAAGTAAAAGTATTGTCATCAAATTGACTCGTGATTCATATATTTGATATATATCAGTGTAAAATATGTAGATGTAATCTGCTGCTGCTGATAAATGTGTTTTCAGAACCATCACCTGACTCAGGGAGAGATAAGATTGCTGTTGGTGCAGCAGGGCTGCTGCTGGGTTTGGTGTTTTCAGTTGCTGGGCTCATTTACTACAAGACAAAATCCAGTGGTGAGAGATTCTTTCTAATAAACATAAAACAATACTTGTGATAAGATTTAATAATAAAAATGTTGAACCTTTCTGCAGGGCGGGTCATGGTGTCAACAACTGAGGTAGATGTTTATATTTAACAGTTATTTTTCCATCACTTTGAAACAGATGTGGAAACATCTACCAGACTATAATAAATCTGATTTTCTTTTTTCTGCAGGTTTTATACCCCGATGACACACTTTGAGTCGGAGCAGCCTTTTGGATTTCACTGAGATTTTGGTTCTGATTATGTAAAACGTTGTGGTCGACTTGCTTGTCCTTAAACTGTCGTCTGAGCTTTTCACAGACACGCAGAGACTCACATCATCCACATTTTCTCCTCACACTGTAAACTCAATCCAAACTCTGCATCACATCAGCTGAGCTTCCACCAGCAAACAGCTGTGTACTGTTTCCTGTCTGCTTCATTTTGGAAAGGAGAATTTAAAAATTGAATGTAATATGATGGGGTTTTTTGTTTTTTTGTTTTGCTTACTCTACCGCCCTCAAGTGGCCAAAAATCAGTTAATGCAGGTAAACTGTCTCTGGGGTTTTACAGAGGATGGTCTGAAAAAGAGAAAATATCCAATCAGCGCCAGTTCTTTGGGTTTAAATGTTTTGTTGATGTTAGAGGTTGAGAACAGAATGGCTTTGGGCTCATAGGAAGGCCTCAGTAACTAAAATAACCACTCGATACAACCGGGGTTTGCAAAAGAAAAAGCACTGCAGTCGCAGAAGACCACACCTGTCAGTTAAGAACAAGAACAGTTCTTACAGGCTCAAAAGTGGACAATAGAAGATTTGAAAACTGCTGCCTGGTCTGATGAGTTGATTTCTGCTGCAAAATTCAGATGGTAGAGTCAGAACGTGGTGTAAAAAGCATGAAAGCCTGGATCCACCCTACCTTGTATCAACAGTTCAGCCTGTTGGTGGTGTAACAATGCTCGTGAACAGTATAACCATGGTGTACCTTCTGCTGGCTGCTTCCACCAGGATAACACACCATGTCACAAAGCTGAGATCATCTCAAACTGGTTTCTTGAACACAAAATTTAGTTCACTGTCCTCAAATGGCCTCCAAGTGAATAGATATCAATCCAACAGAGAACCTTTGGTATGTGGTGGATCAGGAAATTCTCCGAGGCATCTGTGCCATCAAACATTAAAGCAGCTCCGAAGGCGATGTGATACTAGTAAGTTACACCTTATAAAAAGGCTGCTGAGTGAAAAATAATGTGCTTTTTGCAAGTAAAACAAGCTGTCCCCAGTTAGAAAATATACAAATAATTCATCTCTCCTTATTGTAAAAACTTGATACATTATAGTAGGAAGACTAGCCCACAGGGGAAGTGATACAATGTAATATTCAGCCAGAAAACCAGTCATGTGGATGTTACTTTGATCCTTAATGTAGATTAAACATTGATGCAGAGCAATTACTGTCAGTCAATAACATTCGCTGTTGGCAATGAATTCTGTCCAGGATGACACACCCTGCCACACCAAAAATATAGTTCGGGAATGATTTGTTTGATGTCTTTGTTCTGAAACAGCAAGTTCAAAAATAAAGAAAAAAAATTTAGTGAAGAGCTCCAATAGGAATTTCTTTTGCTTTAACTTATAAAGGAAGAGACTTCAGGCTAATTGAAGTCATGTTTGTCAGTAATCACTGGATTAGCTGTTCCACCAAAGTCAACAAAAAACCAACAAAGGCAGAGAAGCAGCAGCCAGAAACCATGACGTAACACTGCAGTGAAAGGAAACTTCACTACAGATCTCCTTTGGAAATATTTAAGAAAAATGGAAATGCATCCAGTGTGTCTGAAAGTACAGAGTGCATTTTGGTGAGAACATGAGAAATCCACAGGGACCTGTGAACCCTGCAACTGTGGACACTAACTTCATTCATTATATACCACTTCTGCTTTCAGGGTTTTTACTACTTCTGTATACTTAAAAAATTCAAACGTACAGATTTCTGTGGCGTAACGTGGATAAAAACATCATCATTTCATTATTATTAAATGAGAACCACAATTTAAGTGAGTATAGGAGACACAGATTTTTCTCTCTAAACTACAAGAGGGAAAGGATTTTATACCCTTATGTGTGTGCGCGTGTGTGTGTGTCTATAAGCAAGGTCTTCAGCTTATAGTGCAGTTTTGTTTTGTTTTTTTAACAGTTCCTCTTTTTTGAGAAACTAAACATGTGACCCATCTTAGAACAAAAACCTCAGAATGAGCTTCAACTGCAGGATAAGGAAGTCGGAAAGTATTGAAATGTGGAGCAGAACTGCGGTAAAGCCAAAAAGATGGTGTAATAAATTTCATAACATCATGTGAATTTTGGAGGCAACTTTTCTGTAGGACAGTGAATGCACGAAAGTTATGTAGCTACTGGCAAACAATCTCTCTGAGGTATCTCGCCTGTTCAACCGGTTAGACTGCTGCATTACCATCAGTGGTCATGTGCTAAGAAGGTGTAGCCGGGCTTTATTGTTAACTGACCCTGAAAGAGATCGTAGTTTGCATTTTGTTCAGTTTGGACCAGTGGGGAAATTTCCGATGATGGCCACCTGCAGCTCACACATGAGGCGCTCTGCTCTCGTAATCCTGCTGCTCAACAGCTTCTGCGTCTTCTCTCAAAGTAAGGATGAATTTCTAATTTACTCCTTTACTATAAACTCATACTATTCAATGTATGTTTGAATTTTCTCAACTTGTGGCTATAGTTGTTAAAACAGCAAAACAAGTCGTCTGGTAACTTGAATTTTCTTGTTCATTAATACTACTGTGAGGTTAACAATAACACCCCAGCTTCACTGGCATGTATTTCATCACTGCTCTTCGTGATGCAGTCTTATTTTTGATGATTGATTTGATGTTATGAAATGTGTTACACGTTTCCTTTATTTTCCTTTAGTTTGTTATTTAATACTCATGTCTTACTCTTTATATTTTATGTACAGTGACAATAAAGGGCTATTCTGTTCTATTCTGTTCATACTAATACATTTATTGTTATTCTCTTGTTTGCATTTTTTGTCTTTTTTTCCCTCAGTTTCACATGAAATGACCTATGTCGTGGCCTGCTTTGATGATGGGAGAACTGAGGCACAGGTTGAATTTGATGCTGAGGAGGTTATGTATACAGATTTCGAAAGACATGAAGTTGTATACACGGTGCCCCGGTATTTTATATTTAACCCAAGTGAAACATTTCAGAATTTGAATGTATATAACAATGCACAAAAAGCCAAGAGAACATGTCCAGCGCTTCTGTCATACTGGACAGTAGAGGAGAAAAATCCACCTGAACATAAAGGTAAAGGATCTTTATTCTTGTGTTAACTTCATGTTGTAACATTGCTGATAAGATCTGATGATGTTAATTGTGTTTGATCCTACCACAGACCCCCCCGCGAGCATGCTTTACCCTGCAGATGAAGTCGAGCTGGGAGTTGAAAACAGCCTGATCTGCTTTGTGAATTACTTCTATCCACCTGACATCAATGTCAGCTGGACCAAAAATGGTCATCCAGTGTCTGAGGGGGTATCGCTCAGTCGGTATTTTCCCAATAAAGATCAAACCTTCCACCAGTTCTCAACTCTGGTGTTCACCCCGAGCGAGGGCGACATTTACAGCTGCACCGTGGAGCACTCGGCACTGGAGACACCCCAAACAAGAATCTGGGGTAAATATTTGCCCTAATGAATAAAAATAAAATGAAAAGATTTGTTTACTGTTGTCAGTAATTATGTTCTTTTTCTTCTTCTTCTGCAGAAACAGAAATAATGAAAAGCCATGAAAGTCATGGACTGGATGTTTTCTGTGCAGTGGGCCTGACTCTGGGCCTGCTGGGAGTGGCAACGGGAACATTTTTAATTGTAAAAGGACTTGAAAACAAAAAACAATATCTATCTTAAAGAGATTCCACACATGAAAATCACACAAATAAACAACAAAACTGGGGCACAAAGTCAGTTCATTCAATAAAGAATGAATAATTCAACATTTATGTCAGTCCAAAGGTTAAAAATTAACTGTAATGAAACAGTATCCACTAATCACATCCAGTCTTTATTGTGAGAAGTGTTTCAGATTCACACAGGAAATTCAAAAGGCCATTTGACTTTTTATTTCCTTATTTAAATTGCTGCTGTTTGCTTAGGCTGTTGCAGCACTTTTAGTTAACATGCAGTCATTTTCTGCAGTAGTAGCTCTGCAGTGTAGTGGTTTGCACATTCTTCTAACAAGCAGAAGATCTCTGGTTTGATCCTGGCATGAGACACAAATCCCTTGGGGGTTGTGTCAGGAAGGGCAGAAAAGTTTGCCAAGTAAGCGATAGGGAGCTGCTGGCCATGCTTGAGACACAAAAGCAGTGAGAAGTATCTTGTTATTATGAATTATAAATAAAATGTGCTAAAACAGAGTCTCTAGGGGGCAGCAGTAAAATGTAACAAGGTTTTCTCAAGTAGTGAAGACTGGATTAAAATGTTTGCATTATATGCACAATAAATATAGTTTGCCATAGCTGGGCAATGAAGCTAATTTTTGTCTGTAACCAAACACCAGTTTTATTGTTTATGTAACTTTGGTTGTTATTTAATCTTCTTTTCTATACCAGCAAAATAAAGAAATCTTTGTTGAAAAAAAATGACTATTGTCTTTCAGCTCTTTATCTTTGGTTACAAAACCTGTAAAGCTCTGATGTCCCATTAAATAAACACATCGGCCATTAAAATCAGCATTATTACAAATAAATAAAAACATATTTCCTGATATGCTATAGGTATAGATATAAGCAGCTAGCCTGCTAGTGTTCAGATAAATGCAAAACCAATAAGTTTTATAAAATCAAATATAAATGTTTTTAGTAACTTCAGACTTGAGAATTGCTTGTTTTGGGTTGTGTTTAGTAATTCAAACGAATCAGGGTTAACTCTGTGGATCTTACATAAAAATTACGGCTTGACTGTGTTTAAAAAAAAAGCTTTACTGTCTGCACAAATCCGACAATAAAAGTAAATCTTGTCCCACAGAGCACCACGCCTACTAAAAGCCTGCATAACAATACTGTTGCTCAATCTGGCGATTCACTTCCTTCTGCAACAAGATCAGACTTCTTCCTATTTTCATTCGTGATTCCTATTTTTTCACCATGCATATTTGCTGCACTTTACTGCTAACAAGTATGTTCCTCTTATTTTCAAGAGCAGGTAGGTAACTTCAAGATAATAGCTGTTTATCGGTCTTACAGTAAAAATAAAAAAGGCGTTTGATTCATTTGTGTTATTTAGTAAACACAAGCTAATGTTTAAGATTGTCGAACTGGTGCTTGCGTTGTGTGTGAGAAGACAACACACATGAGCATTTCGGCATCAGCTAATTGTTGACTTTGTGTTACAGATGCTTACTTTGGTTACGGGTTGATTCGTTGCCTGTTTACTTCCGAGGATGATGTTGTTTATCTGGTACAGCTCTACTTTAATAAGGTGCTTCAGGCTCAGTACAACAGCACTTTGGGGAAATATGTCGGCTACACAGAGAAAATGAAAGAAATTGCAAATGAACTCAACAAAAACCAACGTTTCTTGGAACAAGAAAAAAAGAACAAACAGAAGTGCAGAACCAACGTCCCGCTAGTGTTTGATGTGCTTTCAAGACCAGGTGAGCATAGAAAAACTCTGAAACTCTAACGATGTTTTAGATTCCAGCAGCCATTGATAGTTACACTTCTTATTTCTGTGATATCAATAAAGCATTAGGTAACAGCATGGTGCTCTACAGGGACTTTCCCTAAAATGTTTTTAAGTACGTGAGAAAAAGATTGCTGGTGACTGAATCAGTGACTGAATCCTGTGACTGGTAGGTTTTTGAAAATTACTAACAGTGCTGAAGTGTTTTCCACTGTCGCCTCACAAAAAGAAGGTTCCTAGTTTTAACCCAACCTGTGGATTTGCGCGAAGTTACCATTACCTCCCTGTGTTCAACTTCCTTATACACTCCAAACTGATGAATTACTGATGAATGAAAATCTCTCCTGATTTGTGCGCCATCTCTTTTAAATGTTGAAAGTGAAAACACTTCCATAAAAGAAACACCCCTGCGTGCTTAGTTACTGCTCTTCAGCCCTCTTGATGCATTTTAGGAATTAAGATGTCCCTCTATTAACCCTGGTCACGAGCAGGAAGATGGATGAACAAATTAGAGAAATGAGAAAACCCTAGACTGAAAGTAAAAAGCTCAGAGGACACGAAAGAAAAAGCAGTTCCCGAAATAAAACAGTTAGTAGAAACAACAGAGCTAACAGAGAATTCATCACCAGGAAACAAGGAGACAGAATGGCGAGGAATATTAGCGAAAATTCGAAAAAAGATACCACAAAACAGACAACCACTAGGTAACACATACCCAAGCCATCTGCCATGAACAGTCAGGGGTGAGGAAAGAGAGACAGGACAAAAGACACAATGTGGAAGAGAGCCAGAGATAAACCTGAAGATCTGAGTGCAATGATTAAATGCAGCGTAGTTTATTAATTAAGGGAATGTTCCGAGTCAAAAGATCCAGCCCAAATTATAAGCTTAATCAAACAGAGGGTTTTCTGGGAATACTGTTAAATGTTTAATTCCACCTTTCCCACACGATCCAAATTAATGTGGTGGGTGGGGTCTTTTACATTTTGAGAGAATTGAGTCTACTAACAGGTTAAATGCAATTTTGAGAAGGTCATTATCAGGATATACATGGATATTAAAATGACCTACTATAATTATTTTTATTAGAGCTGAGGACTAAATTAGAAAGTCTAAGAATTCACGTAGGAACTGTGAGTAAGGGCCATATGAATGATAGTTAACAGCAAATAAAACTGAGTTTTCCGATTAGAGTTTACAATGTTAAGAGTTCTGCTTTCAAATGAAATCTAAGAAGTTGTAAATCTGGATCTATTCAAAGCTTGAGTGGAAGATTGCTGCCACTCCTCCTCTTTGGTCTGTGCTTTGAGGATTCTCACAGTTAGTATGGCTCAGATTAATTTCAACTATCTGCTGTAACCAAGTCTTTGTAATAGGAGCAAATCAATATGTTTGTCAATTATTAAATCATTTACTCACAAAGGCTTAGAAGACAGAGACCTAATTTTTAATACTACATATTTGTTTACT
Organism: Neolamprologus brichardi; assembly: GCF_056152115.1. Taxonomy (NCBI): domain Eukaryota; kingdom Metazoa; phylum Chordata; class Actinopteri; order Cichliformes; family Cichlidae; genus Neolamprologus; species Neolamprologus brichardi. Next base: position 15,377,121 of record NC_142114.1, on the reverse strand, counting down.
CTTTAGTGCACTTGAGGGTGCTTTGTTGTGCTTTCTTTGTGAATTTTTTAATTTAAATCTGATTTTTGGTTTGCTTTTTGCCCGACTGGTAACACGCCATCCTCTATCGGAATAGAGGATTACAGGAAAACTGAAGCTCCAGAGAAGGATATAAGGCTCATTACAGAAACTGTGTTATTGCTGCAATGCCTAATCAGTGTTAATTGATGGTATTTAATTTTATACCAAATAATTCTGACTGTCTGTTCTTTCTGCAAGTTGAGCCCACAGTCAAGCTGAGGTTAGCTGAGTCACCAGAAAGTGAACATCCAGGCACGTTGATGTGCAGCGCGTACAACTTTTATCCCAAACAAATCAAACTGACGTGGCTGAGGGACGGAAAGGAGGCAACATCTAATGTGACTTCCACTGATGAACTACCCAACGGAAACTGGCTCTATCAGAGTCACTCCTACCTGGAGATTATACCCAAACCTGGAGAGAACATCAGTTGCATGGTGGAGCACGCCAGCCTCATGGAGCCCAAATTTTATGACTGGGGTAAGACAGTGAAAGGAAGCTTATTCTTGGACCTCATCCTGGTTTGTGATGTTATTAAGTAAGACTTATTAAATTCACAGTTTATAAATGTAATATAGTGACACATGTGTTTTCAGATCCAACATCCGAGGCAGAGAAGAATAAGATTGCTATAGGTGTAGCAGGGCTGCTCCTGGGTTTGGTGTTTGTACTCGGTGGAGCTGTTTTCTACAAGCGGAACACTACAAGTGAGAAAAATGACAAACGTCACCTCCTTAATGTCTCTATCTGTAACCTGAGCATTTATATTAGTAAATTTTAGGAATAACTAGTTTACTTGCTCTGTGGGTAACAAGCTGTTCACTCTAACAGTCATTATTTCCACATCTAACTCTACCGCACTTTGTAGCAGCTGCAATTTTAACACATTAACACAAAATTATTGTTATTTAAAAACGGATACATTTTAACTCTGTCTTCTTGTTATTATTGTATAGGCCGGATATTGGTGCCAACAAGTTAATCTACCTGTTTGGAGGTACTGTCTGAAGGTGGAATCATCTAAGAAACAATGGCAGCAAATGGAAAAAAGTCAATTTTGAGTTTGCCAACTGGGAAAATATACTAATACTTTGTCCATTTAGACTGGAGAATTCAGAAATATTCAGCAAAAAAAGGAAAAAATATGACTTAAGACTTTTGTTTATAAAACATCACAACTAAATTAACAATGTAACTAATTATTTAATTAATTAATTTAGATTTCTCAGAGTGTGGGCTGTAAATGTTCATGTTGACAGAGATGCTGCTGTTTTGAAGGTCTACTTGATCGTGAAATGTTTTATTAATATTACTGAAAATGTTAAAAATATGTATCTGGGGCTTAGATAAAATAGATATATTTTATTAATCTAGTCATTCAGTTATTCTAACAAGCTGATTTATTTATAGACTTAATGTGAAACTGCATCGTGCAATATGTTCTTTATTTTCTTGTTCCAGCTGTTTTAACTTAAAGATTTCGTTCTTTTCTTTGTCAAGTGTGAACTGGATACCTTTAGGTTTGTAGGGCCCAGTTGTTCAAAAGCAATGTGGCAGGATAAGGATTATTTGATGTGAAATATCAAAATTAACCTGATCCCAGCAAGGGGCTGAATTTGGTCTGGATTACAAAGGAAAAATGAAACAAAAACTCAAAAGGAAAAGAAAAATAGAACTGGTATACTGAGTTTTTTTCACCACTGTTTTTACATTTTGTATTAAGTGGTATATTTATAAAATAATATATAATTTCCTACATTTATTTCATAATTGTATTGATGATGCCTTCTTCAGTTCTAAATATATAAAATATACGATAACTGAGTTGTGTGGTGAAGTCGTTAATGTTAACTAAAAAAGGTTATTAAGAATTTTAAAGGTGATCACAGTAGGTAATAGTAAAATCATTAAAAACTTTAATCTATGCATATGATATTAATTTTTGTTGCCATCTGCTGGTCATTTTTTAGTTTAGTAAGTCGGGCCCGTCGCAGTAAAGACAAACATTGCAGAACATGTGTTGCTGCACAAAAGCAATCAGAGATGTTCATGTTTGTGAAGCATGGTGGCAGTAGCATCATGGTGTAGTCCGTCTCAACAGCAGAGGCTGAAGTCCTTTTCAGGTAAAGTTTTTACAGTAGACACAACAGTCACCTCAAGGTGCTTTATATGAAAAGCTAAACCATACAATAGCACATACAGAGAACAACCCAACAATCATATGATCCCTTATGAGCAAGCACTTTTGGGGATAGTGGGAAGGAAGAACTCCCTTTTGTCAGGAAGAAACCTCCAACAGAACCAGGCTCAGGAAGGGGCAGCCATCTGCTGCAACCAGGGTGAGGGGAGGAAGACAGGACAAAAGACATTAATTAATCAGTCAATCAATGGGAACCCCCCTAGCAGTCTACACCTATTGCAGCATAATTAAGGGAGGATTCAGGGTCACCTAATCCAGGCCTAACTATATGCTTGGCAACAAGGAAAGTTTTAAACCTAATCTTAAAAGCATAGATAGTGTCTGTCTCCCGAATACAAATTGGAAACTGATTCCAAATATGAGAGGCCTGAAAGCTAAAAGCTCTGCCTCACACTCTACTTTTAAATACTCTAGGAACCACAAGCAAGCCCGCAGTCCGAGAGTGAAATGTGGGTCATTAAGATAAGATTATTTAAGACCTTTTATGTGAGGAGCAGTATTTTGAATTCAATTCTGGATTTAACAGGGAGCCAATGAAGGGAAGCCATTACAGGAGAAATATGCTCTCTCTTTCTCGTACTGCAGCATTTTGGATTAACCGAAGGTTTTTCAGGGAGTTTTTAGGGTATCCTGATAATAACGATTACAGTAGTCCAGCCCAGAAGTAATAAATGCATGAACTAGTTTTTCAGCGTCACTCTGAGACAGGATATTTCTAATTTTAGAGATGTTGTTCAAATGGAACAAAGCAGTCCTACATATTTTTTAATACGTGCACTGAAGGACATTTCCTGGTCTAAAATGACTCCAAGGTTCCTCACAGTGTAACTGGAGGCCAAGGTAATGCCATCAAGTGTAAGAATTTGGTTAGATACCATATTTCTAAGACTTTTAGGGCAGAGTATAATAACCTTACTTTTATCTGAAATTAGAAAATTAGAGGTCATCCAGATCCTTTTGTCTTTAAGATATTCCTGCAGTTTAACTAATTGGTGTGTGTTTCCTGGCTTCATGGATAGATAAAGCTGGGTGTCATCCACATAGCTGTGAAAATGTATGCTATGCCTTCTGATAATGCTACCTAAAGGGAAGCATGTATAATGTAAAGAGAACTGGTCCCAGCACGGGAACCTGTGGAACTCCATAATTACTCTCAGTGTGTGAAGAAGACTCTCCATTTACATGAATAAACTGGAGTGCATTAGATATGATACAACACTATTACAGCACTATCTGTAATACCTACAGCATGCTCTAATCGCTCTAATAGAATATTATGGTCTAGCAGGACAAGTACAGAGATGAGTCCACTGTCAGAGCGCCATAAGAAGATCATTTGTCACCTTCACTAAAGTTGCTTCTGTACTGAACTGTAAATGCCAGGTGGATGCTTCTCACCTGGCATTGACAACTGAGATAAACAGTGAACTGACAGCCTTTCAGAGATAGCGAAAAAGCTCTGGGGTGAATCTGGTCTAGAGTCACTTTCATATCTGAATACACTCACTACAGATGGTAGGTGGCCAGAGTTTTTGAAGTGACTCTGGGATTAAAACATAAAGTACTGAAAACTATCTAACTGACCATTACTTGATTGCATTTTTATTTTATTTTATTTTTTAAACAGTAGTGGAAATACATTGGTCAGCTGCAGTTGTGGGGGGCATTCTAAAATTTGTGTTTTTGATCTGTCTTGCCTGACTAAAACATGTTTGTCCTACAATGGCCACTGTAGTGTAATGTGTAGTGTATGTACTTGAATTGGGATGGATAAGAAAGCAGAACTGACAGCTATCTGCTGACATCTAGTGGTTCCCGCTTGTTACACATTGCGTAAATTTACAGACCTCACAGTACCATATTATTTTAACAAAGCCCATTGCTCTCAGGCTGCAGGAAAAACAGCTTCATCAATTCAGTCATCTGATCTCAACCCAACAGAGCATGCTTTTTAGATTAGATTAGATAAAGCTATTAATCCCTCGGGTGGGTTGCTCCAGGAAATTCTGTATAATTGCAGTAGCATTTTAGTTTTTGAAGACAAGACTTAAGGCAGAGAGACCCCCAAGCAAGCAATACTGAGAACAGCTACAGTAAAGGCCTGGATGAGCATCTCAAATGACAGAAAATCCATTTGGTGTCTATTGATTCTAGACTTCAGGCCTTTACTGACTGCAAAGGAATCATCCAAGTACTAAAATCTAACCTTATATTTAAACGGATGTTAGTTTTTCTAGTTATCGTTTATCTCGTTGAATTAAATCTGACTGTATGCTCTTCAATAACACAGTAAGAGAGCTGAGTCCTGTTGCAAAAATATTTACAACCTTACAACCAGAATATTACCAGACAGACAGAGCCAGTAAGATAGCTGCGAGGATGCCTTTTGGTAAGAAGCTGGGCCTGCAGAGGCAGTGTGATGCTTTGTAATATTCTGCTAAGAAACCTTGAGTACCAATCTTCTCATTGATATTCCTCATGTAGGCACAGTTAATTTTTTTGCTTTAGCTTATCATCAGAATCTTTAAAAACCAATCTGGTTTAACCCGAACAACTTAAATTCCTCCACTAAGTGGTTTTAGTGAAGTAAAAAGAGACTTGTAAAAGCATTTAATGTGTTGTTGTTAAAACAAACTCAGTAACATGCCAGCAAAGGCAGAAAAGAAGAAGCCATAAACTATGAGGTAAACAGTGCAGTTTGGTAAACAGTGATTCAAATCTTCTTTGCAGATGTTTATGAGGATGGAACGTTTCAAAGTATTTTGTGCATTTTAGTGAGAAGGACTGGATGTAACTTCTTTCGTTACCATAGTAAATCCACAGGGACCTGCGAACCCTGCAGCTGTGATTGCAACACCTTCAACTTCTGCTTTTTGGGTTTATGCTACTTGTGTGTAGTCATTCTTATCACACGTGCTACAAGGAAGTTAGAAAGTTTTGGACTAAAACTGTGGTAAAAACCAAGGAATGTGGTGTATTACTCATAACCTTGTGTAATTTCTCATATTTCTGGCTGATGATGCAAGAACTGTTTATGTAATTACTGACAAATTCAGAATGTCTCAGTTACAGGAAGGAACCTAGGAAGTAAGGTGTGATCAGTCTGTTATTTTCATTGACCTGACAGAGATTAAATGTGTGGCCTTGAATTGGACAATGTTGAATTTCCTGACAATGGCCACTCACACATGAAGCGCTCTGTGGTCATAATAATCAATCTAAGAATGAGTTTCTGACATTCCTTCAAACTTCACCTTTCAATGGGCGTCTTTTGATGTTTCTCTAGACAACCAAATACCCGAGAGTTAAACAGAACGACCTTGTTCGTCTAATTTTCTATTGACATAAATTTATACATTTATCATTTAAGTTTTTATTCTCAGTTGCAATAGTGACCTGTTTTGACAATGATATAAGTTAATTAAATTCAAGGCTGAAGAGCTTTTTTAATGTTAATTATAAAAGACATGGGGTTGTATACACAGTGCCCACCTATCTTATGATTAACCCAAGTCAAATATCTGGAGATCTGAGAACACAGAGAACAAATGTGTTATACATTACAGAAAAATACAGAAAAATCCACCGGAGGAAAAAGGTACATGAGTTTTACTGCTGTTTACTTCATTTATCTTTGATGTAACATAACTGGTAAGATATGATGGATCTTAGTTGTTTTTAAACCCACCACAGACCCCCTGAGAGCATCCTCTGTCTTGCTGAAGAAGTTGAGCTGGGGGTTGAAAATAGCCTGATCTGCTTTGTGAATCATTTCAACCCACCTTCCATCAATTTCAGCTAAACCAAAAACGGCCATCCAGTGTCTGAGAGGGTGTCGCTCAGTCGGTATGTTCCCAATAAAGATCAAACCTTCCACCAGTTCTCAACTCTGACGTTTAGCCTGAGCGAGGGCGACATTTACAGCTGCACCGTGGAGCACTGGAGAGACCCCAAACAAGAATCTGGGGTAAATATTTAGTCTTATGAATAAAGCAAAAATAAAAAGACGTTTTTACTTTTGTCAGTAATGACAATATTGCAGGTATTCAGGTTAATGTAAAACCGATGAGTTTTATAAGGTCCAAAAAATGGTTTTTTTTAAATATTTTTTTATTCCCAAAGGACTTAAAAGAAACTAATATCTCAATCTATTATAGGCATGAAACTACAAATACACACAATTCGCTGCACAATATTAAGATACAAATATCAGACCTGCAGCAGTAATTTTTCTTCAGGTTATTTTAAACGGAAAGAGGGCGTTACTGCTAGGAATTTACTCCAACTTGAAATACATAACACAATATACTAGAGTTCTGATTTTGGAACTAAATTCCTTGTTTGCACTATAATAAATTGCCCAAGCGGGGAAATGAAGCAAATTTTGATTACTAATTCATCTCAAGCACAGTTCCTTCTTTTATCATTTACAAAAACCTTCTTTTTTCTCTCCATGATGAAGGCACCACTGCTTGGATATCAAACAGATGTGTTACGGCCTTCCTGTATGTGGTTTCAAAAACAGTTTAAACCAGCTTTAGGTGAAATTTTACACAAGTTTTTACAGTCTGCAGGGTGAGTTAGGGTGAAAATAAATCACACCACATACATACACAGGGCACCACGCCTAGTCTTTAAAAAGTTTATTGTTACTCAAGCTGCAGATTCACTTCCTTATGCGAGAAGATCAGACTGATTGCTACTTTCATTCGTGATTTCGTGTTCGTCACCATGCACACTCACAACTTTTTGATACTACCACATGTGCTCTTGATATTTTCAACAGCGGGTAAGTAACTTTAATATATAAACTATATTGTTTGTGTTACAACAATACAACAATAATATCATTAGAGAAATAAAAATACAAGCAAACCTTAAACTGGTGCTTTTGTTGTGTGTGAGAAGATAAAAAAAACATGAGCATTTCCATATTGGCTAATTGTTGACTTTGTGTTACAGATGCTTACTTTGGTTACGGTGTGATCCGTTGCCTGTTTACTTCCAAAGATGATGTTGTTTATCTGGCGCAAGTCTACTTGAATAAGATGCTTCTGGGCCAGTACAACAGCACTTTGGGGAAATATGTCGGCTACACAGAGAAAACTAAAGAAATTGCAGACAATCTCAATAAAAACAAAGGTTTCCTGGAACATGAGAAAAAAAACAAAGAGAAGTGCAGAACCAACATCCCACTCGTGTTGGACATTCTTTCAAGACCAGGTGAGCACAGCTGAAACTAATGATGTTTTAGGGTTCAGCAGCCTGCTCACTCTGGGGTCTCTTTAGAAACAACTTGATGCTTTAGAGCGGCTTTTCTGAAAATGTTTTAAGACCTTTATGAGGGAATGATTGCAGGAATCTGTTCATCAAGTGGGCTGAAAGAAGTGTTCAGATCATTTCCTTAGTGAAAAGCATTCATGTATCATCGTCGAAACACCTGCAATGTTTTTTTTAGAATCAGGACAACATACGCGGCAAAATGCAGCTCCTGAAACTCTTCATCTGTTCCACTGTTACACATGTCTGACTGTAATCTAAATAATTACAGAAACTTAGTGTTATTGGTCCAGTATCAGTGTATTAACTGATGATATTTCATTTTATATTAAATAGCTCTGTCTGTTCTTTCCTCCAGTGAAGCCCATTGTCAGGCTGAGGTTAGTTGAGTCAGCAGATAGCAAACATCCAGGCTTGTTTATGTGCAGCGCGTACAACTTTTATCCCAAACAAATCAAACTGACGTGGCTGAGGGACGGAAAGGAGGCAACATCTAATGTGACTTCCACTGATGAACTACCCAACGGAAACTGGCTCTACCAGATTCACTCCTACATCGAGATTTCATCGAACCCTGGAGAGAAAATCAGCTGCGTGGTGAAGCATGCCAGCCTCACAGAGCCCAAGGTTTATGACTGGGGTAAGAGAGTGATTGGAGGAAAGTTTATCAGTAGACCTCATATTGGTGTTATCCTTCTAAAATAAGACATATTAAATAAATGTGTATATCTAACACAGTGATAAATGTGTTTTTAGTGCCAATAACTGAAGCAGGGAAGAATAAGATTGCTGTTGGTGCAGCAGGGCTGCTGCTGGCTTTGGTGTTTCCAATTATTGGAGTTATTTTCTACAAGAGGAAGGCCACAGGTGAGACACATAACCAAAAATAACCTCGAACGACAAATTCTGAAACTGTAACTTGGGTAATTGCATTAGTTAATGTAAGCAGTGTGCTGATTATTCCCCATTTCACTCTAACAGTCATTATTCCCACTTCTAACTCTGTCACGGTTACCGTAGCAGCTGCAGTTTTTACTTTAATGTTTTAACACATTAACACAAAATGTCTGCAATCTAAAATGAACAAATTTCAACTCTGTTGTTTTTTTGTTTTTTTTTATTCTACAGGCCGATCTAACTGAAATAGTGGGGAAAATGAGGTTTAAGGTGGATTAAAGGCCCTGCAACAGACTGGTGACCTCTCCAGGTCACCTACCTCTCACCCTGTGACACCTGGGCTCCAGCCCCACCACCACCCTGAAGTAGTTAAGTGATGGAAGGATGGAGATTAAATCAGACTTTTACACTCAGATTGAAATGCATAAAATTATTTATGATATATATATATATATATATATATATATATATATATATATATATATATATATATATATATAAAATGACTGAACATTGTGAGTTTGTGAGCTAATAAAAGATGTCCTTACTTTGGCCACTGAGGTTGGTCAGTTAAAAAATATTCAGGAAGAAAACAGATGAAGTTTGTGACTTGTTGTTATTGTCATTCATAATCTCGTACGCTGTGGCGTACACTAGTGTTAAACGAGTGAGGTGAAGTTTCAGGGAAAAGGTTAACAGTTGTGACTTTTATGAACCATCACTATGAATTAAAAAAGGCAAGTTGAACTATTATATTTGCATTTATATGACATTTATATATTTCATTAATTTATGTAGATTTCTCTGTGCTGTAAATGTTCTTGTCAGCGACGTCGCTGTATTGAAGGTCTGCAACCATTTTCACTTAGATAAAATGATAGTGACTACAAATTTAAATATTTATATATTTTTCTACATTCAGTCATTCTGACAAGTTTTAAAAATTATGCCACGTCTTGATAACGCCAGCTGGACATGTCACCAAACAGGACGAATAAACTCTGGCAGTGTAGCATGTGCCATCTAACGGATAAACGCAAAATAATGAGCTCCAGATTAAATTTAAGGCAAGCTATAAAGAAGCAGTGTGTCTGTTACGAATGCTGACATTGAGTTTATACAGGTTACAATGAGACGCTGTAAGAACAGCCTTTCTCTAAGCTCATACTTATAACTCATATACTTCTCTTGCAAACAAATATGCTAACTGGCTATTTTTTGAGTTAAATGTGAGGCTATCTTTGTCACACAGAAAACCATTACTGCTAGAAGTTCTTCTTTATAAGCTTTTATACTTGCTATGTATTTGGTTTTGGCTTAGTTTTTGTTCAATAAATAATGACTTGGTGTGATATGTCATGTGTTGTTGTTTATTTGAGGATGTATTCAGCCAAGAACTCCACAGAATACAATAAAAATTGAATTGAAATAACAGAGCAGGGCTACAGAATACTAGAAGACAACCAACTCTGTGGATGTGAGTATTTATGAAGTCAGGTGAGCAGCAGAAATCAGTAAAATCTCAATATCAAATGTTCATGAATGTTAAAGTCAAATTAGTGAAGTGTCCTGATTGTGTGTCATCATAGCCGACACATATAATGTCTCTACAATAAAATCAGCTGTGTTAAAGACATTGGTTTAATGGTTTTGGATACTGAAAAATACTTTAAAGCAGGTGTTCGTAAACAGAACTCTGCTGAGTTATCTGTGCTCATTTTTCTCTCTCAATTCATATATCAACATTCCCACAGGTTTCAAAGCTGAATTTAGAGAAATCTGCAAGAAGTCTGATTTATCTACTTTATCTTCATTCCAAAAACCTGAAATCATTTATCATTTGTGAAGCTCGGCAGTTTTTGTTTTTCCATTTTCTTTCCTGTGGTAAACAAAGCTATGTGCCCCTCTATAGCCTGCTCTCCTGTGGGTATTTTTGGTAATCTATGGGTTAAAGAAGCCCTCAGTAGTGTCTTATAGATGAGACTGCTGGCCATGCTGATTAGTTGTTTAAGTACAGAAGATAGGATGGCAAATCCTAAAGGCTCAAACAAAAGCAACAGGCTTTGTTTTGTCCCATCTTCCTGTGCTTTACTTGCCCTTTTTATCTTCTCTTTCTTCGAAACCTCGAGCAGAACCAGGCTCAGGGAAGCCCCACGATGAGCTGAGGGGCTTCCCTGAGCCTGGTTCTGCTGAAGGTTTCTTTCTGTTAATAGTGTCATGGTCCTGGGTCTGTATCTCAGTGTGTGTATTTTCTGGTTTAATTTATATTCTTTGAATTAGTTTTAATCATGTTTGAGTTTCCTTGCTCTTCCTAGTTTAATCATTTGTATTTCTAATTCTTAGGTTCTTGTTCATTTAGCCTGTTCCCTTTTGTGCTCTGGTTGTCTTGGTCTCGTCTGAGTTCTCCCCTTTTCACCCTCTCTGTGTTTCCTTTTTTATTTTGACAGTCTCCCGTCCTGTGTTCAGTGTGTTGCTGTGTTGATGGTTTGGGACAGCTGTGTTGGGGGACAGCTGCGTTGCTGTTCAGTGTGTTCAGTTTTTCTTCCTCTGTGTCTCATTGTGTCTGATTACTTCCAGCTGTGATCCCTCCTGTTTCCCATCCTCTAATTGTCTTCTGTGTATTTATGTCCTCTGTCATCCTCTGCTTGTTGTTGTGTTGTCCCCACATCGCTGTGTTTCCTCTGTGCTTCTTGGATTCCTTGTAATTCCTAGTTTCCAGTTTTAGGTTTTTGTTTCCTTGTATTTAGTGTTTGGATTTTACAGCAAATAAAATCTTTTCTTTATCCCTCTGTGTTATGAGTCCTGGGTTTGGGTGCTACTCCTGCCTACCACACAGCGCTATCTTGACAAAAAGGGAGCTTTTCCTTCCTGCCATCACAAAGTGCGTGCTGGTAGGGTGTCGTTTGATTGTTGAGGTTTTCTCCAGAATACGGAACGGCCTTTACCTTACAATATAAAGCACCTTGAAGTGACTGTTGTGATTTGGCACTATATAAATAAGCCAGAATTTAATTACTGTGTTAATATGGTCTGCAGGGTTTTAGGGTTATAAATACATCAGGGAGTTGCATTCAGAGATTCACAGCTAGGATCATATTTCTAAAGGTCTTAGGAAAGCCAACAAATGGGAGCATGTAAATACTTCATTCATTATTATTTCAATTTGCTGGAATAATGGTCACTTTCTTGTAGCAAATTTTATTATTATTATTATTATTATTAATTATTAATCTCTGAATCTCCAATTTGACAAAAAAAATCATAAAACAAGTATTAAAAACATCAGTAACACAAAAATTTATTGGTGGTGGTCCAAAGACGCTAAACTGGTAGACCGACACAGGGGATGAGCAGGCTCGATTTCATAATTAAGCTGAGATCTTTGATATGAGTTTTCTGAGATTTTCTGTTCCTCTGTTGTGGTGAGTGTGGTGTACTTTACTGTGCTCTGCTGGGGGAGCAGCGTCAGAGCTGATAGACCCAACAGACTGAATAAACTGATCAGGAAAGTCAGCTCTGTGATTGGCTGATCACTGAACAAACTGTTATCGATCACGGATAATCACAGATACATCTTTCACATTTTTCACATGTAGTAACTTGTGGTATCAAATATCACAACAGCCTGAGAGCAACACATCTGTCCATAGAAGAATCAACTGTTCTCACATGTTAACAGTTTATTTTAATCCTACACCCTTATTTATTTAGTTATATGTTCTCTCTGTTTGGACTGAATAGAGTCCCACGTATCCACATAATTCACATCCACATAACCACACAACTCATTCTTACACACAGACACACACACCAACTTTAATTAAATATGAAACATGTAGTATTGCATTGTATTCTAATGAGTTACATAATATTCTGCTAATTTAAGTACTGTAGCTAATCTAACTGCTGTAACAGAGGAGTTTCATAGCCCTGTGATAAATAAATATCCTATCTTAGTGTCAGGAGTGTTGTCTCTAAACGCAGTATATATTTATAATCTGTTGTCTGTGGACGCAGATATATCAGTATATATCTTTATTTGCTTGAAGCTTCTGTCCAAAGTGCGCTCTATAGTGCGTCACATGTCTGTAAGACAGCACAGAGGGCTTCAAGACCCACAGTCCCCTGATGCGCCTGCGCTCTGTCAAACGATGAGCCGCTTCGGGTTTTATTTTATTTTTCTCTTCTTGTTGATTAAAAGTCCGAGTCTGATTCTGTTCCTATGTTTTGCCATTTATGTTTACATCCACTACCGGACGCGATAAAAAAAAAAGGTGGAGGGAGAAATAAAGACGGAAAGTGATGAGGGCTGCAGATAAACAACAAACAGCGTCACGGCTCTCTCGTCCTTGTCACTGCATCTCTGCAGGCGTCAGACTGCAGTGATGGACTGTGCTGTTCCCGTTCCGGAGGTCGAGTCGAGAAGCATCACCAAAATACCGGAGCGGTTACGTTACCGAGCGGCGATAAGACGCAGGAGATGCTTGATAAGAGCCTCATATAAGCTCAGATAGGGAACCAGGCGGAGGGTTCGTGAAGGAAATCTCATGAGCACCAGAGAAGGAGCCACACCAGCGGGTAAGGCTGATAGAAGTCCCTATCTACACTGTTTGCTTAGCTCGATGGAGACTTTCTGTCTTTTAAAAAAAAAAAAAAATTACTGTATTCTTCTAGTTCACTTTATTCTGCTCCACCTTAACAGGTGACGTTAAATAAATACACGGGAGTAGGTCTGGCTTTATGGGGAGGATATCATGAAGAAGTCTGAGGATCCTTCCCCCAAAAGTTTGTGCATCTAACACCCGATCTCCTCAATTCTGGTGAATTTTATTATAGAGCATTTGTATCATGTTCGGAGAAGTACCCTTCTTAACCTTTAACAAATCTGTATTTATTTATAAAACTATTTGTTTCCTTTATATTTTATGTAGTTAACAAAAAAAATTCAGCAATTTTTTATGCTAAAACCCCCATTTTTTTTTAGCTTAATTGGCCACCCTTGTCTGTTCCTTAACATTGTATTTGTTTCATTATTACTAAAAATATGCTTTAAGCTATTTAAATGTATTTAAATACTATATTTAAATATAAAAACTGTAACTGTCATAAATAATTATCCAATAATTTCCAAAAAAAAATCCAAGTGTATAATGTTGAAATACAGCTTCCTAGTATCCCCTGCTACACCAATGTTCCAATTCCTGTAAAAACTATACAAAGTTGCCAGGAAAGTAGATTAAGACAGAGAAATTCATGATAGAAACACTAAATTTATCACAACAGCAGTGTTATTGGTGTGTGTTGTGCAGTGTTATCTGTACGCTTCGAAGATAAATTCAATTCTTTTTTATTTAGATAACACATATATGCATCGCTGTTGTAAGATAAACTTAAGCAATCTTCTCAGCTGTGTAACTGAAACTCAGGATTAGTTAGAAAAAATATTTCTAAAAACCAAACAACACTATCCAGGGGGTCAGAACTTTGTTCATTTTCTGGAATATATATTCTCATATCAAACCACCTCCTCCTTTTATCCTGCTGCAAACTGAGAACACTGTGTGTCTGAGATAATTACTTTTACCACATATTTCATGGTTTTTAAATTAAATAGACCCACCGTTGACGGAGGCATTTCTCACTGAGTAATGTTATGAGTTCTAAATATACGACACCTTTGCACTTAGTCCTATACTCAAGGACTGTACTTAAGGACACATTTGAACTATTTGTATATTTTCATGCCAAACTGCTTTGGACTTCTGCTTCTCTGTCCATTTATCTGGCAGCTTTATTTTCGCAGTTGACATTTTCAACAACAGAAAAACGTTCGCCTTTCTTGGGTCATCCTGTACTTGTCAAGTCTTTGGTTCTGTTAGTGATTCCATTTTTTTTTATCATATTTTATTGTGAGTTATTTATCTGCTTTATCGTACTCCTGTCTCGTTGTCTTTCATTGTCAGTCCTTGTCTTTGGCTTTAATTTCAGTCCTTGTGGTAGTATCTGTTAACCGTACCAGCGTGTTACCTGCCTGTTTTAGATGTCATTTTTGTTTGCTTGTGATGTTTATGTGGACTGACTTTTTGCTTTGCCTTGCCTTTTGGACTTTGTTTCATGGACTAAGGCTCATTGTTTGTTTAATCCTGCCTGCCTTCTGAATGAGGGTTTTTAACCTACACACTGTGAATGCTCCAGACCAGCAAACTGAAAACCTTTTGCTTTTATAGAAGTGCTCATGCTTGCTGATGATCAGTTAATTAAGTACATTTGATGAGCAGGACCTGGCTGCTACTTACACTCTTAATTTCTATGGAAGCATTAAGCGTCCAATTCGTTTTTTCAAACTTTCTTTCTCTAATGACTGCATATCTAAGGTTTAATATTAAGTTGTATTTTGTTTTTTTTTTGTTGTTCTCCATAGTTCACCTCTGACAACACATAGGAGTGACCCTGCCGTTTGCACTGATGGGTCTGAGTCTGTCACGTTGGTTTTGCAGCAGGACAGCCGACAGGCCTCCCTTTTCGTCATCAGCGTTCCTCCCACTGGCCGTCCCAACCTCCTCTCGCCTTGCAGTTACGCTGAACTCCCCTGCAGTTTCCCCAGGAGACAGTCGTTCACACTGGAGTACAGTCCACCGTTCTCTTCACTTCCTGCTGTCCCCCTGCAAACAGGAAGCGACCCGCTCACCCACTGAGCTTAGTAGCGATGGCGTGAGGGCGGAGATAGGAGTGAAGAGTGGACTGCATGTCTGGGAGGTGGTGTGGAGGCCCGAACACAGAGGGACTCATGCCGTCGTGGGCATTTCGAGGCAGGACTGTCCCCTGCAGTCTTCAGGGTACAATGTGCTGGTGGGGGAAGATTCACAGTCCTGGGGATGGGAGCTCAAAACCAATCAGCTCTGGCATGGTGGGCAAACTCTGAAGCTTTACCCAGAAAATGGGAGTAAGAGGAGTCACTCTGAGGCGGCAGCTGATTCAAAGTCACAGTCCTCTTCATCAAGTGCAAAGACGGCACAAACACCTCTCCTCATTCCTGAGCGTGTCCTGCTGGTTCTGGATGCCGATGCTGGGACTCTGGGTTTTGTTGTCAATGGCAGCTTCCTTGGCGTAGCTTTTAAGGACCTCCCTCGAGACGTGGAGCTGTTCCCAGCAGTGAGCAGTGTGAGAGGAGGAGCCTGCATTCGACTGCGCTACATGAATGGTTCTACACGTGAGTTCCTCATTTATTTATTTGTCTTTGTACGCAGAAATATAAAGATAAAACACAGCCTTATACTAAACTATGTTGTTTCTGGCTTGTTCTCAGGAGATCCTCCATCCCTCATGGCTTTATGTGGACTGTCGATTCGTCAGAATTTAGGACAGAAAAGGTTAAAACATATGGACAAATTGCCTCTACCCCCTTTTCTCCAGCACTGCCTGGCTTCCAGTCATTAATCTTCCACACAAACTGACAAGATGGATATTTTTATCAGTTATTGTAGTTTACCAAGGATCCATTCCCTTTTCTATGAAATACTGACGTAAATTCTGTAAATTTTCCATTATATGCACTAGTATAATTATTTTTATCTTATTTATTACAAATGTATATGTTTATAGATGTTTTGTATTATTTTTAAAAGAAATTTGGGGGATTTAGAGGCAGTTCTGTGTGGTACAGGTCTGGTTTCTTCTTTTGTGTATCTAATAAATGAGCTGTTTCAAGTGATTGTTATTCTTTTCCTGTCCTTTCACAAACCACAATGTTTGGTTTTGACAATAAAGCTCAGATCCAATAAGGAACATAACATTATTTTTATGGAAATACTGATGTAATGTTTTTAACCAGCATAACAAGCCAAGTACAGTGGCAAGATAGATATATACTTTGTTTACGTGACTGAAAGCCTGTCTCATATACAGGTGTACTCATATTATTCCTTTATACTGTAACATGCCCATACTTCCACACATTTGTTTGTAGTTGTAATTTAGGTTATATTGTGACATTAGCAATAATACACCCTCTTTAATTCTAAGGTTTTATCAATCAGGACATATCAGGTTCTAATATTATTTAAATACGACCTTTAAAAACAACAGCACATAAGATTTTATAACATGTCATTACGTAACAAAAACTAGACCACAATGCAGAAGCAGTGTATGAAAAACTAAGCACAGCCCACGAATCAGTTGCTTATAAAACCACCTTTAGCAGCAATAACTTGAAGTAATGGTTTTCTATATTACTTCATCAGTCTCTCGCATCATTCTGGAGGAGTTTGGGAACTTACAGCGTTGCATCACAGCTCAGCTCCCCTAAGGTCCCAGCACAGAATTTGAATCAGGTTTCTAATTGTGCTGTCATAAACATTACCATTTAACATGGTGAGGCATGTAGAGTTTGAAAGGTAGCTCTTGGGTTTTTTGATCTGATCTTGGGGTTAATTTCCTGGGAAATCAAGTCCTGTGAAGATTGGCAACTACTTTCAGTGTTTTCCATTTGTGAATAATCTTCCTCACTATAGAATAATGGAGTTTAGATTGTTTGGAAATGACTTTATAAACCGCCCCACATTGATGGGCAGCACCAGTTGCTTTTTTAAGATGATTGCTGATGTTTTTCCTCCTTGATATTGTGTTAACACACACTGTAATGCTCGAGGCCAACAAACTGTCAAAAATGAAGCTTTTATAGAGGTTCTCACACTTACTGATGATTAGTTAATCAGTCACCTGGCTGCTTTGTACTTGTTTTTTCACACACTTCTTTATTTTGGCTTTGTTTTTGTTGAATAAATAATCACACAGTGTGATGTGTTGTGTGTTGTTGCTCACCTGCTAAGAACCAGATGCTCCCTCTGCAGGTGGCAGACAAACTAGTAGAAGTTTGCTAATCCTGCTGATCGATGCTTGCATGCAGGACATGTTTAAATCCTTCATACAGGCACCTCCTCTCCATCGACGTAATCCACAAAAAAGTCGTGTTTGGAGTCCCACCAGGAGTGGATGCAGTAATCCCATCAGCTGTACACTCACACCATCAACCACCCCACACCTATGCTACATAGAGGACAGATAGCTAGACAGACAAACAAAAAGGTTTCATATGTTGAAAGATCTTTCTGAACTGATTAATCGTACAGAACTAATAGCGAGAGAGATGTGGTTGTTATGGCAACCGGGAAGGCGCCTTTGAGCACTTGAAGGTGAGTTTGTGGAAAACAAGCGCTGTTAAAGTTATTTTATCAGCCTCATTTCTGTTATAAGCTGGACTCTATCAGTTATATAAAAGATTTATTGACGTGGCATTTATTGAAGTGGCAGTACTCTAAAACAGAAATTTAATTCTATAGCCGGTTTCTAAATAAGAATATAATTAAGTTATAGTTAACTTAAACGAGCTAGCTTACATCGTTAGCCCAACAAGCTAACTGGAGCTACAATAATTTCAATTATTATCATAATAATGTCTGTAATATCAATTCCATGTTTTGTTTTTATATTTAAAGGACCCCATAGCGAGTTTCAAAAGGGTATTTTTGTCTGACCTGCAGTTTAGTTGTTTTAGGAAGCCATGGTTTTCTTTAAGCATCAGTAGTAGTAAGCTATTTTCAGTGAAAAAGCTCTAAAAACCCACATTATACTCCCTGCTCAGCACTAAAGTGCAAGGCAGACAGCCTTGGACAGCCTGTTAATGAGAGTGACTCATTTAGCAGTTAAATGGCTCCATATTTCCCTAAGGAGGCAGAAAAGACAGAGAAGAACATAACACATAAAATACAATGAATATTGGATTTATCGGGTGACTCCAAATTACTTTAATCTGACTTGTCCTTGTAGAATTAATTATTCATGGCAGCAGCTCTGGATAACCTCAGAGGAGGAGGTGTGGTTTTTGGACCTTCTGCCATTAGTTTTGATGAAGAAGATGAGGAGGACTCTCCTGCAGTAAGCTCTGATTTTCACATTCACCAGCAGCACTCATTTAATGTTATATGGGAGATATATGAGAGTTTGAGGGCACACGTTTGCATGTCTGTTTTCCAGGTTTTACTGAGTGTTTTGGTCCAGCATGGGCAGGTGGGCCTCTGCTTCTATGACAGTCAGGACTCATCTTTACACTACATGCCGGACACGCCCGACAACCAAGAGCTCCACCTACTGGTCAGAGGTAAGCAATTCACCTGTATGAGGCAGGTATTGTAGAATGGATACACTTATCTCCACACAATGGTAAATTGTAAAACCCTCAGGGAGACTTACAGTATGTGTTAAAAAAACACTTGTGTTGCCATAAACTCTCTTTTTCTCTGTTTTACAGTCATTCAGGAGGTTAGTCCCCATGTAATTATCACCAGTGCAAAGCAGGAGCGCTCCATGACTCTCTTTTTGCAACAGCTAGGTGAGCTTTGGGAGATGATACTTATCTTACCACAAAAGAGGGAAAACAGAAAGACCTTTTAGACAGTTTCCTTTAAGACGTGGTGTGGTACATGTAGTCTGGGTCAGAGGAATGAGGTTGAGGTATGTCTGACACTGAAACCAGCCCGTGTGGTAAGTCAGTGGTGCAGTTTTTAAACATCCTGTTCCCGGGGTGGCTGTGGCTCTACCAGTTGGAAGGTCGTGGTTTGATCCCTGGCTCCTCCAGTATGCATGTCGAAGTATCCTTGGCAAGACACCGAACCCATTACAATGTGAGTGTTGTGAGGTTTGCACTAAGAAAATACTTTGTGTGCTCAAATAAGGTTCATCCATCTATCTTCTTCCACTTTACCCAGGCCCTGGTCACGGGGGCAGCAGCCTGAGCAGAGAAGCCCAGACCTCCCTCTCCCCAGCCACCTCCTCTAGCTTATCCAGGGGAACACCAAGGCGTTCCCAGGCCAGCCGAGAGATATAATCTCTCCAGCGTGTCCTGGGTCTGCCCCGGGGCCTCCTCCCGGTGGGACATGCTCGGAACACCTCACCCAGGAGGCACCCAGGAGGCATCCTTGTCAGATGCCCGAACCACCTCAGCTGGCTCCTTTCGATGTGGAAGAGCAGCGGCTCTACTCTGAGCCCCTCCCGGATGGCTGAACTTCTCACCCTATCTCTAAGGGAAAGGCCAGCCACCCTTCAGAGGAAGCTAATTTCCGCCGCTTGTATCCGCAATCTCGTTCTTTCGGTCACTACCCACAGCTCGTGGCCATAGGTGAGGGTAGGGACGTAGGTCGACCGGTAAATTGAGAGCTTTGCTTTTACACTCAGCTCTCTCTACACCACGACGGACCGGTGCAGCATCTGCATCACTGCAGCCGCAACACCAATCCGTCTGTCGATCTCCGGCTCCCTTCTCCCATCACTCGCGAACAAGACCCCGAGATACTTGAACTCCTCCACTTGGGGCAGGAACTCATTCCCGACCCGGAGTGGGCACTCCACCCTTTTCCGGCTGATAACCATGGCCTCAGATTTGGAGGTGCTGATCCTCATTCCCGCTGCTTCACACTCGGCTGCAAACCGTTCCAGTGCGAGCTGGAGGCCATCACCCGATGAAGCCAACAGAACCACATCATCCGCGAAAAGCAGAGATGAGATTCTGAGGCCACCGAAGTGAAAGCCCTCCGCCACTTGGCTGCGCCTAGAAATCCTGTCCATAAAAATTATGAACAGAATTGGTGACAAAGGGCAGCCCTGGCGGAGCCCATCACCCACAGGGAACGAGTCCGACTTATTGCCGGCAATGCGAACCAAGCCCTTGCAATGGTTGTATAGGGATCGAATGGCCCGTAGCAATGGGCTATGGGCCACAAATAAAGTTAAAAAGTGCTATATAAGTGCCAGCCCTAACCAAAGTACCCCAAATGGCAAGCCAAACTTTCAAAGCGCACTTGTATTCATATCTGTGATAAACAGCCTCTATGTCATCTTTTGAATATTCTGTCAGAGGAAGGTATTTTTAATAACATATTTTTACAGTCACAACCTAACCAGACAGCTATTTTACATTCTTCTGTGGTTTACTCCACAGAAGACTGGATCCCCATCCCCAACAAATGTTATCCTGCTCTGTATTAGTCAGACCCTTTGAAGTCTGCTAATGTAGTCGCACTGACGAAATTGCTTCTCAAAAACAGGTCATCGTGGTAAACAGAACAAAACCCAAAAATGTTTTCAGCAACCCAGATTTTCATTACTTCTTATTCTTGATAAACAAGAAGTATTCATCTATTTTCCGCTTGCAAAAATATAAACAAAACCAAGTGATTGGATTGACTCAGATCTAACAACAAAAGCTGTCTAAAGTGAACCTTTTGATTAAATGACCTGAGTCAAATTAGTCGCCCCACTGCTACCCTAGTGGTGAGTTTATCAAACAAAACTGCAATATGGCTCTCAGAATAGAAAATGTAAGTTTACTTCATTAACTTCACAGTTCTAATAATAAAGTCTGGTTGACATAAAATTCCAATTGACAACATTTTTGAACTGCTGATTAGTGTAATGTTTTATGTAGCCCTTACTGTGTTCACTAAAGTGACAACTTTTTTTTCTAAACTACTCTCTGTTGCTTCTCAGGTTCAAACCCACATTACAGACCAGAGGTGGTCACGTATCCATATGTCGACTTTGGTAAACACATTCTTGTAATACTCTCTTCCTCAATCCTTTAGAAGAAATCTAGCATGAAATTGCACAGTTTTCCGGCTTCATTTTGTATCAATGTTGAAGGTCTGGAGGTCAGTAAGCAAAGGTTGCTCTCTGCCCATCTGCCTTTCCTCCCCGCCTGCATTTCTGAGAGAGACAAACTGTCCTACCTCTCCTCCTGTATCTCCTTTGACTCGTCCCTGATGGTGAGCCAGCTGTCTACATACAACATTATCCTATCCATCAGTCATGGTTCTGCAGGAGATGATCATTTTCTCGTGTGTGTGTGTACATCTGTGGGATAGCTGAGGGCAGTGGGTGCCCTGCTGAAATGTCTGGACAGGAGGAGAGTGGGAGTGGAGTTGGAAGACAGCAGTGTTGGAGTACCCATCCTGCAGTTTCACGCCTACACACTGTGAGACTTGCATAAATGTAGCACTCACACACACACACACACACACACACAGAGAACTGTGATTACACATTATAATGAGAACCCTGAAACCATTTTTTCAGCAAAGTGTGAAATTTCATTAGCCTGTTTTTAGTCAGTCAGACGTGCTGCAGAAGTATGAATTTGTCCAACTGTGTTTTAATAGCACAAGTGCATCTCCTTCCTGCCCATCTAGCAAACCAGACCAGCCTAATGCCATTCAGCAGTATTCATGAATAAAAAATGTTGCTTCTCTTTTCATTCTCATTGTAGTAAAGGAATGGTGTACATTGACCGAGACACATACAGGTAAGTGTATAAACTGTCTTTGTCCTACATAGGCCCCTAAAAGCTAATACTGATGTACAGTTTTCATAAATTGTTCCTTGTAGAACAACTGAGCCTACCAAGCAACTGTTCAATTCAGTTGAAATCAGGTTTACTTGTTTAGGAAACTTTTAGGAGTTTCTTTTGCTTTTTCTGTTCTGTTCTTTATCTATTCTGACATTGTTTTACAGTTTTTGAAATTTCAGTTTTGTGTTCTGACTGTTTATCCAAGGGTTTTTATCGTGGTATTAAGAGAGAACAAACACAGGACACAGAAGCAAATGTCAAAAACTAAAGCATAAAGAATGAAAAACAAAGCACAATAGGACTATACACTCAATGAGTTCACCTAATGAGTTCACTGTACTCACATGGCCTCCAAAGTCTCTATATCCCAATCCAGTAGAGCACCTTTGGGATGTAATGAAAATAAATAATCACATCATGTATAGCTGACAAATTTCCAGAAACTATGTGAGGCTGTCATGTCAATATGGACCAAAATCGCTAAGGAATGTTTTCAGCACTTTTTTAAATCTATGCCACAAAGAATTAGGGTAGATTTGAAGGGAAAACTAGCTGGTGAAACTAATATACACAAAAGGCTGATTGTACAATGGTGCACAGGAAGAGTAGTCAATCACAATGAAGCACAATAACAAAATAAGTAAGGAAGTGGAAAACAAGGTAGAAAAATGTGCAAACACACAGACTAGATAAAGGGAGGCAACAGTGGGGACGCTCCTTCTTGGAAATACAAGAAGGAATAGCAGTAAAATAAAAGTTCACCAACAACACTACAAGAAAACGGGACAATAACAGGTTTGTTCCAGTGTTCTGCAGATCTTCAAATCAGAGCTGCACCCATCAGTCTACAAGCTGCATTCAGGAGAAAAGGAGGGACTCAGTCTCTATGGTATGTATAGTAGTTAGTGCATTATCGCTCTTTCTTATCCAGTTGTATTTACACCGAGTATTGTGTGTGTGTCACAGGGATCCTGAACCGCTGCAAGTGCAAGTTTGGCTCCAAACTGCTACGGTAAGAAAGTACAATTACACAATAAGTTATTGATCAGCAGCAAATACCGTCTTTTAATAATATAAAGGTAGTTTTGGCTTACAGCATAATAAGCAAAATAAAATGTCCTAGCAGCAAATAAAAAGATGATTTAATTAGCAAATAAATGTGTGAAAAAAATCCTACACAGTTACAAACACTATCATAGCAACAAAAAATAAACAGTCGAGTTTCTTTCATGTATTTCAATAAATAAACCGTAGTGCTGAAGTTCTGCAAGATATGAAATTATGAGTTTGTATAAAGCAGATTTTATTTATAGACAAGATGCACCGTTTGCTTTTTTTTACTAGTATAATAATAATGTATTTTTGTAGTATTGAATGTTGGTGGTAAAACACCCCTATTTTCAGGTAATTTTGCATTTCATCAACAAACTGTGGTTTCTTGAGGGTTGCTTGTTTGTACTACTACTGTGGCATCCTGTCTTCTGTCAGTCAGTGGTTTCTGCAGCCGACTCAAGACCTGAAAGTGTTAAAAAGGAGGCAGGAAGTGATACGTTTCTTCACGTCTCCTCAGAACTCGGACTCCCTGAGAACCCTGCAGTCATCGCTACGCAACATCCGAAACATACCTGTAACAAATCTATCATTTCTCACTTAATTACACCATTACCTACAGATTCATCACCTAACCACTGATATGACAACTACCAAAATCCAGTTTTTGTCTGTTTGCTGTAGACTCTTCTAAGGCGGATGACTCTCTCTCTCACCAAAGTTACTGACTGGCAGAGCCTCTACAAGGTTGGAGCTGCAGGACAGTTTTACTAAGCACACCTTTTCCATGTGACAGGTTCTGTTAAATGTTCAACAAAGTGTGTGTTTGTCAGACGGTGTACAGTGCAGTGTGTATCAGGGACACAGCGCGTCACCTGCCTCAGTCCATTCAGCTGTTTCGTGATATCAGTGAAGGGTTCTCTGATGATCTCAACTATATCACCTCCCTCATCAGCAGAGTTGTGAGTTCCTCCATAAAATCACACCTATTGTTTTAATCACATTTGGCGCCTTTGTAAAGTGTTAATAGATTTCTGATGTGTGATGTAGGTGGATTTTGAAGCCAGCTTGGCAGACAACCGCTTCACAGTCAAACCGAATGTGGATCCTGCCATTGATGAGAGTAAGTGCCTGTTTTAGTTGTAAGCCCATGTGAACTTTGTATGACTGTTGACCTAAACCCATAATTACACTCCCTCTTCCAGAGAAGAGGAGGATGATGGGGCTCTCTGACTTCCTGACAGATGTTGCCAGAAGAGAACTTGAACACCTGGATGCTCGAATCCCATCCTGCTGTGTCATCTATATCCCTGTGGTCCGAGATTTAATTCTGGCACACACAATGCTTTCTCAATTTTTTTTTTTACAAATTCATCTGTCATGCAGTATTTCAAAAAAGTATTTCCCCCTTCCTGACTTCTTATTTCAGATGATTAAACAATTTTTATTGTTAGACAAAGATAAACAGTAAATGCATAACACAATTTTAAAATGATGCTTTCATTTATTAAAGGAACAAACCTGCCAAGCTCTGTGTGAAAAAGTAATTGCCCCCTAAATCTAATAACTGGTTGTGGCACCCTTGGCAGCAAGAACTGAATTCAAATGGTTGCATTAACTGACAGTGAGTCTTTCACATCACTGTGGGGTAATTTTGGCCAACTCTTCTTTGCTAAATTATGTTAATTCAGCCACACTGGAGGGTTTTCGAGCACGAACAACCTTTTTAACGCCCAGGTTCTGAAGTAGCAAAGCACCATTACACTACCACCAACATGTTCGACTATTGGTATGATGTTTTCTTTTACTGTAATACTGCGTTAGTTTCACCCTAGATGTAATGGGACTAAACACTTCTAAAAAGTTTGCTTTTTTTCTCGTCAGTCCACAGAATATTTTTCCAAAAGTCTCTGGGATCATCAAGATGTTTTCTGACAAATGTGAGATGAGCCTTTGTGAACTTTTTGTTCAGCAGGGGTGTTCAATGCCATTTTCGCCCAGTCTCTTTCTTATTGTTCAATCATGAACTTTGACTTTAACTGAGGCAAGTGAGTAGATGTTGTTCTGGGTTCTTTTGTGACATCCTGGAAGAGTCGTGGATGCGCTCTTGAAGTAATTTTGGTAGGGCGGCCACTCCTGGGAAGGTTTAGCACTCTTAATTTGTGGTTAATGCCTCTCACTGGTTCATAGGAGTCCTAAAGCCTTAGAAATGTTGTTTCTAAGGCTTTCTCAGCTGTTTCTTTAGATTTTGGTGTGATGTGTTGCTTTATGAGATATTTTAGTCTACTTCACTTTGTCAAACACATTCTATTTTAATGATTTCTTTAGTCAGCAGGTCTAATTTTGTATTTATTGACATAAACTTTGTTTAATGTCAAAATTTGTCTGATGATCTGAAACGTAACTGTGAAAAGTATGGAGAAAAAAAACCCCTAAGAAATCAAGAAAGGGGCAGATGCTTTTTCACAGCACTGTATACTGCAGTAGTTCTTTGATTTATTGATGATCAGATATTGAGGAAATTGTTACTCTGGACCACCATGCGTATATATTTCAGTACCTTTCATGTCTGAAACTCTCTGTACAGATTGGATTCCTGCTGTCTGTGCCTCGACTGCCTAGTATGGTAGAGAAAAAGGATTTTGAGATGGAGGGACTTGATTTTTTGGTATGTTCATGATCGTATCTAATAATTACATTGTTTACACATTTTTGTGATCATTATTCCATATATACAGTATATGTTTTTTTCTATATGTCTGTGTGTGGGCTAGTTTCTTTCAGACGACCGGCTCCACTACCGCAGCCAGAGAACCAGGGAGCTCAACGAGTTCCTCGGAGACTTGCACTGCGACATTAGAGGTCTTTTACTTTCACCCACAAAACAGTCACATCACAGGCGTGTTTCTGACATTTTTTATGAGGAAATAACTGCAATTCTCAAGATACTACCTTGATCACAAACCTTCTGTTTGTCAGACATGGAGATGGCAGTCATGGCACATTTGCAGAGCGCAGTCCTTGAAAGGAGCGATTCCCTCTGTAAGGTTCGTGTTCATCACTGTGTATGCAGATTCCAGGGTTTAACACATGACTCCCACTCTGTTTAAGTGATTGCTGGCATCAAAGTGATGTTTTTGATGTGTGTAGGTGGGTTTTGTTGTGATTAACTGTGTGCTTCCTCTGGTTGGATTGAGTTGTTTACTTTGATTATGAAACAGGCCCCGATCCCATTACAAGTTATTTTTTAACTGCTGTGATACTTGTCTATTGATGTATGAGTGCTGCACTATGTGACTGCAGCTGTTCTAAACAATATTATTTTTGAGGGAACAACGAGCATTAAGAACAAATGCATTTGTGGTCAAAATGTAACCCTAATAACTTTCAATCATATTGCAACTTAAAAGATTTAAAAGAAATAATTTAAAAGAAATACTGAGTTCAATAAAGAGGGGCAACACAGTCTGCTTAAATGTTGACCACTTGTGTTCAAAGTCATATATCGACTATATCAACAGAGAAGACTGTAGGTAGGAAGGAAGGTCTGTTGGATTCTAATAGCTCTTCTGTTCAGGATATTAAAGGCATTTAATCTGTACATTTTATAGGTTCTTGATCTTGCTGCTGAGCTGGACTGTCTGATGGCCATGAGCAGCGCCTCCCAGGAGTACAATTACACCTCGCCTAAGCTAGCCAGCAACAGGAAGATAATGATCACACAGGGCAGGTAAGCGCTGACACACAAGAGGAAAAATTGTTACTGCGGTACAAGAGTGTACTTTTTTGTATTTACTGTTTTTATGTTTGTTTGTTTTGGGGGGGTTTGTTTTTGTCCAGGCACCCGCTGTTGGAGCTGTGCTCTCCTGTGTTTGTGGCCAACTCCTTCCACAGCTCTGAGTTGGAGGGCAGAGTCAAAATAATCACCGGACCCAACTCATCCGGAAAGAGCATCTACCTCAAACAGGTAGGGCTGTCATAAAAATGAATTGAACTAAACTGAATTTTATTCTTCTTTTGTGATCCCAAGTGACA
Organism: Neolamprologus brichardi; assembly: GCF_056152115.1. Classification (NCBI taxonomy): domain Eukaryota; kingdom Metazoa; phylum Chordata; class Actinopteri; order Cichliformes; family Cichlidae; genus Neolamprologus; species Neolamprologus brichardi. Next base: position 15,350,200 of record NC_142114.1, on the reverse strand, counting down.
AGCTTCTATGAGCCAAATAGCCAAGCAAGAAGTTTTAAAAATAATAATAAGAAGAAGAATTTTAAAAATGATGGCATTCAAGAGACAAAAAAATAATCAGCATTATTGCACATAATTTGCCTTTTTCTCTCAGCAGCTGCATTTGCACCTTAGAAAAGATCCACAACATTTATCTATTTCCGTTCCACACTATTTTTACTTTAGTTATTTAATCAGGCATTGCTCCGAAATTTACAACCTCATCAGAAAAATATATTTAGATTTCCATAATAACAAAGAGACAGCTCAGTTTTTGAAACTTAACGCTTAACCTGCTTTCTATTTTGATTTTGCAGGTGGGTCTGATTGTGTTCATGGCTCTGATTGGCTCAGACGTGCCTGCAAAGGAGGCAGAGATTGGTCTAGTGGACGGCATCTTTGCGTGCATGCAGAGCAGAGAGTCCGTGTCTGTGGGCCTTAGCACCTTCATGATAGACCTCAACCAGGTATCTCACGCACACACAAAAACACAGAAATCTCATGATAACAAGCAGCTCCCACTGTGTATGTGTGTGTGTGTAGGTGTACAAATGAAATATATGAATTTTCATCACTGCTCTCTTCATGCTCCACTCCCACTCTCCACCTGTCAAATTTTTTAAAGCAACCACTGCCTACAGCAATGTGAGAGAGACACACACACACACACACACACACACACACACACACACACACACACACAATGAAATGCAAAGTGTAGTCTAACAGTTTGCATCTCTTTTCTCTAGATGGCACAGGCTCTTAACAGCAGTACTGGCAACTCGTTAGTCCTCATCGATGAATTCGGAAAAGGAACTAACACAGTAAGAACAGACTGTCCCAGCACTTTGTGAATTGAACACATATGCACGAGGGTAAAAGGGGAAACACTATGTCATTAATGTTACGCACCTGAAACCAGTCACAAGTTTAGAGCTGCAGCACAAACAGACTCTGGGTTCAGCCAAACATGTGTCACCTATTAGCAAGAAAATAGCAGCAGCTGTGTGGACCTACAGACTTAGAAGTGTTATTTTGCACCTTCTACGGGCAGTTTTGAAACTTTGGGGTATGTGCATATACACACACACACTTATGCACACAAAGCATTTTAATCCATCTCTGTGTACCATGTTTTACTGAGGAGGGATGAGAAACTCCAGTTATGTTCATCTAGAGAGTAAACATAGGTGTGAGAGGCAGAAAGAACAAGAGCAAAATATCAGTGTAGGATAGCTTCCATCTTAATCCAGTTAACATGTGGGTATAATTAAAAAAAATTATTATTACAATGTGAAAACAATTTGATAATTTGAAGTATTAGTCACTGTAATGGACTAAATATGCAGCTCCCCTCAATCCCCTCAGAGCTTTGTAATGAGCTTCAGTGGATCGTTAAGCTTTTCTGTCTCTGTTCACTTTCACTGCTCTAATGCTGTCATTTCCAGTAAAAAAGCTCTTAAAACTTTGCTGCACACTAACTAATAAACACCACAGAGGGGCACTGGACAGTTACACACACACAGAAATGTGAATTTAAAAAGAGGAAATGTTGATTATTATCCTGAATAAAGCTAATGTCACTATGAAACTGCTGAATGTGTCAGTTCTGGCCAAAAACATTTCAAAAAATCAGAAAAAAGAAACTCAACTCCCACTCCTGATAACATGCATGCAAAGACCAGTTGATGCCTGACTTTCCCAGTGTACTTTTGTCTTTTTGCTGCACATGGTTGGAAAAAGACAGAATTTCCAGTGAACAGATCTACATCGGCTGATCTTATCTGCTGCTGCTGTTACTTTACTCCTTTGTAATTGTTTCAGGTATCCAAACATAGATATAAACATTCCTGGGTGCACCGATAAATACATTCCTGCAGATCTTTCAGCTGCACATCCATGATATGAATTTCCTATGGGTGCACTGGAATCATAAAGAAATACATTCAAGTCATGGTTTTTCACTCTCTATCTGCATTTAATTATTAGTTGTTATTATTAATCAGTGGCTCTCTTGAACATTGTTAGCATGTTCAGGTAGACACTGGCATTTTAATGTCAGTTGGTATCAAGGAGCTCAAAGCGTGCCAGTAAATAATCCCCCATACAATTACACCTCCAGCAGCAGCCTGAACCACTGTTACAAGGCAGAATGGATTCATGCTTTTATATTATTTATGCTTCTGACCTTACTTTCCGAATGCTGCAGGAGAAACCGAGACTCATCACACTAGAAAATATTTTCAAATTTTCTGTTGTCCAACTTCGGTGAGCCTGTGTGAATTGTAGCCTCGGTTTAATGTTAACATACAGGACAGCTATATGTTCATTTCTCTTTTTCAGACCATTTCAGACTAATCACCTTTCTTCCTCATTCTGATACTCAGTTTGAATTCAGCAGGTCTTCTTGACCATGTCTACATGTGATTGGCTGATTACATATTTGCATTAACAAGTAGATGAACAGGTGTACCTGTATGATATTTATTACTGTTGGATGATTAAAACCAGTAAAAAAAACATTAGCATTAGGTAAACTGACATTTTTTACTAACACCTTGAACAATGAGCAAGTAGGGCATCTGGTGGGTGGACTTTTTTCATCCACAAATTTGAAACTGATGTCCCATTTTTTCGTAACAGAATCCCACTGTCACTAAAAATATTATTAAATCGTAGTTGTTGCTGTGCAGGTGGACGGACTGTCCTTGCTGGCTGCATCGATCTCTTACTGGCTGAGGAAAGCCCTGCGGGATGTTCCTCATGTTCTGGTGGCTACTAACTTCCACAGTGTGGTGCAGCTGAGTTTGTTACCATCCTCGGCCCTGCTGTCTCTTCTGGTACTGAGAAACTTTGAGAGTGATTAAAAAAAACCTTCTGTAAAGTTTAAAAATGGTAAACTAAAGTGCTACAGAAAAATGTTTAGAACGGAAACATCCAAATGGCCGATTAGGTAATAAAATTTGTTTCACCCCATTTCACAAGTATGACTAATCATTTGGGTGTATGTGTGCGTCTGGTATGTGTGTTTGTGTGTGTTAGACCCTAGAGACAGCAGTGGACGGAGATGAGTTGGTGTTTTTGTACCAACTAAAGGAAGGGATCTGCCAGTCCAGCTATGCTGCCAACATTGCTACACTGGCGGGCCTGCCAACTTCCCTTGTACAGAGAGCAGTGGAGGTAAACACACACACACACGCACACATACAGAAATAGGCTGACAGACTGACTGATTTTTGTGTTTGTTAAGGTGTCTGAGCTGTACAGGGTAGGAAGGCCCATCAAACGGACTGAAAAAGCATCCTTGGAAGAAGAGACAAAGAGGTTTGCTAAACTTAAGCAGCACAAAGTGACACACAGTTAAAGCAGTGTGTGAAATGTTTCTGTTTGTGGGTAACAGATGCCAGTTTGTTGTGGAGAAGTTCCTTAGCTTGAACCTGGAGGACAAAGATTTGGATGTGCAGAGGTTCTTGAAGGAAGAGCTCCTGCCCTCTGCTGGAGATCTGCTAAACCGCAGCTGAATGCTTCTGGCTTTGCGGCAAACGCGCTTCTGTACCACGTGGTCAGTCCGTTCATTCATTCCTAAATGTTTTGGGTTGGTGTTGGAAGACCGCCGGGGCAAAATACATAATGACAGAACCTTTATTCCAAGAAACACTGAAACTTATGTTGTAGCAAAAAAGACAAAAAAACTGACAAAAAACAGTTTTTTATGTTTAAGTACCATATTCACACTTCAAAAATATGAAATGTAACACCAAACAGCGTTTCTATAATATATAATAAATTATCTTTTATGCTATAATTATCCAATGTCTTCTTAGTCATTCATAAAAAAGTTCTGTAAATCTGGCAGATTTTCTTCACCGTATGGTTGAAGTCCTTTCAGCATCACTTCACACAGTCTGTAATAAATAATAAACAAGTTCACTTTATTATGATGATGCTGATTCTTCAGTAAACCAGGTAGTTAGAGCCACTGTGATATACATCAGTGCACAGATGGAAAGTTTGCTTGCTGAGTTGCAGAAGGGCGTGTCGCAACAGTGTTTGGTCATCACAAAGATGGTGTTGTTTGGAAAGATCTCAAAGGTCGTCTCCACCTCGCACTCCTCTGCCTGGGTACACCCGAGCATCTTTATATCCAAAGCATCAGCTGGGGAGACAGGGCAGTAGCATAGAGCCATGATCATTGTGTATTTTATATCCAATAACCTTGACATCATTTCTTGTATTCTTCGTATAATATTTGGTAAACAGACACCTGCTCTCCCACGGCCTGTGTAGCAGTGCTCCCCGAGATTGCATTTGGTTTCAGTCGTGTAGCAGGCATCCCAGAAGCCTAAATCACAGCGGAAGCACTCCAGATGCTCCTCCTCTGCTTCGAATGCCACTGACTCCATGAGCTGCTCTACCTGCTCCTTTTCCTCACCTGAGCCCAACGAATAACACTGAATGCACAATGATTTTTACTGAATGTGCTGCTAAAGGAGATTCTTCTGAACAACTTAAAATGGAAATGTGTCCATTATGGTGACAGCTGACAAAGATGAAGAGGGTTTTTCCTGCATGTAAAATATTTTGGCCTCTCACCATTAAAAAATCATCAGAGCTTAACAATAAAAATATATACTTTTTTTTTAACATTTGGGTATTGTTTTTCAAGTGTAAACACATTTTAAACAACCAAAAATAACAGGAAAATGGAAAGACATTAATTACATGCCAAACAACCATTGTTAAGCACGAAGTCGTTCCCAAAGATCTATGAATGTGGCTGATACAGAAAATGCAGATTTCTTATCCTTTATTTAAATTTGCATAAGCAAATAAGCACCACTGGTAAATCTGGTAACCAGGACACTGAACATAATCAGGTAACAGTAAAGAGAAAGACTCAAATACAGGTAAGAACAGAAAAAATGAAGTTATAAACAGGCTAAAGTTAATGAAATACTTTGGGTTTCTCAGATTTTATGTAATAGCCTTTTTGGCACATTAATATTCAGGGTTGCTGGATGTGTGAAGTACTGCAGCACTGTTACAGGACATTAAGCCAAACTCATGGCCAGCAAACTGCTGAGCACTTGAGCATCTCAGAAATGCTTTGTTTATTCTGCAGCAGTCTGGAATTTGTTTCTTGAGTGCGTTATTCAGGGAGTGCTCCAAGTCATAGGGCAGCATCATGTTTGTATTAACTGCACAGATACTGGGATTAATGGAAAACTTGAGCAGGGAAACATAATGCAGGCAGGGGACAATACCTCAGTTATTCCTACTGTGATGTACTCCTCGAGCCCTCCGAATCATGTCACTAGTTTTAAAAGATTTTCTTAGTGTCCATAAAACAAAACTGAAAATTGTTAATAAGCTTATCATCAGTGTCCTGTTTTATTCTAAAGATCACCTTTTAGGAGACAACAGAATATCATGTTATAGGGAGCTTTGGCTGCCAAATGGCTGACTTTAGTGCTGCGATTGGCTGCTGTCGGCAAAAGGGACTAATCTCTTCCTCAGAGTAATCGGATGCATTTTGGTGAGACAATCCTTATCCCCTATCATCTTGTTAACCTAGCTAGCTAGCTCAGGTGAATGAGCAAAACAAAAGAGTACCGAGGTGGGGGGTCATTATGAGGAAGGGCCAGGCTTACTTTTTATAACCTAAGATCCAAAGTCCACAAGCCTGTCTAATACAGCGTAACACAGTCCTATAATAAGTTTTTCCTTAGTGCACATTATAATAGACTTTTTTTTTGAGGTTATGGTTTCACTTGAAGGTAATTTTGGAGGATTTTAACCAAACTCTCCTGTTGTTGCATTGTGCAGTGGGTCTCTTTAGGTCTCACCTGTCTGAACCTCTCTAAAACAGTTTTAACAAAGGTTGGTCACTATTTTATGAAGTAAAGTCCCAAACATTTGTATTTCTATCTTGCCTTACGCTGCAGCAGACTGAATACATTTCAGTTTTCCACCAGTTTGAAGCAGTCGTCTTACACTATGAGAATCTGAGGCAGTTTGTGTGATGCTTTATCAGTTAATATATTTAGTGATAAAATAATGTGCAGATTAATACTTTTTAGTTACAGACCAAATGTATTGCAGATGATGTTAATCATGGAATTTAACAACTCAAACATTATTGATCTGATATAAATAAATGTAGTCATTACAGCCAGTGAGAATCTGACAAGCCATCGGCCAAAAACGCAAATACTTTTCAGGGAAGAAAAGTTTCAGAAAATGTCCTTAAAAAGCATTAGAGCACTAAAAATAACACCTGCTATGAACTCGGGTACTCTGTCAGCTTACCTTGAGCAGGTGTGAGCATCGTGATGGCAAAAACACACAATATGAGGCCTTTCATTTTGAGCGTGATGCTTCCTCCACCAACTCCACCATGAGGACTGCTGAGGTGGCCGGAGGGTGGAGGGAAATTGGATTAGTAAGGAATGCACCTGTCACCTGCGTGACACCAATCACAGCTGCTAGAAGGGTGCTGACGATCAAACAAGTGACGTTTCTGGAAATAACTGCAGAGATGTGCACTGAAACCTGCAGTTTTTCAAGAGAAGATACAGCATCAGTGTCAAAAATATAACCAAGAGGATGACACGTGCCTTTGTTTCTAATTAGCAAATTACTTCAAAGGTTAAGATTCCTCCACATGGGTGCAAACCGTGTTTCTGACTTATAACAAAGATTTGTGAGCTGAGCTGAACCCGCCTTTCTGTTTTGACATCTTTTTACTTTTGAAGTTCCTCAGTAACGGAAAACATTTCACCAACACAGAAACGGTGATCAGAGCTTCTCTCGCTTGTTAAGGAGCAGAGAAATTGCATGAACCTGAGTCAGCGCAGGGTTAAGCAGCTTATAGCCACCCGTCCGTCTGCTCAGATATGTATCAATGCGCACACACACACTGGCCTCTCAGAGGAGGGCATTCGATTCAGCTATATTCTCAATGCAGCATTAAGAGCTGTGCAGCCGACTTATGTAACACGTGCCACACACACACACAACCACACAGAAATACACATGAGAAGATTTATTAAATTGTGTGGTGCTGCAGTGTTTGTATACACAGAAATCTGCTGAAGGGATTCCCCCCTGTCCTGTGAATCAATCCCTCTGTATATACAACATTTATCTGAAGAGACTTATTTTTCTAATTAACTCAGTCATGTAACAACTGCAATAATTCCGAGCATCAAACTTTGTTTTTTAAAAAGAAAGGCTCCAGATTCTGAATTATAAAAGTTTGTTGCCTTACTTTCGATCATGTGGTGGTAAATGTAATATCCTGAGGGCATCTGCAACTTTATGACTCGTATGGAAGATGTAATTTGTGGTGCTTTATTGGATTATGCACACAGGCTGCTGTTATTTAGCCTCCTCTCTCTGATTCAGATGGACAAGCAGAAGTAGCACCTGATGTGTAGTGTAACACAATATGAACTCCATTGCACCACAAACTGCAGGCTCCCAAAATCACAATGCGGTCGAATAAAAAGCTCTGAATAAAAACATTTGCAGGGGGAAGGTTTTATTGCAACACTGTTGTGTGCTTGGTTTACTTAAAATTGAAAAACAAAAGCCCAAAAAAACAACAACAAACTGGCAGTTGAGTGCAACATGACAATGTGCAGATTAAATGGTAATAAAAGTTGTAAGTTACAGCTCTACGGTGCATCGTCTTTCCCTCCAAATGTAAACACATCGGATCATCTCACGCACTGCAAAGCACTCGCGCAGCCGACGTGTGAGAAGAGAGCGAACACAGAGCTGCTTTTCTGAGAGGCATGAGTGCGAAGGAGGCTGCTTGCAGGATGTTGCAAGATTCAGACGCGTCCCTCCCCCCCACCCCCCCGACCACCACCACCACCACCGGCTCATCTCTGCAGCTGAATATACAGCCAGCATACTGTACCTACACAAAAGCCCTCCATTGAGTCTGTCTGTGTGTGTGTGTGTGTGTGTGACACACAGATGGGTGCTGGTTTTAAGTGAGTGAAATGTGTGGCTGCAAATTACTGTAGACTGCTCAGACTTCGGTCGTCGCCTGGATCCCAGCATGGGCCGAAACAAGGAAATACTCAGCAGTCCTACAGCACCTATAAAACCCTTCACACTGATCCCCAGTGTAATTAAAGACTGGAGGAGAAAATGCTGGCGATAATTAAAATTAAACCCCCTCCTCTTCCGCCTCCTCCTCTTCCCTGTTCAAACATTCTCACTTTGGCTTAATTGTAGCTGCTAACATTTCCCTTTGCATTGTTTTGCCCTATTTTTTTTCGCCACTTCTCGGCTTTTGCGGGAGCCAAGGATGGAGACGGAGGATGGAGTATTTGAATAAAGCGTGGGAATCGGATGATAAGAGAGGAGATGAAAGGTCGTGATGGGTGGGAGAGGGAGGCTTCAGTTACTCCACTTGCAGGACTTGTTTTTCTCACTTAAGCTACGTCAGGAATAACTCATAACAGCCTCACCAGATTTTTTTTGTGTCTTTTTTGTGTCAAGTTGTTGCTCTTTTTCTTTCCATAGAGCCTGTGATTGAAAATCTTTAAGATCTTGCCTCGCCGTGGCTGAGAAAAAGGAAAAAACTGAGCAGTTGACAGTAGGAATTTAAAAAGAAATGTTGAATTACAGTAAAAAGAAAAAAAAAAGATCCTGCATGTGTGCAGAGCACCAGCTGGTATTTATAGAGTGGCTGTAGGTGTCGAGTGAGAGGAGTGTGGCCTTATGTGCTTCTCTTGTTTGTACCAAGACACAATTTCCTCAGATAAAGAGCAGATTACACTTATGTATGAGATAAGATAAATACTTATTTGAAGCCTAATCTGGCTCATCCTCTTTTACTGAACCTCTCCAGCAAGCAAATGTAGACCTCTGCAGAGAAGCAGAAGGAGGGAGAGGGGAGAGGAGACGGAATCCATCTCCCAGTATGGCACCCAAATAACTTTTCAGCAAACCTCCTCACGTCCTAATATGGTCAATCCAGTGGTGGCTTTAGGGATTTTTGGGCACGGTTGAGTTCAAAGACAACAAGATTGTGAGTTGACATCAAACAGCACAGCTCCAATCTTTCAAATGTGGGTGAGTCAGAGAGCGATGTAGGACAAAAACACCCTTCACAGACAGTGACTCAGAGCAACTGCGCCATTCGGAGGCACTATAACATACCCAAAAAACATTTCATCTGTTTATTGAGGACTGCATAGTCTTGTGTATCTGCACGTGAAACCTTTAAGTGTGTCTCATCATGCATATTTCATGAGACAGTGGAAGGGGGGGAGGCAGCATGGGGTTCAGAGTTGAGGCGGTACAGAAGGGTCTGTCCGTACGTTGAAGTTGATTTCACTAGAGTTGCAGGAGTCTGAGAAGACGGGGGAGTGAGAGATGGACAGGCAGGGGGAGGAAGGGTGAGGAGTTGGCTCCTGGTGGTGCAGAACTCGGGCCAGCAGGGTTGACCTTCCTTCCTTCTCCTCATTCCTGTCTTCGTCCTCTTTATCTTTACCTTGTGTGTCCGGAGGAGGTGGCTCTGAGGCTCTGCTGCTAGTGCTGTGTCTGTTCAAATGAGGAAGAGGAGGGTCTGAGAGGGGAAGTATGTGGGCTGGAGCGGCCCAGGATCCCTGTTCTCCTTCTTTACACTCCCACTGCTCTTGGCACCCGAAGCTGGGCTGCTCCTGGGAATCTTCACAAAAGCTTCCTCCCTTCAGATCCTCCAGGTCGTCGGGTTTCTCTCGCCTGCAGACTTCACGGTCCCGGTTCTCGTACAGCAGCGTGGCGGCGCAGATGAAGATGAAGAGGCCAACTCCCATTACCACGGGGCCAGCCAGTTTCATCCTGTCCACGGGGGTGGTGCCGCGCCGCCCCACGGGCTTCGGTTCTGCAGAGATGTAGCCCGCCACTGCAACACTCATCCCCACCAGCACCACCATTACACCCAGCAGGAGCCACCAACCTGGGGCAGAAGCCAGGGGCAGTTTGGTTTGGAGGGCTTTGCTTTTCCTCAGGTGTCTGTGGCACTCCGGGGGGCAGGCAGGTGAGGAGTGGGAAGAGTGGGAAGAGGCAGGGCTGCAGACTGGAGTGTCAGCTGTCATCGTCTGGATTCAGACTGAGAGGAGAGGAGAGAGGCATCAGAAAATAAAGGAATGAAACATGAAAGCGCTGGATGCAGTATCAGGAGAGCGCTGGAAGTGTTGGGGAGAAGACAGTTAAGCCTGCACCGCACACAACAGGAAATAGCTGCTTTAATAAGACATGTGGCTCAGTTAATGAGATGCCAAGCTTCCCGCAACTCCGCTGGTGTCTCTGAGGAGCTCATGAACCACCACCATCAATGACTGACCCCGTTCAAGACCTTATGATTTCACTTCACGATCTCACTGCGGCTAAAAAATAAACTGGAGTCACATCCCTGCGCTAACTGAACTCATAATTTATTCCTCCCCCCGACTCTGCCCGAGGCAAGTGGACCTAACCGGGGGTTCCGAACGCAGATGATCAAGTTTGCTTTTACGCATCCGTGTTAAACAGAATATTTTGAGTCATTTTGCTCGACAGCACTGTTGCTCACTACACCAATCCACTTCCTGCTGTTTTAACGCAGTGTGTGTGCAGTCGGAGTGGGTACTTGCCTTGTTTTGGACGTAAATCCGAAGCAGATACTGGCTCCTCGGCATTATCAAAATAAATAGCGCTGACTTATTCCTCCCACTCCTCCACTTTGATCCGGAGGATTCCGCACTTTAACCCAATTCCTCCTCACATGAAGACCTTTTTCATCCATGGATTGACTGCGCGTGCCGCGCGGAAACGGAGCCTGAAACGAGGCTTTTATAGTAAAATAAGAGTCTTGATAAAAGTGGTGCAAAGCTGCTCTGCCTCTCCGTCTCTGCGCTGCTTGTGCGTCTATGCAGCCTGTGTTCCGATATGTGTGTGTGCGTGTGTGTGTGTGTGAAGAGGAGGGGTCGTGGGAATCTCTGGCTGGTCCAGGCCAGTCCCACGGTAAATTTATTCTCTGCGATCATCACCACCCATCAAGAAGTTTTTCTAAGCGGAATATGTAAGTGCATAAAATACAAAAAATGCAGAAACGTACCCTCCCATAATAAAATGAGCACATATAGAGAGAGAGGGATAGAGAGTGACTTTTGGTTCTAGGTGGGATTTTCTTGTTAAGGAGACCCTGGAAAAATGTGTCTGTCCATACAGTTAGACCCATCATTTTTAGGACAAGGACACGTTTTTTGTAGTTTTCCTTTTGCACACCACCACTCTATATTTTACATCAAACATGTGACTGAAGCGCAGACTTTAATTCAAGCGGGGCTTTTTTGGTTTTGTTTTGTTAATGTAGAATTTACAGGATTTATGCACAGTCCCCTGTTTTCAGAGCATCGTATGTAATTGTACAATTGACTTTTAAGCAGTTTAATGTCCAGGTAAGGTCTGTCCCTTTGTTGTTTCATGACAAATGGAGCAAGCTTAACATCTGAAGTTGATACAAAGTGTTACATTTGTATTTTACAGCTTTTCATTATAATTTTAAATTCGAGGCTAAAATGGATGTCAGTGCGAGTGAGCGAGGCCATCAAGCTTACATAAATAACCTTATTAGAGAGACAGCAAAACATTTTAGGAGAGGACAAAACAACAACCCTTGAACACCCTTGAAAAGAAGAAAGGCCTGAAAGACAGAAGACAACTAAAGGGCATGATGACTGAGTTATTTCCATAGTTAACAAAAGCAACTTCACAACATCTAACCGAGTCAGGAACAGTCTTGAGGATGTAGGTATATCATTGCCATGGTCCAGGATCAAGAGACGGCTTCATGAATGGAAATGCAGGAGAGAAACGGCTCATGAGCTGAAGCGGACCACTGTCAAACACGGTGGAGGTAGTGTTATGGCATGTGCGTATGTATGCCAGTGGAAGTGAGTCACCAGCGTTTAATGAGGATGTGACTGCTGATATAAGCAGCAGGATGAATTTTGAAGAATACTCTGTGCTCAGATTCAGCCAAATGCTGCAAAACTGATTGGACACGCCTCACAGTGCAAATGGAACATGACTCAAAGCAAACTGCAAAAGAAACCCAAGAGTCTCTAAGGCAAAGACATTATTCAGTGGCCAAGTCAGTCACCTGATTTTTGTCCAACAGAGCTGCTTTTCATTTCATTAAATACAAAACTGAATTCAGACAGACCCGCAAACAAGAAGGTGTCTGCAGTAAAGGCCCGCCGAGACTTCAAAAGATTACAAACAGTTCTCAGATTTAAAATTAAGTTAGTTAGCCAAATTACTTTCAAGCCTCTGAAAATTGGGGGAATGTGTATAAAATGGCTATAAATCCTAAAATGAGTTTTATTAAAGCAGCTTATTTAAACTTGAAACATTGCACTTCAGTCACATTTTGACTGTTTAAATTAAAATGCACTGAAACTAACAAAACTGTGTAATTGTCCAAAAAATTACAGACCTAACTTTATGTATCCTGCTCCAATTAAGTGCACCTTACTTAATTAAACACAAACAAACAAAATAATCAATGTCCAAACTGTCCAAATGCTTAACACCTTTAAGCATTTAAGCCCAGATTTCCTAGCTAGTCCATCTTGTTAGTGGTAACTTGCGTTGTGGATAAGGTCAAACAAAAACGGTTTAAACTTGTGAAAATCTATTCAGGATATAAATATGGGGGATTTCAGGTCCATTTTGTAAGCGATGGCTCCGTTTGTGGTGAAGATAGAATGAGTCACACCGGGCCAACAGATGTAGCTTTTACATCACCACAAACACATTTTGTTTCATCCACTCAGAGCTCATCTGCAGTTCTTTACAGCTTAGATGAAAACAGGAATATAAGTATTAAAGATACCTGAAAGCTTCTGGGTTACGAGTGTAAGATTCAGGCCATGCGCAGCAGTGGCTTTGTGTGACTTTCAGCCTGCTGCCGATGTGCCACATGTGTTTCAATTAGCAATCTGGTTTGTGGGTAAGTTTGCATGTGGGCCATATGTGGGCAAGACACAGGAAGTGAGTTCTAGGTTGGGGGGCCACTGTGGCCTGACTGTGACCTGCCTGCAGCATAATGTTGCGGATGGCTCTGCCTCTTGACCAAATGTTTTTCTCTGATTTTTTTTAAAAAAGTACCTTAAACAAGAAACAGATGCTTTGATGTCCCAGTTCTTACTCTCTGCGTTAATTTTCCATCACAGACTTGAAAAGTCTGGAGCAAATTTACTGAATAATTACGACGCCACTTGCATTTTTCACATCTGCAGCTTAATTAATGTAACATACAGAAATAAATGGAAGTTAATGACTGCATGGCACAAAAACAGAGCATACAAACAATGTTTACCACAGCCTGCAAACACATATCCAGTGAACATCAACAGATCAAACTTCAAATAAATTAAAAAAAAAAAAAAAAGCACACCTATATAGTCTGCAATAGTCTGATTTCTTAGGTACAGCCGTTCAGCTGCTCTTTTAATGCAAATATAGGATCAGGCAATCACATTGGCAGCAACTCACTGCATTTAGGCATGTATACACGATCAAGACTGTGGAAGAAATATAATTTAAGCAACTCTGGACGTGACACGGTTGTTGACGTCAGACGGGTTGCTTTATTTATTTCACAAACTGCTGATCGGCTGGGATTTTTCCACACAACCATCTGTAGAGTTTACAGAGAATGATCTGAGAAAGGAGAAAATATCCAGTGAGCAGCAGTTCTCCGGGTGAAAGCTCACACCAGGTGCCCCTGCTCTCAACTGAGTTCTAGGTTTGTGGGCCATTGAGACCTCACTGCAGCGTGATGTTACGGATGGCTCTGCCAAATGTGATCAAATTTATCTCTTAGATTTTAAAAAAACAATAGCTTAAACAGGATGTTCCAGTTCTTACTGACTCTGCATTAAATTTCCATCACAGATTTGAAAAGTCTGGAGCAAATTTACTGAATAATTACGATGCCACTGACATTTGACATTGTCGACGAAGAACAAAAACCTGAAGCTACATAGTTCACATGGGATCAATGGTCTGATAAGTCTCGATTTCTGCTGCAACAGCCTGATGCTGAGGTCAGAATTTGGTGTAAACAACATGAAAGCATGGATCCATCCTGCCTTGTAGCAATGCTTCAGCCTGGCATTGGTCCCATTGTGAGGCTGGCATTTTCTGTGGCACATTTTGAGCCTCTTGGTACCAACTGAGCATTATTTCAATGGCACAGCCTACCTGAGTGTTGTTGACCACATTGTAACTTTCATACAACACACCATATTCTAAGGCCCAAATAATAAATATGTTTCTTGAACATAATGAGTTCACAAAGAGCGCCTGTAGAATATGGTGGGAACAGGGGATTCACAGCTGACCAATCTGCAGCAACTGTGTGAAATTGTCATGTTAATATGGACCAAAATCTCTAAGGAATGTTTCCAGCACCTTGTTGAATCTGTGCCATTAAAATAAAAAAAGGGGTCCAACCTGGTACTAGCTGTTTGAGTGTAAAGCAGTTTTAGATTGTCTGTGCAAGTGTGTGGGAGAGGATGAAATGTCCAGAGTCAAATGAGGACAGCCGACAGTGTGCATCTCATTTATTTTCACCCATTCAGACTTTCCAAACAGCCAGAGCTACCTCGGAGCCAGAATGGCGTACCATTAACCCCTTAAATTACAATACATAAATAAAAGCTGTTTGCATATAAACAGTTGCTGATGTACACATTCCAACTTGCTGAAGTACACGCAGATTTACAAGGACACTGAATATGTTTGTTGTGGGTATTTTCTTTCCTCTTTCTCCAGAACTATGAAGCAAGGCTGTTTTTTTTGTGTTTTTTTAAAGTTTACTGCCACAGCGTCCTCTCCTGTAGAGAAGCCTTTGCATATCCAAACAGGAGTAAACTCTGGTAGCTGTATACTATTTACACTGTAAAAAGACCAGAGGTTAATCTGAACCAAGAACATTGTGACCAGAAACAACAAAACTGAAAGCCGTGTTTAACATTCATATTCATGGAGCGTTCCCAAAAAAAACAAGTAGAAGAACAGAGCTTGTTCCACCTGAAAAAAAAACCTCCAAGCTTCCTTAATTTAACAGTTAGCCCTTGGCCCTGTTTGTCAACCCCCCCACCCCCACGACCAACCAACACAAGCGGGATAGTAGGAAATTGCATCCTCACTTCTCAAACACACTCGCACACAAACACGTATTTTTAACCATCCCATCCCTCCTCATTCAACTTAAACTCCAAATTCACTCACGCCCTTTGGGCCCGTGGAGTGGCCCTCTTTCTCCATCTACAGGAGAAAAGATGAACTACATAGTGCTTCTGCTCCACTGGATTTCACATTTAAAAATGTCCCACCGCCTCACGATTGTATTCTGCAGCTTAAACAACAAACAAACAAACGAAAGAAAAAAAAACGACGCGCGTTCTCAAGTAAGTCGCAACACAAAAACGTTTCATTACAGCTCAGATTTTAAAAAATGCAACAGAACTGTGACGCAAAATCCAATTTGTTGGCTGTACAATGTTAAGAAATCTTGAAGGTGCTTGTAGCTTCTTCTTCTCCTCCTTTTTTGTTTTTTTTAAAGAGTCAGTAAACAAACACGATATAAGTTAAGGGTTCCTCGGGGTATGATGAAAAACTCTCCCTCAGGCTGACCAGGGCCATCCATCATGGAGAGAGGAGGGAGGAGAGATGGACGTTTTTTTGAGATGATGACTTCCGCTTGTTTCTCTTGTGTAGCTGTACCGTCACAGAGCTCAACAAGTTAAACTTGTTCTGGACATTTAAAAAAAAACAAAAAAACAAAAAACAAAGTCCCACTGGAGTCGTGTTCTACTCTTCATCGGCGTTCTTCAACATGAGGATGGAGTTGTAGATCTTCAGAGCGGGTCCTAACTTGATTGACAGGATCTTGACGATGTCTGCTTGTGTGAGCAGCAGGAAGGCCTCGCCATCGATTTGCTGAAGAGGAAAAAAATCAAGTAAAGGCTTTGTTACTTTAAAAGAATTTCTATTGTACGCTGGTTGACGCACAAACAGTAGGAACACAGAACACCTCTAATACTAGAAGCATTAGGAGGGGTCAAACCAACAGCAACACTTCTTAACTTTTAAAGTACGATTTGACAAAATAAGTATTTAGGATCAACTTTTAGATGTGTTATGAGTTTTGTCAAAGATTTCGATTGTTTCACTACAGGTCATGAAGTTAAAATACACATTAGGATAATCTGATAAGCAAAAAGAAATAATGATCAACTTAACAGCTAACACTTCTAAAAAAATGAAATTATTACAAAGGAGAAGATGCAGATAGAAGAGAAGAAATAAAACAATCAAAAATGCAATAAATAAACAAATAAATAAATATTTATTTATACATAAATGAATGAATGAATAAAGTACCTTGTCCCCAGGTGAACGGGCAAGCTCATAAATGATTTAACTTCTAATGTAAAGTCTGCTGTGTTTGCAAGAAACGATTGATAGCCAGCGTTAACAAAGCAGGAGGCCATAGAAAGTCACCAGCATCACTGAGGGGGGAAGATCGCACCCCTAACTAAGTGTCTGCACTGAGCCAGGTTTTCCTCTCATAGCGGCGAGGTTTGCTGGATTTGGGGAAAGAGTCTGTTTATTTGCTGTTTACGTGTCAGAAACTGTTTAGTAAACTTAATTTTTCAGACAATTTGGAGCGATACTACGGACAGTGAAGTTAGCATAAACACCAGGAACACTGGAAAGTCTGGTTGTTCTCGACTGCATCACTGTTTGGCTGTTTTTGTGCAGCCGGGATTCTCGGTCTGCTTCACGGGCTGGCTTTTTTCCCATGCGGCGTCGCTTTTGTGTAAACAGCAAAATTCAGCCGAGCAACATTTTGAAAGGTACATCTGAAAATTGAAAGTCTGAACCTGGAAACTGTTTCCACTGACAGTCACCTAAATCAGTCTCACTAAGTCCTCTGATCAGCCTTTCAGAGTTCCCCATCTTAAAGTTTGTTAACCCTGCTTTCTGTCTTACTGTAGCTGTGATATTTAAATAAAGTTAAACAAAACAAAATTAGACATCAAAAAAAGCTCATTTTAGAGAACAAACGTTCTGACATTTTTATTGTTTTATAAAAATCACTAAGGGTTTGTTTGCCATTGGTTAACGTGCAACGTAAATCTGAACTAGCACAGGGATTTACATTAGAGTGGACATATGACTTGTTTTGGAAGCACTAAAACTGAGGCTTTTTTTCATCTCATTTTTCAGTAGAACCTAAAATTTATGAAAATATATGCAAGATGAAAAAGCTGGAGACTGCATGAAATTATGCAGTCAGCAAAAAAGTGTCCGAGAAGACTGCAAACCATGACTGATGCAAAAGAACAACATCTACGATTTAATGTGCAGCTATTTTTAAGCCAGCTTTACGCCAGACTTCAGACCACACACACACACACACACACACAGACTAAACTGATGAAGTTGCTTATTGCTGCCACTTGTATTCCCTTGTTTATTTATTTATGCATGCTTTCTTCACATGTTCTCAAATGCAAAATAAGGACCTCTCACTTGTTCCCTTCACAGGAAATGAGCGAGAGCCAAAGCAGCTGCTGGATTAGAGAATAACCTCATTCATGTCAGCAGGGAAATACACACGTTTGATAATCTGAACAAGGCTAGGAAATAATGGGAAAGCTAAACTGATTGAACCTCGGTCAGTTAGGTATTGTCCGAAGTCCTTAGTTGATTAATTACTCAGTTAAATAACATATAAGGACTGATCCAGAAAAAAAAAATGAATAACCTTCAACAGCATCTGCCTCACATCCAAAGCAAGTTCTAAATTGATTTGTCTAATGATAAAGCATTAAACAATAATCAACAATGAGCAGTTATTAGTTAAAGCCCTGTTTAAAGCCGTTTTCTGTGCTGGGCACCAGCATCTCAAAGCAAAACAAATGAGCGTGTACTTCTTACAGAAAGGTTGTGTGGGCGAGAGCCAAAACATCCACGACCATTATCCCACTCTAGTAATGTAAAATACAGTGGGTGGATGAGCAGGCAGCCACATGCCACACGGCCCGAGTGCATCAACACAGGTTTGAGTCCAACCCGTGGCCCTTTGCTGCATGTCTTCCCTCTCTCTCTCCCCACTTTCCTGTCTGTCTTCACTGCTTCACTATCCAATAAAGACAAAACACCAAAAAATAATGTAGAGGGAAAAAAAGAGGCTATAATTCGCTGTAAACCAACCGATGCTGAAACCGCCAAAATAAGGTTTATCTAATTCTAATTCTGTTTTGGTGATCTCCTTGGCTCCCTGTTTCACTGTATGTGTTTACACACTAAGAGAAAATACAAACACACCACACACAGATTGAAACAGGGAGCAGAGGACACCAGTAAAACAACACGCTACACAAGTGCACATAAATCAGTTAGGAGGTTGGGACTGCGTCTCCTCCTCCCATGCAAGCCTCTGCACGTCCTCCTTCACTACATCCATGATCTCTTTCTGAGGTCTTCCTCTTTTCCTCCTGCCTTGCAGTCCTTATTCAACAGCCTTTGTCCAGTATGTTTACTGTCTCTCCTCTGCTACATGTCCAAACCATCTCAGCCTTGCTGCTCTAACTCTGTCCCCAACCGCTCCGCCTTCAGGTCACTCCCAGTGAAATCTTAACATTACCAGCTTGGCCTCCTGTCTTTTTTTCTGAGCCATCCTCATACGTCACAGCAGGTCTCAGCACCCTCTTGTAAAGCCTCCCACTTCACTCTTACATGGATCCCCTACATAAAACACATTTTCATTTCAAACTGTTCTGGAATATCTGCTGAACTCTCCAGACTACACTCTGTAGTGATTCCGCTGAATTATGTTCTGTGATGGCATGTGTGATGGTTCTGTACCCTACATGCAAGGCATGCAGAGGCATCGATCCTTCAGGCTTTTACTTTCACTCTCACTTCTTTTTACAAACCATCCTGAAGTGCTTACCTCTGTTTTAAATGTAGCAGCGTGTTCTTTGCACCCTGGAAGCCCTTTGACAAAACCAGCCACCTGAAGAACAAAGAAAATAAACATACAGAAAACAGCTTCAGACAAACGCAGGATGTCAATCAATGCGTGTTTATCTACTAATCGTGATTCTTTACATGCCTCTATTGACCCTCAATCGTTCACCTGACTGCCAAAATGAAGGCTCCAGCTCACCGCAACACCCAGAAAAGCCCTTGCTGAATATTCATGCACAGTTGCGGTCTCCTTGAACAACTAGCCGCCTTCATGTTGGATGAGTGGATTCAGAGTTTGTGTGCCTGCTTTTCTTGTGTTTACACAGTCTGAGTGTCTAAGCATGTCTAACCTCCTCGGCACTCCAAGTGGCCACTCTCTTGGCAGTCAGCCCCAGGACCTCAGGCAGCAGCTGGCAGTGTTTGTCCCAGCAAAGAGCCACCCGATGGGGAGGCGAGGCAGAGATGCCGGGGGAGAACACCGACTCGTGGAGGGCCTGCTGGAGGGAGATGGCCTCTGGAGAGGCTGAGGAGAGTTAAGAGGAGTCAGTGGGAGGAAGTGAGGGTGTGAGGTATGATTCCTTCTGCAACTTTTCCTCGCTTACCTTTACTATCGCCAATCTCCTCTTTGACATAATGCATTTTCAGGTATTTGGGAACTGGAGCTGTCCTGAAATGAAAACGACAGAATGACTCTTTGAAACAAACAAATCATATCAGGCGCAGCGTAGTGTGAGGCTATCGTGAGCGACAGGTACCGTTTAGGCCTCGTTCCATTGTGGCTTTGCTCGCTGGCTCCACTCAGTGCCTCTGCCTGGCTACTGCGTCCTGTACGCTCAGCTTCCACCGTCGCCGGTTTCCTAGCAACACAGATAATCATTGCTCAGGTACAAACCACTACATATAGTTGCATGCAAATCCCCTGATATGATAGGAGCTGTTAAAGTATGTCGACAAAGGATTGAACCTGTTCTGGGCGTCCTCCGGTCCTTCGGGTTGATCTTGCGTCGAGGAGTTTTGTGTTGTGTTGTTTGCATTTGGGTCAGGGCGTCGCCCACGAGGATGAGGCCCGCTGAGGGTGGGAGGCCGCTCTCCGCTGAGACGGTCTGGCAGCAAACCCTCTTTGTTCAGATTCACCTCTGAGTAGGGACAGCTCACCTGACTGCACACAGAGACACAAACA
Source organism: Neolamprologus brichardi (assembly GCF_056152115.1). NCBI lineage: Eukaryota > Metazoa > Chordata > Actinopteri > Cichliformes > Cichlidae > Neolamprologus > Neolamprologus brichardi. The sequence goes on along the minus strand of NC_142114.1, from coordinate 15,329,961 downwards.
TCGCTGGGACACACAGCCTTCATTTTTTAAAACTCCAGTAAGAGGTTATAACACAGACAACAGAAAGGCAGTTAATATCGCCTCGCCCTCCTACATACAGACAAACACACAAGTAACACATGTAGAGTGCTGGCAGCCCACACAAATAAAAGCAATATTTGAGAGCCTGGAGACGTCTCTCATCTTTTAGTTACTGTTAAGACGTGTTTACTACACCTTAATATAACAATATGACATTACCTGACGACTGACTGGACAAACAAAAATGGAAATTATGATAATTTATTGAAATCCATTTGGAAAGTTGTGCACTTAAGAGTGTCAAAAGTATTTTAAAAACAGGATAGAAAGGCAACACTGCAGCGACTGAGAAACTATGACAAATATTCCCTGAGGTAAACCGGGAGAGCAGTTGGGGAAATGCATAAAACATCTTAAATGAAAATGGAGATGTAAGACATAAGAGTTGCAACAAAAGACGACTGTGAAAAGTTGAGCTACGAACGTGTAGTGAGTCCCATAGCGAGGTCCCCTGATGTGCCCAACGCCGTTGCATCCCGGGGTAGGACATCCTTGTCCTGGAGCAGTCACTAAATCACTGGAGCCTGAAACACACACACACACACACAAACGGGAAAATTAATAAAACTATGCAAACAACCATCCATTCTGAATTCATTATACATTCCTCTTAATGTCTTATCCAAGTAAAATAAAGGCAGAGATCAAGTGTGCTGACTCATCTGTTGAAATTAGAAATCTGGCAACCTCACCCTCAGCACCCAGCAGGACAGACAAGGACAGTCTGTGTGTCTGTGTGTGTGAGTGTGAGAGAGAGTCGTAAAATGTGTCACACCGTTAGGATATTGTAGTGGGTGTCCAGTTTTTTGACACCACCCGACAGGATGCAGATCTGGGCAGTCGGTTTCCACCCAATAGTCATACTCTGAACTCCAGCCATCAAAGTGGATCTGCAGGAGAAGGAGGAGGGTAAACAAGAATTTAAACAAAGGCTGAGCACAGAAAAAAAAAAAATCAAAAAGCATCACGATGAAGAGACATCTCCCACCTTTAGTCTGTGGTCCTCTGTGTCTGCTACAGTGGCAACACGAATGAGCATGGGATTCCTCTTATCAACAGCTTCTACTTTCATTCCAACCTGGAAACCATGCAGAGGTCGCTGGAAAAAAAAACCCCACAGAATCACATGACTGTATTTAGACTACTGTAGCACAGTACCGTAAATATCTGCATACTCGTATATCATACCACTTTGAAAGCTCGTGCAGGAGCTGCCTGTGTGCCCGTATCTTCCAAGTATTTCTCCCAAGAGAAACTCTTTGGTTCCTTACATTCTAAGGAGAGGAGATAAAGACTCATTAGGTGCACTGGATACTGCAGACAGACACCATGTAAACAAAGCCAATTCTACAGGTGTAACAACAACACCCAGCAGGTTAGAAATAGGTGGCAACATGGGGATCTACAGGAAATTACATCTTACTATTATTACACTTAGCATGAGCACACTTACTTTCTACAGAATAATTCATCCGTGGCTTTATTATCAGATTTTACTATTTCAGGATTCAAGGTTTTTTTTGTTGCCATTTTTATTTATTTTATTTATCATTTTTTATTTAGCTGGCCTTTAATTAATCATCTCAGATCTTGCAAGAGTTGGGTCCTACAGTATATTACATTCATACTGACTCACATGTGTCTTGGTCTGTCTTACCAGCTGGAGTTGTGAGTGTTAGCTCAGCCTCTTCACAGTAACCCACAGGGTGGATGTATGGACTGCTGGCATCACACCTTAAAACAAACACAAGTAAATGGGCGAACGATAACACTGGGTGTTTTGAAAAAAATATTCACCAATAAAAAGGTTCAGAAACTCTTTAGTTACAATGCTAGTCTGTTTATTTAAAATACAGTGGCACGCTGTCTTCAATAGACAGGCACTAAATTAGCACTGCTTTCACACAAATTCAAATCTCCAGCTGCCCTCAAGGCAGACCGGCGAACATCTCTGGGTAATAATCTCTCACCAGTAATCATGTGTGTCATCCCAGTTGTCAAAGTGAATGAGCAGGCGGTTGTCGACAACGGCAGCAATTGTTGCTACACAGATCAAAGCAGGATTCTTCCTGTCAACCGCCTCCAGTTTCATCCCAGCTCTAAACCCGGATGGAGTCACGGACTAAAAACAAACAAACAAAAAGATGATATGCATTTAGCCAATTTAGCCACACGGAGCCTATAAAATCCACTGAATCACAGAACCATCTGACAGCTTCAGATGTGTTTAACACTCACTGTGTTGAGGCTCTTAAAAAGGTGTTTCGGGGCCAGCTGACCCCTGCAGTTCTTCACGTACGTGCTCCAGTTGAACTCTCCATCCTTACAGCCTACAACACGACAAGCCCAGTCAGCTGAGTTGCGACCCAACTTTGTTAAAAAAATAAAAAATAAAAATTCTACCTTGAATTTCATGTTTATTGGTGGTATTCTTGTTACCTTTAGGCAACAATAACTTGTGTCCGTTCTTCTCACACCAGCCGGCTGGTTTCAGATCCCACGAATCGGCATTAGCCCAGAAGTCATAGCATTCTGGATATCCGTCAAAGTGGAGCCTTACTCTGTAACCTTGGATCTGGGATGCAAAGAGAGGCAGGCATCCATGAGTCAAAGTCTTTATCTAGAAAAATGTTATAGCGTATAGGTAGCATAGTCAAGCATTAGCATTAATACCTCCGCAACACTGAGCACACAGAATAGAGACGGGTGCGCCGGGTCAAGTCCCTCCAGCTTCATCCCCACCTTAAAACTGTTCCTGCTTTGTGGAAACGACTGGTGCTGCAAGAATAATAACAGCACAGGTCAGATAAACAAGACTGTGAGTTTCTACTTAACAGGGTACAAATGGCAGGTATATACAATATATATATACAATGCAGGTTTTTACCTCTTTGAATAGTTTAACTGGAGCAGCGACGGCTCTCTCCTCTTCGAGGTAAGAAGGCCAGCTCCATGCACGTTTCTTATTGGGTGGGGCAGCAACTAATGGTTGGGTGAACAAATGGTGACATATTAAGTGTTGTATTAAGTGTATGCCAATGACACACAATGCATATAAAACCATGAATACGTGGATGTATTCTAGGCAGTTTGACAATTTTCTTTCTATCGAAGTACCGATATAAAAATGGGCAAAAACAGCATGCTCATAATATTGGTTTAAGTCTAACCAAATTAATAAAAACTCATTCTTCATTCCTGCTTTCTGTCGCTCTGAGAAATACATTGCCTGTAGGTTTCATGAATTGGAAAATAATGCAAATGCTAATCAAAAAATCTGACAATCAAATCAGAGGACAGTCTGGAAAGCTGAGAATGTATCACCAGCTAAACAACACAACAAAAAAATGATTTAGGGCATTAACAGATTCTAATAATGTTTAGAGTTTCATCATACCCAGCTTGGCAATTTTGGCTCCTCTCCTGCCCTTTGTAGCTTTAGCCTTTTCCTACAAGAAAAAAGCAGAATGAGCAAAACGTGTTACACAGGACTATCCCAACTCTTCTCATCCCGTAGATGAGAGGAAACTTAAGCCTGAACATCTGGTATGTATGTAGCTCTGAAGTTGACCACCGAACACAAGTGTTGATGGTATATTCCTCACCTCTGGTTCTTCTTGGTTTTCTTCCTCTTCCTCACCAGAGTCCATGTAGATCTTCCTCTTTTTGCGCACACGTTTGCCAAGTCTCTCTCCTTCTACTGCCTGACCCTCCCGTGCTTCTCCCGGAGACGATCTTCACAAACACAAAGAAGGTCCACATGAAACAAAAAATATTAAGTTAATCTAAAAAAAAAATTTAAATGGGGGGAGGGCGTTATTAAAGATAACAGAGGCATGGTTTTACCTGCCACTGGAAGGCTGGGCACAAGCTGAGCAGCAAAATTTCCCCTGCAGGAGGGCATCCCCAGGAGCACGGCCACCGCAGGCCCGGCACCTTGACAGCTCCCCATTTGAGCCCAAGTTTGCACTAGAACCAACTTCAACACTGGGCCCAACCTCCACACTGGGGCCCTCCATACTGGGTCCCTCCTCTAAAGACAAAAGCACAGGACCAGGAGCTAAAGGACGGAGGAGAAAGAAGGGCTGAAACTGAGGCCGAAACGTAGCGTAGACTTTAAAAACCAAACAGTGAAAGTCTTCATTATAACAATGACAATCATGTGCCATCATACCTTTAGCTTGAGACAATCCTGGTTTACTCTGATTGGCTGAAGCTTTGCTTGTCCCTGTCTGTGACTGGCCTTCAGGTGGAGGGGTGGGCGTGTGAGATGGTGCGGGGTCCAAGGTCTCACTGTTAGGCTCTGCCTCCTGCCCTTTGACCTCTAAATCTGTGACAATCTCAAGAGTCCGAAACTCGGTCAGGCGGAACTGAAAAAAAGAGACACATTCCTGTCAGCCAAGTTGGTGTGCTACTATGGTCCTGATTATGAGTTCAGCCTGAGAAACAGCTATAGATATAGCCTCCTCCCCCTATAAACAAATATTTGCACAAGCAAGAAAGACCCTGGACCAAAAAACAACAACAACAAAAATCTCTTTTGTACCCTGATATCACTGCCTGGCAGCGTTGCAATGCCATCCTTCCAGTCTAAGGCACCCATCATATCAAACTCAGCTCCCTGGGAGGGGCCATCACTGGGTGGAGTGTCAGTCATTCCCACTCTGCTGATATGACCAACCTGCAAAGAGTCACATGGAAAGGCATGGTATTATGCGCACAGTCTGCACCTCTGACTTTTACGCTTCTGTTTTCCAGGCCTATTGTTTCCCTGTACATGATAACTGCAGTGAGCCAAGCGGTCCTCTACGGCTTGATCAGCGAACTGATTCCGATCACAAATGCAGTTTTTATTCCTCCCTGCACTTGTAAACAGCTCTGCGCAGCATCACCACTAGATGGCGACTGCGCGCTGGCGTGCAGGATACACCATGCACTTCGATTTCAGACAAAACAGTCAATAATAATATTGTTTTGCCGGCCAACTACCAAAGAAATGCGAGCACAAACGACCCCATTAGGGTAAACCTTAGTCCAGATCATTGACAAAGAAGAGGAAAGACGTCTCAACTTTAAGTTAACCAGACAAGTTCGTCTTTTCCTTGTTTTAACAGTATCTCTTAAAACCGACTGCTTGCCTGGCAATGAGCAAGTGAGGGGCTCATTTGTTTATCAGCTGTAAGGAGAACACTGTTTTCTGCACTCACTGGCCAAACTTAAAAACGTCTTTATCCGCTTAATAATACGATATAACGTTTTAGTCCCGACGCATGTTCAACACTGAATTAAGGTTATATTTTCTGCTTGCATCGTGGTCACAACCGTGTCAAAAGTAAACAACAATCAGAGCTCCTGGATCTCGGTTAAGTTAGACTTTGCATCCCATGCCTCAGTTTTATTCTAGCCATAAATAAAGTGTATGTAAGAGCGCCCATGATTAGCATTCGTCTTATACAAAATGGCGGAGCATAGGAAGAGGCCACCAACACGTTTAAACTATGTTAATTACTCAAGTTACCATTTTAAACAAATGCCGCAAAGCTGCTACACGTTAAACACAGGCAAACGCTTGCTGTGTAATTTCCTGACTTGGTGTTTTCATTCACTCTGGCCGTTTTTCTTCACTTTCCCCTTGTCACGGAATGTCAGCCCAGGTTGCTAGCTAGCGCTGACATAAAGCTAACAGTCGCTAGCTCCACTCAGTTCATATGAACTGAGGGCTGCTATAGAGGGCTAGCCGTAGCATTGAGACTGGATGCAGAGCCAGCTATAAGGACGATCTGTAATAAATAAGTTTCCCGGTTAATAACAATAGGAAAACGCATTTGCAAAATGCAGATACATCACAGAATATCACGCACACTCGTAACAACACCGCGATAATGTTACGAGCTTTAACATTGTTGCTTGATTAATTTCTTCAATAGAAACTTGGAAAAAAACGATTTATTCTCGCCGTTTTAAATCAGAGTGGAAATAATGGAAACTGTCGCCAGTTTACAAAAACGAACGCCTGCTTTTCAAACGCCGTCCTCGTCAACGACAACAAATGATTATTAACGCCCGTATTGTTTAACAATTGTGGAACTCACCTCGTTTCTGTTTTAACTCTTATTTAGAGCTGGATAGAGTGGTGCGCATGCGCGCAAGACGCGCTGCCTGACACAACTTTGGGTCTCGGAAAAGTTAAGTTCACTGTTGGTGGTCAATACCGGGCCTGCGTACGTTCACAACACGCCCCAAAACTCGATTTAGAGCCGGTGTAACGACAATTATCCGCCGGACAGGGGCTCCGGGTTCCCCCTTTGACCTAAACCGCATATAAAAGCGTTAAATACGACTGTGTATGAGCGGAGCGCAGGGAGCACCGTGTCCCCCCCATAAAGAGCCGCTGAGGAGCCGTTGGTTTCCCCGATGGTCAAAAACTGGTCACTTCCCACTTTTTAAGCACACTCTGATCACTGTAGTAGCGCGTTTGGGGCGGACATATTCAGGACACAAGCGTTAATAAGACTACAACCACCGGCGCTAACTATAGATATAAACGCTCAGGCCTGTAATATCACTTGAAAAACGAACACAATGGGGCTGCTGCACGGATGTCGGATGGCGTGTACTGAGGTGTGTCGGTCTTACATCTCACATCTTATGCACTGAAATATCATCCGACTACAATAAGGGTGATGCCATCACGTTTCATAACACAGCGAGGCTGCTGGGTGCACGATTTATTTATTTTATGTATCTATTACTGTGACAAATTATCAATTTAACGCAACACCTGACCACACAGGTGCCTCGTCTGGTCACCACACGGGCTTGGAAGTATGTACTGGGTGCAAAATCACTCATATTCAACCAGAATATAAGCAGCTAACCTGCCGGTATAAATCTCCCATGCACACTGGGCGGCTTTCCACGGTAATGGCAAGGCTGTAGATGCGAGGTATATCCCCCCAAATGGTAAACACCTGGGCTGGGGAATATAACAAATATCCACGACGACATACAAGTGGCACATGCAGAGGAAAGTCTTTATTGTTTTCAGTTAAAAACAAATAAAAAAGGCCGCCCTGATACGAGGTGAAACGAGTTCAGCTGGGCTGTAAAAGCGGCGGCGCTGCTCCGCGTCTCCTGTTGGCCGCTAGGTGGCGGTAGGAGTCCACTTTGTTAGGAGGAGAGCTGGGGGATTTAACCGGAGGTCGTGCAGCCTGCTGCAGCCCACGTTATTTGGGAATAAAACATTAAAGGGAAACCATGAGATGGCATTCAAAGGCAGAGCGGTCGACTCGAAGGTAAGATGGGGAAATCGTGTGCTGTGAGGTTATCCGACTGTCCTGTGGATTTTCAGGCGTTTCTGTAAGCCGTGGATCGAAAGTGGGAATTATGTGCGGTTAAACAACAGAATAAGCTGGCTATTACAGGCTGTTTTATATATAATGTAAACACACACGTTAAATATGTATATCATACCTCTTATATATTATAAACCAGCAGCAGGTCGGGCTGCAGCACATAAAAGAGCCTGCCTGTCTGCCTGCTTACAGACCACGCATATCCCTCCCACTGCGGGGATCTGCGTCTATAATACTGAGAGAGTGCAATCCTCAGCTTTGGGTTGGTGTTTGCTCATGTTGCGTTATATGGAAAATATGTAGCGTTGACGGACAAGAATCTTTAAATTACGCCCCATTCTCTATCCATCCCAACAGACCGTGCTCCTCAACCTGCTGCTGTGTCTGCTCATATTTTACTCGCTTTTCTACATGATCGGGAGCGTCTGCTTTGGTGCCTTCAGGTGAGAGCCACGCACGCGCAAGGGATCGAAAGGAGGGTTTGTCTCCTATAATAACTGGAAGTATATTGATGATTATAATAAATAGCAACAAATATTCAGAATCCAAATGTCAGGATTCTGAATAAAAAAGTCAGTATTTTGACATTAGAGTTCTAAAATTAATTTCAGAATTCTGAGATTAATGTCAGAATTCGGAGACTATTCTGAAATTAACCTCAGAATTTTGAGATTAATGTCAGAATTGTGAATAAAAAAGGAAATATTCTGACATTAATCTCAGAATTTGGAGATTTTTTTTCCCTCTGAATTCAAAGATTAATCTCAGAATCTGAGAAAAAAAGTTACACCAATCACACACTTCCCACCCCTAAAAACAGACTGCAAACTGCACTGCTATGCTATTTTTCTTTAACTACATTTAATAAGGTATTTTTTATTATCCTTTTTAAACGTATGACATTTATTGTAATATTTTTCTCCACAGTCTCTTTAATGTATTACATTCATTTTTGGTTTTTGTTGGTATGTTTTATTGTATTCCATTCAAACTGCTATATATTTTTACTTTAATTTCTACTTATTGCATTCATAATTTTTCTGTTTGAGCTCCTTCTTTTGGGGAATTTTTAACTTATTGACCTATTTTGTTTCGCCATATCGTATTATGCTCAACATATTTTACTTTATTTATAGGTCATTCTGCATTATTTAAGCTATTTACTCTTAGGTTATTCTACTTATTGATCATTTTAATTTATTTAAGGTATTTACTAATAGATCATTGTACTTATAGGTTATCCTTCTTTATTCAAGATATTCATTTTATAGATTATTCTAGTCATTCTACTTAAAGATATTTACTTATAGGTTGCGCTTAAATGTTTTGTCTGCTATAACTTTATCATATCTCTCATCTCAGGTTGGACCACTTTGATGGACTGATTCCTTTTGACTTTAAGACCGAACCTACCGAATCCAACTCCAAATACTTGGGTGAGCACACCTAATGCGTGCAATGCTGTTGACACAGAGTGGCAGCTTTATACACATAATATATTTTCTCTTCTTTTTTTTCTAGTGAACCTCCTGTCCTTGGAGCTCACCTACTTTTGCAGTGGCCTTCTGTTTGCCGCAGTGGTGAGGAGGCGGGTTTGGGACTACGCTCTCACTGTCACACTGGTGCATGTAATGATCACCAGCCTAGGTGAGCAGAAATGTATCAGTGCATCTACCCAGGTGTATGCTTGAATAACCAAATGCATTGTGTAATGACACGTTTTGTTTCCATGTTGCAGTAATGTTGGAGTTTCCTACTGTGTGGCAGTGGTGGCTGGCTTTAGGTAAGACAAACACTGCCAGCTCATCGGTTACTATCAGTCTTAACTTCATGAGGTTAGCTGTTTCAAATATGTCACTCTTCATTTTTCCCTAGGCAGTGGCTTGTTTCTGATGATTTGCAACGGTCAGTTGATTGCTTACTTCACATGCCAGAGTGAGCAGAGCTACGCCTCCTTCAGCATCTACTGACAGACTGAAAGCCACCCTCCCTGTGTCCAAACTGTTCCACAGTCTTGTGAAGTGAGGTAGAAAGGATCAGAACAGATGCTCTCCTTTTTTCTCTTTTTTTTTGAGGGAAAGACACCCATTAGGTTCTCCACGGTGATGGGCTTTTTCTGTTCATCCCTAAAATTAGACACCAAAACACCACACGTGAAGTCGGAGCTGGGGTCCAATTTGTGTTTTAGTGTTGCCAATAGGCTGGCATCCTGTTGTTGTTTTTTCTTATCTAAACACCGCATGGAGATGCTTTCTGTATTTTGCTCTGTCACTATGCAGCAATAAAGCAGCCAGTGAAGTATTTTGAGTGCACTTGTAAGCTGTGAATGTAATGGTAGAATGAGAATTTTGCAGTACACATTGTATATTTTAATATCCTGTAAATGCAAAGTGTTGAAAAATAAATCTACTCCAAACTGTTGAGTGCTTTATATAATGCATTAAAGCAGCGAGGATGCATGAAATAGTGACCAGCCCATTCCATCATCACAACCACATAGTGAATTAACATCAATAACCAAAAACACAAAACAAACAAAACATCCAATGAAACATACAGTATGTTGCACTGTTAGCATAAAAATCTTTTTGCTCAAGTTCTTAAAAATAGACACCCACTTAAAAATTAATGACGTAAAAAAGAGACAACTGAACAAACACGCCCCCGGAGGATTCGGTGTTGTTATGAAACCGGCTCTGCTGCCAGGTACTCCACAGGGTTTATGTAGGAGAATCCGGGGAAGGCCTCGCTGACCCCGGCCTCCTGGCACCTGTCGTTCACACAGGCAGGTACAGGTTGTCGCGTAAACGCTGGGTCAATGTAACTGACATCCCAAGGACCAGCCTGAAGAGGAGAGAGGAGTGAGCCATGTTGCCTCGGTTAAAAAGAAAAGTGCGTCGAGCTCATTTCTGATTCACTCGTACCACTTTTGGGATGAAAGGGGGTCTGATTTTTCTGGCCAGGAGGTCATCCCAGTCGATAGCGGCGAAGAAGGGATGTTCCTGCAGCTCCGCCTGGAAACACAATAACAGTTAACCCTTCCGTGGCCATGTTTCATTACTGTTTCTCTTCTTTTTAGTTGCGGCACTTACAATGTCACAGCTCGCTCCTAAGCGTCTGGAGACATCTTTTTCCAATAAGCCCTCCAACAGTGAGCAGGCAGCTTTAGAGATGCCGCTGCGTAGCTGCAGAGGGCCGTGAAGGATGTTCTGAAACATTTGCAGTTTACTGCGACTATAAAATGGAGGCTGTGAGAGAGAGGGAGGGGAAGAGGGAGATGGCTTAAGGTGAAGATGCTGATGATGTAAAGGAAAGAGATCACTGCACCTGCACTCACCAGTCCACAGATCATCTCATAAGCCACCGTGCCGAGTCCCCACCAGTCCACAGCTGGGCTATATGGATGGCCGTGTAGCACCTCTGGAGCAAGGTACTCCGGAGTGCCACAGAAGGTGTGCATGATCCCACCTGCGGCCACACCTTCTTTACAAAGCCCAAAGTCAGTCAGCATCACGTGGCCCTCACTGTCCAGCAAGATGTTCTCAGGTTTCAGGTCCCTGCATAAAAACAAAGAACAATGAGTCCTGCAAAATCTCACATTAGCTGTTGTTTCTTTGTTAGTTTCCTTTAGCTTCACATTGCTTTTCCTCACTCTTTAATTTTTAATGTGGCGCCAGAGAACATGGTGGATTTGAGTGGGAAAATTTCATTGGGAATTCTCCGCATGAATAAATGAAGCAGGCAGAACGTGTTTAAATCAAACATGCACAAAGAAAGAGAGAGAGCACAGAGGCGAGAAAAACTTGGAAGGGTGACTATGCTGCCACTTTTCTAATGCTGTGTTTTCATGCATATATATATATATATATATACCTGTAGACGATGTTAAGAGAGTGGAGGTAGCCCAGTGCTGCAGCCACCTCTGCAGCATAGAAAGCAGCTCTGGGTTCTGGAAATGACCCCTCTCTCTGCAGGTGGTAGAAAAGCTGAAAGCAAAGCGAGGAATTCAACACAACAGCAACACATGCACTTCTACAAACTCATAGCGTACACAACAACTAAACATCTGAATGTCTGAATGCAGAAAATGTTGAAATCCTTAATCTTATACACTCACCTCCCCTCCATTGACATAGTCCAGGACAAAGTAGAGAGTGTTTGGTGTCTGGAAAGAGAAGTGGAGTCCCACCAGGAATGGATGCTGTAGTCCTTTCAGGAGTACACTCCTCTCAACCATCACATGCTTCTGCTACAGAGACACAACACACACATTATCCATAGATAGACAGATAGACAGATAGATAGATAGATAGATAGATAGATAGATAGATAGATAGATAGATAGATAGATAGATAGATAGATAGATAGATAGATAGATTACCTCTTTCCTCTTGACAATCAACTGTTTCTGGAGCACTTTCACGGCATAATAACCCCCTTGTTTTCTATGTCTTGCCAGCAGCACCTGTAAAAGTTTGAATTTTCACATTTAATCTCACAGCACCAACCTCAAACACAGCAACTTACAAGGTCAACCAAATCTGGGGGAAAAAGTTCCCATCTGACCCCGTCAGCATCAGAAAAACACATTTTACAAACTGTAAAAACTACAACACAGCTGGTACATTTTTACCTATAACACAGCCAAGCTGGAGACAGTGTCGAGTAGTAAATGTAAGTAATTCTTGTGTTTTTTGGCTTTGTTCTGGTATTAAATATTTTGGAAGTGTGCTCATTTGTTTATTCTTAAAAATTATGACATATCTAGGTCATGTATAGTGCTCTAATTTCATCATATGAGAGGAAATATTGAGATGGTACGAGCCAGACCCACAAACACAAGACAAATGGCTGAAATTAGTGAGTGAAAAAAAATGTCCTGGAGCTGTTGACTCATCAGATAAGAATTCAAGAGGTATTCAAGAAAGAAATGGACTGTGTTTATGTGTGTTTATGTATCAGAGACAGGGCGAGGACTGAAATATTGATGTTACAGGAACAAACTGCAGAGACGAGGCAATCCAGGTTGTTCGTGAGTGCATGTAGGTGTTTTCTGTTTGTTTGTTTGTAAGTAATGAAAAAATGAGAGTAAAAAAACTGCAACCAGCTGTTTTACAGCGACGAGTTAGATTTGTGACTATGTTAGAAAAGTATTTTTCACACAGAATGGATCACGGTTGGGAAATGAGCGATTCCTAAAGCTGTAACTTATTTTTGACCAGCCACCTCTCTGATATCATGATATGACCACCGAAAATTTGCCAGAAATTAAGATCCAGGGTACCAGTGCTTGTTTGGAGCACTGATGCTTAAAGCTGGTCACTTGGAGTGGGTGTAAAACTGATTTAAAAGCAGGTTTTAACAGAGTCTAAATGTGTTTTTCTATGCTGAGAATTCGCTGTGGATCTCTCCTGTACTGAACAACAACAAATCCTTATGTTTCAGACCAATCGGCTGTCTTAAAGGGGGGTCGGGGGGGTAGGTGCTGAGGATTTTTTTCCCCACCTTTCCAAAGCTTCCTCTGCCGATGACTTTGAGGTAGTCGAAGTCTGATGGCTTCATCCTGGTTAATACAACAGCAGAAAACAGTTAATAATGCATGTCCGAGTACAAATAAGTCATGCATAATAATTGGATGTGAATGCATGATAAGAAATAACTCTCAGGTTGCCACTGGTGAAGCTCATGAATGAGAAAAAAAACCTTCTGGCCACTTTATTAAGTCCAGATTGTGCATCATTGACAACATAGACAAAATATTTCCCGATGTAAAGGGAGAAAATGACTTACTGTGAGGTTTCTGTGTTCGTGGAGCTCTGAGGAAAAGACAGAGGGACGAGACGGTCAGGAGGTCAGCTCAAGTTTCATCTTCTGTCAACACTCAGCAAAGACTTTTAAAAAAAAGTCTTCTCTCTGAACTCACCAAAGTAGATTTCTCCTCCTTCCCTCTCCCCGGTTTGCTTTGTCTCCGCAGGATTTTCTCAGTGTTCAGGCTTCAATCGGGAGATCAGACACAGAATATAAGGGTTTGTTTTATGAGGTTCAACACAAAGGAAAAAAGCTGTGAAAAAAATGACTGTTGCCAACTTACTGTTGGCAGAGGTGCTGGCTGGAAACAAATTTGTGCAAGAAGTCACTGAAGCCCACTTTCTTCCCCTTGAGCAGAGCTGTAGCACAGGAAGGGGGTTAGTCCCTTACATAAGAGGTCAACAGCTGTATTTACTCAGCAGAAGGTTGGTGTCACTTTATCACCGCACTTCTCTCAAGTGATCAAACTTCTCTAATTATATGGAGACTTTCTGAACCTTTCAAGTCAAGATAAATAATTTTAACATTGTGGTATTTTATGCAGTAATGACTAATTACTCTCTTTTGGCCTCTTTAGCTTTTATCTTTATATTAGATGCTATACACGAGCTTGCTTTAAGATCACAGGTAAAGTAAAGCTTATCTTAAACATTTATATTTAATGTTCTTACCTGAGAGAAACGAGACAAGGCCTTTCATCTTGGCATAGGTCATGGGCCTTTCTTGAGACACGGTCATCTGGAAAAGAAAAAAAACGACCAGCTGGTTTAACTTGAAAAATTAAAATTAAAAAAGAAAATATCTGAGGAGCACAGCGCAGGTAGCTGCTGCTGAAGGCACACGGGTGGACTGTCCTTCTCTGAGGTGCCCTACTTGTCTCACGTCGCCCCTGACCTGCCGTTTAGTTTAAGGACCGGTGACGCAGGGGAGACGCTGAATACCAGTGAAGCTGCGTTCAAGTGCCCTCGGAGATGTCCAAATTATATTATGCGTGGACAACCGTAAGTTACGACAAGCCACTGGCCAGCAGCATGTTTCATTTTTCCTCGGCAGCATCTGGGACTCTCGTTCCTGCATTAGATTATATATCTGTAAGTCATTTGTAAATCATTTTTTTAACATTAGAATTCCAGTAAACCAAAAACTAAGCTACAGTTTTCTTTATTATCTATTAATAGTCAATAAATTCTTAACTTTTATTAGTAAAAACAAAAATTACAGAGGTCTACAACTGTTTTTCATAATGTTTAAAGGAGATTTTCCATTTCAGATCAACAACTCCATTTCAGACGTGTCACCATTATCTCTAACAAACAAAGCGAAAGACAAACTCTGACTATAAAGTAAGCAGTGCTTTACATGTAGCTAATAGTCCCAAATGCAGTTAACTTACCACAAATTAGACCACATGGAATTATAACTTTATTTTGAATGAAGTTACTGATGCCTCTAATGGGTATTTTTCACTAACAAGAAGTTAATTGTTGATATCAAGAATAGAATTTTTGAATGGCTAAAAATTAAATGTAAACCCTTTACTGAGTTGTTAATATCCACATATGTCAGCTGGTGTTACATTACACATTAGTACTGCTGATGTACAAAAGTATTGGGTCATGCCTCTTAATCGCTGGATTAAATAATGCTGTGGGATTGTTTTTCTGGGGGTGAGTATCTGCTGAAGGGAAATCTTGAACGTGAACAATCCTCTGCCTCCAACTTGGTGGGAACAGTTTGGGGAGAAGGTTTTTTCCCTTCCAGCACGACTGTACCCGGGTGTGCCATAAATGAGTGGAGGGAGTCTGGTCTTGAAGAACATTATTCGCCCACACAGGCTGTGACCTCAACCCAACTGAATACCTTTAACATGATCCAAAGAGGAGAATGTGGGCCAGGACCAACATCAGCATCTGACCTCACAAATGCTCCTCTGAATAATGAACGTCCAAAAAATTCCTTCAAACATACTCCAAAATCTTGAAGAAATACCTCTCACAAGAAGCTCTAAGTGTAATATGTAGGTGGCCCAGTATTTTTGTCCACATAACATGCTGTCAAAATAATCTCCTGGCACTTGAATGCAGCACAGGGGAATCGTGCTCTCAGGCTGACCCTGCAGGGCCCATGTGGTGATGTCAAGGGAACTTTTTAGTAACTTGTAACATCTTTTTATGATCCCATTTACTACTGTATGGAAGCTTCCTAAGAAATTCCAGCCACCAACATTTAGAAACCACCAGCATGTCATTGAGTGGGTGACAACACTAGTACTGCTACAGTGTTGATACTGTATTTAAAATAGGATAAATAATGGCAGTTAAACTGAGAACAAACTGGTTCATGTTACTCCAGAAGGGCTTTTACTCAGAGACATAATTTTTTATGAGAGCAGAATAGTTGCCCTCGGTTTCCTTTTCAACAGGGAAACTATACCCCAGTATCATGGCAGCTTTCCAACACATGGCAAGTTGGTCATTCTGTCTCGTGGCTGCTGGATGTCTGAAAAACTGGCAAGGCCTGCTATGTCGTTAAAGAGTTTTATGCTTGTGATATCTGATCAAACTCATTTCACATTCATAGTAGCTGCTTGTTCCAGATAGGATTTACATACTGAGGCCGTGTGAAATTCAAATCTTCCTGTCTGAATTACATAATCTAAATTGATATGAACACGAAATTATATAATGAATGGAAATAGGAACCAGGTGGGTCTGGCACAGGTTGTGGTAAACAAATTCTTATGGAAGGCTGCAGAGAGATTAGAAAGAGATGATAGAAGAAATTTTAAAGTGAGAAATCTTTACATGGTATGCTACACTGTAGCACTTGTGAGATGATTTAATAAATCCCGCAGTGTACAGTTACCAGATGGAAAAGATCAAAAGAGTCGTGTCAGCAATGAGAATAAGAGGGTGTGAATTAAATGGGACATGAAGTTCAGATACTGAAATAACTTCGAGTTTGTCCCTCTGTCTCCAGTGTCTAAATTTGGAGCCGTGGGGTTCGGAGTAGAGCTGGTACAGGGTGTCTTGGTTGCTGTTGCAGAAAGTTGATCCTGGGATAGCAACAGGGGGAGGTTTCCTGTGGGGTGGGGGGAGGAAGGGGAAAGCTAGAAACCCTGTCACCCCAAAGTGAACCAGTCTATGCTGGTCTGATGGACTGCCCTCAGTCTGAAACCTCTTGTCCCATCACTCTGACGGCATGGGAACTGATCAGAGCTGGTTTTACCTTTCCAGGTCACACTGAACGCAGGTCACACATCTCAGCACTCCAAAAGCAGTCCTAAAAGTGCGTAAGCCCACAGCACAGACTCCAGATCAGCCTGCCCAACTGTACAGAGGAGGGTCTCTGTGAAGCAATGGAACCGTGAAGCCAGGTGATCATGAAACCAGATAACAAGTTAAAACAGGCATATGCCTGTAACTTGGGAATAAGTTGTGGGAGTAAGTTGTGTTTCCTAAAGTGTATTTGAGTACATTTTTCCTTGGTTTTCTCCTCTTTAGTACAACACTGAACATCTGTTAATTTTAGGTTAAGTCAGCTTGCCACATGCTGTATGACAAATGTACCAAAGGTGGACACAATGTAAATATAAATTTACAATGAATATACATACAGTTGCAGCTAGAAATGGTTTTTGGTCTCTTAATCATTTCTTTGAACCTTGAGAAAAGAAAAGGAGAGACTGGGTTAATTTATACAAAAGGTAATGAGGGAAGTGGGAGCAGGTAGGGAACACAGCTCCAGGCAGCTAATCAAATGAGACAGGGAAGTAAAAAAAACACAAACACAGAGCAGCACTTACCAAAATAAAACAGGAGGGAAGACAACTGAATGGGGAAATGGGATTAACTTTACACAAATAAACATAAGAACAAGGAAGACAAAAATAACTAACACAACGAGGAGACTGAAGGAACAGAACAGGAATGCTAACAGGAATTAATAAACCCAGAGTCCTCTATAACTAAACTAAGAACATGAGGCTAAACGATAAGGAACCTATACTAAACATGAGGACATAACGAAACTTAGGCACAAGGAAATACAAAATAACTTTATAACAAACTATAAAATAATACAGAAAATGAACTTCAATAACTTTGCAAAACCGAAAAGAAAATAATGGACAAACAAAAAACTTAAAACCAAGAGCCTAACGCAGAGGGACCATAATAGCTCTTCTTCCAGGGTGGAATGATTGCAAAGCTTAAATAACTTACAAGAAACAAAAGTTGGGCCCACAAGTCTGGATTTATTTTGGATTTTCCCTAATTCACAAAGGTTCAAATTATCCACACAGGGTCAGATATATACATATACCCCCATTGTTTGACCACTCTTCTTGGCAGAATTGGTAGAGTTCATTTCCTGGCACAAACCCAGCTTTTAAACAATCCACAAATTTTCAATAAGGTTGAAGTTGGGACTTTGGGAAGGCCATTTCAAAAGCTTAAAGTTAGCCCGTTTTATCATGGCCAGAGTTTGGCTGAGAGCACAACCATGGCATTGTGGGTCAGAACTAGTATGGATACAGAGCTACAGATTCGGCTACAGCCACAACATTAATGTTATTCTGCATGTGGTCCAAGAGGCGCACAACTTATGAAGACATCAGTATGATGCATGGCCATTCTTTGTGCGACCCCTGTAGTTACACTGATGATCCTGGAATGTGTAGTTGTTTAGAAATGGCTCCAAGAGACCTTCACAACTTGTGTAAATCCATAATTCTCCTTCTTAGATCTTTGCAGTTTCACATTGTTCAGAGTATTGGTCATTCTAGCGATGGCTGTCAAACAAATCTTTTTTTATGTTGGCAAATACAAACTAACTGTTGTAGTCAATCATGTCAATAACTAATGAGAAGTTAATAGGTTATGGGCTCATCAGCTTAAAAGATACCGTAGAACCTTCAGCACCGCTTATAAAAAGATTTGAGTCTGTGTATGTATTAAAGCCTGTGTATATATCTTTTGACATGTGTGGATTACAGAAAATCCAAAATTAATTAAAACATTTTTATTTTTTAACATAATTAAAGATACCGTACAATCATTCCACCCTGGAAAACAAACAAATAACATTCATGCCCATGATGAATGGATATTGACTTCTGGCCACTGTATATCTTTTCTGCGTGAGACCACCTGCATGAGTTCGTTAATGTTGACTTATTAAGCTCTGCATTGTTTTACATTTAGAGCTTGATTTATTAATCTATTTATTTCTCGATCGTATACCACCTTTTCAAGGGGCGATGGTCGCTCAAGAGTTGGGAGTTCGCCTTGTAATCGGAAGGTTGCCGGTTCGAGCCCCAGTTCGGACGTTGTGTCCTTGGGCAAGACACTTCACCCGTTGCCTGCTGGTGGTAGTCAGAGGGCCCGGTGGTGCCAGTGTCTGGCAGCCTCGCCTCTGTCAGTGTGCCCCAGGGTGGCTGTGGCAACAATGTAGCTTGCCTGTGTGTGAATGGGTGGATGACTGAATGTGTAAAGTGCTTTGGGGTCCTTAGGGACTAGAAAAGCGCTATACAAATACAGGCCAGTTACCATTTCTTTTTTTTCTTTATTTTTTTTTATCATTCTGAGAAAATTATAACTTAAAGAATCCAGAGACACAGGTTTTTGAATCAGAAACATCTTAATATATATATATATATATATATATATATATATATATATATATATATATATATATATATATATATATATATATATATATATATATATATATATATATATTAAGATGTTTATTTAAGAGAAAAATGTGTGTAATAAATTCATTAAATTTTTACATTAGTAATCTACAGATACTGCAAACATGGTTGTGGAAGTCTGTCCTGAGAAGGAACATATGGTATACAATAATATGGCAAGCTTAGTTGTGCCAGTATAAAGTAATAATAACTTGAGTTTAGGTAGAAGTCAGTGAGTGTTGTGGTGTTTAAGTCATGAAGTGTAATAAAAGAGGTGATGAAACATGTATCAAACATATTTAATTCATTAGTTTTGTTGACAAGGCTGCCTCATCCAACTATGAGTCATCTAGTAGCAAAGGGCTGTCAGTTAAGATCAGAGGGTGTTACTGAAACAGCATGCCACTTGTGGTCAGCAATGTTATTGCTTTGATTTGTGTAATACTCACTGCTGGTGAACAAGCACCTGGTTGGCACGCATCTCATCTCTGCCTGTTTCAGCTTACATACAGTACAAAGAACAATTAAAATCACTATGCTGGAACATTTTAAGACAGATTTTCACACTGTGTGCCATCATTACTTTTTAAATCTCTGTCTGAAGTGGGAATTTCAAATATTTTACACTTGCATATCATTACTATCAAACACCATGACAGTTAAAGACAGTTTTGTTTTTACATGTCTCTCGTATTTGGTCAGTATGAGCTATTGGAAGTGTATTTTTGTTATTATGTATTACTATGAGAGGACATGGAGGAGAGAGCCGCAGTACTTCAAGTGTCCTGTAGATGGTGACATCAAGCCAGAACATTTCTTGAAGCATATAAAGTCTGATGAAGAACCTTGGAGGCTTTTCTTGTTTTTGTAATCCTAAAGTTGGACAAAAAACACCTTTTCCTTTTTCTGAGCAAGCAGCTTTACGAAATCATCAGTCTGCTGTTAGAAAAAAACGATATATGTATTTGCACATTGCTGCACTGCTTCTCCTGTTTTGAAACTAGAGCACTTCATTGAGCTTTAATACAGAATATTCTCAGAATATTTCATGAATATTTCATGCCAACATGATTTTAAACTTCACATACTCTGAATTACCCTCAGTGGTGCACCTGTCATAAACTAAACAAATTAAAGATTAAAACTATTAAAGCTACTATTGAGTCCTGGATAAATAAATGGGAAGAATAACACTTCTAAACATATAATATGTGATCATGTATAATGCGTTGTTTTATTAGGTGGCTGTCTGTCTTAATTTGTGTATATATTTTTAATTTTTGTGTCTGGTTTGAAAAAGAGATCTTAGACTTAATGAGACTAATATATTATTATCTTATTATTATTATTATAAAAATAAGACACAGTCACCTTTAACCATTTAAGACCTACCATAGAACCAAGTCCACCAGAGTTTATATTATATTTTACTTTTGTAGAGCCATTTTTGGGAGCATTTCAAGTTGATATACATCAATACAACCATTATAGCCCAAATTTTAATAATATATATGCATTAAGTGCATAGTAATTACATAAATTGCAAAAAAAAAAGTGCAATAAACTACAGCAAAATTGAAAATCGTTTTTGTTTTTTTTAACATATATTTGTAGTTAGAGAAATTTAAGAGGCTTATCCCTCAAAACTGTAAATAAAAAAAAGTTGCACAAAATAGTTTCCCACCACAGGAAATTTATTTTAAGTGTCTTCATAGTTTTATTTTTGAAATACACCAATTTTCACATACTGCAGGAAAAACGAAAATAAATATTATGATGCAAATTTGCAAAAAAAACAGCATATGCATCAAAATAAACTATATCTAGCAGTGCAATATGTGTCCTAAGCATCCCAGAAACGACACAGAAAGTCATAAAGTCAAGCATAACTTTTAAAAACACAAGTATAGGCTCATAAGGCCCCGATGGTAAAAAAAAACTACATTTCCGCAAAATGACGTCACTTCCGGTGACAGGCAGGTCATGGCGCACTGATGGACGTAGGAAGTGTTATAAACAGCTGATCGGATCGGCAAAGCTTGTTTCTGGAATATTATGTTTTTGTTGCTGCAAGTGCTTTTTATGCAATTTTTGCAAAGCTATATGTGGAAGGAAACTGTGACCTAGGACAAGCTGATGGCATAAGATGTAAGTACAACTCCTCCGGTTTCATATGCAAAAAAAATTATTGCACTAGCTTACGTGGTTGCAGTGTTACCGGGATTTAAAAATAGTTACGCAAAATGGAGCATGTCCGCTCTGACTGGCTTTAAAGGGTTAATAATCACAAAAAAATGTCATCTTTGAGTAGAGTAAAGCGCAAACTTAAAACATTTCATTGTGTATTTTATTTTCATGTCACTTTAAAATTTTGCGATAACGTTTGTTGTTCTGCTTTTAATTAATATCTAATTAATTTTGTTTTAATTGTTAAAATATTTTTCAAGGCAATTATTTCATGATTCAGGCTTTGAGGGGTTAAAAAGATAAAGTAAGATAAGCTTTATTGTTACTGAAGCACAAGCATACATAAAACTGCAAGCTTGTTAATGCAGGGCCTTGTTCTTACAGGCTGTCTTTATATACAGTCTATGCTCCAGACTTCCTCTGCTTTGCCTGCTCGCCTCCCAGCGTGGGCGCGCAGAAAGGGGCGGGGCCGCGCGGAGTCAGCGCAGGCAGGGATGAGAAACTTGTCCCGGATATTTACCTACTTTACCTGGCTCCTCCGACAGGCCCCGTTCCGAGGTTTTCTCCGCGCACACTCCGGAGGGATATGACCCGTCTCTGAAGCGGCACCACTGAGGTAGTAAAGCCTTTTTTTAATGTCCTTTAAACCTTTCTCTTCCCAGAAAACACGAACTTGGCCGGGCTTTAGCGAGGACTGCGGTGGTTGGAGGAAAGTTTGCCAGTACTTTGCGTTCCTCCTGTTGGGTGTAGCTGCAGAGAAACTTTAGGCTGTCAACAGGTTCCTTGTTCGCGCTGTGGTACAAAGTACAGCGAGGTCACGACAGAGTTTATTATCGACAGGCTGAGACAGACGGAGCTCAGAAATGCGGGCCTAATACACTGAGACAGGCCCTGTTTGTTCAGTGATTTATCAGGTAAAGCAGCACAAACCGGGTTGTTTGAACTTTATCGTCTAAGTTTATCCACAGTACACGTTTGTAACTTGTGTGCTGGTAACGTTATAGCATAAGTATGCCTTATTACCACAATAAAATAGGCTAATCCGTCCCCAGTTCCCTCGTTGGTACGATTGAGCCACAACATATGAGTAATAGGTACAAGATGCAAAGGACGCAGTGAAGCCACAGTCGCCACATGATGATGAATCTGCCTTTAAATCTAACATTTACTTGTTAATTCATCAGAGGTCTGCCTGTGAGCGGGTTGTTATGGAAAACCAGTCATCAGATTGACATCAGCTCTGCTCTAATATATTCAGAGTGTGTCACTGTGTTCAAACATTAACTCAGACATTGTGTGTTCTTTCAGAAACAGGCCTGCCAGATCCAGTAATCGGTTCACCTGGAAATTGAGGACTGCACACATGTAAGTATGTACATACACATGCAATGCTTGCACATGGAACGCAGTGTCAGAGTTGTTTTTACCTTTGAGCGTGCGTGCACACAGACATGTATGAATACATGGAGGCATGCATGTGTGCATTTGTAGTGCATGTTTTTGTGTTCATGCATTCCTTTTCTGGTTGGTCTGGGATCAGTTGTAGCACTGTCGATGGGGCGTGTTCAACTCTGAAAATGTTTAACATTCTTATCATTCAGCTGCCTGTGAAAGGCGGGGAGATGCAGAGAGAGAGAGAGAGCAGCAGGGAGAGGGAATGGACATGTTCAGACCCAGGCCAAATAATAAGGGATTACACAAACCATGCACACATACACTTACAGTCACTCCTTCACATTCACAGTGCATTACTCACTGCAGTCTGATGCTCCATCAGGCACATATATTACTCACCACACAGTGTCATCCAGAAGGGAGGTGCTTTCTGTGCAAGACAACGGGCTGGAAACCTCTGACACTTTTGTGTGGTTGTGTGTGATTGTGTGTTTCCAGGTCCCCTCTCGGCGACAGGCTGAGGGCAGGGCGTTTGTCTTGAGAGGGAGGCAGAGTTACCCTGGTAACAGACATGCCAAAACCGGACCTGCTCTGCCTGGTTCAGCTGCTGGACGGCACTATCGAGACCTTCAGAGTCAGTGTGCGTAAGACACACACACACGCAAACACACCCATAAACACACAGACACATGTCCTTTCTGAGCAGATTACATGTTACTTCTCTCTGCCCGTGCACTCTATTAATGATTGTTGTGTCACACGTGATGAAGTGGCAGACTATTCTTTCCTGTTCCCATTGATCCACATCTCTCACTCAACAATGCGACGTTGGTTCGAAGGGCATGCTCATCTCCTTCTAGTGATCGCCACACTTGAAGCCTTTAACGCTGTCGGCGTATCACATTGGCCTCTGATGGCAGTATACACACTGACAGGCGTGATACTGCCTTCCAGGACAGGCTCTGTGCAGCATTTTTATGTGAACAATGGGAGAGCAGTGAGAGTGCTGTGGTCATAAAGAGCATCCAATTCCAACTCTCCATTACTGTCTTTATTTGGCTCCTGTGCTGCTTCTGTTTGGATAAGGTTCGCCGACTTTCACTGAAGATTTCTAAGGGAGGCAGAGGCGGTTTAAACTGATCATCACCTGGATTTTGTGTCCAGATAGTGTGCATTGCTACAAAAGAATAACACACCTTGTTTGCCGCAGTTTCTAGTAAACAAGGTCCTCTGGTGATGTGAATATGCTTCCTGTAACAGAAAGTGGAAAGAAAAAGAGAGAAGGAAATGCAGATGAGCTTTGGGGTTGTCCCTCAGAGGGATTCATAAATCAGTGAACAGCTCAAAGTACAGAATGTTGTGCTGCTGATGGGCTTTCTGAATCCCTGGATGTGTACATTATAAACATTATCTGATTTACTAATACATGCCAAGACACTTCACAGCAGGGGTCTGCACATGGTGTGCTAAGTCACGTTGGTGTTCAGTAAAAAAAAAGAAAAGCATCATAAAAAAGAAAGAAAAAAGTCTGTAGACACATTTTGGGCTGTGGTTGCGTAGCTCAAAATGTCATGAGCTGTGGCGACACAGGCTATGACAGGTGCTGGGTGTGACACCTGACATCTGGCCCATATGTGGCAGACCTGTGGCTGAGCTGTGGCAGTCATATGCCTCAGTCAATTCTGTTCGTCAGTGTGAAATGTAGCCTAAAGAAAAGTCAGATGTGGGTTGTGTATGAGCCAAGAAGAGAGCGCTTTCTGGGTTATGGCTTCAGCTGGACCGGGGGTGACAGAGTAATTTTCTCGAGAAGGGAGAGTTGTAAACCAAAGATGTGTTCTGAGGAAAGGTGGATCTAAACCAAAACCATTGTTAGAATTTGTTGAAGTGCCTAATATGGTGAGAAATAAGCTTATGGAGCTTGCTGCAAAGCAAAACTTAATAGATCGAGATGATTAATAGTGCCTTTGCCTGATAAGATCAATGGCATGCCTAATATTGTGTTAGCCCCACTTTTTGCTGTAAAAAGAGCCCTGAGATGTTGAGACATGGACTCCACTAGGCTCCCTGTAGGTGTGCTGTGGTTTCCAGCACCAAGATGTTAGCAACAGATTCTTTAAGTCCTGTAAGCTGTGAGGTGGAGCCTCTATGGATCGAGTTGTTTTTCCAGCACATCCCACAGATGCTTGATTGGATTGAGATCTGGGGAATTTAGAGGCCAAGTCATCACCTCAAACTCGTTGCTGTGCTCCTCAAACCATTCCTAAACCATTTTTGCTTTGTGGCAGGGCGCATTATTATTATTATTGAAAGAGGCATCAGTGAATACTGTTTCCATGAAAGGGTGTATGGGTCTGTGGCAGTGGTTATGTAGGTAATATGTGTCAAAGTAGCATCCACATAACATAACATTGCCCAAAGCATCACACTGTCTCCCCGGTGTTGCCTTCTTCCTATAGTGCATCCTGGTGCCAGGAGTTCACCAGGTAAGTGACGCATATACACCGGACCACGTGATGTAAAATAAGATACGATTAATGAGACCAGACCACCTTCTTCCATGTTGTTCCATGGTCCAGTTATGATGCTTGCATTGTTGGTGCCTTCAGTGATGGATGGGGGTCAGCATGGACACCATTACTATATGTATTCTGACACCTTTCTATCAGAACCACCATGAACGTTTCTGGTAATTTTAACTACAGTAGCTCGTCTGTTGGATCAGACCTCCCGGGCCAGCCTTCGATCCCCACATCCATCACTGAGCCTTGGCACCCAACACCCCCGTCGCTGGTTCACCACTTGGTTCCTTCCTTGGTTCACTGCAGACCGGGAACACCCAACAAGAGCTGCAGTTTTGTAGATGCTCTGACCAGTCGTTCAGCCATCACTATCTGGACCTTGTCAAACTCGCTCAAATGCCAACGTTTGGCTATTATTCCTGCTTCTAACGCATGAACAGCGTGTTTACCTGCTCGCAAATAAATCCCACCCACTAACATGTGCAGTGATGAAGAGATAATCAGTGTTATTCTCTTCGCCTGTCAGCCGTCATAATGTTATGCCTGATCGGTGTATTTTTGTGTACAGATAAGCAACCGGAAAGTTTGGCTGGTTGTGATGCTGTTTGTTGTTGTTTCCATCTTTCAGAAGCAGGATGAAGGCGTGGTTCTGTTGGACCTAGTATGCGACCACCTGCGCCTGCAGGAGAGGCAGCTCTTCAGTCTGCAGATCAGAGAATCCAGCACAGCCATTGCCTCTATCACAGCCAACACACACTCTCCAGTGAGCTCACTGTTCCTCTGCTGCACATTGCAACGGAGATTGTAATGTACTGCACATGCTGATTGCTGTTTAGTTGATGATAACCACGGGGCATGCTTACATAAATGGTTTTATTTAGCCCCAGTTAGCCATTATACTTAATGAATGCCTTTCTTACAGAGATGGTTGGAGCCCGAGAAGCCCTTGAAGAAGCAGATAAAAGGTATCTCTGTTGTTCTGCCTGCAGAGAATTAACTGCCTTCAGCTGGAATTATGTTTCTAGCCATTTTAAATATAATTTAAATGCTTAGATAAAGAGAGAGTCTAATAGAAGAGGAACAGTTTAAGATTGAGGTGAACTTGTGCCCATGGATGTGTTCCACTTTTGACAAGCTGCTATTTCTCTGCAGGCCTCGTGTCCCCCTTTTATCTGAACTTTAGAGTACGATTTTTCATCTCTGATCCCAACTCTCTGCAGGATGAACAGACAAGGTTAGTACGTGACGCTTATCATAGATGGCTTTTTCATTTTTTCGACTGGGTTTTAGTAGTTTGGCTTACTCTTAAGTTGTGATGACTAGTTAATACTTTTATCGTCACTGGGATACAAAGATATGTGATAAACACAACACAAAAGAAGGAATGTAGTGTAGTGGCTAAGAAAACCTGCCAGACAGAGAACATTATATTTATACCAAGAGCAGGATAGGTAGCTAGCAGTAGCTCCCTGGTTTGGTCCTGGGAAGAGACACAGATCCCTTTGGGGGTTGCGTCAGGAAGGGCATCCGGTGTAAAAAATCTGCCAAGTCAAGCATGCTGAGCTACCTGCTGTGGCGACCCCCTTGTGAATAAGGGAAAGTAGCTTCAGCAGGATAATAGCGAGTGGGAAAATGAGAAAACCTCCCACTGCCTGAGCATTACAACAATGTACCTTAGCCTCTCAGAAACTAAAGGAAAAACCCTTGTTTAAGCTTTTACATCTTAAATGCACACTCAAGTATTTGCTTTTTTGTGTTATATTGTCATTACAGTATTATACAGTGTTACTGAATAACAGAGATTTTCTTTGCATCTTGCAGGCCTACTCCTAGGCCAAATAACTAGTTTCATGTGAAGCAGTGGCTCCTCCAAATGATGACTGCACGAGACGAAGAGTCTTGTGGTATTCTAGCAGTGAAACTTTGAACTAAATGTTCTCGCTGACGGCACTTATGTGATCTGTTCGGCGTGAAGCGCTGGATAGAAAAGGGACCCGTTCATCAAAAATTGTTAGGATTCATCCTGAAGGCAACACGAATGTCTGAAAGTAGATTTTCAGTAGCCTCAGCAGTTATTGAAACATTCAAAACAAAATCTGCAACACCAGATGATCCAAAATAACAGATATTTCATGGTTATTTTCTGTGTAAAACGTGTGCTGCCATTCCCATTTGATTCTCAGTGAGAGATTTTACAGCGTAAGCGAAAAACCTGGAACAGTTGGGGGTATTTGTGTGTGAGAAAATCTTTGTTGAAATATTTTAGTGTGACTGGACCTTCTGACTCGTAGCCAGTAAGGCTAGCCTGCTGACATATTTAGCAGTACCAATAGGTCAAACCGCCTCAAAGGGTTTTCTGTAGGCTACAGAACAAAGGTGTGGGTTGTTAAAAGTTCCTCTTGTCCTGTTCCTCCAGGCACCTGTACTTCCTCCAGATCAGAAGTGACATTAGAGAAGGACGGTTAGTAACAGAAAATCAAATTCAAGTATCCTCTCCCTTGTGCACAGCTTATGTTTAGTGTAATCATCAAATATGATTGCAGGTTGCAGTGCCCACTGAGCGCAGCTGTAGTGCTGGCTTCTTATGCTGTGCAGTGTAAGTCTCACGATCTCTTCCTAGAAAAAACCCAAATGATTAATGGCTCAATAATAACCTTGTGAGTAATTATTCCTGTGAGGATGCTCTCGATCCTCTCAATTAGCAGCTCTTACAGTACACCAGATGTCAGGATACATGGATGTTTGCTGCTGGTTATGTTGTTTTGTGTGGATGGATGCTCAATGTCTCTTTCCACCATCTGCAGCGGAAATGGGAGATCATTGTCCGTCCTGGCTCCCTGGTTACCTCTCAAAATGCCACTTCATCCCTGAACAGGATGAAGACTTCCTATCTAAAGTGGAGGATCTGCATCCACAACACAAGTAATTAAGACAGTTCACTACATCTAGCCACCACTGAAATAATAAAAATGGCTGCTTTGTTGTGCAGTTAGTTGCTGTTGTTATATATGACTGTGCATGTTCTCAGAGGGCTTAAGAAGAGCGATGCAGAGCTCTGTTTTCTCAACACAGCACGGACACTAGAGTTGTACGGAGTGGAGCTGCATGCTGCCACGGTACTGTGACTAAACTTTTAACATCTTGTGTCATGGTTTGACCTCTACTTCTTCTTTTTAGATTTGATTGTTTTTGTCTTTTTCCTCATCTTCTCTTTCCCAGGACACCAACAATGCCCCTCTCATGGTGGGTTTGGCTTCAAGTGGTGTTGCAATATTCTGTAATATGATTTGCTCCAGTTTCTTCCCGTGGTGAGTGATGGTCCTGCTTATCTTATTTTAATCAAGCTTTTAATTTGGAGTACTATTACAACCTAATGCTGCAGCTTTTATTTTGTTCTTGTGTTTGTTTGTTGTTTTGCTATGTAAATCCAGGTATTTTTGCATTCCCAAAATTTGTTGAGTCACCCCTCGTTTCTTTATATGTTGCTAAGAAAATGTAACGTGTGAAACATGTTCAAACCTAAAAAAAAAAAAAAAGCCAGTATTTGGTACAGCCACCTTTATTCTTCATCACAGCCTGAACTCTGTTGGGCAGCTTCCTTGTAGTCTTCAGCAATAGTTCTCCAGGCTTTCAAAGCTCTTCTGTGGATGTTGACTTCCTTTTGTTCCGTTCGCTGTCAACATGATCCCACACTGCTTCAATAATGTTGAAGGTCCTGGTTCTGGGGAGGCCAATCCACAACTCACTGTCATGCTGAAAAATGAAGCTGTGGCCAATCAGACCCTTTCCACATCATATTGCATGGTGATCAAAGTTGGATGGTATTTTTCTGTGTTCATAATTCCTTCAATTTCAACAAGATCTTCAACAACACTGGCTGAAATTCCCAAACCATGACAGAGCTTTACAAATGTCTGCAGACACCCACTAATGTATCTCTCTACTGACCTCCTCCATATATATTGATGATGAACCAAAATCTTCCTACTTGGATTCATGACAATACAAGACCTGTTGCCACTGATTTTCACCCTAGTTTGTTGTACCTCAGCCTTTTCCTCCTGCTTCCCTTTCTTACAAATGGATTGTCTGCCACCTGCCACTGTGGCCATTTCTGATGAGGCTTCAGTGAACAGTAAGTTGATCAAATGAAGGGTCAGATGTATGTCTCTGGATGTTTTTCTTGTTTTGTAAGGACATGACTTGAAAATACTTTTCATCTGCTGCAGTTTTTCAGACCTGTCATTTCTTCTTTTCTAATCCACCTGTCCAGTTTCCTCAACAATTTTAGGCACACAATGTACACTACACCAAGATATGTCAAGTTTTCAACTAATATGTCTTCGGGAAACAATTTTTTGGTGCAAAAATACTATTTTATGCCTGTCAAACTTTATCTTTTTCATTTTTCATAGATCCAACTAAAGAAATTGGAACAATTCACATGTTTTTGCAACAGCCTGCTAGTAACAAAGAGCCTAAAGATATCAAGTAAACTGGTTCTTTGTTAATTTGGCTGTTATGATGAAATGATCATCACATAACAGATGATTCACATATGATTCATAGTTCACTGTTAAGTGGCTTAACAGATAAAAAAACATTGTACCAAAAATGGTCAGGTACAAGAACACGAATGAAACTAAGTGAAAAAGCAGCCGATGTCCAAAGATGTTTACAAAGCCTGGAGAACTATTGCTCAAGAGCACTTTGAAAATTACGACAAAGTCCGGCTGCTTGGAAGTAAAGTTGTTTTTTTTTTTTTTAAACGTGTGGTGTCTCAAGACTTTTGCACAGAAGTGTATATGTTATGTTTGCTGTTATTTTGATCTTGTCATGTGGAACTTTTTGGGTCTTATGTTTCTATGAAAGCTCATCTCTTTCTGTCTCTCTCTCTATGATTTTTCTCGTGATTCATCACCTTTCGACCAATCCCGTCCTTTTGTTTCCATGCAGGGGAAACATCATCAAGATTTCTTTTAAGAGGAAACGCTTTGATATACATCTGAAACAAAAGCACGTGAGTTCCCCTTTCAGTATTCCTTATTAATAGTTTGGAAGTCTGCCCTCAGCAAACTCTTGCTCTTAATTACACTACACTCTTGGCTGGCATATCTGTTTTCTCTGTGGCACATGGAGATTTATAATAAATTTTTATTCTCCGTCGTGTGCACAGACGCACAGAAATATGGCATTGATTTTAATTTCCATAATTTTGGCACATTTTTTCTGCATTTCTCTGCTTGACAGCTAATAAATCATTCAGAAAATATGGCGATAGAAGATTTTATTGCCAGTTAAAACTGCAACCTGAGCAGCATAAGTTGATGTGACCTTGAATGCTACAGTTTACAGTATAAAGACCAAGTTAGAGCCTAAACTTTGCATGTTGCAGGGAGAAACCCAGGACTGTGAGATGTCTCTGCTTCTGCCCTGCCCCAAGACCTGTAAGAACTTGTGGCGATCCTGTGTGGACCATCACTGCTTCTTTTCCTCTAACCGCTCTCCCAGGAGCTCCAGGCTAAAAAACACCACACTTCAGTCCTACAGAAAGTTGATCACACAGCACCTAGGCCTGGGCAACAGTAAACCTGAAAGGTGAGGCCTTGGACATCCATGCAATACTTATTCACAGGAAGGCAAAGAAATTTTAAGTTGATTTGCCATTTCTGTCTTTGACTGCAGTGGGCCAGTCTGCCAGCGAGTGGTCGGGGGGATGGTGTGGAACCCAGTCCTGAGGAGGTCGCTGTCATCGGAGCACCTGGAGACCAAGAGTCTGCCCTCCAGATCGCCCCCGAGCACCCCCAACTGGTACAGTCACCAGCACTAAGTTTTCCGCTGCGCTTCATATTAAACCTTTCTTCATTCCTCTTGTGCCATTTCCTGTAATGTGATTTTAAAAAAGTGACCGCTCTCTCCTGTCTGCGGCAGGCGAAGTCCTCGAGTTCGCCACGGCATCCGTAAACCTCGCCCGTCCTCGATGGAGCTGACCACTGACCTGAAAGACATGTCAGAGGGGGAAGATGTCTTCTACACATACCGGGCGTCTGTGAGCAGCTCCAAGACCAGTGAGGGGCAGGGTTCACCTCAGCAGTTAGTATCTCTTATAACAGAAACGCTGTCTAATAAAACAGACTTGCATCAGTAGGAATGTGTCAAAGCTTTCGGTTCATCCAAACTGTTAAAAAAATTCTGTTTATTTAATGTCTTTCAGCATTTCTGGCGATTATAACCCAGCGACAGATGACATTTCACTGCAAGCCGATGACAGCATAACAGACGAGGATAGCTTACCCCAGTTCAATAAGGTCTGTTATCTTACCATCAGCTCTGTGTGTTTTGGTGTATTTATTCATGTGTGTGTATTCAGTATATGTGTTTTGATTATGAGTTATCATCTATGCAGGGTGCTCCCGGTGACGGTGACTTGATGCTAATATGCATTGCCCCCGATAAGGAGGGCAAGTTTGGGTTTAATGTTAAGGTAGGTCCGTGCTTGTTATTCACGACACACACTCAGAGTTTTATGTTTATTACTGCTGCACTCTTCCTCTGTTTAATTTTCTGATGCCTCCTCCTGTTAGGGTGGCGTTGATCAGAAGATGCCTCTGGCCATATCGCATGTTAAACCCGACTCGCCGGTAAGAATGCACTCAGATTGCTCCACAAATTTACATGAAAAAACAATGAGACATAAACACGTAATAAAAAATCAGCTTTGGCTTGTGGTTATGTATTTGTAAAGAAATAAAGCACTAATGATGAGCTAATTCATCAGATGAAATCTACATGGGGAATATTCTGGTGCCAGCTTCTAAAATGTGTTATTAAGTGACATTTTTAATGATCTTTGTCATACCCAACAGAAAACATAAGGGACCCTGTTATGATCATTTCCAGTTCCATGTTTCTATCCTGGGAGTTGACAAGTTCTTCATCCTTGTTATATTGCCTCTTAAGATGACAATATGAGAAAATCTGTGCCAAGCATGAAATACTTTGGATACCGAGTGTTACGAGTCATCTCACTCCTGTGTTTTTACCTCATACGGCTACTTTTAAACACGCTGACCACGGTCTTTGAAATGCTGGTCATGTTTAATATGAATGTTTGACACTCTAATTGTATAAATATGACAGAAAAATGTAATATTTTAGAGACTATGTCCGAGCTTATATCTATTGGCCAAGTCAGCCGAGAGCTATAATCTCTCCAGCATGTCCTGGGTCTACCCCGAGGCCTCCTCCCGGTGGGACATGCCCGGAACACCTCACCCAGGAGGCATCCTTGTAAGATGCCCGAACCACCTTAACTGGCTCCTTTCGATGTAGAGGAGCAGCGGCTCTACTCTGAGCCCTTCCTGGATGGCTGAACTTCTCACCCTATCTCTAATGGAGAGGCCAGCCACCCAAATGAGGAAGGTCATTTCTGCCACTTGTATCCATGATCTCATTCTTAGGGACATAGATCGACCTGTAAACTTTTACACTCAGCTTTCTCTCTTTGCCATGACGGATTAGTGCTGCAACCGCATTTCCCGCTCTCCCGAGATACTTGCACTCCTTTACTTGGGGCAGGAACTCCTCCAGTGGGAGCTGGAGGCCATCACCGAATGAAGCCAACAGAAGCACATCATCCGTAAAAAGCAGAGATGAGATTCTGAGACCACCCGAGTGAAAGCCTTCCACTACTTTACTACGACTAGAAATTTTGTCCATAAAAATTATGAACAGAATCAAAGGGCAGCCCTGGCGGATCCCATCACCCACCGGGATGATGGTATTATGGCACAGAGAACTGCTGCTCCCTATATATATATTTCTTTCTTCTTTTTTTTTTTTTTTAGAATATTTGCTGTAAACGAGAGATGGTTGGGTTGGCTCAGATGAGTAGTTTCTGATATGAGCACACCAGCCTGTCTGGCACCAACAACCGTGGCACATTTAAAGTCACTTTAAGGATCTTTCTCCCACCTTTCTGATGCTCGGTTTGACCATATCTACATGTCTAAATGCATTGAGTTGCTGCCATGGCGCGCATCTCTGGTGGACAAAATGTATGATAGTAAGAATGTTTTTAAATGACTTCATAAGCTTCATAAGTTTGCTTACTGTTGTTTGTAGGCAGATCGAAGCGACCCCAAACTCATGGAAGGAGACCTGGTGGTGCTAATCAACGGTCGAGACATTTCTGAACACACACATGACCAGGTTGTCATGTTCATACGAGCCAGCAGAGAGTCGCACACCAGGCAGCTGACCTTGCTCATCAGACGTAAAGGTTTGTGTGTGTGTGTGTGTGTGTATGTTTGTGTGTGCGTGTGTCACTGTCAGAGAAAAGTGCTGAGACAGCATGTGATCCAAGTGTGCACTCTGTCTGTCATGTTTCAATGAATATTTATTACAGCCTTGAACTGTCCTTCTAAAACAGGTCCTGGCCGGGGTACACCCCTGCTGCATTCGCTGCCCACCCTCACGCTCAACATCCAACCACAGGAAGAAAAGCCACGCTCACCTGGCCCATCAGAGCGCCCTCCCACACTGGAGGAATCCATGAGGCAACTAGAGAGGGGGATACAGACAGGCTCACTCTGTTTCCATTTCGAGGTATTTAAGATGCAAATTGGAGCTGAATACTGGATTATTATTTTAAGGTGTACTATGTTCATAGACGTGAATGAATGTCGAGCGGGCACATTTGTGTTATTTTTTTATTATTTTAAGCAGGATTTAGTTTGTCCCTCTCGGTTATGTGAGGGATCATAACAAGCTTTTAAGTGTTTGTGTTTGAACAGATGCTGGCCCTAATCTTCACTTGAATTTGATCCATGAAGATTTAAAGCCAAGACACTGTGATTGGCCTGGAATTTGTAGTTTGTGTATGTTTCTCGGTGTGTTTACGTGCTTGTATTTTCTAGAATTTATACAGGAGGAAGCCCGGTTTGACACTGAGCTGTGCTCGGCTCCCTGAGAATGTGGAGAAGAATCGATATAGGGATATTTTGCCTTGTAAGTGCTCCTTTTTCTTTGTTTATGCCCTGCTGTTGGTCTCATCACAGCCGGGTGCTTCCCCATCCCTCACTTCCTCCCACCACCCACCTCCGTGCTGACTTTCTAACCTTGATCTGGAAGTTTCTCCTGTGACTCCTCATGAAATTTAATTGGGTCTGCTGACAGCTCTGTTGTGAACCTCTCACACTGCTGTCCTCCTCTACTTTCAGATGACACTACCAGAGTGGTGCTGCAGGGTAAGGAGGATTATATCAATGCCAGCCACATCACGGTAAATATTACTGATATGAAACTGTGTCTTGTTCATAGATTACATATAAAAAATTGAAACAGCCACTTCCAAGTCTTATTTTTATTCAAAATTGTGTCTGCACACTTGTTGATTTTATGGATGCAGAAGTGACCGTACAGTACTGTGCCAAACCCCTCATTCCTTTAGATTTTGCTAGGGAAATGGGAAATATGTGCAGTGATTTATTGAAACATGTGAAGTATACATGAAAATACAGTATGTAAGGCAAAAACAGTTCAGTCACGCTTAAAAGTCAATATTTGGATATGACAACCTTTATTCTTCAACACATCCTGACCTCTCTTAGTAAAGATGTCTTGCTATTTCTTTAAGTAGTGTTCAGAAATAGTTCTCCAGACTTCTTGAAAGACATAAATAATGGATGATGGATAAAAATCTGTATGTTCTACCCTATTTTCATTAAGATTCCCAACACCGCTGGCTGAAATGCAGCAGTGTTCATGACACATTATGCTCTCACAGTGGCTGGAGACACAGTTGTACTTCTCTCCTGATCTCTTCCTGATTTATCACTGTATCAGAACTGTTGCCACTAATTTTCAGTCCAGTCCTTCTGTACTTTGTCATACCTCAGCCTTTTCTCCCTGTTTCCCTCCCTTAAGAATGGGTTCTTGACAGCCAGCCTTCACTGAGACCATTTCTGATGAGGCTTCAGTGAAGAGTAGATAGATCAGCTAAAGGTCCAGATGCGTCTCTCAGGCACTGTGTCAGGTCTTGGTGGTTTTTTTCCTGTTTCTGAAAGACATGACTTTCAGATACTCTACATTTACTGAAAATATTTTTTTTAGACCTGTCACTTCTATGCTATTTTATGTCTGTCAAACTGCGCTAACTTTAAATGGGAACAAATTATGTGTTTTTGCAACAGGCTGCTAGTAACAAAGGTCTAAATATATCATTTAGGATTGGTTCTGTTTCTGTTATGTGTAGACACAATACCGGTTCATGTTTTGGGTTATGTCTTTTAGATCAGTGCTAAGTGGCTTCACAAAAAAAAATGTTACTCTCAAAGTGGTCCAGGACTGGACTAAAGATGAGTGAAAAAGAAGCCCATGTCCAAACAAAACCTTTGAATGACTTTCAGAAAGTCGGGAAAACAATTGCTCAACCTCAAACCACCTTCAAAATGACAAAACAGTCAGGCTCCTCAGAGGCGGAAATATAAAGAAACTCTATTGGGACATATGGTTGGAGCTCTAAGTTATGAAATGCATGCCTTGTACAGTTTAGCTTAAACTGACTAAAGAGACCAAAAGTACTTTAATGCTGTAAACATGATCATTTAAGGAGGGGGAAGTCTGTGTGGACTGACTCACTCTTGGAGCAAGCCTCAAGTGGCCACTATAGGAACTGCAGGTTGTTTGGCACTTCCACCTTAGCTTCTTTCTTTCGTCCACAGACGTTGCTGCTTGGGCTTGTCTCTGTTTGATGTTTTAATGTAAACTCATCCACTCTGTGTGTCTCTCTGTGTGTATATGTGTGTGTTTCCTTGTATTTCTCTCAGGTGGCGCCCCCGGTGTCTGGTGTATGTTTACGTTACATTGCAGCTCAGGGTCCACTACCACAGACCTTCACTCACTTTTGGCAGACTGTTTGGGAGCAACAGACACACACCATCATCATGCTTACGACTCTAACAGAGAGGGGACGGGTATACGTCATTTTATGCTTTTGAGCTTTTATCCTGTAACAGCCACCGTTGCAAAGGAGTAAAGAGCGAACAGAGAGGGGAAACGCTTGAAATTACACAACTCCCAATCAGCGGTGCATTAACATAGTGATTACATGCTGTTTCATGTTTAATTTGTCACATGATTGCTGTAATTGGAAGGTTCCGCGTTGATGTTGGCACACAGAAAT
Source organism: Neolamprologus brichardi (assembly GCF_056152115.1). Taxonomy (NCBI): domain Eukaryota; kingdom Metazoa; phylum Chordata; class Actinopteri; order Cichliformes; family Cichlidae; genus Neolamprologus; species Neolamprologus brichardi. The sequence goes on along the minus strand of NC_142114.1, from coordinate 15,293,735 downwards.
GATCTATTTTGCACTGTTGTGAGTAATTACAGTGTTTTGCGGTGTACAGAATAGCTAAATATAAAGTGCGAGCGGGATGCCAATGAGATAAATAATTCGAGGTTGAAGGCGCATCCACGCCGAGGCAGCGAGATATCAAGGTCTTGCTGAATGCACATGTCTCTGTCTCAGCTTGCCTGTTGCTTGGAAACCAGATGTTCTCATTAATTGATCATTTTCCTGATATTCATCAAGTCTCCTAAGTTTCTTTCTACTTGAGGATTGCACAGACGCACACACGCACACATATTGACTCTCAGTTTGCATCCTGCTCCTGATGACTTGCTTTTGTTCCTCAGATTGCCAGGTGGAACATAGCATGCTGCTAATATGACTTTGATTTCTTGAGAGCAGAGCGCAGCTGATGTAGTAGCAGTAGTAAACTCTATCCTGATTCATGACTCATGCCAGAAGTAATGCAATTTGTTGGTGATGTCATACACTTTGCAGACCAAGTGCCACCAGTACTGGCCGCATCCGCCTGAAACCAAGGATTATGGGCCCATGCGAGTGAAGTGCCACTCGGAGGAGTGTAACCTGGCATATGTGACGCGGCAGTTCACCCTGACACACACAGAGGTACAGTAGCAAAAGCAACTGCAGCGGTTAATCGACTAGTTTTTCTTTTCTCTGTCCTCTCAAACTGGCTAGGCCTCCCTGAGCCTGTTTCTTTTTGGGGGTTCTTCCTGTTAAAAGGGAGTTTTTCCTTCCCGCTGTTACCAAGACCTTGTTCATAGAAGGGTTACTTTGCTGTTGGAGTTTTCTTCAGCATCCTATGGGCTCTTTATTTTGGAGTATAAATTGTCTCGATTGTCTTGGCACTATGTATGTAAACCTTAACTGAATTGAATTGTTGCTAAATTAGTCAACATAAAATAAACCTGCAACTATTTTGATAATTGAAAATATTATTTTCATTAAACTTCTCACATGCGGTAAAGTTGCTGTTCTCTGTGCTCTGGAAAATCAATTTTTTTTTCTTTTAATCAGCTTTGTCTCGTAGGTCAAAGACTGTATACAAAATTCAAACATACTAATCACACTCCTGTTTTGATTTTTGCATGCACTTTTTTTGGAGCCACAAATGATTATATGTTATGCAGCTTACCAGGCTAAAGCCCAAAATTCCCTTTTTTTTTCTTTTTTTTTTCACTTCAAATTTAAAAACATCTAGATTAAGTTACAAACAGCACATTATACGTATTCTGTGTGTTTGTTTTCTATTTTTTTAACTCCCTAATTACGTTTTTATTACACAGACAGGAAAACAAAACAAGCTTAAAAAAAAAAAAAACACTACTGCAATGTACGAGGGCAATCCCAAAAGTAAGGTCTCCTATTGTTTTAGAAATACAAACAACTGTTTATTTTCCATAATATTTACATCATTTTAAAGCTTGAAGACTTATTTATTTTTCTACATAACTGCCATTTCACTCGATGCATTTTTGTAGACGCTGTGGCAGTTTTACAATGCCAATGTCATAGCTGCTTGCCGCCGCCGCCGCAGTTTCGCCTTCCGGACAAATGTTCTTTCAACTCTGGGAACAGGTGGTAGTCACTGGGTCCGGACTGTAGGGTGGGTGGGTGATGAAGTTCCAACCAAAGTTTTGCAGGAGAGTGACAGTTTGACGGGCAACGTGTGGACGCGCCGTGTCGTGGAGAATGCTGACACCCTTGCTCAGCATTCCTCTTCTCCAGTTCTGAGTTTTTCCACTGTTTCACCTGTCAGTGTTTCTTGTGGTCCCAACAGGCAGAAAGTCAACCAACAATACTGTTCGTATTTCTAAAACAATAGGAGACCTTACTTTTGGGATTGCCCTCGTATTTTGACCCTAGATTGTACATAAGGCTTCCTTTGCCGGCGGCGTCCTCAGTTCATTGATAAACAGCAGTTTGTTTCTATCGTTTTCTAGTAAATATTTCTGCTCTAGATCTTAGTTCCATCGTTATCAGTGTCCAGTCATTGTTTGAGGCTTGATGATTTGGATTTATACCAATTCTTTGTAAAAAAAAAATTGTAGGCCACTAAAAGTATTTTACAAACCAGTGTTTTTAACCACAGAAGACAGAAAGAGAAGACCTCAAGAGTAATGTGGAACCCATATTGTAGTATTTTACTTAGCAGCAAACAGATGTTTCTCCAGAATAACTTTATTTTGGGACAAAACATGTGCGAGTGATTGGCGTCCAAGTCTCAATACTCCCTCCAACATGGCTCTAACAGCTTGGAAAATTTGGTTCTGATATGTGGGATAGTAAAAAAAAATGAAATCTGATATCTCTTGCCAAAAACTCACCACTTCCTTTGAGCTTGTGGATTAGTGTTGTGCACTTAACATTGAATGTCTGTCCTGTATTTTCTATGAATGTCTAACTTGAAACGGTGTCCATTCTCTCAATTATTCTGGTTTAGTAATAATGTAGATAGATAAATATTTACTTGTAGCCACGTGGTGTTATTGCCACAGGCTAATGAGGGAAAAGTCACCAGCATCACTAAAGGGGAAAATTTTGCTGTTTTAGCTTCACGGCATGTGTGGCTGGAGTTTTCCCCCCATAGCTGAAAGGTTTGCTGGACAAAGATTTGAGGGAAAATCTCAGCTTGTTTATTTGAAGTTTATGCTTCAAAAACTGTTTTAACAAACAACTGTTTTGTAACATAGTTCGGAGTGATGTTTGCAGAGAGTGAAGTTAAAGATAGCAAACACTGAAAACATTGGAAGGTCAGCTTGTTCTTCATTGCGTCATTGCATGGCTGTTTTTTTTGTGCACAGTTGGGATTCTCAGTTTCTTTCTTTGCTTTTGAGAGGATCCAAGTACCAGTAGTAAATTGATTTGCAAAGTGCCAGCATAGTTTCTCAGTCAGTTCTCAGAGCTTGGAAAGAAGGTGGATGACTTCTTTCAGATTTGTGAAATCTAAGAGTTCTGAAACCAAATGGTAGAGAGTCCCAGGTATTTAAACCCTAATGGGGGTTGTCCCTACTATTAATGATGTGCCTCATCACATGAGCCAAGGTTTAAATAGAGGTATGGGTCAGTACCACAAGAGGTTTTGTGTGAAACCACTACGAGACTCCTTGAAAGGAGAGTAAGAGGCCATGTATGTCCAATGTGAACGACCACTATGGAACCGAGGGGATGGCTTATGACACCAACTGTCAGCCGTCTACAACACAGTTTTGAGATACCTTCCCAGGCGCCTTGACCCCCACTCACATCTTGCATTAGGTGACTAATAGAAATGTCCAAAAGACAGCTCCCACTCAAAACTTTAAGCCTATGAAACATTTAAACAGGTGAGTTATTTAAACATTTTACTCCGGTACAGTTATCACAAAGGGACAAATTAGCAAAAGAGACTAAAACTGTTTTTGTACCAGGCTGAAGTTGGTCATTTTAACATGGGTTTTTACGGAGATTAACTTTAGTTGAAGCCTCAAGTGGCTATTCAAGGAACTGCATTTTATCCACAGCAAAGTTCCCACCTGCTCTCGTGTGCACGTGGAGCACGGAGAGGCATGACCTCAGTGACCCAACACATGGCTTTTCTCTTTATATGTTGCAGTAGCATGTATCATGCTCGTGCCATATGCCACATAACGGAGCTCACCACGGGGAGCTGCCAAACTTATCTGCAGCCAACATACAAGTCCCTTCCATGTGGGTGGTTTGGCCTGTATGTGTGCGTGGGTGGGCATGTGCATTAGCGAATACAGACAAATTACATGGCCCCGTTTGTGTGTCGGTGGGAGTGGGCTGCTGTGCTGACGTGAGGATCCTTGCGAGAAGTTTGTTTGCTTGATTGTAATATGGTAGATTATCAGATTAAAGGCTTTCGCATCACCTTTCTGGGCGAGCAGGTAAATAAACAGATAATGCTCAAGGAGGCATGAAGTATGAATGCACACACATGCGTACACAGATACTGCTGCGTGGGCCCATCTGTTCCTCTGGCGGAGCGAGTTAATCCCTGCATGGAGTCACAGGAGTCACAGGCCACATGCCCATATTAAACTCTCAGCTCAGCCACTCTCTTCCCTGCCTTCACTTTTTTTCCCCTTTAGCTCTGGTCTTCTGTGCTCTCTACTCTCCACCTGTTTTCATCTCTCTGCGTCCCTCCCTCACTTCCTAATCTCGGTGTCACCTACTGGCAACATGCTTGTTTTGCTCTTTTTTTTCCACTGCTCTCTCTGTGGTGTTTTGTTTCCTCTCATACTGAATAATGTCAGAGTATTTGAGCCTGCAGCCCCATGCCGTCTAATGTGGGCATATTTCCCAAAAGGCTCCATGTTTATCATATTAAATACTGATTATGCAACGCTTTCATTTTAATTTCTCTCATTATCTGTTTGTCATTTGTGTGTTCTGTTTTTTGTACTCGTGTGTTTAGCTGGGAGAGGAACGTGCAGTCACACACCTGCAGTATGTCGCGTGGCCGGACCACGGCGTACCGGACGACCCTTCAGACTTCCTGCTGTTCATCAGCTCGGTCAGGGAGAGGAGGAAAGGTGAAGAGCCACTAATGGTACACTGCAGGTAACACACAAATACACACACACACATACACAAGGTATACTTAAACTGCCAGCACGCCCTGCACCTTCATCTCCTCTAAACTTAATGCCGTGTTTGTTTTGAATTACATTTGCAGCGCTGGGATTGGGCGGACAGGTGTTCTGATCACCATGGAAACGGCGCTGAGTCAGTTGGACCAGGGTCAGCCAATGTCCCCACTGGACATTGTCAAAACACTGAGAGATCAACGAGCCATGATGGTTCAGACCACGGTACAGAGACAGAACAAGGATTTGAACTCTGTGATTGTTCTCTGCCTCATTAACCTCCTTATTTTATGATTTTATTATTATGATAATCTGTATCTGAAGAGATTTTCTAGCTGCTTTCTGTTTTTCTGTCTTTTCATTGGCTGTTGGACTGTAGACAGCCTAAAAGGTGCTCACAGTACTTTTAGTCACATTTCCATTCAGTTCATTCTGGAGGAGCTTCTGAAGGTTGAACATACTGTTGTCCTGTAGCTTCTGTGTGCTGCACATAGGGCAGTATGGCCAAAAATATTTATCATGATATATATTTGAAAATTTGCGGTAACGATATAATTGACTCGAGACAAAATACTTTACAACTTCACAACTTTATTAGTGCAATAAACTCAATATATTTTTCACTTAAACAAGCAGCTGTTTTTTATGTGCATTAAAGCTATATAAAATTTTAACAGTGCAAATGCAAATTCCTTGCTGTGACAGTTTAACCAAAAAGCATTTCCAGTGGAAATGGGCCATTTCCAGTGGAAATGGGCCAACATATCCTGAGCATAACCATGTTTAATATCCACAAAACTTAAAAAGAGGTTACACACACACAATAGGGTAATATTATGTTGAAGCACAGTACGTATCACTCCGCAAGGCTCCTGCCTACGGTAGCCGTAATGATCAAACGGTGCGGCTTCGTAGCTTACCAAAGTCGTATTAAAACTAGTGCTGTCAGCGTTAATCTTGTTAAAATGACATTAACGCCATAACCGCGTTAACGCCCCAAATCTCCGTTAGCAAGTTAACGCGGCTCACCCCTTGCGTTGATGCCGTGCAGCCCCAGGTTTTTTGGCTGCCTGTGTACTCCTCTGATTCCAGCTCTTATTGATTATACAGATAGCTAAACAAAGTGGTAAGGTAAGGACCCTACAGTGTTACACAGAAAAGGGAAAAAACTCAACAATCATATGACCCTCTATGAGCAAGCACTTTGGCGGTAGTGGGAAGGAAAAACTCCCTTTTAACAGGGAGAAACCTCTGGTAGAACCAGGCTCAGGGAGCTGCAGTCATCTCCTGCAACCAGTTGGTGGTCAGAGAGGAAGACGGGACAAATACAAGCTGTGGAAGAGAGCCATAGATTAAAAATCACACTTCCGGGAGGAAGTTCCAAACCTTGATTTCCTCCCCAGAGGGGCCCGGGGTTAATTCAGCGTCTCTTTCTGGCTGCTACATACCTGTAACTCCTCGGCAAGCAGCTGATAGGTGATCGCCAGGATCATCCGAGACACTCCAGTTGGCACATTTCAGCTCAAAAGGACCTGGAGCAGCTGTGCTCCGAGTTAGAGGCATTTAGCTCATTTCTGCGTGAGGGTAAAGGATGGGTTCACATTAAACATGCAGATATTAACTGGAAAATAATATTGAGCTTAGCTAGCTGATTTGGTTTATTAGAAGGCTTTTCGAATCCTGAAAGAATTAGTTGCATGCTTGAAAGTTTTCTCTTAAACCACCTTGTGCAACTCCACAGGAGATTTCAGAAAGAGAGAGAAGACTTGCTGTTTCCAGAATTGCCCTTTTATATAAGCCCACTGTCACAGATGTGGACATCTGCTGGTTCCTGCCATCTGTAACTCTAATTAAGAACCTTGTGACTGCCATTGTATAATACTGATGGCGGCTTATGAGAAGCTTCACTAGCACAAGCTGGGGTTGGAAGCCGTCCTTTGTAGCACCTCGGTGGTAGCTGTCGAAGGAGAGAACAGGTGTTACTCGTTGCTTCAAGCGTACTCCTGAGCCTCTGCTGCTACCACTATCACCCTTATTTTGGAAAGGAGAGCCACTCCCTGAGGATTCATCTCTGTGATGTTTTTGTGCTGATGGAGCACTTCCACAGGTTTCCCCCATATGTTTGTGTATCAGTAATGGAAACATTCAGAGGACGTCCTTTAATGTTGGGAGAGAATGTGGCTGTTATTCTGTGCTTTTTGGGGTTGGTTTTTTTTCTTAAAATCCCATGAAAATCCTCATCTTTCTGGTCTTTGAGGCTTCTTAACCACCCAGACAGACTCTTACTGGTAATGCAGTTCTTTGAAAACAGGACGGAGATGAATTTCTTACAAATCAATTACACTATCAGGCATCTCAGTAGCTGTTTGAGAGCTTTTTATCAATCTCACCACAGCGCTGTTATTTTACTCACAGTGACATTGTTCTCTCGGTTACTCTTCTGATTTCCCTCTAATGTCACACATGTGGGTTTGAGTTTAATATCTCCTTCCTCTGACTCTTCGTCCTGGTACCATCATCATCAGAACTGCAAACTCACTGAACTGTGTCTTTTGCTAGTGCGCTCTCTACGTAGAGTTTTTCTTGAAAGTTACATTATTTTGCCAGTATTATCACATCAGAAACTGCTTTGTTTCCTAGTAACTAATAATATTTTGTGTTTTTATTTGTTGCAGTGTCAGTTCCAGTTTGTGTGTGAAGCCATTCTGCGAGTCTACAAAGAGAAACAGGAGAGAGCTGCAGCACCGTAACCCAAATCAGCACCAGGACCAGACAACCGCACTTTTCTGCCTCTTTTCATAGCAGACGACTTCCACAGAGAGATCTACAGAGCTACAAAACAAACAAAAAAAAAAACAAAACAGATAAGACTCTTATAGGACAGGAGCACAGACATGGATAACGAGAGTGAACCTAGCTGCACAGCTGTTTGTGATCTGCCTGTCTGTGCAAGAATATGGATCTTACACCTTAGCTGGCCTTAGTTTCTGCTGAAAGTGCATTAAGTTTATAGAGGCTGTGGTCTCCATAGAGACTGATGTAAGACTGACGTGAGCTGCTGCTAATTTCTGAAGAAGAGGCCACTCTGGTTTGGTGCCTCTGCCTATTAAGCTACATGTGCCTTAGACTGATGCTTCTCAGTCAGTGGATCAAACGGAGGGGGGGGGCTGAAGCTGACTGGGATCATTGTAATCTGTAGTCTGTCCGTGAGTCCAGAGATGAAGATTAAGGCTGACCTTAGATCACTACAGCAGAAAAAGTCATGGTGGTGCAACACGCCAAGTTGAGCACCATCCATCACTATTAAATTATTAAAGACACACAATAAACACTGATTTATACCGATGCGTCTGCTTTTGTCCTTTACTGTAGCTGAAGAAATGTCTTGTGCACATCTTCCCACAGAATGAATTTTCTCGCTGAGGTAAAAAGGCGGCGCTCTCATTTAAGCTTCAGCTGGCATCACGTCAGGGAAGCTATCTAAGCATCACAAATCAGCCCAAATGGTGTGGTTATGACAAAATATTAGCAAACTGTATCACTGCTGGGAGGACTGCGGCATCTCTGCTGGTTCGTGATGATGATGATGATGTTTTAATGGGATGTGCCATTCACCGTGCTGTGTTTTTTGTTTTTTGTTTTCGTGGGGATTCAGTGCGATGCTATTTAAATCCCCGCTAATGAACATAATGCCACAAAATCTGTGAATAGTGTAATCAGAGGATCGTTTCATTCATAAATGCATTCAGAGCCAACAGATCGACTCACAGAACTCATCACAGAAGAGGAGGAATGGGTCTGGAGCTTCCACAGGGCTCATATTTTCAGTCTGCTGTGTAAAGAAATGTATATATCTACAGCAGAGGAAGCTCCAGGGTGACAAAGTGAGGGAAAGTGTAGAACGAGGTCATGTTTTAGGAAGTGTAACAGGAATAAAAACACTTGAAAAAGTAGAGCATGTGCACTTATTTCATAAACTCGGAACATGAGAAGGAGTTAAGCAGATTTTCGCTACATTTTGTTCCTTTTCCAGATTTTTATCTTAGCTGTGCAGATGTTTCACAAACCCTGCATCTAATTATTAGTCTAATTAGATAAATAAAATAAAGCAGGTTAAATAAAAGCATGATGGAGGGTGTGTAATGCCACTGGCTCTTTACAGATCTGATCTCTTATTTGTACTTTTTGCGTGCGTTTGTCTCATAATGTGTAACTTATTTGCATTTGTTGGGTGTGTGAAGCACTTTGGAGTCGCATTACACTGCATGACAGATGCTGCACTAATAAAGTTTGATTGAAACTGTGATTGAATTACTTGTAAAGCGGTGGGTAGGACTCTGAAGAGCAGAGGGTTATAAATCATCATCATTATGCTGGGGAAGGCCCCCCCTGGAGCACCGCGGACCCCACCTTGGGACCCGAGTAATGATCTGCTCTGATTTATTCCCAGCCCTGGCGCGTCCATGGCAGACAGGTGGCGCTGGTTCGCCGGTGTTGATGGGTCGGCCAGTCGGGAGGAACAGAAGTTTGTTATGTGCTGTGTTTTTACGCAGGCGCAGATCACGCTGTTTGTCCAGTTCTCGCTGGTTGACTTTTACCTGTGAGGTAGACTAGTTTCGCTTCGCCGGTGGGAATAATCAGCAGCGACCGCCGCCGGGTCAAGTCCGGTCCAGAGGTGGTGAGACTTCCCTCCTCCCCCCCTCGGCCCCTTGTGACTCAGGGGTCCCCACTGCGGAGCGTCGGACGGGATTTCTCCGGGATTTTAGAGTCGGTGCGCAACAGCGAGCGAAGCAGGAGGCAGGTGCACGGGAGAGGACAGGACAGGAGGAGGAAGAGGAGGAGGGCTGCTTGTATTTCCGCAACTCCTGCCGTTCACATAGGGCTGGATGATTGGAAATCAACTGGTTGGCTGCTCGGTGGTCGATCTGTGGTAGTTTCATTAGTATGCGGCTGGAGTCCCCCCCTGCTGCCGACATCCAGCCCGAGGACTGATCGGCAGCCCTGAAGTCTCCTCCGTGCCTGCTGAGTGACTCCTCGCCCCGGGGAGGAGGTGGAGGTGGTGAAGGAGGCAGCAGTGACAGGACCCCGGCTGCAGTGACTGTTGTACGGAGCAGTTTTCACGGACGCGGCGCGGACCTCCTCTCATCGTGGATCAAGAAGATGATGGGCTTTCTGCGCCGGACGTTCAGCCGCCGCTCCCTGAGCCGCTTCCAGCAGAGGGAGAGGGATGAGCGGGACGGTAAAGGAGGAGGAGGGGGAGCAGGAGGGGTATCCGGGAACCCCCTGCTCCTGGCCCACCAGCAGCAGGTCGTCCACGCGCCCGCCGTGGTCACCGGGGGATCGTCGGTTCACATCCCGGCCGCCGGGACGGCGAGGACCACCATCACCTGTCGGGTCCTGCTGTTGGACGGCTCGGATGTCAATGTGGAATTGCCCGTGAGTGGCTCAAGTGGCAAGGCACATCAGTTGTGTATTCCCCCCACCTACTCTGTCGTGTCTTTGTGGATCTTCCTGGGGGTCCAAGCAAAAAAACAAAAAACAAACGCGAGGCAGCTTTCCTGTCTTGAAAATTAACGAGCCTGGAGTCAGAGCCGTTTGCAGGTCCAACACCAGCCTCTTAAACGATCAGAGCACAGTAGTAGTTAGAGGACGTGTAAAACTGAGTACTTATTACAGCCTTTTACCACTCTGTTTATCTAAAAGGCATGCAGGACAAATTAGGACCCGGGCAATTAGTCTTGCTGATTAATCCATGAGGGGGAGAGCAAGATTTTTTTTTATATCTCCCCTCAGTTTAATTAACTGCCCAAATAAACGTGAAGACACTTTAATTTCTTTTCTGGCTCCTGGTGACTTCTATTGGATTTAGACTTCACAGGGGTCAAGGAAATGAGAAGCTCTGAGACCTCATGTTGGAATGTGGGGTATTGTTTTTGGCACTTTTAACTACACAATACAAAAAACATGACCACAGAATAACATTGTCGTTAGTCGTGCCCTCGGTTCAAACTGAAAACAGTGTGCTCTGCACTTATTTGGATTTTGGCACAAACCCTTTTACCAAAGTTTCAGTGCCTGTAGTGTGTGTGCGTATCTGTGAGCACGTCTCTTCTTGTACAGTGAGTGGTTGCAGCTCCAGATGGTGTTATGATCATCCGATTCATCGCATTGCTTCCCCATTCTGACTGTTGGGAACTAAGTCAGACATGAAGCTGCCCCCTCCTGTTTGCTCTTTTGCACGTCTTCCTTTCACTTTCTTTTCTCTCTATTTGCTTGTATCTGATCTTCCTCAAGCAATCTCCACTTTCCCCCACCTCCCCTCCCCTGTGCCATTCTCCCTCCTAATCTCCTTTTACACTCCCTCTGCTGCCTGCTCCCTTGCTCATCATTTTACTCTTTCACACTCTGCCTCCTCACTCTTCTCCTGTTCTTTCCCTCCTGTGCATCCTCCACCTCCTTCTGTCTCTCTCCATCCATCACCTTCTTCTCCTTTCTCTCTATTCCCCGACTCCCTGATCTGATTTACCACTGTGGGGACTCTGTGTCACAGACGAGTGCTACGAGCTGTGCGAGGGGGTAGGTGGGATGATGAGCGAGCGTGTGGGCCCTTGTGTGCGTAAGTGGCTTCTCATAAGATGTTTTCATTTCCAAGGTTGCGTGTGTCAGCGAAGCTGTTGCGTGCGTGCGTCACCTCCGAAACGCTCGGCCATTGCATTGTGCCGTGGAGAGCCTTTCTCTCGTCCTGCAGCGAGATTACAGCTCCAACACTAAGCCGCCACTTCTGCCAAGGCATTACAGTTGAAAATGACACATGGCTCGACGAGCTGCCGGCTTAGTCACAGGTGTGTTGGAACAAGTTTGTTCATGTGCTCTTGTTGTTCCTACAAGTGTACTGAACGGGGCTGAAATTCAACTAATAAGGCCTTTCAGTATGTCACCTGAAACTGAGTGTAGGCCCGGAGACAACAGGAAGAACGAGCTGTTCACCTCGCTGCGCGTGACTCTGCGAGTCGCGTGATTGCGCGTCCTCTTGATGGAGGTCACAATCAGCCCCTGTAAACGACGCACGCTGCAGAGAGAAGGGGCAGGAGCGATTTCTTTCTGTCCCCAATCCTTTAATACCACTGATTTCCTCACTCATTCATACACCCACCAGGAAGTTTAGGCTGGTTATCAGGATCCACAGTACAAGGCTGTCATCTTCCTACACACCCACTGTGTTTTATGTGGGTCAGACCAGGGTTAGGTCTTCATCAGCGGATGCTGTAAAATGCTCTGATAAATTTAACGGCAAACGGCTGCAGTTTGTGCTTAAGTGCACCGACTCGTTGTCTTGGTTGTGTGTTTATAGGAAAGGCCTCAATAAGGGCCTTTCCCTGTGGGGCTTGTCCTTCTCATTTTGACCTGGACACACACACACACACCCACTTACACGTCCAGTAAAAGTCATTTCTCCTCCCAATGTGATCACCAGGCCTCTTTCTAATTCACTTTTAAGCTTGTGCTAACAGGTTGACGCCCCCAACTCAATTTTAAAAGCTCAATCCATCCACCGTGGGAGATCCGCTCACCACGACAGGAGAGATAGTGTAAGAAATAACTAATTTCTCCTCCTGTGTTCTACTTTCGCTTTTCCCAGAGCAAGTCCAAAGGCCAGGACCTTTTCGACCAGATCATGTATCACATAGATTTGATTGAGACAGACTACTTTGGATTGCAGTTCATGGACGTGGATCAAGTTTCAGTGAGTAACAAGCTCTCACATCCATCAATGTGGAAAGCAAGCTGATGAAAATCATTCTCACCTCTCTATTCTTTCTGTCGCTCTCTCTCTTAGCACTGGTTGGATATGTCCAAGCTTATAAAGAAGCAGATCCGAGGTAAGCTCAGGTCGCCTTGGGCTGTTTTTCTAATTAGGATTATTTGCATGTGTGTAGGAAAATGTGCAGTGCACTGTATGCGCATGTGGTAGCAGGTGAGTGGGGAGCAGGTGGAGCATTATCAAATGTTGACACAGTGATTACTATGTGCATTAGGAGCCGTAGCCTTGTTTGCTCACTGGCTTGTAACAGGGGGCCGAATGGTTCACGGGAGGTGGGGAGATGGATGTTGTACTTGTCGGCCGGTCGTTTATTCACAGGGTGGTAGGTCTGTAGCCTGAAAGTAACTCTGATCAATGTGGAAGCGAAGCAGGGAAGAAGTATGAAAGTAGGTTAAAGTAAATTGGGAGATGAAATGATTTCCGACCTCGTGGCAGTGATGGATGCAGCAGATGAAAAGTCGACGAGACTAAACGTATGAAATAAATTCTGAGAAGATTTTATTTGATTGAATTATTCTCCGGCCTCGGCTCTTTCTGTCACACTCGCATATCTTTTAATCTTTCTCTCAGACGGTCCGCCGTACAAGCTGTTTTTCAGGGTGAAGTTTTACTCTTCAGAGCCAAACAACCTGCGTGAGGAATTTACAAGGTAAAAATACACACACACACACACACACACACACACACACACACACACACACACACACACACACACACACACACACACACACACACACACACACACTGTTTTCTCTTGAGCCTGGTGTAAAGGTCCAAAGGGGACGTGGGGCTAATTACTTTGCTGCTATGGGCAGATTTAAATCAAGAACAGAGACTTGTTAAAACAAATTATGTGTCAGACATGAGGAGCGCCTTTGATACATCAATTGATTTATGTTGTCTTCAGGCGAGAGTCTCACTTGTTTGTTTTGCGGTTTTGTTCGCCAACAGGTATCTGTTTGTGTTGCAGCTTCGACAAGACATTCTGTCTGACAAGTAAGTTTCATCGTCACAGTTTATGCACACAAATAATTCCAAATAAACCCAGGACGCACACACATGCATGACATATTAAGTACACCTCGTTAGTGTCAGGTTGGGATCCCCATGGCACGGATTCAACAAGGCCCTGGAAACATTCCTCAGAGATTTTTGCTCCATATTGACATGATGGCATCACACATTCTGCAGATTTGATATAAAGCTCCTGTTCCACCACATCTCAAAGGTGCTCTGTTGGATTGAGATCTGATGACTGGTAATCTTTGTGACATGGTGTGTGATCCTGGTGGAACCAGAGGATGAGTACAGTGTCGTCAAAAAATGATGGATACGGTCAATGAGAATGAACCATTAATACAAAGCAGGATGGATCCATAATTTCATGTTGTTCACGCCAAATTCTGACCCAACCATCGGTCCGAACCTCGCAGCAGACTCATCGGACCAGGCCACACATTTTGTGGGAGCCTGAAAAGGATTATAACCTCAGTTTTCTGATCTTAAGGGACAGAAATCACATCTGGTGAAGTCTTCTGTTGCTGTAGGCCATCTGCTTCAAGGTTCGATGTGTTGTGCATTCAGAGATGCTCTTCTGCATATCCTCTTAGTTATTGCAGTTACTGTTGCCTTCTAGTCAGCTCAAACTAGTCTCACCATTCTCCTCTGCTCTGAAAGTCACTGAAGTCACATTTCTTCCCCATTCTGATGCTCAGTTTGAACTTCAGCAGGTCTTTTGTCATACATCCCTAAGTGCGCTGAGTTGCTGCCATGTGATTACTTGCAAGCAGTTTAACAGGTTTACCTACTAAGGTATTGTTTTCTTTACACACAGCTGAATATTTTGTGAATATTTTCTTTATTGTAGAGAAGGTGAGAAAAACTGTTGCCACTCCTTTTTCGGTTAGCTCGGCTCATTGTTAAGTCACAAGTCATTTGTAGGCACTTCCTCTTCATTTATGAGGACATCCGGCTCTCATCAGCAGCATTAAAACTGGAGTAAACACACTCACCTGTAGCGGCATGCACACAGGTCACCTACACTGGAGTTTGGGAGACTTGTGCACAGTGGCATCTGCTTCTGAGTCACAAACACAGACCTGCCTGCACAAACACACACTTCAGACAGTGTGTTCCCCATCTCCCTCCTCCTGCCTCTATCTGGGCCATGGATCCCTGGAGTCCAGCTCTATTATATAGCTCAAGATCAAGAACAGCAGAGGGCTGCTTATTTTAGCAAAAGGGTTGCGCCTCTCCTCCTTGACATGTTCACACACACACACAGCGTAGGGCATTCATCCACTTTTATGTCTCTCTGACACATGATAACGAGTACACATCGCACCATGGGCAGGGCAGTGGTTTTGATTTCATGCAGTGTGTCACTCGCATTAAAAACCGCTCACCATCAGCATCTCTCTCTCTCTCTCCAGGTTGAAATGTCCGTATGATGTGGCTGTAGAGCTTGCGGCATTTTGTTTACAAAGTAAGTAGACTTTGGAAACTCACTCTCAGTGTTTATTTATACTCTTAAGCAGAGATTTATGTTCTCCAAGAACCTCATCAGTTATTCCTCATAGTGTTAACAGTTTTCCAAACCCTGGTGTAACCTGTTAGATTGATTTGGACTGAGTGCAAAGCCATTAATATCCATTTATTTCACTGTGATAGGAAAACTGCTATTTATTTGTGGCATAATGCACTTGTGTTTACTTTGACATACATGATATGCATCAGCAGAAACCCTGAGAACAGTACTACACTAAGCTCCGAATGATTTTAATAATAATAATGATGATGGATTGCATTTATATAGAGCTTTTCGAGACCCTCAAAGCGCTTTACAATTCCACTATTCATTCACTCTCACATTCACACACTGGTGGAGGCAAGCTACAGTCGTAGCCACAGCTGCCCTGGGGCAGACTGACAGAGGCGAGGCTGCCAAATCGCGCCATCGGAGCCTCTGGCCAACACCAGTAGGTGGTAGGTGAAGTGTCTTGCCCAAGACGCAACAACCAAGACAGACAGAGCTGGTGATCGAACCGGCTTCCAAACCCCCTGAACCACAACCATGGTTCAATGTGAGATTTTGTGGCTTCTCACATTAAATAAGTCCCTCCAGATGCCTGTCCTTTCATCTCAAATGCCAAAGTTTTTTTACAGAAGCTAATAACCTCAAAGATTTCCTGCTACACCTACACAAGGGCAAAGAGTGGTTGGAGCAGTTTGACCAAAATTACTGCGACTGTGTGCGACAAACTTGTGATTTTATTGCTTTTCAAACGGTCGCTTCAAAGACGGGGCTTAATCTATGACCACTCGTAGTCAGTCCCTGTCTTCAAAGTGACTGTGGTGCGTCTGGAGGACAATTAAACTGCAATAAGATGAAGTCACTCTGCTAAATTCAGTATATTCGATTACATACAGTCATTTTGTGATAATGCATTGAAACAAAAATGGCAAAAGTCAATTTGCTGCAATCTGTTGTCGTCTAGTTCCACAAAAATTCACATTAAGTCCAACGGGAAACCTCAAGGATGTGAAACAGGCGTCCCTCTGCCAATAGTGACATCCCTTTATTAAAAAGAAACTGAGCTCATCAGCTCAGAGTGACTCAGATTGATTGCAGCATGTTTGTAATCTGGCTTTTTATAAATTAGACGGCTGTTACTTAATTAGGAATCAGCCGTAGTCAGACTGCAGTTGTTTGGAGACAGATTGCCTCCCACCTGTGCAGTCACCCTGCAATCTAAAGTGGTCTCCACACCTTCATGCAATCGATTACTGATAAGCCAAAAAAAATTTAAAAAAATCAGTGCGGTTACCAGGCAACCACTATTTTTTTTTCTCATCACAATGAGGTTACTGTCCTAATTTTACACTCATGGGAGCCAGCCATTAAGTAAAATCAGTTAATATTAGTGTTGATGAGCGCTCTCAAAAAAGACTAATCAGCAAACTGTGGAGTAATGTTTATGGAGTAATCCACAGTGTAACAGCACCACAGGCATACCAGGGTCATTTTAGGTAAGAATATTTGCATATGTTCATATTTTTGCATCTGTGTGTCATTACTTTGTAAAATAAATCAAAAAACTTTTTAAATTTGAATCCATTTGCAGGGTAATTAATAATATTATGGCATAATGTATATGCTTTTATATTTTGGTTTCTAATACTCCAAACTGGCAGGCGGCACATACGTCTGTTTAAAAATGAAAAGACTAAGAAGGTTATTAAAAAGGGTGTTTAAATGCTAAGAATTTCAAAATAAAATAGTCAATATACACTTTTTATTGATACAATAACCAAAATGTATAAATACTAACAGTTTAAAAGCTGTTGAGATAATTAAAACTATGTTGTCGAGCAGTTTGTATGTTCACAAATGCCAGGGTGGCACAACCATAAACATTTTATTTTGAAGTAATAGTAGTGAAAGTGATATTTAATTATACAGAGGACCCCTTGGACTCTATGTGGCTGTCTGAAAAGGCTTAGAAACGTATCTCTTATGCAGGCTGGTGCACTTTCCAAGTCAGGTGGCACAACCAATGTAAAAATAAATGAATAAATCTTTATTTCTTTTAGAAATGGTGCTTTTGCTTCCAAATGCAAAAGTTAATATAGGTGTCCAAGCAACAGTCTGTTTAAACTGAAAATGGTTCCAAAAGTCAGGCGGCAAAACCAGTAAGTCGAGTGCTGCAGAAGCAAGAAATGCCAAGTAATTAAATGATTGATTTTATTTAAAGCTCTAAAATTAGATTTCTTCTTAGTTATATTTAAAAGATGATAATTTATAGAATCAACTTGTGCAAGTCACGATCAGACTAAGTGATTTTAAACAGGAATGATGCACTTGGACACAAAAATATGCATTTCATGATCCAGAACCTCCAAAATTAAAGTCCCAAATTTTTGTAAGAGGGGGAAAAAACAGCTGCAGTGTGTTATGAGTGTTCAATGAAAATCAAACTAAAGGAAATTATCATCATAAATGAACTGGAACTGCTCAGAGGGCGATGGCTGTTGTGTACGTGTGGCACATCCTGTTTACCTGAGACGTGATGTCCTTGGCTCCATGACAAAAAAAACACGCAAATGTTTCTGAGATGTCTGAGATTTTTTTTCTTGTTAATACTTTTGTTTTCTTCGGGGTTTTTTGTTATTGTTGTTGTTTTTTACTGGGATGGTCATACAATTAAGTGAAAGTCACACCTCTAATTTACTCGGTAATGGCAATAAAGCCAGTGTCTATATAAAGCTTACTAAAAAATAGTCACTGCAAAAATTTCTGGCACAACTTCACCTACTTCCAAGGTGCAATAATCACCTTGGAAGTAGTCACTACAAGCTACTGGCCAAACCAGACCAGCTGAGTCTGTAGCAATTTATTGTGTTGTTGCTTTCTATTGATTAAATAAAGCTTTGTTTGTAAGCGAAGGTCTGAATGCTGCTCACCTGATGTGCATCTGTGCATGTGTAATTGAATTATCTGTATGCAGGTGAGCTGGGAGACTGCGACCCCTTGGAGCACTCTCCCGAGCTGGTGTCAGAGTTTCGTTTCACTCCCAGACAGAGCGCAGCGATGGAGGCAGACATCTTCAACCAGTGGCTGAGTCTCAGGTGAGAAGCCTGCTGTGTTTCTAGTCATCTTAAATTTGGGATCTTCTAAAACTAAAACCCAGGACACAAACATTTTTTTTGCACCAGTTACCACAATACTTCTGCTGTGTCAAAGCAGCTTACTGGAGGGCGTCCAGTTGACCTGAGCTGGTTTCTCTCCTCGTCGGATGGAACAAGTGGGGCAAAAAGTTGAGCACTGAGCAGCAAAGGAAGTCATTCTGCTGCAGCCTTTCAGCACCAATGTTTTCACTGACCGGGTATCTCATTTCATCGTCCCTCTGTGCTCTCCTCCTCGGCCTGGCTATCGCTGGTCTGCGTGAAGGATTATGGGATTAATTCCCGGAGGGTCTTGATTGATTCCGGGCAGTATTTAACCCAGCAGTGCACTGATTGCTCCCATCTCGGATTAGATTACATACGCGTATGCCGCGCTTCACTGGGCCGACTTAGCCACGCAAGGACAGACCGAGTTCACTGAGTCATGCCTACACACAAAGACTGAATCAGGATGCAGACAGACAGTTACTCACTGAGCGTCTCCCTCAGAACTAACACCAATCTCCAGCAGAGGTCACGCAGCAAGCGTCGATTTTGATAGTTTTCTCCTTCTCTTTTCGACTGAGCTGCCAAATATAGTGGCCGGGGCTTCAGGTGATGGAGCGAGCGGTATTGTTGTTGTGAAAACTCACCGTGTTGTCTGCTTTTATTTCCTCAGGGGAAAAAGTCCTTCTCAAGCAGAGATTTCTTTTCTCAACAAATGCAAGTGGCTGGAACTTTACGGAGTAGATATGCACTTTGTCAAGGTGCGTGAGAAAGTTTTATTATCACCAGTGTTGTTTTTAGTGTGACACTGAAGTTCAGGTGTGTTAGAAATAAATGTGTGCTCGTTCGTCCACAGGGCAGAGATGGAGGAGAATATGCACTGGGTCTCACTCCAACTGGCATCTTGGTATATGAGGGCGTCAGCAAAATCGGGCTTTTCTTTTGGTAAGAGCACAACTCTCATCTTGTGTTTCCTGAAATGTGCTCATTTAAATTTCTTATGTAAATGATTTTAACACAAAAATGTAAGAAAACACAAGCAGTGAATGTGAATGTAGGAACACCGTACATTTCCAAAATTCCTAACCTTACTGATGCAATAATGAAAAAACAAAACTGTCGTCATAAGTAATAATTCTTGCGTCACTTATTTGTGTCACTTGTGTCATTGTAAATTTAGATTAGGAGAATTTGGCAGTTTAAACTCACCTGAGTGACATAAGATGGTTTGAGGTGTCACCCTAGGCTCTGGAAATCCATGAAGGACCATTTGTTTGTTTTTTCACATTGTCAGTGAGCCTAACAACTAAAAACAATCCAGTAATTGCTCACAGTACTGTGCCAAAGTCCGGAGTCACTCCTCATTTCCCTGTGTTTGGATAGATAAATGGGAAATATGTGCAGCTGTTTATTGAAACACTTGCAAACATCATCGGAAGTACAGTTTTCGAGGCAAAAACAGAGTCTGGACAATTCTGTTGCAGAATTATAGAAACGTCAGTGTTTGGTATGACCAATGGGGGGGCGGGCAACAAAAGATGCCTAAAGATGCCATTTAAAATTGGTCCTTCAGGATAAACGTGTTTTGACTCTGATGTTAAGACACAACACTGGTTCATTCCTTGAGTGAGGTGCCGCTGTTATGCTTGAATGACTCATAGGTCAGTGTTGAGTGGATTAGCAAATAACAGAAAAGCATTCCTCTGAAAATTGTCAGGAACAAGAACTGGACTGAAAATAAGTGAAGAAGAGGCCAATGTCCAAAGAAAACCCCTGAAAGACCTTCAGAAAGACCTGGAGAACTTTTACTCACCACTGCTTTGGAAGCAAAATGTGTATATATATATAAAAAAAAAAAAGAGCTGACTCAAGACTTTTGCACAGAACTGTATGAAAAATAATGAAACTGGAAAAGGAAATCTCACAAACAGCTGATGTTTTAATATGTAGCGACATTTTTAATGAATGTAAGTGAAAAATAAACAGAAACAAGAGTTTGTTCACGAAAATTAATTATTGCTCTTTTCTGGGAGGTAAAAAAAAAAGAAGTTTAAACTGTTACTACTTCTGTCTGCTGCTATTCTTCTGCTAATTGAATATGAGTTTCCTTCTTTTTTTTTTTGAACCACGTGTTTCTGGAGAGGCATGTGTCAACATTTACAACCAAGAGCCAATCAAAATGTGGCATAAGTGATAAAACGTAAAGTGGGGCACGGGCTCAGCCTGGGTGGAGGGTGTGGACCTTGCAAACTTTGAAGGAAGGGCATGCCAGGAAAAAAGAGAGCTACTGAGAGCTGAGTATTTGTTCGCCAAGGGGCAGGACGAGGTATGGGAAGTGAAAAGAAATCCAAAATCACTCTGCGAGGAGCCGATGTTTCATACTGCATGCTCTCATCACCTGTCCCTCACTCGTACTTACACTCAAACTGTTGTGTCTCTTTGTGTGTTTGTCATTCATCCGTGTGTCTCGGTGTGTTGCACAGGCCCAAAATCACTCGGCTGGACTTCAAAAGGAGTCGACTCACGTTGGTGGTGGTGGAGGACGACGATCAGGTTTGTGTCTTCACGTTGCATGCCGTGACCGCGCGCGGTCATCTCTCAGGCGACTAACAGGTTATTATGGTTATTCTCTGTTGTGAAGGGTCGGGAGCAGGAGCACACCTTCGTGTTCGAGCTGGCCAGCGCCAGGAGCTGCAAACACCTGTGGAAGTGTGCCGTGGAAAGTCACGCTTTCTTTCGCCTGCGCCAGCCAACGGCGGGCAGGGCCGGCCACAGTGACTTCACGCGACTCGGGTCCCGCTTCAGATTCAGGTAGAGAGCAGCGACGGCGTCTCGCCTCATCTGAGCAGCGTCTAATTGACTTGCTGAAGGGGGATAATAGAAGCTGGCACTCTCAGGTAGTTGTGGCCAGCACTCGTTAGCAGCATATGTGGAATAATGTGTCACATAAAACAGAGCCTTTGTATCTATGGTTACAGGGTATCTATGGTTACACGGATCTGTTCCTATGGTGACTGAGATATTCCCTTTATATTGTTTGTTTTCTTGCAACTATTATCAGACATGGTCGAAGCAAATTCTCTCACTTGAAGGGCACTTCCTGTCATTTGTCGGAGCAGCTAAATCACAGCATTGTAAAAGCACTCTGTGGATTAAAAAAAAACACTTGTGTAACAGGTGGTGGAAGTAAAAACAGGAACACTGGAACTGTGTGTATTGCAGTCTGACATAACAATCATACTGGTGCCAACTTTAAGTCTTCATTCAGAGTTTTCGTTAGAGAAGTTTTAAGATAAGCATGTTAGAAAGTTTATGTCAGTTTAAAAGACTTTAGGCATACTGCAAAACCAACCCAAGACTTTCTAAAGCCAAAGTCGTTCACACTTTTCATTTATTAAATACAAAACTGAAGCGAACGAGTCTCTGTAAACGCAGCACTGTGCATAAAAACAACTCTAAATTCTAAACAATTGATGAAAACTTTTGGAAAATTCACGCCAAAAGGAATAATCATCTAGAAACTCCATTTAAGTCTCCTCTGATGAACTCCGTGAATTCGGTCAGACTGCAGCTCAGTGGCACTTTGACATTAGTGTCGATGCTTTTAGTAATAATCATTTCCACTCTTCACCCGCATCTGCTGTGTGTTTGTCTCAGTGGGAAAACAGAGTACCAGGCCACTCATGGAGGCAGACTGAGGAGGGCCAGCACATTCGAGAGAAGGCCGAGCAGACGCTACCCGTCCCGCACACAGTCGCTGGGCAAAAGTGAGTTTTATCTGCTCATACAAAAGACGACGAGTATCTGCGCCTGATTTGTGTTTTATGTGCTGCGAGCGTTGTTACGAAGGCTCTGCGCTGTTTTAGTTCAGCGTGTTTTCAGATTTAGAATGTAAAAATTGCTGCAGAGAGTAACTGTTGAACATATTGTTTTATTTTTCAGAGGAAAGGGAAAGTGGACCCCCCCCCCCCCCCCTCCTTTTTTTTCCTTTTTTTTCAAGGGCTGTTCTTTTAAAAAATGTCCAATGCTAAGTGATAATTTGACAAGTTCAATAGGCTTAAAAGCAGCCCTGGTTTCTTTTCTAATGAAAGTGCTCAGAAACTCTAGGTTGTTAGATTTAAGCGTCACCTTTTTTACTTTGTCAAAGGCACCTGCTGTACTCTTCACTCCTCCATAATTCCCACCTTCTGTGAGCTGCAGAGGCTTCAAAGGTCCAGCAGCCTGCAGCTCACTTTAATCTATCCCACATAAATGATCAAATGCACACTGCAAACTGTATTTACCTTGAGACTGTCAGTATTGACGTCCAAACACCTTTTATGTATTGGATTTGAATTCGTCACGCAGCCCTGGAATACGAATGAACCGAGAGTTGAGTGTTGGTAATAGCTCAGCATTGGAGTAATAACATGTCTGCAGCGAGTCTGGACTGAACGGCACAGTTAGACCAGAGAGGGCATTTGAAAAAGTGCACACAGACTCGCAGATAAACTGCAGAGCTGCTTTTGACTTTTGTGTTTTTCTGCTCTAATTGACCTTGTGTCTCTCTCTCCGTCAGTTGCGATTTCTCCAGCCAAGCCTCCACACATCAGGTGAAACAGACACAGACATAAATAATGCACGCATGCACTTTCAGATTATTGCATTCATTCCTCCTCCTCTAACCTTGACCTTAATCCACCTAATGGCCTGGCTAATCTTAACACAGAAACAGCCCTTTGTAAAAGAGAAGTTGTTGCTTTTGAGAGGGTTTTACTTGTGCAGTGCACTCGAAAGTAATATATATGCACCTGCTTTAAAAAGAAGTTATGATACACATCTGATACCACTGCTTTTTACTCCACAGCTCTCACGCCAGCCCCAATCCAAGTCTGCATCAGGTAAGCGACCTCAGTTAACCCACTTTTCAAAATGTAACACAAGCAGCAGAGAGCGGTGTGCTTTGTCCCAGTAGCGACGCTTAATTTGAGCATCTCTTCGATCCTCTCCAGTACCAACACAACATTCCCATTGGTCACGAGCCCTGGCATCCACCCCACCCCACGCTCACTTCCTCAGTTTACCTGCAGCCCTCCAGTCATACATCACCTCACAGGTAAGAGACAAAGGACAGGATTGTTGAAGAGCTTCAGGATGTGTCCACATGCTCTGTTTTTCATCACATTTCATGTCCCTCTTACACCTCATATGTCTGTTTGTCTTCCTGTGTGTCTCGTCTGCCTACATCCGTGTGTGCGTCCCTTCATCAACCGTTCAGGCCTTCCTTTGATGCTGAGAGTCCGGTATCCATCGTTCCCCCCGTCCCGGAGCGAAAGAGCAGCATCGCCAAAGGATCCGTGGCTGTGGTTAACAGGGATAAGGTCATGACCGAACTTTGACCTCCCTCTTAACCCAGGAATCTATTTCAAAACTCACAGGCACAGACTGGCAACCCCCAAAGAGAGACGCTCCGGTGACAGAGCTGTCTCCGTTCATCCTCGTGAAATGTCCCACGCCTTCATCCATTTGTCACGTCATCTCATGTGTTTCAGTGTCTGCATACTAGACAAAAAGCAAAAAAAAACACACACCCCCATCAAGTGCAAAGGACTTTATCAAGCAGGATGGAGGTTTATAATGTTCAAGGGGGTCACGTGGAGGGAGAACTGTGCAAAGACATCGGGTAAGGGGACTGGGTGGGTGAATGTTGAAGTTATTTATTGTGGTTACGCAGCGGTGACACAGATCACGAAGGCGATCGAGGTAAAGAGCCTCGACACCTCTGATCGTTACAGTTTACTCATTCTGCGGGTCATAGCTCAGTTTATATCATCACATCCTTTTAGACACAGGTTGCCTTCATCTTAATAATAAAGCTGCAATCACAGGATGAGAGTCCACTCAAAACACTCAGATTTTTTTCCGTATTATTTCCCTTGAGAGTGGATGTTCCTGCCTGCTGTTGAAACCTCCCGATTGGTGGGGGCCATTGCAGGTTGTGCACAAATGATTGGGGAAATAATACAGAGCGAAACGGATAAGTATGATTTTTGCAGGAAAAGAGTTTGCTCATGCTAATTTACTGATGTTTAAATAAATAAATTATTATTATTCTTTTTTAATTGAGTGCTTGAAAAATATAGGATTAGAGAGAGATGAGCTAAACAGCCTTATTCCAACAGGATAAACTGAGGAGCTGCACCAAGGTCCATAATAAGATACATAAGGGTTATTTTCAACTCTAAGTGATGCAGAGCTACAGTAGTAAAATCAAAGAATAACATTATGAAGCTGGAAATGGGCATAATTGCTCCTCTGTAAAGATAAAACAAGAATGTGGTGCATTTTTAAAGTCTCTTTGAGGATATTTTCAAATAATGTTGAAAGCATCTTCTATAAAAATCAAGATTGTGCCTGAAAATTTACTTTATTTTCATATGAAAATAATCACGTGTTTAGTTTTCTGTGCACTCACAGGGACGTTCAAACAGGAAGTTCTTGGTGCTGTATTAGGTGGCAATTTGCTAAAATATAAATAAACTAAAGGCCAAAAAACAAGCTAAGAATTGTTGAAATAAGATGATATATTTTAATTTTGTTGCACTTTAATATTGTTATTATTTAATTATGGCTCTAAATGCCCAGTCGACGTAGCTCTTATACTTCTCAAACACTCTGTTCTTTCCATTCAAACATTCAGCATCATATTTAAGGAAAAAAAAGATGCCAGTGGAACAGAAATAAGACAAAGATAGGACCGGGTGTGATGCGTTTGTGCCTTGCTTTGCTTGTGGATGTTTTATGTGATTACGGTTGCTCAGATCTCAAATCTGCCTTTAAGAGTGCTTTCGTGTTTTTCTTTGTTCGTTTGCAGTAAATCGTGTGACATCTAAATTATTTAAACTCACTTTTGAAATAAAGTGTTGTGAGTGCTGAATAAAGTGATTCTGAACAGGTGGAAGGGGTCCAGTCCTGCACTTAGTGAATGCTGGGTTAGGGATTAAGCTGCTTTGTGTATAATTTATGGTTTTCAGTGTGAACTTAGAAACATGAAGCTGAATCTTGCATTTGTGGTGTTGTGCTTTCAGAGTGAATATTTGTTTGTTTTTTTGGTTTTTTTGAATAAACATTATATTAATGTTACATCAGGTTATGGATTTGCTAAATTAACCAAGTGTTTACAGAAGATGTGGCCGGTGTGTTGCTGTTATAGTGTGTCGCCTTTTACTTTCGATGTTTACTCCAATCACATTATGCCTTTAGGACTGTTGCCGTATTGCTTCTGAAATAAAGGGTTTATGAGTGAAATGCAGAAACTGCAAAGCCCATTCCTTCATTGTCTTACACCAGAAGTGTCAAACATAAGGCCCAGGATCAGAATCGGCCCGCAAACAAATTCAATCTGGCCCACTGGATGGCTTTGGAAAATGTAATAAGAGCATAAATTTTAGACATTTAACTGTATTTTTTTATAAGCTTTACAGCTTTTCCCACTGATAAATGCCCCCACATGGTTCTTTGTACTTTACTAATGAAGTAACACAAATGATTCAATAACAGATTTAACAGAAATTACATGTAATTTTACACACATTTTAGGTCCAAAGCAGTGTTTCTTTACCATGTAGAAAAGCAAATGCACTGTTGAAATTGCACTTCTGGTTTTGTGTTACACAGTCAGCTCAGCATCCACACAGGGAGGGTTACATTGCTATGAAAAACTCACATTACGAGCTTGGATTTATTACACGATAATTACTTATTTGCGGTACTTACACTTTTTGTCATATTTAAGTGGGATTTTATTTGGGGGGGGGGGTTGTTTGTGTTTTGATTGCATGTGTCATCTTCAGTTTCCCGCTGAGTGGGCTCGCTTCAGATCATCAGTTTAGCGTCGAGGAGAACGAGAACTCGTATTCTGGCAAGATCCACCACCGCCACCGTCGGCACACACACAGCCAGGACACGCTCTGCCACACACACACCAAGAACAGTGAGTACTGTCAGCCTGAGGCTGGGCTGCACACATCTGTGGTGTGTCTAGACGCCACGCTGATGCTTCTTTTCATGCTCGGTGCCGCCTGTTTGTCAGCTCTTTTTGTTTTTGAGGTTCACTTTGAGGACTTTGAGATGTAATGTTTCCACTACAACGTGACGTAGTTTGATTTCAACTTTGTAAAAGCAGATTTAAAGATGCACATGATATGAGTGTGTTGTTTCAAACCTGGATGATCCGAAATAAAGAATATGGTCCCACTGTCACTAAGTGCTTGCTCACAGGGTTTTTTTTCCTCTGTATTAATATAGGATCTTTACCTTAAAGCAACTGTTGTTTGAGCACTTTGGCAATTTACTGGTTTGGACTATTCACCATAATCTTCCCAGGAGTGGATGTTCCTGCAAAAATTTACCCCAAGGTCCAATGCTCAGACAAAGTACAAAAAAATCCAAAGAGCTACATCTCAGACTCTACAGGCCTCAGTTAGCATGTTAAATATTTAACTTCATGACAGCAAGTCTACAAGACTCCTGGAATAACGTCCTTTGGACACACGAGACCAAAGTGGAGATTTTTGGTGAAAACACTTTGAACTTACTCCTCAGTGGTGAAGGAGGGATGATTCTGGTTGCTTTTAAATGTGTCTAATGCAGTTTTAAATTGGGTTTCTGGTTTGAGAACATCAAACATAATTCAGTTGCCTTTTGCTGTAGTGAGCTAGGATACAAGTAAAGTAAACGTGGTTAAATACTGCTAATTTTTCTTGTGTTTGCACTCTTCATTTAAGGGCATTGTTTATAAGTCGAGATGCATCTCCAAACACATTAATATGGATTTAAAGTATCTCACGGTTCTCAAACTTTCTTTGACCTGCCAACTTTCAAACACCAAAAAGCCCCCACCCAGCCAAAATTGCTGTTAATCATTTATAATATCATCAAATTCTGGTGAAATTAAGGACAGTCAAACTCTTGTGCCAGCGTATATTGAATTATAAACCTTTTTAGATTATAGTCATTTTCCATCCCTGCTTTGTCAAACGGTCTGTGGTGTCTTTACAGTAAAAACGTGACTTGTTGTTTGTTTTTTCTCATTACAATTTGTCTCAATCAGAACGTCAAGCACCCCTCTTCCCTGCAGATGAGTTTGACATCTCTCAGTCGCTGCTCAAGGCTTTGGAGTCTGAAAGCGATTCTCCTCCCTGGCCTTCGCTGCACATCAACATCGACAACAAGGTCAGTCACGTTTCCCACACGATGTTTACTCACTGAGATTTAGTCTCCTCACCTCTCCTTGTTCTCCCGGCAGGGAGAGGAGAAGCAGCTGTCTGAAAAGTCTCTGCACCCTCCTGCTTCCCCAGCCATGCTCCCCGACCACCTCAAATGTAACATCCTCAAGGCCCAGATGGAGGCAGCCTTCAGAGTGAGTACCAAATAACGCTCTCCTTTGGCTATTTGACCTACATCCTGCGCACTTGGCGGTGTCACTAACAGCATATCTATCCATTTCTTCTCCACAATAAAGAAAGAAGCCCCAACAACACCCAGAGGGAAGAGCTCAACTGAGACCCTGAATGAGAGGCCAGTAGCTCATCCGCTTTTTAACATGTTTAGACCTCTTTCTGAAAACACAACTTACCCTCCTGAAGAACTGCTCTCATTTCCAGGTATCAGAGTTCCTCCCAAGACTCGGCGGCATCCAGTCTGACAGCAGAAAAGACACCCCACAGGCAAGATCACAACCTGACGCCAGAGAGGCTCCAGCCCAAAGCCAACCCGAGCACCAACCGCAGAAAACGGCTGGTCCGGCAGTTCAGCTTGTGAGTACAGATCGCCTGCTGTGAGTGGAAAATGAACACTCCACAGAGTACTTGAAGCAGCAGCGGTGCTATCTCTGCTCTTTGATAGTGACATCTTGTTCAGAGCGATCTGTAGGTCGTGTAAGCCACTTATAGTCTCTCCATTTGTTGCTTATCAGTAACCACGAAGATGAAGATAATCTCCCTGAAGCACTCGCAGCCATCTCCTCCCAAAGTACAGCAAAGTCGGGCTCTAGCAGCTCATTGGACAAACAGATACAGCCGTCTATCTACCCACAGGTAACACACATCTTCACACATGCGCACACACACACTTTAAAAACCCTTTAAAATGGGTCTTGGTGTAGTACACTATGCTCCACTTATGGGGGGATTATTTCCACACCTCTCTGCATTATCTGTAATTGTGTGTGTCTGTCTGTCTGTGTGGTGTGTGTGTGTGTGTGTGTGTCTACACTGATGTATATTGCAGGGGGATAATATGCCAGCACTGGAGCTGAGTAGTCCATGCTGTCCCTCTCCTTCGCCCTCCCCTCATCTCTCCCCTTCTTACTACCGTAGCTCCATTCCTCACCTGGTTCCTTACCTTGCTGCCCATAATGACAGGTAAACGTACCTCCTCGCTCTTATCTCTTGGACACTTTTATACAGCGCTGGTTTGCTCAAGTGCTGTATTGAAGCCTCAGGCTCTTGTTTGATGCTTGCACATGAAAAACAATCCCCTGTTTCAGTTAGTAGCTGATGCTGAACTGTGAGGCCAAAGTGAACAACCGTGTGACGCAGACAGGAGGATTTTCAGAGTGAGATTTGGGAAAACTGGCTAATATTGGAAATCTTATTTCCAGCATGTCAAAGCAGTAAACAAGAGCTGTCCGAGACTGCGTACCTCCACCAGTGCTGAAATGACCCTCCACACCATGCATGAATTGAGCCCCTGGATCCAAAAGGATGTCTGGATCCAGACTAGTTTTTGATATTATCTTGAAAATATCAAGACAATATCTCACTATTTTTCCTGTTACAGTATGGTTACAGTTATCGTCAGAAGTTTACATCCACTCATCACGAGAATGGATGTCATGATAATTTGGGGCTTTTAACTTCTTTGAGCTGTTGTTTTTCCAAAGTGGAATGAGCATACGGCATACAGCACAAGTTTGAATTTATTATTTTCTCTAATCCACACAGACTTACTTAAATCTTGTAATAAGCGGTGCCGATGATTCTACAATGTCTTTCATCTTCACAAGGCCAAGACCTTTTAACTTGTCCTTATTGCTTGTGATTGACTGCAACTAGTAGTTTCATTGATTTGTTGGATGGCACTCATTAGACTGACTAATACTCAGAACAACTCAGTAAGAATCTGAGGAGAAGAATAGTAGATTTAAAGAAGTTGTGAAGGTCTCTTGGAGCCATTTCTAAAAAACTGCAGATTTCAGGATCATCGGTTCAAACAGCTGTACACAAGAACAAGTTATTCGGATGCGTCTCCACTTTGCAAAGGTCTGGAATAAGTGGTGTTAGCGGTAGCTATTCCCCTGCCAGTGGTACCATCACAAAGTGGATGGAATAATGAAGAAGGTGGACTACCTCCAAAGATTTTACCTCAAACCAACAGCTAGACAGTTTGAACATGGTTGTTTGTTCCAACAGGACAATGATCCCAAACACACATCAAAACTAGTTTGGAATGGATAAAGCAGGCCAACGTTAAGTGTCTGGTACGGCGTTCCCAAAGTCCTGACCTCAACCCGATTGAATATTCGTGGACTAGATCTGTTCCAGGAAATGAACTCTATGGATTCTGCCAAGAAGAGTGATTAAATATCGAGCCGGAATTATGCCAGGAGCTTGTTGAGGCTGCCAAAAATGTCCGGTCGAGATGCAACTTGCTAAATGGAAATTTAACCAAATATTAGTGGGTACATTTGAGCCTCTATGTATACTGTGGACTCTGTGTAGATTAAGAAAATCCAAAAGCAAATTTAAACTTGTGCATCCAATTCCCCAAATATGCTGTACAATCATTGCACCCTGGAAAACAAACAGTTCTAAGAAATCATTAAAAGCCCAGAATTACAGTGACATCACAAAAGACGAACACACACACACAAAATCGCCCACATATTTATTTATCAGGGTGTAAATTGCAACCTTAAACCAATAATAAGCTAATGACACTGATTTATTTTTTTTAACAGCTGCAGCAGAAGCTGAGCGTAACGAACAACATCTGCATTTCAGTCAATGAAGTTTGAGATGGCCCCTTCAGTACAGCTTAAAAAATAAACACGTGCACCCTAGAACTGAAAACGAGCCTCCACTGAAAAGTTAACTTTTGGGGCAGTTCACTTTCATGCTACTTTAATCTTCTACATTTATTTGGCAGCCGGGCTGCTTTGACCACTTTATAAAACATAATGCAGTGTAATAAAATCCCATCAGCGATTCCAAAACCAATAAGATGATTTGATTTGATTAAAATAGCTGCTCATTTCTTTAGGACGTGACAGAGAAGCTTGAAGGCTGAGCTACACATTCAGTAAAAGCTCACTTAAGTCTAATTTTTTTGACTTCATCTGTTTGCCTATATATACAAATTCCATAATAAACAGCAACATGGCGAGACAGCCAGCATCACACTCTTCTCCAAAGTCCACGTTACTCAGGGTATGTTACGCTCTAAGCAGTCCCACCATGTACTCAAGCAAGTAGGAACTATAATTGCCTTTCACAAGGTGCTACAATAATCAACTTAAAAGTTTCACATAAAATTATAAAGTGCTAATTAAATAATCAATCACATAATAAACTCAATTACGCAACGACATTAAATAATATTGCACAACTTAATATGCACCGCAAATTAATATAACCTAGAAAAATTAAATTAGAAGTGCAGTAACTAATTACACTGCAGACAAAAACTTGATAAACTATAATGAGAAGTCCCATCAGAAGCAGTCGCAGCCTCTGGCTTCACTGAAAGTCACATGACTTGTTGTGGCGACGTTAGCCTTTTATGAACGTGCTAATTAGACATTTAGCTCATTAGTCATTCCCTGCAGCCTTTAGATGACATGAAGTTCATGTTATCTAACACGATTTACACCCACTGGCCACTTTGTTGGGTACACCTTTTCTTCTGCACATTAACAAAATATCTAATAAGCCAATCACGTGGCAGCATTTGGACATGTTAAAGATGACCTCTTGAAGTTCAAACCGAGCCCCCAAATGGAGAAGAAGTGACTTAGAAGGTGGCATGGTTGTTGGTAACAGGCTGGTCTGAGTGTTCCAGTAACTGCAGATCTTCTGGGAGTTTCCCACACACTCATCTCTATGATTTAAAGAGTGAAAAAGAGGAAATTCTCTGCATGAAAACGTCCTGCTGATAGAAGTCAAAGGAGAATGGCCAGACTGCTTTTAGCTGTGGGAAGGAAACTCATCATCACCATCAGTTACTCAAATAACCACATGTTCCAACTAAGAAAAGCATCTCTGAAAACGCAACACCTCAAACTTTGAAACAGTTGGGCTACAGCGGCAGAAGACCACACCAGGTTCCACTCAGCTAAGAACAGGAAAGTGAGGCTCCTGTTCACACAGGCTCACCAGAATTGGAAAATAGAAGATTGAAAAAATGTTGCTGGTCTATTTCTGACAACAACATGAAAACATCCACCCATCCTGCTCATATCAATGGTATCTGTGCATCATTTAAATACCACAGCCTGAAGATTGTTGCTACTGTGTCTGTCCGCTTCCAGCACGATAGCGCACCACAGCTCAAATCATCTCAAACCGGTTTCTTAAACATGACGATGAGTTTGCTGCACTCGAATGACCTCCACAATCAGCAGATCTCAGTTCAATAGAGCAGCTTTTTAATGTGATGGAACGGGATAATCATGTCATGGATGCAAAGCTGACAAATCTGCAGAAATAGCGCAATGCTATCATGTCATGTGGGCCTTAAAATCTCTGAGGAATGTTTCCAGCACCTTGTTGTTCTGTGCCATGAAGAATTAAAGCAGCTCTGAAAGTAAAAACTGGTGCTAGCAAGGTGTACCTAACAAAGCATCAGATGAGTGTAAGATCTGTGTATGACCAGCTTAAATTGCCAGACAACTTCTTATCCTGTAGCTGCTGTTCTTTGTCTTTGTAAAGCAGACTTTGTGTTGTTTCTGTCATAGTTACTGTTGTAAAATGTTTGTTTTTTTTAAATTTTCTGTTATGAAAATTATATCTCACCTTGTTGCAGAAACAAAAGTTCAAGTTTTGAGTTGTTAAATCGTATGTTCGTGTCTGCAGCGGAGAAGAAATTAGGGTGGACAGAGAGAAGATCCTGAGAGCGCTCCTGATGACAGAGCTCTGAGACCTCGACCCTTCAGACGGAAGCTAAGAAGTCCCAAAGTCACTGGTGTCAGTCAGCATTTGTATACTTGCATTGCACATTTAGCAGTTATAAATCTATATTTGCATAAAGGCGGTTGTTATATTTGCTTAATTGTTATTTTAGAAAGAAGGCTCTTTGTAATAACTGAACTGAACCTGTACAAAAAAGTGAAAAGGAAACAAGTGGATTCACTCACATGCATTACAGACAAGCTACAGACTGTATTCCTGGTGCTGCCTGCATGATTAATATGTTTCCCTAAACGATTAACGGATTTTGCTTTGGACTTCTGTTTATGTGTGAGTTCATCCTCATCGTCTTCATCGCCGTGTCCGTGCTGATGCCTAAACTGTGTTTCAGACAGCGACTGTTGAAGCTTTGATCTCCATGTAAAAAGCACCCCTGAAATGAAAGTCACTTCACTTTCAAATCAGTTTGTTCAAAATGTAAATACTCATTGATATCCTGAGAACAGAGCAGGTGTTGTAAATGCTTACCTCAGTACTGTAATTCCTATATCAGATATCCATTTTTACACGCAAAAAAAACATCAGCAGCGTCTGTGGTTTTAAAGAAAATCCTGAACAGTGTGAGTTGAAAGTGAAAACTGGCAGAAGACATCGACACCTCAGTCTCCGTGTGCCCACCAGGAGGCGCCAAAGCTCCTGTGGCAGCAGCCTTGATCTTGTGTTACAGGTGTTCATGAAAAACAGCTCATGCGTCCCTTTGCTGTGTTTTTAACATGCAGCTCAAAACCAAATCTGGCCTCAGAGGTCAGACCCTTGGAAATATTTTATTAGTGCGCAAAAAACAAAAACTTCACTTCAGCCCTTCTTTGTCACAATCCGAGGCGGCACATGATCTGCACCTGTACTGTATGTTGCTGATTGAGTTTTCCTACCTTGGACTGGATCTCAATAAAGGCCACATCATCGGTTTGACAACTCTGCAGCAGCATCTTTGTTTCTTTTCTTCCTTCCTGACATGGGAATGTGGCTCGGCCTCGCCCTGCCTGCCGGTTTGTTAGGTATGTGCCTCTCACCCTCCCTGCGAAGGAACAAAAGATGTGTGCTGTGCGGGACTTTAGTGAGGTATCTGCCAGTGCGGTGAGTCAGCCTGTTAATTGTACCTCTGTTTTGTGAAGAACTCAGTGTTAGATAATTCATCTTCAAGGTGAGATGCAGCACGGCAGAAAGAGGGAGGGAGAGAAGAACTGCTTCGAAGTGAATCACACACTCTGCTGTAAATGATTCAGGTTTTTTTTAAAAATGGGGGAAGCCTGCGGAGACTTCGGCATTTGGCCCTCCCACTGGCTTTGAAACCACTGCAAAATCATCCTTCATAATTTCTCAGCTCAACCTGCATTACAAGCTTAAATTCGTTGTGGAATTTGTTTTTCTTACAAAGCTGCACATTAGCAGAGGAGGGGCGAGCAAACGCCGCAGTTATGGTGACCACAACAAATGGGATCTTCTGCTTTTCTGGGAATTGATATTTGAGAAATTAACAGGCACAGGAACAGTTAAAGGAACAGAGGTGTTTCTACCATTTTTAATGGGCTCAGTCTTTTAAGGTTGATTAACATTTAAGCATTAATAAAACAATGATTAACGTTTTTTACATTCTAAAAACTGTGTGCCCTCTTGCACATCTATAGATGATAAAATACTTCGATTACAGGGCTTGGTTCCCTCACAAACAAGAAGTTTTACATATGAACAGGACAAATCTAACCTTTTAACAGCTGAGCAGCTGAAGGAAGCCAATCACGTAAGCTAAAGTGACAGCCACGCCTTTAAAAACCAATATTAAGTGGAATTTGAATGGTCTCCTGTTAACCACAAGGACAATGTGGTTAAGAAACAAACACCTGAAACTATATAAAACACGTAGACGCTTTTGTTCTGTCATTAAACCCTTTGTTAGACTGCATCGGGGAATAAAAGAATGCCTTAGTAAAGAAACTAGGCAGCTTGTTGCAGTTAACTGTCACTACATACAAAAAGCTGTTCACTCTTTAATTCACTTCAGTTTGTTTCTGTGTTATTTTTAATCTTCATTAACTATGTTGTACATGTATGTGTGTCAGAGGCAAGATTCTGGAAAGTCAGTACAGGTTTTACAATAAAAACAGAACTTTCTAAAAGCAGCTGACTCACAGTGTCGTGGACATCCACAATAGATATTTGTCTCTCAAAATCTCATAAGGCAAGTTTTGATTCAAACTAACAAACACACTTAAATGTGTGCAACTTCAAAACAACTAAAATGTTTTATATGTTTTGTAGTTAGCTATAATAACCTTGCTGCAGGTCACATTGCAGAAAGACAGAAAATGACATACATGATGTTACATAAAGACAGGCAAAAATAGAAAGCCGACTCACTTAATGTACTTAATGTAAAAGAGTGGGTAGACAGTCGAATATGTTGCCCTCCATAACTCTATATACTAAACCTCCACAGACCTTCTTTACTTGTACATATCTTAATAGACCTGGAGCACTGCAGGTAGACTGTCCATCATATTGCACCATGCAAAGTGACTGCATGCTCATTTTCTAAAGCTCTCTGGGCTGGCCTCTACACATTTTTTGCTGAACTTCCAGCCATTCGTTGTGAATGTATGAGCCTTACATGAAAGTGTATGGCTTCTCAAATGAGTTAAAGAACATGCTTCCTCAGGAGCTTAACTGTATCAACTACAACCAGACTATGTGCATTGTAGAGAATCCATATTTTGCCACTGCATTTATGTGTGCAGCAACTGCATGTTTTACTCCAGGCTGTAACTCTGCAGACCACTGCAAATCTTCTCTGTCAGTCATGCTGCGTCTAAACTATCAGCATTTTGAAAATGTTAAAAAACTCTCCATTATAATAATAATAAGTTCTTTTTTTTCTTTGTCATTGCTTCATCAACCTGACTTTTCAACTTCACTGAAAGAAGATATCCAGTTGTGTCTCTGCTATTTGAAAAAAGATAGCGATAGCATTCAGATCACATGGACAGTGTTGTGCCAATAAGTGATTTCAGGTATTTGCTGAAAAAATGATTGCCTGTGTTTAAACTGGCCTATATATGGCCTCTATAAAACATATGTCAAACATACCTCATGAATGATATTAAGTGCTACCTTCTAGACCCGCCCCTGCACAGGTAGTTTATACCTATTATACACTTTTAAATAAACACTTATTTTCACTAGTTCCGTGAAAATGGCTCCAAAAACATTTCATACTGAGTGACATGGGGTTTCTTTGGGTTTGTGGGGACTTCATCCACATAAGTAAATGTTGCAAGGACAGGATATAAGTGTGGAACATGAAAAAGATTAAAGATCATCTCCTGCTAAATGTTAAATAACTAAAATAATCCTCTTGTTATTAAAAAAAACTTCCCTTTTCCTGATAGTTGTCTGTCCCTGACAAACCCTGGATTATTTTCTTAATAAAAGATTTGATTTAATCTACTCTGATTCTTTAAATCTAAGACGTGCTCAGTTCAATCAATAAATTAAAAATTCCCTAAATCAGCTGCACTTATCTGCACTTTTTTCATACCAGTGTAACTTCACTGGATTTCTCAACAACATCTTACAGACAATACATTTATTTTCCAGACGTCAAAAAGGTAAGAAAAACTTTGTCACACGGATAAAAAAAATGTTCTTGCTGCTGGTTTGGACAGTGTGTGTGTGTGAGTGTGTGTGTTTTGTGAGTGGGAGACTAAGTGTTTTTAAAAGAGATCATTTGGGTGGGGTGCAGAAGATTGTATTACACAATGTAACTCTGCCCTGAGGGGGTCTGACATGGTTTTGTCTGCTTTCCTTCTCTCTTCCCACTTCCTGATCTATTTTCTGCTCTTTTCCACGCAGTAAAAAGAGAGGCCATCCTCTCACATAATGTGTTCAGTGTGTCTAGATGACAATAGCTCCTTTGCTATAGCATGTGTATGCGGGCACCGCAGAGGTAATCGCTGAGGACAGTGAGAGGGAGTTCCCACAGTTTCGCCCTGAGCCACGTTGTGTCACGAGACAAGCTCCACCTGCATATTTGCACTCCTGCATTTTAAAAACCCTCATGAGACACAAACAGGAACATAACTACACGGCAAAGTGAAATGATCAGAAGGTAAACAGTGAAATCAAACAGCTGGAGGATGACAAACTTGACATGTTAAGTTTATTGTTTTTCTTTTTCAGCATGCCTGCAGTAGGGCGTCCTGAGGAGGATTAAATCCTGCTGTGGGACATGCGTACAGAAACATGAAGCCCAAACATCAACTTTATGCTGAGCATAAACGGCATTTAAATTCACATGAAACATATCCGGCATGTCCTTCATTTCCTTTCCTTTTCGCCTTTCCTAAAAATCTACAGGTTCAAAAGAAGTACGGTGATTAGATTTCTTAGAGCAACCTGTTTGTTCAATAACGTTCTCCAATAACAGCGTAGATGGTGGAAAGAAGACAAGGAAAGTGTGATGGACTGCTAAAAATATGTCACAGAAGTGGTCATAAACCAGCTCTGGCTTTACTCTTTGCACAGTAAGCTGAGAGCTTGTGATCTGAGCCCTCTTGAAGAATGCAAATTTGTAGTTAAATTACTGAGAAGTGGGACCGTCTTCTTTTCAGCTGAATCCAAATGCACAACAAGGCAACTTTGGCGTGGCGCAGCATGGAAAAATACCCTTGTCAGACACATAAAGGAGGGGGCTAATGAAGTGTGAGATGTCACAGTTTTTGTAAATTGAGGCCTCATAACAAGGTCCAGGCTATCAGACAAACTCACAGTGTAACATATAGGATATCATTCAAACATACTGCTATTATTTTCATTAGTAGTCTTATTGATTAGCAGTGCATTGATATTTGGCATTATGTAAACATCTTAAAGTTTCACTACTAACTTCTTCATGCACTAAAGCTTCCAATACAATCACTGTGTACTGTATCAAATGTATATAAACACACACAATGTACTGCATTAACAGATTATGTAATAAAACATCTCAACACAGCCATGCGTAATACTCATTCTCATCTCTTTCACACTCACACACTTTCACTCTTCACAGAAAAGCTTAAACATTTAGCTCAATTGCTACTAAGTCACTCTTCTCTAGTTTGGCTAACAAATATGTACCGTAATGATTACAATAGAACAGGTTAAAAAATCTCTATAAAGCTTTTAAAATACACAATGTGCAATATAAGATGAGAATGCTATCGTTGGCTAAGGCCACAGAGAATTTGGTATAAAATACATTAATTTCTGTTGCTAACGATATAAATAACACATCTAAAAGGCTATTTAAAAAAAATCTAACAAGTCTTTGACATATACCAAATTATCACATGTGACCCTAGAGCAGGGTCAAATCCAAATACTGCCCCCCTGGCTTGGTCATGAGAGCAGGTAGTGACATAAGAGGAGCCTCACTTGAGCTGCACTGACCAATCAGACTGCTGCTCAGGAGGGAAACAGACTCTGCAGGATTCTGCGGAGAGAAGAAGAACAAGGGTGAGGAAAGAATTTTAGCCCCCAACAACAACAAAAAAAGAGCACCTGCACCAGACATTACCCATCACCTTCTCAATCACCTAAAGGCTAAAGCTGTTATTACCCATCTATTACACTACCTCATTGCGACAGCACCATCTGACCGTCGACTAAGCCCCGCCCCCTTAGGTATTGTTGCAATTGTTCTGTAAAGTAATTTTACTCTTCAGCAGGCCAGTTTCGCAGCAGACATTTTGGCGTGAAGCAGCAGGTAATCACAAATGTCTGATAAAGGGCGTTAATATATATAAGATTACAGTGAACCTGGTTCTGCCAGAAGATTCTTCCTGCAAAAAGGGAGTTTTTCCTTCTCACTGTTGCCAAGCGCTTGCCCTTAGGTGTGTTGTTGCAGTTTTCTTCTGTTATTGTAGGGTCTTTACCGTTTCATTTTTATTAGTTTCTGTGTTCTTTTTAGTGTTTCTAATTATCATTTATCAGGTGGAAAATTCTAGAAGCTCAGAACAAGCGTTACAATAAAAACACATGACTCACAGTCAAGTGGATATCGCAGTCTCACTAAACATCTGTGTCATTACCTCCTCAGGATTAATGCATTCAAAAAGAAATTGAGCATAAAGTACAAAATGCTATTTTAGTTAGTTTTAGGGGGAGTTTTGAGAGGGGAGGGAGGTAAGTTTTTTTTTTAAATTTAGTTTAACTATATACATTTTCATACCTAGTTTTTTTTTTTCGTTTTACATACCCATAATATCCTTGTATTGATGTATGAAACATTAAAAAAATGTATCTTTAATACTGCAATGTAACACCTAAAAATGAGGACTTATTACTGGTTCTCTGGGTATGAGAACGAGGAGTTTCTTGCGCCCGCTATTTGACTTTCACGCTGGACCATGCCTGTACAGTCAGAGGGGAGAGGGTTCAGTGGACGGTCAGTCGGCTATGTGGTGCTCAGTGTTTTCATTAAAGACTTCACGAGTGGACAGAAAAAAAGTTAAACAGACGCCATGTGAAAACCCATGAAATACCTAAAAACCAAGAGATTTCCTCCAATCATTTAACCCAGTCAAAAGGAAATACCTGAAAATTCCCCATTTATGTGGAAAATGGTGCCCTGTAAGCCCTGGTGACCAGTAAAACCACAGCTACAACACCTTCTCTAAATTAAATCCCCCTGACTGATCCCTCAGCCAATCCTTACCTGCCACCTGCCTCAGACACCTTAAATACACACCCATTCTTTGGGCTGCGTAAGCAATGTCCTGGTCGGGTCATGAGTGTGCACGGGCCCGTGGGCGTGCATGAAAGCATCCTCGGGAGCATACTGTGGCATGAGGAAGGGGGAGGAATGACAGAGATGGGGGCTGAGACACATGTAGCCATAGACACTAATCTAAAGGCCTTTAAAATACAGAAAACAAAACCCAGTCTGTCTCAATATATTGCTTAAAGTAGTCCTTATCATGTCATAATTTATCTTCGCACTCTTTCAGGTTTAAATAAGATCCGAGATTCTCCAGTTCAAGTTGAAGCAAGCAGCAATCCGTGTGTGACAGAACAGGGAGAGGAGACAGGATAAACTAGTTTGATAGCCTCTGGGCAAACACAGTGGATGCCTGACAATATACACCCATAATACGAGGAGATTTGAATACAACACTTTGGATCCTACAGTGAGGTATGAGAGCTCTGAAGGCACAGAAAATCTCCATTATAGGAACTACATTAATAAAATGTTAAGTGCACGGTGCATTTGAAGGACGCCACCACTTACCTGGTAACCCTGCACTGCATTTATGAGCTCTTTGACTCCGTTGCTGTTGTAGGTCAGACCGGGCATACGCACCAGGCCTCCCGGCGAGGCAATGGAGGAGGGGGAGGGGAAGAAACCTAAGGTGTTAGGTGAGCCAGGTGGACTGGAAAAGAAAAAAAAAAGAAAACAACAAGAAGGGAAAAAGGAGAGAGACTGTTATCCTACGTACAAAACCAGCATAAACATGTATCTTCTCAGAAAACACAACGCATGCAGCAGGATTCAGGAAAAACAAGACTGGGAGTAACTCTGGGTGTTGTCTTTGAGTGAGCTGCTCTCTCAGTCTCTGATGGCTCACCAAAGAGAACCAGAGGTCAATGCTTGTTTACCAAGTACTTTGATAACACAGACTTCAGTCATTAACTACCCTTGCCCCAGCCTTTCTCCTTGGCAGTACATAATTCAACCAAGTACAAAATGCTCCACCTCTGTAAAACTATTTTTGATTGATGCTATGCAGGCTATGCTATGCTATGCTAAGAATGAAGAAGATTAAGCGTGGATAGCAGTTCCACATTTCTTATGCACATCCTGAACTTTTGCAGGGCTTTATGAGAGAATTATAAATATATGAATCACTCAAGTCCAACGCTCAGTCTTTAACCTGCCGGCCTTGCAGTACAAGGTGTGCATATCTTTATGAATAAAGCAAGTAAATAAGTGTCCAGCAGCTCTACACGGGCAGCTCCCTAAACCAAATGGACTATTTTCATTCACAGGGGTATGCCAGGACCGGGGAATCCCCGTCTTATGTGCTACATGTGAGAAATGGCAGCTCTGCCTGGATCTGAGAGTTTGTGTGAGAGCAACTTCACCCATCAGTAAACAACCCACAAGTAAACACCACCCGGCAGCCTTGGCTTAGCGTCGGTTGGCTCGTAAATGTCTTTATAGAAATTCAGGAGTGGTTGATTTAATGTGAGAAAGGAAGATTACTTAATGGGAGAAACACAACAGTAAGCTCTCACAAAGCATCAAGGATATTTCAGGTAAATGTGTACATATTTACAGATTTTCAGCTGGAACAAGGTGAATTCCTTTTTGAGTTCACAAGATTTTCAGAAAGCTTGACCTCTGTCAAGGTCACTGAGATTTGAACTCATCTGAGATTTTTAGTAGATATTACTGATATTACTACTTATATTATGAGAGGTAAAAACTGTGAGAATTCCTGCACACTGTTAAAACAATAACTTTCTGTGACGTTTATGCAAACTAATCATACAAATCAAAACGTTTCAAACAGATAAAATCAAATAATAATTTCGGCAATGAAGAGAGTTTTCCCTTTGGACCTTCCTCTAACATACCTCTCACCTATTCACCAATGCAAATATTTAATATTTAAACATTTTCACAAGCTGAGCCATTTAATCTCTGATTCAATAAATCCCTTCATCTGTAAATACCACTGTTTACCTGGGGTAGTAGGCTGCGTAGTTCATGTATAGCTGAGCTGAGGCGGGGTAGTAGGCATGTCCTGGTGGTAGGGGGCGAGGAGCCAGGACCACCTGCCCAATGGGAGGGTAGAGAGCAGCAGCAGCCTCTGGAGGCAGGACAGGTGGAGCAGGTGTGAAGGAATAAGATGGTGGCGATAAACCTGGCGAGGAGGAGAGGGAGAGGTAAAAGATTTTTAACCAGACAAACACTGACACGCGTGAACAGAGACATGGTGGAGAAGTCTGCAAGGTCATTGTTTGTTTTTTGGAGAGGTGCTCATGCAAATCTACAAACAATGACCCTCCACAACATCACTCAGCACCTGACACACTTTGAATGTATGCACGTGGCAAACAATGAAAGCGTCAGCGTATTGTACACTATGCTGGACCACCGATGGGCCTGTAACCTGTATGTTTCATTATTTCAGTATTTTATTATCACCTCTGTGTAATTTCAGAGCAGGTAAGATGCTTTTAATTCACTCGACAGTTGTCAGTGTTTAGCAGCATCTACTGTATTATACTTTCTCATATGCATTCATGCAAAAAGCCTTCCAAGTATTAAATATTAGCAAAACGAGAGCCACAGTGCTGTCAGAGAACAGAGACACTGTCTAAATGCAGGGGACAGTGCCGCCTGAGCACTTTATCCTCCTTGCATGGTGATTCTGGTAGTTCCTGCAGTCTGTGTATGCATTTTCAACATTTAATTTCATCTCATCATGGACCCTTTTTAAAACCTGCATGTCTAGCCTTGAATCCCTGTGTTGTGTCCCTTTCACTCATGTGAACTATTTCATATTAAACGGCTCATAACCATTAGACGTGTTATAATCCTCTCTTTTTGAAAACTAAGAGTCCACATTTAAGTCGAAGGACTGCACACACAGAGATCAATGCACCATCTACGCACCAGCGTTCAGATATGCCCACAACTTTTACACAGCTCCTGATTGGACAAGCACAGGAAATGCACACACCAGAGGTGTGCCAGGCCATTGAGGCCTAATCCCACAACCACCTCTACTCATCTGATAAGATTAGAGAGATGTAAGCCATTTTTGATGTTTTATGAAGATAGCTGGAATCAAACTGTCTTGCTTACACTTTCCCAACCCTTTCAGATTTTTATGAAATACTTCAGCAGTGTAAGAGAGTGGAATTTATGAGATCGACAAACATGCCACTAAAAACAAACTACAGTATTTTCATCTAAATGTGTGAACACAGTCAACAACTGAAAAAAAGGATGGTTACCCCATTAGGTTTATTAGGTCATGCAGATGGGTAATTTAATCACACTAAATTACAAAGAGGTGACACACTCACATACACCGACACAAACTCTCAGACACACAGTTTTCGATCCTCCTGGTTAGACCAGATTTCCTCATCCTCCCACAGTTTGAGATTGGAGAAAAACCCAGCAACCCTGCACAAGGCAGGAGCCCACCTACCCTGCAGTCCCGAAGCAACCCAGCTCCCAGCAGCACTTACGTCTTGACTTACATGGCGGCGGGCTGAGCCCTGTCCCACTCCTGCTCCGGGTGTGTGTGTGTGTATGCGTGTGCGAGAGCGAGCCTCCCATCAGCACGAGGCCCATCTCCTCTGCGCTGCAGGGAAACACCTCCACGTAGCGGCTGTTTGCCCCACGCTGGCTGGACATTACATGCTTGTGAAGCCGCTGCGAAGCTTGGAGCGCTCGCTCAGCTGATGTCATCTGGATGAAGCAGTCACCTGACGGACGACCCTGAAAGCGGAGACGAATCAGAGATTACTCCGCAACACCTGTAAATTTGTGCTAGAAAGCATGTGAGTCAATGGGTGTGTCAGTGTGGGTGCTGCATGTACCTGCTGGTTGAGGACCATGTGGACTCCATGCGGTCTGATATCCTGTGTAAACTCGCCCAAGAAGGTGAGGATGTCCTCTATGCTCGCCGTGTACGGCAGCCCTCTCAGCCGCAGGCAGTCTCTCACTCCACCAGGAGGGGGCAGAAGAGACACCGTGGGCAGCACAGGAATCAGAGG
Source organism: Neolamprologus brichardi (assembly GCF_056152115.1). NCBI lineage: Eukaryota > Metazoa > Chordata > Actinopteri > Cichliformes > Cichlidae > Neolamprologus > Neolamprologus brichardi. The sequence goes on along the minus strand of NC_142114.1, from coordinate 15,250,632 downwards.
GGCAGGGGCCACGGAGATCAGAGGGGTTGAGGAGTACCTGTTTAGCACCTAAGACACAGTATCATATTACATACCCTGCCTAAAGCAAAAACCTACTGAGTGCGCAGTGAAGTTTTAGGAAACCCTTTCTCCTCTAGTACTGACAGGTAAAAGTCACTAACCATAACTCAAAAGCAAACATCTCAAGCAGAAAAAAGCCCAAGTCCAAGCTGTGTTTAAATATGACGCAACGTCAGACAGGAGCTGGCGTGGTGCCAACAGGACACCAGCGTGTTTGCATTTCTGGAGAGGACCAATAAAGCTCGCAAGTGTCTCACACACACACACACCACAAAAGGCCTCTGCATAGAAATGTAGGTGGACTGTCTGCTTATCAGTCCAGAAAGATAAGAAAATGAATGCCATGAGACATGAAGAGCAGTGGAGCACACAAAGAGCGAAAGAAAGTTCAAAAGAGAAAGGAGCAGCTAGAATAACCGTTTGTAGGGAAACATGCACACACAGTCCACCTTGTTTTACTGGTCCCCACCCATGAGCTTCTCTCCTATAATGCCTACAACTGCCTGAGAAAATAAGAAACACACCCTCGCGTTGTCACTCTTTGCTGCTGTGGCCAAATAAACAAACAGTTTTTCTCCTCTAAAACCTACAAGTGAGCACACCATCAAGCACATTTCACTCCACCGCACACCGTAAAACAAAGCAAAGAAACACCCCGGCGTACCTGCTGCACCTCTGCTGCCGTACTCTTAAAAAGCTCGATATATCTTTTCCCCAGGATTTCCTTGTGTTTCCTCAAGGCGCACTGAGCATGTTCTTCACAGGCAAATAAAACAAACGCGTCGCCGGTGGGACGTCCATCTGGGTAGCGAACAAACAGGATGCCATCCTTTCCCCCGCTGACGGGACACGTCTCTTTAAGTTCATCCTCTGGCGAGAAGAAGGCGAGCACCTGCTCGTGCGTGGCGGTGAAAGGGAGGCCTCGCATCCTCACTATGATCTGGTCCTCGCGGGACAGGAACATTGCTACCTCATGAGACGTACCTGACACAGAGAGAATGACACGGGCAAGCCCGTTCAACTAGTGTTAGTTGGCCTCCTTCTTCTTCTGCAATTGATAAGAGTGATGCTAAATCTGACTTTTCAAGCCTCTGTGATTTTGAGTAATAGTCTAAATCTCTCATCTGTATGATGATAAACTTTAGCTTTACGTAATGAGGTCACTTCTGGTTTCTGGGAGGCGTTCATCATGTGAGTAAAATTAATATTCAGGTCAAATGACCTGAATAGCTCATCACTGAGCTGTGCCTTGTTGACAAACTTATTGCCCTTCATAAAATGCTGTGTTGCCATTAAATGGTATCACTGAGTCATAACTAACAGCTTTTTGTGCTAATAATAATTTTCCTTTTAAGATTACAAGTGGCATGAAGGAAAAATCCCAATGGACCTGGAGACATTTACAAAGGTCCTGAAACATTTTCAACTCCTAAAAATAATTATTACTAAATACATGAATTCAAGCTCATATAAGAAGTTGCTGACGAATTACTAAAATAGCACCATAAAAGATCTCAAAGACTTCAAAAGTCCTCTTTTTCAACTCAGTTTCACTATATACATACATAAACCAGGCGGCTGCACTTAAGCTAACAGATATATGAACTTCCCACCTCCTGCTATCTTCAGGAAGTCTTCTCCTGTTGCTTTATAAACCTGCCGATAGAGGGGAACAATGTTTAGTGATGGGACAATAATTTGGTGATGTGGCTGATTCTACTGTGTCCAGACGCCTTACCTCAATATATCTATTCCCCATGTGGTGTTTGTGTCTCTGCAACGCCAGCTCTCTGTGTTCCTCGCTCACAAAGCGAACCAGAGCTTCTCCATTCCTCCTCCCTTGAGCATTCAGGCACAACGCAACCCCTCCTCTAAAGAGCACAGCATTTGAAGGGGGTTATAAAGCCTCTTTGAAAACCTCTGTCAGCAGCAGCTTTCTGGGTGTCATCAGTGATTAAAAAAAGAGATGATAAACAGTGTAAAAATGTGCGCCTTTAAAGATGTCAGCAACGTACTTGGCGATGTTGAGGCCTCTGAAGAATCGAGCGATATCCTGGTCAGAAGACTGCCACGGCAATCCTCTGGCTCGGATCACCGTGTTGTCGCACACTTTCTCCATTTTACTGCTGCACACACACACACACACACACACACACAGGTATTATTACAGTGGATTATCAGGGAACAAAAACAACGTGTATCTTTAATAAATGTTACTCACCAAGTGCCGCTCTCGAACTTCTCACTAACTCTCTCGGGGTTCGAAAACGTGTGGCCTGCAACAGCAAAGTGACAGAGTCACCATGATAACACACAAAGTAATCAAGCTGAGACAGTTTTTAAAAGGCAAAGCAAATGGTTAAAGTCTAAATCAGGAAAGACCTTACATTTCTTTCCTTTCTTAATTACCGGTTTGTTAAGTGGCACGCTCAAAAGTAGTACTATGAATCTTGGATCATCCATTTTTGGGGGGGGAAATGATTAACAGTTATCCTCAAAAGAGGTTCTAATTGATTTTATAGTTTAGTTCACAGCAAGGTTTTACTTAAAGTAACACAGTTTTGGAACTCATTAGTAGTAAATCGATTTACTGATGTGTTTGCTAACATTACTCTGTAATGTACGTGGTACTTACAAAATGGCTCGGATAGCAGTGCCAGGACAACGCTGGACATAACCTGAAGCTGCTGTGTGGCTACTTCTGCAGGCAAAGGGACCGATGGATCCGGTGTGGCAGAGGGGTCCCACATGGTGGGCACATCAACAGGTATACTAAGAGCTGAGGAGGAGGTGGTTAAGGAGCACAAGCAAGGGAGCGACAGTGTTATTAATCATGAATGCATCATGGTCCAGCAGGATTGGAGGTTTGTTTTCTTCTTTTTTTTCCTCTCTCTCATTTCCTAAGTCCATTTTCAATTTAGTTGGAGTTGTATGCTTTGGGTGGAGCCCACTCTCTCAGCTTTCTTCTACACCTGCTCTGAATCAACCTGGAGTATTAAAAGGCAGGATATCCGCAAGATCGCTACACCGATCATCATGGCCGTAACCAGGCCCTCTTTGGTAACTTTGAGTTCCATTTAACCAGGAGGTTCATCTGTATTTAGAGTTGCCAGCACTAAATTTTTTTTCCCCAAATCATGACAGAATACACAGGTGTGTGAAAAAATGAAAAAAGTGAAAACAGAACAGCAATACACTCACATGTTTTTCTTCCTGTACCTGTGTGTGTGTGTGTGTGTGTGTGTGTGTGTGTGTGTGTGTGTGTGTGTGTGTGTGTGTGTGTGTGTATGGGGTTGGTCCTGTTGGGTAAACACACACTCTTTCACTAAGGGCTTAGTAAGGTGCTGCCACTCTTTCCTTATTTGCATTTCAAAACCTTTATCCCTACAGCCAACAGCTTAATGCGCGTGTGTTGTGGATTTTTGAAGGTAATGCAATGCACAGTATGAGAAAGAACCAATCAATAGGATCAAATCAATCGAGCAAAAAAATACAAATGTCTGGAAATCCATGACTTAGACGGCGTAAACGGGCAACAGGACATGAAATGTTAATGTAAACAGATGACGTGTTAAAAGGATACACTCCGCCATGGTGTGGACATTCAGAGCTTTGAGGTCAGGAGCGGGGAAGTGCTTCTTGAACTCCTTCCGAAGGTCAAAGAAAGAGTAGAAACAGTCTGGGACCAGGATGTTCTGGAGAGGAATACAGTGTGAGTGAAAGGCCCATCAGCAGCTGCTGTTTTTATTGCTGTGAAACTCATGTTTGCACAGGCCACAAGAGCATGCACTGCCTACTTCTTGTATCATTAACACACAGTTTGAAGGCACTCGGGAGACATTTCATGAGCATCATTGTGTGCCTGTCTTTTATGTGCACGAGTGTGCGGTATGCGCATGGGCGTGTGCCACCGCAGTGGCTTCTCCTGTAGATCAACTTTCAGTGTTAACATTAAAGTTTAGCGAGCAGTGCGGTGCTGACACAACACAGCCCTCTGAGAGCGTCGAAGGCTCCCGCAGCAGTGAGTGAGTGAAACATCCGCCCTGGCTGCTAGGCGTGTTCCCCCGCCCCGCTCACCTTGCTCGCGGCCTCGGGGTGAATCACTTGGCGGATGTGGAGCTGCCCGTCTGTACACAAACACACCGACGTGCCTGCGCCCGCGCTGTTCACCTCATTTGTCAGTTGCAGATGAAACTGTAAAAACATTTAGAGGTATGGACTTTAATACAGCTGCTTTAACCAGTGCTGTAACTGTAATTAATAATCAATAAATGGCCTATTAATGGCTTTCTGGCTACTTTGAAGACATTACCATGTTTAAAGCTTTATCAACGCTCGGTGCTTTGTACACACAGTCTGCTCCAGATCCATTCTCCTGTTCCACGCTCTCCTCCACCACATCCTCCTCCTCTTTTTCTTCTGTCAAGTCTGAGAGGTCAGGCTTTATGAGGAGCTCATTCACCTTGCCCAACTGGTTCAGAGAGGAAAAAAACAAGTCAGCCTTGAAACAGCCAGCCTAGCTAGAAACTCAGAGGCTTTGGAACAATATAATAAAACCAGCGTGAAATATGTGTGTTTGTTACATAGATATTATCACAGTGGAAAGCAGCAAAGGAGCAATTTAAACGTCTTACACATAAGGCAGAAGGTTTTTTGTAATTAAAGCGAACAATGATTTCTGAACAGGTGCGTGTAATCAGGAATCCCACAAAAATCCCCCTGGCACACTTTTTTTCCCTATTAATATTGGTCTGACATCATGTATCGCTGTTTGCAGTCCACCTGTCCACTCCTTTGAACACCACATTTCCTGCTTTGGAGTCACGATGATTAGCAAGTAAGAACAAGCAGCCTACAAGTGAGTTTTTACCTTTTTGTTCTTTACATCCACGAGCTGCCAAACCAACTGCACGAGCTCCTTCTCGTCAGACCCCAGGAGATCTCCGCTCGCGCCAGATGTGGCGGTGAAAACCACCACCAGGTAGTCTACCTGCGCCGTCATCTGAATTTTAAAAAAAGAACCGCAAACACACAGAAAACTAATCTAATACTAAACGAGACTAAAAGGGACTGAAGATCAGCGGGATGTGAGACGCGAGCAGGACGCGGGAGGTAGAAACGCCTTTACTCTGACACCTGAGCGCAAAGGTGAGCCCGTAAATCCAAAGTTTTGTCGCCTGTGAGATTTTATGTGAAGCCTCCCGCAGTCACCATCGCGAAGCAATGGCTGAACGCTCACCGCTTTTGTAGGGAAGCTACCTGTGCGACCACGTGACCCCTTTACCTGGCCCCTCCCTCTTTCAGGTGGTTCAAAGTTTAGTACGTGGCAGCTCACGCAGGACAGAAAAGGTAATAAATGGTTATTAGTATAAAAAATAAATAAATAATAATAACAATAATAATAACAAATTTGAAGTATATACACTTTAGTTACTATGTAGTCAATTATTAAAAATAATTTCATAAATAGTAAATGTCTCTATAACAATTCAATAATTCGAATTGTAGTCTTTTTTTTTTTAAAAAAAGAAATATTTTGTCTTTTAAGGGAATTGACAATAATAATAATAATAATAATAATAATAATAATAATAATAATAATAAGAAGAAGAAGAAGAAGAAGAAGAAGAAGAAGAGAAAATGAGTGTGAGAAAAAAATCTAATTTTTTGCTGAAATACAGAAAGAAAAATCAGTGAAATCAGTTAAAAAAAATACTACTACAGACCAAGTGGAGCTATCATGTTATTAAATCATAAAGTTATTAAATTATGATTTTCTGATATGATTAACTGATTTAAACTTTTTTAAATACAAAATAAAATGTCTTACAACAGAAAAAATATCCCTCAGAACACTTTTCAACTTTTTTCTCTCCTAAATCTAAATCGAAGCAAATATAAATTTTCCAACTATATTTCTCATACCAACAACAACTATTACTACTACTAATAATAATAATAATCATTTATTTATTTTATTTATTTTGTTTTGTTTTTGTAGGGAGGGGTGTTTGCTCCGGAAGTATTGACTTTAATCCGGAAGTTTACCCCTGGCCCGGCCGATAGCAGTGGAGCGATGGCGGGGGACCCTTCAACGGAGCTTCTTTTTCTGGATACGTTTAAGCATCAGAGTGCAGAGGTAGTGTTTTTTAACACTTAAACACGCGCTTTTATTTTTACTCCATGACTACCTGCATTAAAAGTTAGTTTCAAGCGCATTTAGGAGTTTTGAGGAAGGATGCTTAACTTCCAGGCTAACGCCGTTAGCTAACCTTAGCAGCTATGTGATGTCATTATCCTGGTTTTAAGCAGCGATTACTGCACAGCTGCCCAATTATACATAACGCGTTTGTTTGATGTGAATTTAATCCTCATACATTAGTAGCTCAAAGAGTTGCCGTCTTTTGTGTCTTTGCACAGTTTGATTGGTGGTTAGCCAGGTGGCTAATGCTAACTTTAAAGTGTCAGGGAGCATGTTTACCTCGAAGCGGGAGTAAAAGTGACTTCTGCGGAAGGCGGAGGTTATAAATGAAACATTTCATCATTATTTGTATCAGCAATCATGTCTCCTTTGTTTCAGTTAACCAACATAGACGTGGTGCGGTTTCCTTGCGGGGTGCTGATCACAGAGGTGCGGGTCATTCCTCCAGGGATCAAAGCTCATAGTAACCTACCTGACAGCAGAGCGTTTGGGTAAGATTCACCATCCCCGCTTGAAAACACACTCATGCATCTTACTGGATACACCCAGCCAAGCCAAATGAATTCTAATAGCGTTGCCAGCATGTATATCGCACTGTTGTCTTTTTACTAATTTTGAGACTGTACCTTTAAAAGGCAAACACCATTTCAGTGTGGCTACCGTCCTCCTCAATGTAGTCTCCTACTAAAGCAAAACCACAACCGGAGCTTTACATGACTCATTGGACCATTTTACCTCAGAATTGTGCAGAGAAACCTTTAACTTCTGCATAGAACTGATAAGGTTTCATTTCAGAACACAGATTGCCTCAGATGAATCCATTGATTTGTGCATCATATTGAGAAAGTGCTTAAAGCCATGGGCTAAAGCACTTTGAGTCATGAGCCAAGTCTGATTCAGACTTCTATAGGGAATCTATGGGGAAGTTTACAACACTCTACATAAATGGCTGATGTCAATGCTGACGTTGAAGCTTGCGCTGGTGCATTACATGTTAATTACCTTGTAGTGATGTCCCGGTGTTTTATGTGTTGCCAGCTGATAGAAACAAATGAAATGATGTGACTTTTGTCCCTGTAGTTGTTCCACTTCTTTATACCTTCCCTTAAGTCCATTCCGATAGTTTTGGTAATCTCCCTCCAGGGGTCTTTATATCTATGGTTATTTTTTCTCATGCTGAAGTGACGATTGTTATTCTGTCGCCAATAAATTCAAAAACTGTGGTAACCAGAAATGCACATGAGGGATCAGTGGTACTGAACAGGCCAGTAACAATTGTTGTGGGCTGCGCTGACCCAACATTTAGTTACATTTCTAGAGAGGTTATTGTCAGGTCATGGCGTATGTTTTCAGCTGAAGCATAAATTCCTGTTTAAGGTAGAAAAGTGCCATTTAATTACCAGTCCAGTTTTCAGTGGAAGAGCCGACACTGTTGATAGCTGTGCTTGACATTTTTCACACACAGTGTTGTGCACTATGAATTTGGTTTCTGGAATACTGTAATGTTGATGTAAGTGTCTGAGGGAGAACATTTGGAAAGAGTTCTTTAAACAGTGCTCTCATTAGGTCTGTAATTGTGATTTTAATTTTGGTATAACAAATACCTCTTTTCCACTAGCACCCACTTGACTTGACTGGACTCGACTCTATTCTGCTGTAGTGGGTTCTATTCTACTCAGTTTTAGTCTTTTGTCCTTATAACTGTGTACCACCTCAATGTGGGTGGGCCCGTTATAGCAATGCAGCCCGAAAGTTGATTGATATCATTTGTACTTGCCACAAACACAACAGTGTTCTGGCTACCTTCAGCACAAAAATATCTGAACCTCGTTGTTGGAACACGGCGTTGGTTTGTTTGCATTTTCTTCGTTGCTGAGTTTTAAAAAATGGCATGTTTGAGTCTTGTGAAGGCGTTTGACTCATCCAGTGATATCATTCTCTGGCCAATCAATGACATGCAGTCTGTTAGTGTCAGATTTTTAGCTCGATTCAAGTCGTTTGGAACCCTGGCCAAGTACTAAACTGCACCTGGTACTACCACTTAATGGAAACCCCGAAAAACTGGGTCAAGTCAAGTAGATGCTAGTGGAAAAGAGGCAATACTCAATGGTGTCACCTTTGTCCCAATACTAGAAATCAGAATTATATAAGAAAAGCGAACGTTGAATTGGTTTTCAGTTGCAAAAAACCTTGGGTGTTATTGCTATATTGCCTTTAGAGATGTTTTGGGGTCGCTGTTTTTTTTGTTTGGTTTTTTTGCTATGGATACCTGAGATAAATGTGTGTGTCTGGGGGAAATGGAGAAGCTTCTGTGAATAAAGAAGTGTGTGCATTTGACACCTGAGCTCCATTGTTGAACAGGTCTCAATTCCCCCCAAACCTGCTGAGTGATGTAATTTAGCTGAATGAACAGACTCAAGAATGCACAGTCCTCTAGCATTGGTATGCATTGTGGTAGTATTGATATTGTGATAAAGTGCATTTATTTTTAATTTTATCCATGAAACTCATGATGTATAAGTAACATCTGGTTCAAAGTTCTGCCATAAAAGCGACTTTTATCATAGCTACTATGATCCGTTTTTTGTTGATTGTCATAACTGTTGAAATCAGTTTCATTTTTTATATTGGGATCATTGCTGACGGAGGTGGTGGCTTTTCTAATATTTGCAACCACACCTTTAACTTTGACCTGAGTTATATAAGCATTTTTAAAGATGTCAGTAAAAACTGGGCTTTATAAGATTCCTCAGGGTAGAATTTAGGCATTAAATACTATTTGTGTACTTACAAATGTAGCTACAACTGAGTGTTTAATATCAAATCGTATCGTTGATGGTCACTGATGATTTGATGATCACTCAGAGTTATAAGGTCCTCTGGATACTCGAGTCCTGATTCTTTCTTTCTTTTTTTCTGTTTCCAGAGAGACTTCTCCTCATGCCTTCCAGTTGGAACTGTTCTTCAATAATGTTACCAAACCCAACAGCCCCACCTTCCACAGACTGGGCAGGTGAGAATTATTTTCACTCTCCCCTGTCCTGTTTTGTTTTTTAAACCGTTTCTCGTTCTCGACCTCTCCATTTCCTGGTTCAATCTCAAAAAGTCTGTCTCACCTGTAGAACCAGTCACGGTAGCATCTGAGACCTGTTCTCACGCACGCTCCCATATTCAGGTGTCTTTGTTCTTATGCTTGGTCAACTGGTCTCTCCAGAAACCGTGCCCACACTGCAGCAGAAAAAATGTCAAGGTCTCAGTGAAATAGGTGATTGGTGGAATGCTTGAGTCAAGTATTTTTGTTCTAACCTCATAATGACACAGGTGTATGCAGTAGCACCAGAGCGTAAGCCTGTACTTAAAGGTGGCCATTGTGTCAGAGTTATTAAAAAAAACAAAAAAACTGTGCAAACATAACACACCCGACTTATTATCCCTACTGGGAAGTTTGGGAGGAGATTTGTCAAACCAGTGTGATTGCTTTCATAGTATGTTACAAATGTTTTAATAGATGTGAATGTAATATTTATGAACAACATTTCTTAGATAACAAATCAATCTAACATGAAGCCTGATTAAGACTTGTTTGACTTGTAAAACCCTCAAACTACTGTATCTGCTTGGAATAACTACCATATATGTCAGTATGTTGTGACCAATTGAACCAGATAATTATCATTTTAGAAGAGGTCATCATGTCATGTGACCTGTCACATAAGAAGCCTTAACGGGGGGTAATGCCTTTTATTAGAAGTAGTAAGCAAGTAAGGGCAGAGTGCGATATAGAGCACGATGAGGGTGTATGTGTGTTTTAGACATAGCTACACAGCAATTATGTGCTAGTTTAAACTCACGTGCTGAAAATAAACACAGAGACTCATGAAGAACAAACATACGTGAGTTTATCACTGGTTCATATTAGCACTCTCGCTTTAACCTGCTCTGTCTTGCTTTCTGCCCTCAGTTTGGAATATGATGAAAACAAGTCCATTGTGTTCAGACCCAGTGGAAAGGTAAATGGTCATTCATGGACGAGTAGGTTTTTTCATTCTTCTTCCCACCCTGCTGATTTGTGGATAATTAAATGGATTTGTTCATGCAGGTGAATACAGATGGCCTAGTGTTGCGTGGCTGGTACACGACTCTGACTGTTGCGGTGTACGGGACAGCGGAGCGGCCGCATGGACACGACCAAGACTCACCTCCTCCCCCTCCACCACCACCCCCTCAACAGCCCAGCGGGCACAAGAGGATCCTTAAACAAGGTGATTTAAAACTGACCGTCACGAGAAATACATTCATTGGGCAGAAACCTCCCCAAGACTAGAAAAAAAATAGTGATTGCAAACCTGTAAATCTCTTCTTCTCCCACATTTTCCTACTTTAAATTGTGCTTTTAAGAGTGGGAAAAAGATGACCAGTACAATGGCAGCCCACCAAGACCAGCACCCAGAGGGCCTCGCACCCCACCTGGTCCTCCACCCCCGGATGATGATGATGAGGAGCAGGTTCAAATGACGGGTATGAACTATAATATATCTCACTATTTCAGCCGCTTTTAAAAAACGTATTTGGCTATTGCTTTAGCTGCTGAGACAGTAATTAGTAATAATAATAAAGTGTTTCTTTATATAGAAAAATTCTCCACATACTAAAAAGTTATGTAAAAATATGAAACCAAAGGCCAAAGTGTCAAAGTGTTTTAGAGAGGTGAAAAATAAATAAATAAATAAATAAACAATGTCAAAACCAAACTTCTTAGTAGATAGGTTTTAACCTGTTTTTTAAAGAAGGCCAGAGAGTCAAGGGTGCGGAGAAAGATTGGTAAGCTGTTCCAGTTTTAACGCTGAGGTTATGAATCCCCCGTAGTTTTCAGAAAGGTACGTGGAATGAGTAGAAGACCTCTATCTGCGGACCTGAGGATCCTGCTTAGAAAAATGGGGTGGATAGACAGTACAAGTGGGGGCCTCACCTCATAAGGCTGTTAAAGTAAGAACCAAGACTTTAAACTTATACCCAAGTTTAACCGGAAGCCAGTGCAGACTCTTTAACAATGGGGTGATAAGATTTGTTGGTTAGAGTAAGAGTGGGGAGAAGTAATGTAACACATTCTCAATAAGAATGATACAGTATCATTTATTAATGAGTTCTTGTTATTTTTTTAAATGGGTTGTACTCTGTATGTTTGTGTGCCGTGTGTGTTGTTGTAAAATCTACAGTGGGCGCGGCCAAGGAAGAGCCAACCGAGGGCCGTGACGACTACCTGGAGAACGTGTCGCCTGAAAGATCGCTGCCCGCTGACGAGGCGTACTCAGATGCTGAACAAGAAGAAGAGGCCGAGGAGGAGGAGGAAGAGGAGGAGCAGGAGGAGGAAGAAGATACACGGACTGAGGGGAGTGCGCCGGAGGAGGAGGATGAAGAAGAGGAGGAGGAGGATGAGGGTGAGGACGAGGAAGAGGAGATGGAGGAAGGTAGGGGAGTTCTTATGCAAGAGTAGGATTGTCTGCAAACCCAAATGGACGCTTCTCCTCTAGAAAATCAACTCTGCTCGTGGTTGCCAGATATCTCGGGTCCACGGGAGCAGGGTCCATTTGGGACTGAGAGTGAGAGTGTGTGCTCTGGCATGCTGCATCCATCTCGAACTGCTGGGTGGAGCAAACTCTCAGAACACCCCTGAGGGCAGCTCTGAAGGCTTATGGTTAGACTTCATAAGCCGACATGTGGATGTCTTCCTGACACGTCCTCACAGCCATCGCTGAGTTTCTGTTGTACTTACGTCATGCATGCAAAACTAACCCTGCATGTTGTGAGTGATGCTGCCAGGTGGTGCCAGGTTTGTGAGTGTATGCACCTCTGTATGAGAAAGGGACTATATAGTTTCCGCTGGCCTCCTTATTCTCACTCGGTTTTATATACATTATTATGAAACAGATGATGGATTTTTATAATGCTTTTACAGTGAATAAACTCCCTGCTAAACAACCTTTCCACCTTCTTATAGATAATGATGGCTATGAACAGATTTCCAGCGATGAGGACGATCTGGATAACGGCAGCTTCAAGTTGCAGAACTTTGACATGGACTACACTCCTGAGGATCTTGCATCTGTTCCACCGGTCCAGTACGACCCATATGAACGAGAACTCCGACCCTTGCTCTACTTCACGCCTCCATACAAAACTCGCTTTGATATACAGTTTGAGAAGGCCACTGTGGAGGAGCCCAAGGAGGCAGGTGGAGCAGAAGGACCAGCAGGCGGAGAGGAAGCTGAGGCTGTGGCTCAGCTGAAAGAACTCTTAGCTAGTATTGGTGATGACAGAGATGCACGATGGGTCAGTGCTCTGGAAGAGGCTCCCGGACTTCTGGCCAAAGGGTTGGCTTATTTAGTTAAAAGGGGAGAGGGCGAGATAGAGGACTCTGTTAGAGTTTTAGTCCAGTGGACTCTCCAAGCTCTCAGTATGGAGGTTGCTCTCAAACAGCCCATTGCCCTTAACCTCAGACAGCTGAAGGCTGGTGCTAAGCTGGCTTCATACCTGGCAGAGTGTCCTCAGGGTCTCACGATGCTGCTGCATGAAGGGGTTCTGAATGTGCTGCTGGAGCTGCTCCATACAGACCATGTCTCCTCCACACTGAAGCTGAGTATCCTAAGAGCTTTGGATGCTCTGATCAGTGCTCCTGCAGGGGTGGAGGCCTTCCTACATGCAGGAAATTCAGAGAAGAGTGGCTACCAGGTTAGCAAGAAATATCCAATCATCATTCATCTACCTTTATTTCCATCATATACAGATGTTCTTGTTGGTTTCTAGAGAATAAATTGAATATTAAAGCAGCTTTAAATTATGCACATCGAAATTAAGATGATTGTGTCTGAAATAATTCATCTGACTGATCAAGTCTGACCATCTATACTTTATCCTGCTTCACAGCGTCTAGTCCAGCTGTTCCTGCATGAGGAAACGGTGAGGGTCATAACAGCTGGAAATGCCATATTACAGAAAAGCCACATGTATGAGGTGCTGGTTGACCTACAGCATGCAGCAGCTGCATTGAGTGAACCACAACAGGTAACAACACCCATTCACACCCACACTTTCATATATGTTTCAGTGGCTGAGAATGTTTTTGTGGTAATCCTGCCTGGCCATCATCCTCAGGAGGAGATGGATGATGCAGAGAGCCCTATGGAAGAGGAGCCTTCGCTAAGCTCCACCGCTCTGAGTGAGGCAGAGCTCGATAGGTTGGCAGGTGCTTTGGAAGAGCTACATCACCTGCTAGAAACAGCCCCTCATTGCATGGTGCAACCTCCTGGGAAAGCCTTCCCCACTACTGCTAGAATTACAGGGCCACAGGAGAGGGACAACCCCTACCCATCACTGTATAGGTACATACTCAGACATAAGCATCACAGTGTAGCATAAATTTAAATATAGTTTAGACACATTAATAAATGTGTATTTTTGCCCTGGACCTCTTTCAGGTATATGCATGCATGTCATTTTCTGGAGAGCACAACAGTGGTGTTGTCAGCAGCTGCTGCAGCCGGCCATCTTGGGGTCACTCAAGCCGTCAGAGAGCTTCTGCGCTTCCTGTCGCTCACCCAGTCGGGTCTGCTCTTCCTTCTCGCCCAGCCCACACCCACCAACCTGCTGCTGCGCCTCCTGGCGTCGATGGCAGAGTCCGAGGCAGAGGAGAGCATGTGTACTGGGGGAGAAGCGGGTCTGATTGGGCCAGGGTGCGGTGAAGAGGGCTTTGGCGTGTGGCTGATACAGGCCCTGCATGCTCTGCAAGGCGTGTCAGAACTCATGAGCCATGTGGCTACAGGAGGAGACGGTGGTGCAGGTCTAGATGAAGGTGACAATCCAGATATACTGGGCACGCTCCACGCGCTTTACCTGATGACCTTTACGCAGACTGGACGGAGCGCCGTAGCTCATGTTTTCAGCCTGGATAATAACCTTTCCTGTCTGGTCACGCTGCTCCAGCACCACAGCAAGGACGGACAGGGGTACACTTGTTATTCCCTACCATTTCTTCTCCCCAACCTTTTTTCTTGTTCTCTGATTTGACTTCAGTATAATTCATGTTTTTTTTGTCTCTCTTCCTCTGTTAGTGAGGGAAAGGCTCGCAAAGCGGTGACATATAACTACGCCTGCATGCTGGTCTTACTGGTGGTGCAGAATTCTAATGAGCTGCGGATGATGGAACAATATGCCGCTCCGCTGCTCTCTATAGCCAAGGCTGATGACACCAATGCCAAGTTACAAGGTAATTCTCATCAATGTCACAACTATATTTAAGCGCCAGCTCAAATATAGTTGGGATGCTGCATGTTTTAAAAAAAATTGGGAGAGGGAAACAAAAGACTGGAAAAGTAAGAGAAACAGCTGTAGGAACATTTTGCAGCTAATTAGGTTACCTGGCAACAGGTCAGTAACATGAGTGGGTATAAAAAAACACATCTTAGAGAGGCTGAGTTTCTTAGAAGTAAGAATTGGTCTGCAAAACATGTAAATTGTAAAGAATTTGACTGTCTCATCTTTAAATGATTCCAAGAATCTGGAGAAATATCTGAGCACAAGAAAATCAGTATTGCTGCCGCTGATCTCAGGTGGCACTGCATTAAAAACAGGCACGATTCTGTCATTGAAATCACTTTATGGGCTCATGAAGGCTTCCAGAAATGTAAACACATTTCACCATGCAGGTTAAAGCTCTGTCATGCAGTGAAGAAGCCCTTTGTGAACATGATCCAGAAACACTGCTGTCTCCTCTGGGCCAAAGTTTGTTTAAAATGTACAGAGTGGAAAACACGGACACCATGTTCTCCAGACTGAAGAGATCATCTAGCTTGTTGTACTCAGTACTCACTTCCATCTCTTATGGGTTTCATTAGTTTCAAGATTATGGACTGCTGTTAAAAGAGGGGGTGTTACACAGTAAACATGTCTCAACGATGTCCCCCAAGCCTTAGTATATTGTTTAAATTTTTTGTGATCTTGATCCGATTTTCTCCAAAATGAAATCAAGCTCATTGGTTTTTACCATCACATAAGCCCTCAGGAGGAGAATAAAATGTGCGTTTATGATTTATCATTGCATTCTGTTTTTATTTATATTTTACACAGCATGGTGAATTTCTTTTCAGTTGGGTTGGATGATACTATTTAAGACAGCTTTAAATGTTTGAGTGTCTTTGTGTGTGCGTTTCTTCAGAGCTCAGTAAATGGTTGGAGCCAGTGGAGAAGCTTCGCTTTGAGATTGGCAGCATTCCCACCCTTATCGACTATATCAAACAGGTACAGAGCTCTCACTCATTAAGCACTCTGCAAGGTAAAGTAAATGAAATGTTTTTTGGCTTATAAGCATCTACGCAAGCTGGTAAGGTGACTCACATCTCTGAAATCCACAGAAAAATCCAGGGGGATAAAAAAAAGTTCACTGAAGTGCTGTGTGATGTATTTTTCAAAGAGGTTTGTCATCCTGAACATGGTTTTCTTTTGACTCCAGAATGTAGAAAATGTGTTAACTGCTGAGGGAACCGGGCTGGTCACTGCTCTGAGGGTCCTCTGTCACATCGCCTGCCCACCTCCTGCTGTAGAAGGTAAGGACCCCAAACAAACTTTGACCCCAAATATGACTTTGTTTTTATTCTGTTTGCTTTTTCATAGTTTTCACTTTATGTTGAGATTAGATTAGATGGTTTTTCAGCAGCTCCTTCTCCACTCCACAGGTCAGCAGAGGGATCTGAAGTGGAGCCTTGCAGGAGTCCAGCTTTTCTCTGGGGAGGGTCTCGATACGTGTGTGCGTGTCCTGCAGAAGCTATGCAGCGTGTTACTGCAGCCGTGGCGCGTGCACGGGCACATGGGTCCGACGCCGCAGCGCTGCATGATCCTCAGTATATGTATCAGCACGCTCCGGTTGCTTCGCACCATGCTCACCGAGCTGCTGCGCGGCGGAGCTTTCCAGTTCAGGGACACTCGCGTGGCCAGCGTGTTGGTGACGCTTCACATGATAGTGTGCTCCATTCCTGCTTCTGGGCGTCTCGATGGGGAGGAGACCAGAGTGCAAGTGCTCATTGTTGACGTCCTGCTCACCTTTACGCAGGGTGTTAATGAAGAGGTGTGTGTGGCATCAGATAACAGTTTTGATACTAAATGGGGCTTCAGTTGAGATTTTTAAGAGACACCATGTTTGTGTCATGCTACAGGTGACCCATACAGAAGAGACTCTGGCCAGCAACACGTGGTCTCTGATGCTAAAGGAGGTTTTGAGCTCACTTCTCAAAGCTTCTGAAGGCCTTTTCTCTGGTCTGACGCTGCTGTCTGAGCTTCTGCCTCTTCCACTGCCAATGCATAGCACTCAGGTAACTCTTCTATCCTGCGCTTTAACCTGCTCTGATATTCTTGTCTTCATACACACATTAATATTAGAAGGCCTTTGGCTCCACAGGTGACATCAGTCCAAGATGTGGCTGTAGCCTTAAACACAAGGAAGCTGTGGAGCATGCACATTCGCGCACAGTGGAAAGTGTTTTCCGAGGCATTCAAATGTGTGTGCACCACCACCTGCCCTCCTCTCCTGGCCATACTCAGGAGAGTGTGCGTTCAGCTGGCAGACCTGTCTTCACCCACTGCAACACACATCATGAAGACCCTGCTGGAGCTCCTGCTGGAGGAGCTGCAGCCGTGAGTGAAGGATGCACAAACTCACACATCAACATAGCGTCTGTGTTTTTTCCTGTAAATCATATTTCAAATGTCTGTAACCTGTTACTTGCAGGGCAGAGGGAAAAAGCGTCTCCTGGACCCAGGTCCTGCGGCTCCTTTCTTTGATGGATACTCTGGTGTCTCAGAGAGCCTGTAAGAGTGCAACACTGCATCTGCTGTCCGGGTCAGTTTCTGGAGATGAACAGCTGGCCGACCTGTTCCCCTTGTTGTTGTCTCTGTTGGTTCCTCCAACGGATCACTCCATACATCAGCAGCAGTGCAGTGTACTAGTGGGGACAATATTACAGTCACTGTGTGACCAGGTAAAGCTGGAAGTACACAAATTTAAAAAAAAAATCTTTTAATGGAAAAATACTAAAATCTGTAAAACTGTCTTCACCAGGACATTTCTCTCGTGGTGTCTCCACCTGGTGAAAGCTGTGTGTCAGAGGCTGAGCAGCTGGCCAATGCACTTCCGGGACGAGAGATGATGTCATCGGTGTGCAGTTCTCTGTTGGAGGTTTTGGGGAACGCAGAGAGCAGCGTGCCCCTCCTCCTCACCTGCATCAGGACTTTGACATTCCTCACAGAGCATGACTACGGACTCTACCACCTCAAAGTGTAAACAAGAACCTTTTCTTGTTTATTTGGCGTAACTGCTTCCCCACCAATACCACCCTGCCATGTTGCTACGGCACACTGTGCCTTTGTCTTAGTTAAAGGAGACCTTGATTACCTCTGATTATCTCTGTTTCAGTGCTCTGAAGAAACATGGCGCTGGGCTGTGCTCGCTGCTGAAGAGGCTGGTGTTGTCCTTCAACAAAGACTCAGCAGATCTGCTCTCATCTCTGCTCGACTTTCTCAGGCAGATCCTCCACACAGAACCAATGGTAAGTACTGCTTAGATGATCATTAAAATCAGGATCTGTCCCTTTAAACCACAGGTGTCGAACTTCAGGTCTTGAGGGCCGTTGTCCTGCAGGTTTTAGATGTGCCCTTGAGCCAACACAGCTGATTTAAATGGCTAAATGACCTCCTCAACACGGCTTGAAGTTCTCCAGAAGCCTGGTAATGAACTAATCATTCAGGTGTGTTGACCCAGGGTGATATCTAAAACCTGCAGGAGACTGGCCCATGAGGCCTGGAATTCGACACCCCTGCTTTAAACTAACAGAGAACAAAGCAATACAGCAAACACAAATCACAACATAATAAATAAAACTGTATATTTGACAATAAAAACAGAAGAAAGGCTCAGCATTAGATTAAAGGTAATCTGTTTGAGAACAGAGCAGTTTTTCAAAAAAACAAATGAAGCATTGAAGGAATACGTACAGCTAAATGATTAGTCTGGAGGAGCCCTAAACAATAAAAGCAAACAAACAATCCTCTTTAGAGACGGAGTAATAAAGAGGAGCTGATCAGAGTCGGTTGGTGTTTAATTAGAAGTGTAAGCAGGATCATTTTTTTTAAGTAAGTGTTAGTTCTGTGAAAAATATTTGGACAAAAGACTACAAAAGAGACTACAGCAAGGACGTCGCTTCTTTGAAAGCATTTCTCCTTGTCCTTACGTGTTCATGCTAGCAATTTAATTTTCCTTTTCTAAGAGTTTCCTTCTGCAGCCGCCTTAAAAAAGCTCTATTAATAATGCATCGCCTCACAGAAATGACTGGCTCTGCATAAAGGAAAGGCTTTTTCATTGCCTATTTTGTCTTGTCCTTCTGATAATTGCTTCTTTTCTCGAGCTTTTTCCAGCTTATCTGCGATCATAGTTGCTCTTCATTCTGTACCTGTCCTCGTTTTAATCCAGTGTGCTGAAGAGGGTCACGGCTCGAGCGAGGATCCTGCTTTTGTTCCTCCACGGTTGCTGTCGGGCTCTGAAATGAAAGCTCTGCTCCAGTGGGAGGAGTCGGAGTCACATCCACTACCTGCTTTGGAAAAACAGATAGCGGTATGAAAGATGCACACAAGTACATTGTGTTTATCAAAATAAAGGTCCGGGCTGCCTTGACATCAAACTTTCAATGCTTTTGTCTATGTCTTTAGAAACTATGTAAAGATGACGATTCCCTGGAGACCATGTTGGAGAACGTGATTGCTCTGAGGCAGACGTTGCAGGCGGCCACAGACACGCCTCCTGCAGCTGACACCGAGCCCACTCTGCCAGCACCAGAAACACTCGGGGCCCAGTTTAATCACAGGTTGGTCCTCCGCGTGACCTATTAATACTGATTCATTTTCTCTTATCACTTTGAGTTGTGAAGCTTATACAGCTGGAGCGAGGGAGGATTGCAGTTTGCGGTGACAGATTGATTGAATCAGATATTCATAACAACAACCACTTACACATGAGCCATGTGAAAAATTAATGGGAACGGTAAACTGATCATTGCCCTGGGCCTTTTTTGTCTGTAGGACGGTTTTCATTCTGTCTGAAGCTCTGGATGAGCAGCTGAAGGCTCTGTGGTTCTCTCCGTTCCAGACTGATGACATTGAAACAGACCTTGATATGGTAAGTGTGTGTGTGTGTCTGTGTGAGCACATTTCCAAGAATCTCTAGAGCTTATGTTTGGCGCGCACATTTACAGTTAATCATTTTTGGATGAAAATTTGATTACAGCTTCTGTTTTATTCACTGTTTTATGCGTTTTTGTATTGTTGCTTCTTCTTTTTTTAACTTGATCTTTGTCGATGTAGAATTTTTTTTCACATCACCAGCAGTTATGAATCCTATTCTGCTACTGAAACTCAATATATATATATTTGTTGCTGTTACCATGTTAGCTTAGTGGGAGCATCATGGTCTGTAAAAAAGTATTTGATTCACTGTGCACCATATGGGTGTAACTACAAAATTGCAGTTGTTGTGGCTGGCCCTCCCTTAGTGATGGGGTGAGTGATAGGGAGTGCAGTCGTTTGAGAGGCGCTCAGACTGGAGCTGCTACTCTTCCACATCTAACGGGAGCCAGTCCAGGGGGTTTGGGCATCTGACTAGGATGCCTCCTGGGCGCCTCCTGGGCGAAGTGTTCTGGGCATGTCTTACCTGGTCTGGCGAGGGAACTCCTCGATAAGCTGGAGGGAGTGGATGGGGAGAGCGAGGTCTGAGTTTCTCTGGGTTCGTGACCCAAGATAAGCAGAAGAGGATGGGATGGATGTAAAATGACTACTATGACAGGAAGATTCAGTAGGATGAGTCCTATATTTTGGATATTTATATGAATATTTTATAATATATCTACTACTACTATCCACTTCTTAGAGTCCTCTCACATATTTTAAGTACTTTCTGTTCAGTGCTATGTTCTTCCTCTTCTTTTTTAAGTAAACGTTCTTTGCTTCTCTATGTTTAAGGGATTTAAAGGATTTTTTTAAGTTGAGGTTCTTTGCTTTTCTGGCTTGTAAGGAATTTGGAAATACCACAAGCAACAACATTACATGGTCTGTTTATGTTTTCTACATTATATGTATGATCACCTTTTGGTCTGTGTGGCAGGTGAAGGTGGATCTGGTGGGTCTGGCTCAGGAGTGTTGTCCAGAACTGGACCTGAAGGCGGAGCTGGAGCGCTCCTTCTTGTCTGAGCCGTCTTCTCCGGGTCACACAAAACCTACGAAAGGCTTCCGGCTGGGCAAACACAAACATGAGACGTTCATTACGTCTAGGTACAGCGTCATTGTGATTTCTATATATTTTTATTCGCACAGAATCTAGTTTAAGATCAGTTTCATGGTGTCATCTTGTGTTTGTCTCTGCAGCGGGAAGTCTGACTACGTCGAGCCTGCAAAGAGAGCTCACATCATGGCTGCTCCTCGTGGCCGAGGAGGTCGAGGAGGGTTTGGGCAGAATGTCTCCCGACCGCATGATATCTTCCGCCTGCGCAAACAGAATACTTCCCGTCCTCCCAGCATGCACGTGGATGACTTTGTTGCAGCGGAGTTTAAAGACATTACGACCCCTCTAGGGCTTCTGCCTCCTAAACGACCTCCAAAAAGCGCGCCCAAACCTCCCACCAGAGGGCTGTTCACTGGTAACAGAGGCAGAGCTACTTTCCACAGCCAGACTCGCTTTTTCACTCCACCACAGCCTAAAGGTGTACTGCTGTCAGGTATGTACTATCAGATACACACGAGTCTCATAGTTGCCAGGACATTGTCATAGTTGCCTCATCATTACATGCAGCACACAGCAGGGAATCCTGGTCATTATCCTGGGAAATACTGTGTTTAGTTTAGCCCTGCACAAACTGCAACTAAAATACATCAATTGTCCAGCAGAGGGTGACAAATCCCCCCTTTTTCCCATTCTGTAGGAAACTACACTCGGAGAGAAGGAGGCCGAGGGTCATCGTGGAGCGGTCAGGTTCCAGCTGTTACTCACAGAGGGACCTACAGTGAACCCCGCGGAGGACAGAGCAACTTCACTCGAGGGCCACTGCCTTCTCGGCAATCCCCTGCAAGTAAGGACCACACACACAGTTTTACATTTTATACGCTCTCTTTTTCAGTCTTTTATGTTCTGTTTTATTGCATTTGTTTTACTTTTTTATCGCTTTGACCTGTATTAAAGGTGTTATAGGGGGAAAAAAAAGTTTGATTCACTCGTTCCACACTTCAGGTGCGTATCGGCTGGCTCTTCGGGATCGAGCTCCACGCGGCAGAGGAGGTACTGGCCTGTCGTGGATTAGCGGCGGAGGAGGTGGCGGTGGTGCCGGGGGAGGCGTCGGTGGAGGCGGTGGAGGGGGAAGAGGATCTCAGGGGAGCAAGTTCAGCGGTGGAGGAGGGAGCGGAGGTGGGAGGGGCAGACATGTTCGCTCCTTCACCAGGTAAATCCACCTGGACAATGACTGCAGCCTCTCACGGCAACAAAAGGGCCAATCAGGATATTATATATGCTGCCTCCATGGAAACGTGGTGGTATGATGTTGTCACAAATAATGTACAGACTGTGTTGATGTTTTCAGTTTTGTTATTATTAGCTGTATTCAGAAAGTAAAAGTGATAGCAAAATGAGGCCTTTGTGTGTGTTTTTTTAAGGGAATGTCAAATAAATAAATCATCTGTGGTTCTCAGATAAAATGTTTCAAATGCGATCCCTCTTGTGCTGTCTATCGCTGTTTGCAACAGCTGCAGCGGCTGCAGAATTATTCAGTTTTTCCCGTTTTTGTTGTTGTTGTTTTAGTTTTTTTTATTTCTAAGGCTGATCTCATTTAAAGCTGCAAACCCTGAAACTGTTCTAAAAGGAGCACAAAACCAGTGGTATACAGGCACAGTTGGTATTATGGGATATTATGGAAACTTGAACTATGTGGTCATGTGGGACTAACATTAATATATCTTAAATAGGTGGAATATGTGACCGTTAACCCTTAAAAGTCGGAGCCATGAAATAATTGCTAGAAAATTCAAATTTTTTGAAAAATTCAGTTTTTATTGAACATTCTCTCCCATTGAAAAAATGAATTCAACATAATTTTTTTAAACTTGTCTATTTTTTGCATTTTCAATTTCACAAAAACCCACGCTGAATCGTTATGTGGTTAACCTCAGTTGTAAAAATATATGTTTGGGGATTCCAACTTCTTGAAGCTCACTGACGATACACTTAAAATGATGGTTTAGTCTGATCTCATGATCAAATAATAATAATCTTTATTGGGGGTCTGAAGGAAATCCAACACACAAAGACCTGCTCTTTAAGCATTAAAAACACAGCGTAACAAAACCTTCCTTTTGTAACACGTTTTACCCAAACCCTAATTTTGTTGCTAAATAATACAAAAATAAAGATTTCATATATTGCAGCTTTTTCAGATCACTGTCACCTCCCTGCTCTTCTTTTTGATGCAGTCCAAGGTCAGACTCCGGGTCCCACCCTTGCGCCCTACCTCACCCAGCTGTGGTGATGGGGGTGGGCCTGATGCATGTGAAGCCTGGGCTGAATGCAGTGACAGACTGGAGGCATGTGAAGAAGCCTCTCTCTGTTGATGTCTGGTTGGCTCGGTGTGGAGTTCCCAGCCTGATGTCTGCACCTCTCCCTGATGCTGGTCCCTGGCTGCCTGTTCAGTGGGATTCTGGCTCCTGGTGGGCTGCAGGTCTCTGAGGAGCTGTAGCAGTTCTCTCTTCTCCAGCTCTGCCTCTGCCAGCTCTTGTCTCCTCAAACGCTCTGCACCTAGCAGTGCACGCATGTCACACATCACACGGGATAGCTGACCCTGAGGACAGAGGAGACAGAGGAGTTCATGGTTAACCCAATGATTACAAGGTGTATTCCAGTGAATACAAATCCAGCCCAAATCATCACCCCACCACCACCGTGCTTCTCAGTTGGTGTGACGTGTTTGTTTTGATATGCTGTGTTTGACTTCCAAATATTCATCTTATCTGTCCAGATAACATCGTTCCAGAACTCTTTGTTCAAATGCATCTTTGCAAACTTAAGCTGTGTGCCATGTTCTTTTTAAAGAGAAGATGCTTTCTCCTGCAACCCCTCCAAACACGCCATACTTAATTGTGCTGTCATGAACTTCAACTTTTAATAAATTGCGGCATGTAGAGTCTGGAGGTAGTTTGGGTTTTTTTTTTTTTACAGTTTCTCTCAGCACTGCACAGTCTGACACTGGGATATCCACTTCTGGGAAAACTGGCAACTGTCTTGAGTGTTTTCTGCTTGTAAATAATCTTCCTTGCTGTATAATCAAACAGTTTGGAAATTACCGTATAACCTTTCCCAGATTGTTAATATCATTACTGATGTTAAGTCTCATTGGCATTGTCTTAACACACATCTTAATGCTCCAAAACAGCTTTTTTTACTGTGATTTTATGGACATAAAAAAGATCTGTAAACTGCCACCATTTATAGGCCTGAGAAGGTGTCCTGTGGTGTGAGGAATCAGACATAATTTTCAGGCCTTGCTTATTTCAAAAGGACAGTGAAAAAAACAGTTCTCACTGTTTTTAAAAAATATGGCACCCGAGCAAAAATGTCTGAATACTAAGCTGACATTCACACAGTTCAGACTTCTAAAAGCATTTTTCCTTTAAACTTTCAGCATTTTTTAAAATGATTTGCAAAACACTGCATTGTACTTTCATAGTAAATGTATCCCAAGGTCACAAATCTGTGCTTTAGTACTATTCATATAGTAAATCTTCTGTTGCATTTATGTGGTAACAGGACATTTTACCTTGAGCTCCTCCACCTCGTTCTTCAGCTGAGACTCTTTCTGCACCATGTGCCTCCTCTGCGAGTCCAGCCGAGACTCCATCTCTCGTCTCACCTCTTCCACCTTGCACAGCATCTCCACCCTACAGTTGACATTTAATGAGACCAAGTTATGATGGTGGTGTTACCTCTGAGTTCAGGCTTAGAAGAGAGCACAGAAGAGCTTACCTGAGCATCTCCACCTCAGTGCGCAGCTCCGCTACACAATTATGTTGTGACTGGTCAATGGAGAGCAGCGTGTGGCCACAACCATTAGGACACTCCCTGCTGCGAAAGCTACATTCTGACAGGTGAGCCTCCAAGCCCCGCCTCTCGACCTGCACGGGACAGCCTGAGAGGGGAAAAGTCACAAGGGTGCAAAGGCTCGCATGGAGCCACCACGTTATCAGTGTATAAGACAGGCTTCTAAAGCATCTCCACAAAGATGAAATTTATTTGCAGGCACAAATTTTTCCATAAAAATCATCTGTGTGTACAAAGAGGAGATAATCTACTAACACCACCAAAAATGTACTTTGTAAACACTTTGTGTATCTAAAGTAGAGTTATTAAATCTACAGTGTAGTCACAGATCACTGCAGTCACACAACAGCAGAAATTTCAGGTGTTTTTAGTGACTTAAACTGCACACCGCATGCACGCACACCACATGTGATTCAACCTACCACAGTGGTAACATATGTACTCTCCACCTGCCAAAGACGGGTCACAGACACATGGTGAGCACAAAAGCGCACACTTGCATGTACATGTCTCAAACAGACCTAAAAATCACTCATTAAAGAATGAATGAAAGCCGACTCTCACACAGTGCTCTCTGTGTGAGGCTTGTGGGAGCTTTCTGTCCTAAAAGTGCACCTGTTCCTGGGGTAGCCAAGACAACAACAGGGCCCACCTGTTGTTCACCCCCACAGACGTGTCACATTACAGTTGTAACATACACATCCATGAGGATAGCAGTTTGACTTTTACTGTCATAAAGACTCATAAAAACACACTGCATGAATAGTGTTTTGTCCGGTGTGATGTTGTCATGTACCTGTGTTAGCGCAGGATATGAAGGCAAATTCACACTCGTCCTCGTGTGAGTGGAGGCTCTCCAGGGAGCAGACCACCTCACACCCCTGTGCTGCATTCACACAGCGGATCTGCAGACGGTTCAGATCATTACGCATGTACCTGCAAATCAAACCAACACAGACAGAAACTCTTAGAGTGAGAAAAGCAGGATACT
The DNA here is from genome assembly GCF_056152115.1 of Neolamprologus brichardi. Classification (NCBI taxonomy): domain Eukaryota; kingdom Metazoa; phylum Chordata; class Actinopteri; order Cichliformes; family Cichlidae; genus Neolamprologus; species Neolamprologus brichardi. The sequence goes on along the minus strand of NC_142114.1, from coordinate 15,225,210 downwards.
GTTATAACGCTACTGACTTGCATGAAAACTTATCTGCAAAACTTAAGAGTGCATGGTTACGAGGAGGTGAAGGAAGCAGCACAGCTGCAGGAGACGGAGACTGACCTGTACAGTGGTTTGAGGCTACCCACATCCAGTGGCAGTCTGTCCTCGGGACAGGAGTGGTGATGGACCAGCCAGGTGCTGATGCAGGAGCTGCAGTAAGCATGTTCACAGGGTGCCTGGAGGGGGCGCTCCAGCACGTCTCGACATACACAGCACAGTAGACCCTCATTCACGTAACCTACAAACCTCTCCAGATCATAGCCCATCCTAATAAAAAAACAAAAAGAAAAGTTAAACAGATTAAACAACACACGGGGAAAGCAGGAAGCAGTCTTGTTTCCTCATTTGTTTCTTTTCTTTTTTTATCTTACCTCAGATGTCAACTTTCACTTCAACCAACTCCTACTTCCTTCTTTCTGCAGGTTTTGACTCCACTCTTTCCTCCACAGGCAACCTGGCGTCCTATCTCTGCCACATCCTCGCTCTTAACACCATAAAGGTGAGGGTCTCCTCTCCTTTGAAGCCCTCCCCTACCTTTGACAGTGCGTCTCCGTGGAGAGGTAACCCTGACAACAAGGGTTCAGGACACAGGAAGGCAGCTGTCAGACGGGACCAGATCAGATGAGAGAGACAGGCCGAATTACAGTAAAACACTGAACACTGAGTCTAAAGCAGACAAATTCTGCAGCAGTGTTGTTGTCTAGCTTTTAAAAACCTGTGTTGCTGTTGTGAAGCATTCAGAGATTACTGCTGTCCTTCAGCTGTTTTTCTCTCTCTTAATGACCCACCCGATCCTAGGTTTCTCCCTCTCTCCCTCTCTCTCTCTCTCTGAATGTGGGATTAAGATGGATTACACTCTCTCCCTCCATGATTGGATTACAGACTCAATATCAGATGGCACAAGAACGCATGATCACAAAAATCAAAGAGCACACCAAATGCCTGGACTCATCATCCTGTTCTCTTTATATCCTCTCAGTAAGACTTACAATCACACAAACAGTAATTCAAAAGGACCCCGTACCAAGTAAAGCTCTCTTATGCATACAGTCCTCTGAAAAAGTATTTCCCCCTTCCTGGTTTCTTATTTTTTTGCATATTTTCACACTTAAATCTTTCAGATCATCAAACTAATTTTAATGTTAGACAAAGATCTTCGGGATGCCAGTGAACCACAGTGAAAGTCATTATACGTCAATCTTGATGATCCTCAAGACAAAAGTTTAACTTTCTGGAAGGGTTGAGTCTGGTTACCTCTGCATAAAACTAACTGCATAAAACTAACACTTCATTTAAAAAAAAGCATCATATCAACAGTCAAACAAGGTGGTGATAGTGTAATGGTCTGGGGCTGCTTTGCTGCTTTAGGACCTGGATGATTTGCTGTAATTGACGGAACCATAAATTCTACTGTCTACCAGAAAATCCTGACAGAGAATCTCCAGCCATCCGTTCTTACCCTGAAGCTCAATCTCACTTGAATTATGCAGAAAGGTTTGGAGGTTTGGATAGGGTTTTTTTTCCCCTTAATAAAGGTCCTGTCAGTATTATCATTTAATATCAGTATTAATAATTAATATTATTAAATATCAATATAATTAAGTATTAGCGAAAATAACTTAATACAACTACTATATAAGTATTACTTTCAGGTACCCTCAAATTGAGTAATTTGCGGTAAATTTTGAAAAGTTGACACGTTTGCCTTAGCCTTGCAAAAAAACATGTGAGGCGAGTTTACTGTGGTAGCTGTGCTAGTGAAACAAAATATTACGAATAGCAGCTTACTTAAACGGTTATACCAATATTTATATTTCCCAAATATTCCTCCTTTCACGCTTTCACTGTGATTTAATGAAGGGGTGAAGTGAGTAGTAGGTGAGCTCGATTCACAAGTTATCGATCGACCGGTTGCTGAAATTCAAGCGGGATATAAACTCCATTGAATGCGACGGCTAAACTGTAGGGACAGAAGAACCAAACGTACCCTTTCGTTTTAACCACGCCCATTTGTATTGGTTCGCCCAATCAGATTCTTCAAACTGTTCAGCGGGAGAAACTGAACCGGTGCTAGAGTCACTGAAGAGGAAAGACAAGACGAGTTCTGTTGCAATTGAGTTAAAGGCTGCGATGTCAGGTGTTTTCATCTAACTTTTAGCTCGTCGGGGTATGTACAATACGTTGTCACACATTATCTGACTTGATAATAAAGCCTAAATTAGACTTCCAACCGCGTTATTATTATCTTTATGCTAGTGTTAGCTAGCTGGCTGTGTAACAGGTTCATGTTGCTATCTAGAAATTATCCTGATATGCCGATTATTCCAGCATAAGCAGGAATTGAGGACATGAAAAAGCTAGAAAGCCATCAGAGGGATAGTGACCCCAAGGATTTATGTATGATAAAAAAGGATTGAGTGAGTTATTTTCGTCTCGATATGCAGTTTACCCAGTGCAGAATTTACATATGCAAATAATCCAAGTTTTCAATTTTTTGTTATTAATAGGGACAAATCATTAGCTAGGTGTGTTTATATAATGCTAAAGGACTGTGACATTAAAATAAATAGTGTTGGAGTTGGATTTGTTTTGAGCTAACGAGATAGTTTTTGCTACATGCCTCCTACGAAGTTATTAAGTGAGTACCTTTGAGGAAGATATTTTTGTTTTCTTTTTTCTTTTTCCCCCTGATATTAAACCACTCAAAGTATATTAAACCGTCTGTAATAAGCGGTAATCATGCAGTAACGCCTTAAGGCAAGTCCAGGTGTTTGTTGGGATTTTGTTACTGTATTTGCATAAAACGTAATGCATTAAATTTACTATATTAGTGTGCATACATTCCTCTTATATTTTATGAGGAGGTAAAACTGATCACTGATCAGAAATATACACAAAAGAAGAGAAAAGCAGGAGGAAGCTACCCGTCTTCTAGCTTTATATTAGTGTTTTATTACTGGATGAAACACTGACTTACTGGAGAATGAAACCCACAGTGCAAAAAATACATCTCACGACACTGAATCAAATCTCAAGAGGGTTGAAAATTTTGATTTCAGAATGTGCTGTTTTCGTCGTCACTGATTAAAGCGGTGCAATAATGTGCTAAGAAAAATAATATAATGGCAGTTATTAATCTGCTTGTAGGATCAAGGTTCTTTATTCGTCACATGTATAGTTATACAAGTATAACACACAGTGAAATGTAACCTGACATGCTCCTCGACTTGTGCAAAAGGGGGGGGGGGGGGGGGGGGGGCATTATATATAATATATACATTAGGTAATGTACAGTAGTAGCATGTATGCAGCAAGCACGTGAATTCTGTACATTAAGTGAATTAAATAAGAATAGACAATCTGACTATTGTATTGGTTGCTTTTTGTCTTTAGGAAAAAGAAAGATGCGGCGCTCTGGAGCTCCCAGCAAGCTCTTGGGTAATGCAGTGAAAAAGCCTCGATTTGTGCCACCTGGTGCATGTACTTCACTTTCTGTGGCTCAATCCAAGCCTTTGACCCCCAAACTTGGTTCAGGCAATGCACTGGATAAAGTAAGTTTTTTTCTCAACATTTTTCCTACAGTATTAAACCCTCAGTATTTATCATTCTAATTTGATTATTTTCCATTATTTTTTTATCACACTTCCTCATATTAAGAATTCTCTTTTGTCCGTACTTCATTTCGCAGATCCAGAGAAACCTTGCAACACCAGGTGCAAGTAAGACAGAGTTTAACGTCCAGCCTGAAGCTGCCCCAGCCTTGTCAAAGGTTCTGGCTCGTGTTCTCAGTGCAACTGAGAGTAAGGAAAATGAGGCTGAGACAAAGCATCAGAACCTTGGATTAGGAGCCTCTGCTGAAGACTATAAAACAGCAGGTAAAAAACAACAATACAGCCATGTAAAGCCTTGTCTTTTTCTTACCCCATCTTCTCACTTCTTATGCCCAATTTAATAATCATAGCAGCAATATAAAAACTCACAAATGTCAGTTGATTCCTGGAGGGAGATTCTCATAGTTTCAGCAATGTATGTCAGGGAATGTGCAAAGACAAATATGGGGACAAATATGTTTGCCTCATATGAGAGAGAGAGGAAAAAAAGACCACAACAAAGAGTGCAAGGCCAGGAGGGAAAGGAGTCTGATGAATCAGATGGACATAACATTGCTCATGATGACTTTTATATTTCTTTTAATTAAATGTAGTTATTTTTTTAATCACACCCACAAATAGTGAAGGGTTGATGGTGTGATCACTGAGTTATTGCTACAACTCAGAGGTAGTTTCTTCTTGTACCATGATTTAAGTATTCCAGCTGTGCCTCACACCATTTTTCTTGACTGTGAAGAGTATACCTGCGTGTCTTTGCTTAAAGTTAATCCAGCAAGCATTCCCCTCTCCTTGAGGAGACGAGGAGATGCAACGTTTGAAAATGAGAAAAGCTTCAAGATTTCCACCAGAAAACAAAATCATGGTTCCATTACAAGCTGTTATTTAAGATGGATTGCTCCTAAATCAAACAAGACTTCCAATTAGTTTTTAATTAAATGCAGGTGAGATTAAAAGCTAAACCAATTAACCCTGTGTGTTACAGTGACAAAGACAGTGCAAGCCTCAGCATGCAGCATACCTGTGGCCTCATTAGGTCTAGGTAGTTTAGTCATGAAGGTTCTACTGAAACAGCCGTTTCTGTTTTATTAGCTCTCAAGTGACTAAGCTGTGGGCTCCGTTATATTTTATACATTAATATTTTTTAATGGGACTATTTTTGTTTTTGATAATTGTACTTTATTTATGACAAATATTCTAAAATGTCGTTAATTATGGTTTTCAATCATTTTTTGCCTCAAGGCGTCTGAAGCAATAAATCTATGCAAGATTTAATTTTGCTTTATTGCTAATCTTTTTTTTTTTTGCATATTTGTCACACTTACATGTTTGACATCATCAAATACATTTTAATATTAGAAAAAGACAACCCAAGCAAATACAAAATTTATTTATTTATTTTTTTAAATGATGATTTTATTTATTAAGTGGGAAAAGCTGCCTAAACCTACCTGATGCTGTGTGAAAAAAGTAATTGCCCTTGAACTTAATAACTGCTTAGGCCATCCTTGGCAGCAAGAACTGCGATCAAGTGTTTGCGATAAGTAGCAATGAGTCTTTAACATCACTACGGAGGAATTTTCTTCTTTGCAGAATTACTTTAGTTCAGCCACATTGGAGGGTTTTCCAGCATGAGCGGCCTGTTTAAGGTCATGTCAAAGCCTCTCAAACACATTTAAATCCAGACTTTGACTAGGACACTCCATAACCGTCTTCTTCTTCTTTCTTTTTTTTCCTTTTTTGAGCCATTATGAGCTGGTGTGTTTTGGATCAATTTCCTGCTGCAGAACCTGAGATTAAGCTTTAGGACTTAAAAGGATGGCGGGATATTCTCCTTCAGGATTTTCTGATAGAGAGCAGAATTCATGGTTCAATTGCAGCAAATTGTCCACATAGCCGCAGACCATCAGAGTACTGTACCACCACTTTTGACTGTTCGTACGATGCTCTTTTTATGTAATGCTGTGTTACGTCAGATGTAACGGGATTCAAACCTTCCAGAAGGCTCAACTTTTGTGCTGTCAGTCCACAGAATATTTTCCCAAAAGTCTCGAGGATCATCAAGGTGTTTTTCTTTGGCAAATGTGAGACGAGCCTTTGTGATCTCTCTGGTCAGCAGTACTTTTCTCCTTGAACACTCCTATGGATGCCTTCTCTTTCTTATTGTTGAATCATAAACTCTGACCTTAACTGAGGTGAATGAGGCCTGCACTTCTTTAGATGCTGTTCTGGGTTCTTTTGTGACCTGCTGGATGACTCGTCGATGCACTCTTTGAGTAATTTTGGTAGACCAGTCATTCCTGGGAAGGTTCACCGCTGTTCAGTTTTCTTCATTTGTGGCTGTCAGCGTGGTTCACTGGAGACCCAAAGCCAAAGCCTGACTGACAGTTGTGACAGTGAGTGACTTTGTTTCTCAGCTGTTTCTTTAGATCGTAGCATGATGTGTTGCTTTATCTTTGAACCTACTTCACTTTGTCAGACTGGTTTTAGTAACTCAGCAGGTCTGGCATTAATCAGACTCGGGTGTAGACAGAGAAACGGAACTTAACTTTCTAAAAATTGTGGTTAATCAGTTAATTTATGATTTTACAAAGGTGGCAGTTAATTTTTCATGTAGGCTCGAATAACTTTCCCCCCTTAATACATTATAATTTAAAAAATACTTTTTGAATTTACTCAGGTTATTTTTGTCTAATATTTAAATTTGTTTGATGATCTGAAACATGTAAATGTGACAAATATGCAAAAGATGAGGAAGGGGGACAGATGTTGTCACACTGCTGACAATTTTTTTTTGCCTCAGGCAAAAAGCATCATGGATATTAATGTGTACATACAGAACAATACTGATTCTGTTGCCTTTTTAAAAGAAAGACAGATGATACAAACACTGTCACCTTGAACACAAAGCTCTGCTGTATATTTACTTGAGCCACACCATCTACTTTGCATTCACTGAGATTAAATTTGTATCATATTTGCAACATCAGGCATTTTGCTTTTTATTTTTTGTAATTTATTCCTTAAAAATGTGTCGTGCAATCATTTTGGGGGGTTTTTGGGCTACATTTGTATAATCGGTTAATCGATCTACAGCATTAAAGGCAGGGACATTACTCATCACAAATATTTGGCTTGAGGTTGTCGGTCCTAAATGGATCATTCAGGACCTGAAGCCTTTTCATGTTTGCTGTGTAAAATAAGGTACGGCTGGCCCCAAAAGAGAGTTTACAGCTACTGGCCTGTCCATGTGTTATAAATTACATGGACATCATCATCATCGTCATCACCACCACATTAGCGATTATTCCTCATAATGTGCCCTACACGTACCAACTACTGCTGTTTAAATTCGCTGTTATATTGCAAAGTCTAACTCGAGCAAACCCCGCGCAGAGGCTGCAAGCAGACACTATAATGAGATATAACGTTTATATAAATAGCATTCCGCTCTGTCTAATAATAACACGCACATAGGATAGATGTTAAACCGGGCGGGCGAAGGCTGAGTGACAGCAGGTCCAGCATTATGCAAATTAGCGGCCAGATTCGGACTGTGCTCGGGATCAGCGTCTCCTTCTCCTCCCCTTCCTCCTGTCAGAGCAGCCAGTGCTTCTGTTTTACTTCCTGAGAACGCGCGGCGCGAGCACGCTTTCCTGGAGCTGTTTTTGCACGCGCCCACACACGTATTTAATCAACGGAGTCGCCGCGTGCGCTGCGGAGCTGGCGTTCCCCGTCTGCATTCGTTTTACACTGAAGCACGGCCAGAAGCGCGGGTTCCACGGACATGCGCAGCGCGCTCACAAACCCCTCCCCCCCCGGTTCAGTTAGTTAAGCCGGCGCTGATTCAAAGCATCACTCACTTTAGGACGTTAGACATGTGACACTTTAACACCTTACAGTGTGCTGTTTGCAAACTGTTGTGGCACATGTGCAGAGGGCAGTGTCCCTCTGCAGCACTCCCTTTGTCACACTGTAGAGCCGGTGTATCTCTGCTGTGCTCTGTGCTGTGCTCGGTTTGGGGTTTAGAGAGACCGAGCTGTAAGTAGGTCGGGCTGGGCTTAAGCGGCTTAGCTACGTCAGCCTAAGCTGGGAGGAATTCATCCAAAGCCCTCCGCGGTAGGCGGGGGCCTAAACGAGGCTGGCCTAGTTAAGCCTGATTCTTATTGTGTGCAGCACAGCCTGTTTTTGTTGTGCAACGTAGCTGAGAGGGAGTCCAGGAGTAGTGTGAGAATCCATGCACTTGTTAGACATAGCCTATGTTTGATTTGGAGAGGAAGAAGACGAAGGGGGGAAATGTGACATGTATCTGAGTTAGACCAGTGTTGGTGTGTCACCGTGGACCAGGAGAAGAGAGCGGCGGGGACTGAAAAAAAGACAGGTGGGAAGAGAGAGGAGCCCACACTACTGAGTGTGGTTACTAAAGGGTGACAGCCATAGGCCAGACTTGGTCTGCGTGAGCCCAGTATGCTAGAAGATGGCATCCAGCTCTGTGTTTTTGTCCAGTATGGTGGGTAAAGCCCGCTCCTCCAACTTCACCCTCTCTGAGAAGCTGGACCTGTTGAAGCTGGTCCGGCCTCACATCCGAATCCTGGAGGAGCACACCAACAAGCACGCGGTCATCGTGGACAAGAACAAGTGCTGGGACACTGTTGCTGAACAGTACAATGCCCTGGGAGGAGACAGACCCCATCGCACAGCTCAGGGCCTCCGGACCCTCTACAAGAGACTGAAGGAGTCAGCCAAGCAGGAAGTGATGCAGAGGAGACACGCCCAGCCAGAGTACAGAGCAAGCATCTCCGAGCCAACCAGGAGAATTATGGAGATGATCCCTCACCTGTTTCACCACGTGCCCATCCACGAAAAGGACCAGGCGCTGCGCAGGTACGGTTGCACTTATGAGAACACATACGCACACAAAGATAAAGGATAACACAAGTCACATGAGAGTTTTGGACATACTGAGGGAGAGGAGGGGCTGCCGTTCATGCTCCCAAACCCAATCAGATTACTCACTGCACACTGTCAGGCTCAAGAGGACATACTGCATGACCTGCCATCATTTACTGGCGGCTCATCAGTACATTTGGAAAATACATAGGTCTGGTTTTCACATTGATAATTCTATCAGAAACTTGGCTCCAAAATAATTATTTAGCTCGTGTTCTCAGGACTACAAAAAGTAAGATGCTGCTAAATATCCTCATGCTGGATTAAGAGAGTACGCAGAGGAGAAAAATACACTGAATAATTCAGATTAAAAGGCAGTCATCACAGTTAGAAATCCTAGTGATGAATAAGAGTGGGATCAAAAACGCTTCACACGTGTGAGGTTGTAACCACCAAGACTTGTTGCCAAATCCTTTATTTTCCTTTCACTCCCTTTAATGTTCCCTGATCATTCACCTAATTCTTTGATTGATTTACCCACCTGCAGAGGTTTCAACACACTTCACATAAACAAGATATAGTAAATGCTGCTTAAGCACTCCAGGCTCACTTATTTATTTATTTTTTTAATCCTGTTTTTCCCATTTGTAGATTAATATACAGCAAGCACAACTCTCCTATCGAACATCCTGGCAGCAGCTCATCTCTGGCTGGACTTCAGGATTACTCTGCATCTGTCCCAAGTATCCCCCATGAGGTGGTCCAGCTGGACGCTGAACAGGATGTAAAACCACCGCCAGACCTTCCCATCCTCCCAGCACACACAGGACCACGGCTGGAAGGAGGCCAGGAGCGAGAGGGAGAGCAGGACTTGGGCAGCATCCATGATTATGAAGCGTCGTTATCTCCAGCTCCTTCCTCTGTTAACATCCCTCTCTCCACCTCGCCGCTGCCCTTACGCCATGAGCTCTACCCCAACGACATCTACCCTCACCACGAGCCGGACAGATTTCGGCCTCTGCAACTGGCCAAAGAGGAGCACGAGCTGGTGCTGGCCAATCACAGGAAGGTGGCCCTGTACCTGGAGGAGAAGAGAGAGGGGCTGAAGAGGAAGCAGGAACTGGAGGAGGAACTGCTGCGAGCCAAGATCAAAGTGGAGAAACTGAAGGCAACCCGACTGAGACACGGACTGCCCATTTCTCTATAACAAGTATCAACATGCACTTCTGTGGTCACTGTGAGAAAGGGAGGGGCTCTGAGTAGTACAGTTTTTAAAAAAAAGAAAAAGAAAAAAAGCGCTTTGGAGCAGTCACCAATTTTGTTTTGTTTTGGTTGTGTGAGATCAGTTTCAGGACTTGACTTTCTTTTGGAAACATAGTGCCTCGTATACACACAGATAACCTGTTTACGTCCTGCAGGATAATTGGGATAATAACACCTGCTGCCATCTGTCTTTGTGCTTGTCTGTGTTAAAAATGCATCATCGTGTCCATGAGTACCAAAAGTAGGGACAAACATCTATGTAATAAAACAAAGCTCACATCAATAACACTGTGACAGGCCAATATGTATAAAAGTCCAAATTTTGGAAGGGAATATTTGTAGTATTGACTGATAATGTACCTCAGTGGTGCTCTTCCTGCCTACACCTACCACCAGTCTCTAATTACAGGAGTGCCAGCAAGGCATTAATGATCTTTATTGTCTAAGATTGTTGGAAAAATATGAATGTAAGAGTTAAAGTACTTGATGTCAGTGTGAGTGACGTGTTGTTATCTCTGTATAAAGAACATTTCCACCCATTCTGGAGAGGTTTTGGTTATCAAAACAATTTTTATAGCCGCTTTTATTCATTCTGTAGATTTCCTACAAAAACCATTCATGTAGTAGCAAATTTTAGAGATACCAGGACTGCAGCACAAGGTAAACTTTTGAAGGCCTTAATCTGTTATTGGGATAACAAAAATGTTCGAGTGAGTAATTCTCGCTGGTTGCTGAACTGTTGGCCGGTTGCGCGAACAAAAGAAGGGAGGGGCCCTGATGGTTTTTGGTGTTACTGCTATTTATTGTGAGTTCAACATTGATTGTATTGTACTGTTGTTATACAAGTGTTGCCCATTTCTCTTACTGTTTGTCTATGCGTTCACGTGTTTGTATTAAAAAGAACCATTTTCCTCTGGTCCTCTGTTTATTTCTAAGTCACGTGTTCCACTTTTATAGGAAATCTTTAATCCGCCTTGTAGAAGCTGATGAAAGATCATAAGGTGACCGCATCTGCTGACATTTGCATTGTTTCACTGTGCTAACTGTTTGAGCCTTGTACATGTTGTATTTTGTTTCCATGATAGGTGGAGCCAACAATGGCGTGTAGAAGCCTTTATGCTGAAAATCTTGATGCGACAGTGACCTCTGCTGGTCAATTTCCTGTGTACATCTGGTGGATCTGACTTTGTTTTATGTCTTTGTGTTACAGGAGTGAATGATGGCCCTCCTGGGTCTCCCCAAACCCCTCAGCCTCCTGCAGGCTCAGACTCCGGCTGCAGTCAGGATGGGGCGCGTTACTTCAGTGTGGTGTGGTGTAAGGCCAGCAAGAAGAAACATAAGCGCTGGGAGGGAGACGCAGTGCTGGTGACAAGAGGACGCACAGTCACTCTTAAAGATATGGAGGGGAAGGATATTGGAAAGGGTAAGACGGACACCAACATCAAATTTTAATTCGTCACCTGTGTAGCTGTTGCTTGTATTTAAAATGACAACTGCCCAATTAAATATAGGACTATATACAAAAAGCCTTGAGATAGCCTGCATTTCTTTATATTTGGCTTCCAAGGAGCTAGACTTGTAGTTCTCCAGGCTTTCTTGAGGACTTTCAGAGTTTTTCTTTGAACATCAGCTACTTTTTCACTCATTTTCAGTGCAGTCTTGTAAATGCAGATCTATGAATCATTCAAGCAATAAAAAGGCACCTAATTCGAAGGATGAACCAGTGTGGTGTCTACACATAACAAACAACTTGGCAAACACAAGTACTTTATCATTAGCAGCCTGTCAGAAAAATACATAATTTCTTTACATTTCTTTTGTCTAATCCAGGGGTGTCAAACTCAAATACACAGTGGGCCAAAATTCAAAACTGGAACAAAGTCGCGGGCTAACATTAATATTTATTGAAAAAAAAAATCTTCCTCCAGATATAAGAATGAATCTTTTCTTATGGACTCAAACAAGTTTTGCTGAAAAACTGAATATGGAATAAGCAAAGCTTAATACTAAATAATATATAGATATATTAGCTGTATAATACCAGTAGGCCAGTTCTAATAGTAATTTGGTATGGCTTCGCGGGCCAAATGTAATTAGGCTGCGGGCCAAATTTGGCCCGTGGGCCAGAGTTTGACACTTATGGTCTAATCTAACAAGAATATCAAAGGTGACAGAGTGTGAAAGGCATAAAATGTGATTTTTGCACCAAAAAACTCTGTTTACACATTTCAGTAAATTGCTGAACCTGTTTATTTCACATTTTCCTTGCAAAATATAAAGAAATTAAGACTGACTTAAGACTCAATGAAAGCAAAGTCATCAGTACTGTAATTACAATTATTTACCTGACATTTAATTTACTCAAGATCAAATATAAAAATAACAGGGAAATACCCAGGCTTCTGTCAAGTAAGGTATTATTGACTCTTGAAAGAGTCATGAAACACTGGAAAATAATTAAATACTCAAATCTTAAATAAAATTCTACAAGCATACTTTTTACACTTAACTGAAGCTTACTGCATTAAACATTAAAATATGCTAAAGGGCTAAGTAGGTCAATACTAGTTGATTTCTCCTAGTACATGTGATCCTGACAAGTGTGCATATCTGAACTGTAGGTAGTGGCTACAAGGTGTCGGAGCTGGCCTCGCTTTCTGAGGGAGAGACTCTCACGATTGGTGGGAAAGAGGTGGAGGTGATGGGAGTCATTTCTGCTGAGGACTTTGCCAAGGGGCGCTGTTTTCAGGAGGTCCAAACAGAGCGAGTGGAGTTAAACACAAAGTCTGCTCCACCACCCTCCTGCCGCTTGGCATTCAAACCTTTTTGCCCTCCAACAATGGTGGGCGGAGCGGGCCACAGAGAAACAAAACCAGAGGAGGAACAAACCCGCAGACCTCGCCATGACCCCCTCGCTCCAGGTGTGTGGATAAAGTTGGAGTTTGATGATGCATTAATTTATTACCTACATAAATTGGCAAAAAATATATTTATATTGTATTTTAATAATATTATTTCATATCGTTTTAGGTGCACTGGTGATGCCTCGCCCTTCCGCCAACCACCAGTGGTTAAATAACAAGTCAGGGCTTCCTATGGTCGATGTTGTGCTTGACCCACACCTAACCACACACCTGCGACCGCACCAGAGGGATGGCCTGCTCTTCCTTTACGAGTGTGTCATGGGCATGAGGTGACAGTGCTGTTTGGCTATCATGAAATGCTGTGCAAAAAACCTCTTAATCAATCTGTTGTAGCCCCACACAAAAAACGAAACAAAACGGAGCCACTGGTTTGATGTTGTGCTTATGTGTCTGTGGTTCAGAGCTGCAGGTTGCTACGGTGCGATCCTGGCCGACGAAATGGGTCTGGGAAAGACTCTCCAGAGTGTGGCGCTGTCTTGGACGTTGCTGAAGCAGGGACCTTATGGTGGGAGGCCAGTTGCTAAGCGTGTGCTTGTGGTTACACCTGGCAGCCTGGTACAGAACTGGGCCGCAGAATTCAACAAGTGGCTGGGCCGTGAGAGGATCAGCGTTTTCACTGTGGATCAGGTTATTTTGTTTTATAATTACAAGTTCTTGGTTCAGTTAATCATGAAACAACATGATTTTATTTGGAAAGAGAATGTGAACTCACTGCTTTAGTGCATATGTATATGTCCTGTTATCCATTCTGTATTAAAGTGCATACTGCAACAAGTCACACTGCTTAAAACGCAGAAGGAACCCACATGCTCTTAGGTACATGTCTGTGGTTTAACAAAAATCCATCCATTTTATTATAAGCTTTCTATTTTATTCTATTGCAATAATTCTTCTCTCTTATTCGATGACTTAATTATGCTACTCCGTTTTTATTGCCGGCTTTTCTTGATTTAATATCTTTTTTGTAAATAATTAAAATGAGAACAAGTATCTGAATGAATCATCTACTTTAATCTGGAGTTTATTAAGTAATTCCATTTTTTTCTTCATTGAAATGTATTTAGGACCACAGGATAGAGCAATTCGTTTTGTCCCCACTGCACACCGTTCTTGTGATAAGCTACGAAATGCTGCTGCGCTGCCTGGAGCAGGTATGTTCTCCCGATGTCTCATAGCGTGCTTTTTCCAAAGAAGCTGTTTGATCTTTGTACTCTTATCTTGTAATTTCCTTCTGTTTTCAGGTCCAGAAAGTTGATTTTGGTCTTATAATCTGTGATGAGGGTCACAGATTAAAGAATAGCAACATCAAAACATCATCAGCCCTCAGCAGCCTCGAGTGTAATCGCAGAGTCATACTTACAGGTGAAAGCAATAAGGGAGTTTCTGAAGGGAGTTTCTGAATGGCAGCTACAACTGCTTGCAGATGTTTTATAACAGACTGTTTTTTGTGCTTTTGAAGGCACTCCAGTTCAAAACGACCTGCAGGAGTTCTACGCCATCATTGAGTTTGTGAACCCTGGGATTCTGGGCTCATCGACTGCTTATAGAAAAGTATACGAGGAACCAATCCTGCGCTCCAGACAGCCCTCATGCACAGAGGTAATCCTATCTCCTTTCTCTTTCCTGTGCAGTTGTTATAAAAATGTTATCTGGTGTTAAACCCGATCTTACATCTTCCACTGCCAACAGGAGGAGAGAGTTTTGGGAGAGGAGCGAGCGGCCGAGCTCTCTCGTCTGACTGGCATGTTCATCTTGAGGCGGACGCAGGAAATCATCAACCGCTACCTGCCTCCTCGCCTCGACTGGACGTTGTTTTGCGAGCCGTCCCCTCTGCAACGAGAGCTGTACAAGCACCTCCTCTGCCACAGAGTCTTCAGGGCCTGCCTTCAGGGCTCCACTCAAACCCACACACATCTGGCTTGCATCACCGCACTGAAAAAGCTCTGTAATCACCCCGGACTGCTCCACGTCACTGTTAAGGTTAATTTTTTTTATGAGCTGGCTGGGGGGGACAGAAACCTGTGATCATAGTGGAAACTGTAAATATATAATCGTGAATCCCAGTCCTAACCATGAACATGGGTTGTTCTGTTGGTAGGAGAGGACAGATGCTGGCTCTGTGGAGAGTTCATTATATGAGGGGCTGGCAGATCTCTTCCCAGAATCCTATTCTTCAGGAGGATTCACCATGGCTGACTCTGGAAAACTGCTGGTTCTTACAGACCTGCTTGCCGCCATTAGACAGCTGAGCTCTTCAGACAGGTGTGTTTTTGTGTGACGCTAAGACGATATTGGTTGTTTGGATCATCTGGATTCTTTTTTTACTTTATTTATCAAGCGTCACATTTGATAGTAGGTGTGCTCCTGCAGGGTGGTCGTAGTGTCAAACTACACTCAGACGCTAGACTTGCTCCAGGACCTGTGTGTACACATGGGCTACACCTTCTGTCGGCTGGACGGACATACCCCCACAAACCAGAGGCAGCGACTGGTCGACAGTTTCAACAGTCCCTATTCTCAGAACTTCCTGTTTCTGCTGAGCTCTAAAGCAGGTGGGGTTGGGCTTAATCTCATTGGCGCTTCCCACCTGGTGCTATATGACATCGACTGGAACCCTGCCAATGACATTCAGGTAAAATACAAACAGTAAGTCTGAAAAGGTAGAAAAACTCAAAAGTTGGGGTTGTATGAAGTCTAAAAGTGCCTTTGGTTTTATTGTTATCCATTGTGAGCTGTATGTAAAAGATGGACATGGTAACCATGACACGGAAATATTAAAAAAACCCACGATGAAAATGACAGGAACCAAAACATGTGAAGGATTTCACTAAGACACACTTAAAAGAAACTGAAAATTATCAGTGTTGTTATCAGGGAGAAAAAGATCAAATAGGTATTAAAAAAATTAGGCATTTCTAATATGGAAATCTGTGAGAACTGATTTCCTTTGACACACTTTGGCCCAATATTTATGGCCCGGAGGTCGTTGCTTAGGGCAGATGAAATGAATCGAATAAGTGTGAAGCTGCCCTTGTGTACGAGTACATGCAAATCCAGCAGAGGGCACTGAATACGTGTGTGTTATCCTCCCCCCTCTTCTCTGTCCAGGCCATGGCTCGGGTGTGGAGAGATGGACAGAAGAAGACTGTGCACATCTACCGTCTTCTCACTGCAGGCAAGGACGCGTAAATACAAATTCCGAACAAAAAAAAAAGTGCACCATATCAACAGTGTTTTAAAGTTTTGTTTATTTCTCTCAGGCACCATTGAGGAGCGTATATTTCAGCGACAGGTGTCCAAACAGGGACTCTCTGGAACCGTGGTTGACATGGGGAAAGGGGCAGAGCACACGAGTTTCTCCACCAGTGACCTGCGAGATCTTTTCAGCCTGACGGAGACGCCCTGCCTGACTCATGACCTGCTGAACTGTGGCTGCGGCATGGATGGCACACTCAGCGGTAGGCTCACATACACGCCACACACGCTGACACCAGAGCACGAAAAGACTGAAAATCATGCCTCCTCACATCTTTGCGGTCTTCATTTTCAGCTATCACAGATGAGGAGGAGCTGGTTTCCGAACGGCCCTGCCAGCTCGGTCGCCAAGGTGACCGTAAGGGGGCGACACAGAAGCATCTCAGCATGTCCGAACTCATGCAGTGGAGACATTTCTCCGGTGACACACACTCCTTCTCCGACCCCTACCTCGATCACGCGCGAAACAACATCACTTTCGCCTTCCAGACCACCATCTCTCACGCAACCCAGTAAACAACCAACTCGCGTGACGCACACTCGCATAGCTTTCTGCACAAACCTCTTCAGGTCCTCTGGACTTTGTCAGCCTCGATTTGACGTATGAATAACGCTCCACCACTGCTGCACGTTACGCTATTTCCAGTAGTTTTAAAACCGCTTTGCTCCTGCGATTCTGTATTGCCCTAAAATTTTCACCTTTTGTTTATTTATGCAAAATAACTCACTGTAAAATTCTATAAAATAAGCATAAATGATTAAGAAATGTTTAACATTTGTCAGTGTTTGAAAAGTTCTTGCTGGTGAAAGAGGCGCATATAAAATACAGATTTATATCATGGGTACAGCCATTCAACAGACATTTCTATCCAAAGGAATATTTATTATTGGTAGGATTTATGTTTCTGTGGCGTGCCCAGTGAATGGAGAGAATGTGTTTACATTCAAAAGAATTTGTTTACAGCAGTTTGCTTAGTGAGAATGAGCCCCACCCCCCACCACCCCCCACCCATCCCAATGGGATGGGTGGGGGGTGGGGGTCTCTGGCCTCCACTGTCGTTGCCTCCACCTTCGTGCTTTAATGTCAGAATTTGTTATGCAATGACCACACACGTTACTGTGGAGCGAGCAAATCTGCTGGGCTGTCGATGTGGGCCATACTGCAGTCTGTTCAGTCTATTATTTTGGATGACACTGGTCTGTTCATGCTCTTCAACACAAAGCTGCCGCGTGGGAGTTACAGCATGTAGTGTCTGCATGTGTGTGTGTGCGTGTGCATGTGCATGTGAGTGTGCACACCCAGAATTCACATATGATTTGAGTCTCGGTCTGTCAGATTGACTGTGCTCCAGTATACAATGCATTTCCATGCAGTGCAATTATCATTTATTCGAGGATCACCACTGTGTGTGATTGTTAAGCAACTTCGTTGTATAATAAATGGGTCTCTGGGATGATAACTTTTTTGTATGCATATGACAGTTGGACGATTACGCACACACCTGCTGTTATTCTGTGGACACAATGGGAATTGAAACACAACACTTCCTGTGCCAGGATTCGGCCTCATATGAACATTGCATGTTGTGCAATATATTAAATATGTCATTTTGCTATCAAATGTAGGCCCTCTGGAAGCTCATCAGTTTAGGATGTAGAAATCACAAAGAGAAGTGCAAGTATATGAAAGAAAACAGCAAAATGAACCTGCCTGCCTAAGTAAATGTGTGGATGCTAATTGAGATGTGCAGGTACTTGATAACTGACTAGTGTTGGGAATACAATTTATAGATAATTGGCTTCTACATACAGAGCCAAGATGTACACAGATATGTGGTATTATACATTATTGTTTTAGTATACTAGTGCTCCTCAGAAACTTCCATATATTTTATTTTCAATAAACGTGAGCTGAAATATTTCCATGTTAATATAGCCAGTTTTGAACGCCAGGGATCGGAGCGCCAGGACTTTCACCTGTGACCGCCATCTGATCTACTAAGCACTGAACCCACATCACTTTTTTGGGCTAAGGCCTAGCCACCAGGCCCTCGCGACACGGGGCAGTCGCTGGAGAGATTATCTCATCTGGCTGGCTTGGAAACATCTTGTTGTCCTCCTGGAGGAGGTGGCATATTGGATGTTGTCAGAACCTTGAGGCGACTGTTTTGATTTGGGGCTAAATAAATAAAATTGAATCAGCCATTAAAAAAGATTCATTTATTTTTATTGTTAGTGCTCTATATTTACAGGAAATACCGGAGAACTGAATAATTCCTGAGACCAATTTTATTTTAAAAAGGAGATTAACAGGTATTAACAGCTTCTGAAAGGTATAATTATTTATAAGCTTACTTCTTGGTTGGAGCTCCTTTACCACAAATTACTGTGTCAGTGTGTTGTAACATGGAGGTGATCAGCTTGTTGGACTGCTGAGGCATCACTGAAACCCAGGCTGCTTTTACAGCAGTCTACAGATCATCTGTATTTCTGAGTCGGATATTTTTCATCATAGATCAGCAGATGGAAGCATTAATTCTCTGAATCTAAAGTTTCCTTGTTAAATGCTTCACTGACTTTGGATTTGGTAAAACACAGAGGAGCAACCACTGCAAACATCAGCAGATGACCCACCGAGTCACCAAACTGTACTGGATTGTGCCCCTCTCCACAGTTCTTCCAGACCTTTCAAAATGAAATGCAAAGTTTACTTACCTTGGATCATTGAGCAACAGTGACGTAAAACTGTGTCTGGTTCAGAAGTGGTTGGATATTAGGAATATGACAGCCACAGCTCCTTTCCTGAAGACATCTGTGCTGATGGTGCTCCAGCACAAGCCTCAGTCAGTCTTAGTGAGCCTCTCCCAAGTTCTTGAATTAACCTTTCTTAACAATCCTCTCAAGGTCACCATCACCCAGGTTGCTTTTTGCACTTTTTCCCTTCCAGTGAACTTTCCAACAACAGGCTTCGCTGCAGCATCCTGAACAGTGACTTTGTGCGACTTACCCTCTGGGTGGAGAACTGTCCAGATCTTAATCTGCAGTTTTCCCACATGATTGTAGCTGCGTGTACTGAATTAGGCTGAAGGATACCTACATACAGTATTTATACTGTTTAAATAGTAATTTGTAATAAAATATGAAATGCAACACTCTTGACTCACAATACTGGATTTCTGATTTCTGTGAGCTATCTGATTGTTTTCTGCTTCCTCTGTATTATTGTAAGGTCTTTACCTTACAACATAAAGCACCTTGAGGCTGATTACTCCTGCTCTTCTGATTAGTTTTAGTCCTTTTAGTGGGTGAATAATAGAACCAAGTTAAAAAAGAATTCTACTGATGTGTGTAATATTCCCCAACTTAGTTCAGGCCCCATTAAACAAAATTTCAGGGTAATCTGCCTGAATACTTGGTAATCTCGTAAAGTAAGGACAGCATCTTCACCACAATTGAAAGTCCCTGAGTTCAGATATTTAAAAAAAAAAAGAGAGAGAGAGAGACCTTAGACAGAAACCAGTGGTGGCTTAGCAACTGTCACCAAGCAACTTACTACGGATCCTGCTGCAGCTTGGCTTTGCTGATGTAAGATGCTGTTTGTTGTTTCAGAGTAATTGTATTTTGCGTCGCATCTCCTCGCTATTGTTATCGGACACGTGCCGGACTGACGAGTGTCACTCTTCCAAACAGGATATTGATCCTAATCAGGTCTTTGAGGCCATGTGCTGGTGGGTTCGTGAGGTGGAATTTGTCTGTCTCTCTCTTCCTCTCTCTCTCTGTAAAGCTCTTACTGGCTGCCGCTGGCTGAACCTCCAATCCCCCTTTTAAGCCGAGTTCCAGCTCGACGATTTAAAGGGTGAATGACTTTCCGCCGCTGGAGGGGGAGAAAGGGACACGGTGGTTTTGATGAAGACAGATTGGACACTTAGTCCTTGTGATCCCAGGACCTGAGTGGAAGATCTAACTACACTGTCACAGCTGGATAGCCAAACTTCTGATGTAACCCCCACTGAGGTTGCATTTCCCATATTTCATTCATTAATAGTCAAGGTGTCTCTGACGTCAAAGCTGGATAAATGTTTCAGAAATATTCAGATGCTTGTGCATCAGCATGGACACTAGATGCCATCTGTGCTTCTTATTTAGGATTCAGGATGTGAACTCAATGCTTGGTGGCTCCTCTGTGGACGCACTTGAGCTTTAGCAGATTTATGTAGTTGCTACCTAGCAAAGAATTAACAGCTTACATTGTTGAAAAGCAGACTGCCCTTCTGAAACAAATGTTCACCATCAGTTAGCTGGAATCCAATCCAATGGACAATATTGATCAACCTACTTATTCTCTGATTTTCTGTGGTGCTTCTTTTGTTATTGTTCCTCTACTGTTCTCTGGATAACTTTACAGGATTAGAAATAAAGGGCATAAAATATAGAAAATATTAGTTTAACATCTTTAAATTTAAATCTTTAAATCACAGACACATTTTTTTTCTCTGTGTTTATGTGTTAGTCCTCCTTTTAAAATTTAAATATGTATTCCTGCAGCAACTGCATAGGCAGAAAAGCCAGTTAATGTTAAATTGGTTTATAAAATGCATAAAGCTTGAGATCCACATATTTAAGATTGTGCGCCTCCATCTGGTTTCGCTTTATCTCGCTACTTAACAGCTTACACACAGATGTGATTATCCCTCAAACCTGAAGATAATATTCTTTGTCTACATCACAACACTTTTGTGGGTAGCATGAGGTTTGGGAGACGTTACTCCAGGAAGGAGTTGGGTTCGAATCCAAGGCGGGTCTTTTGTGTGTAGAGTTTGCATGTTCTCCCCAGGCCTGTGTGGGTTTTCTCCAGGTACTCTGTCTTCCCCTCACAGTACAAAGACATAAATCAGATAAGCTTAATTAATTGGTGATTCAACTGCAGGTGTAAATGTGAGCGTGAATTGTTGTCTGTGTTTATGTGTATTAGTCCTCCAACTGAACGTCGACCTGTCCCAGAGTCTTCCCCGCTTCTCGCCCTGTTACAGCCAGGATGGACTCCATCCTCCCCTTGAGCCTGAAGTGGAGAAGCAGAAGAAACAGATATTTTGGCACATTTATGCATCCCTTCTATCTCCTGTTCCCCAGGTGCCCCAAGCTGCTTTTGAGTCACGGTATTAAGCTTTTATTTTTTCTTCCTAATTCAGACCTCATAATTGCATCAATTATAGAACAATATATAATAAAAGTTGTCACTGTAATCATTTGGAAGTCAGTACAAATGAGATGGTGTAGGTGTTTTGATGACAATTATTGTGCCGAGGAACGATTTCACACACATAACATCACAGATTGACGATCAGTAAATGCAGTACATGCTGCCTGACTTGTACAGGTTAATAATATTGTCAGATTAAAACCAGTTAACACATCTAGACAACAACAAAAACTCAATTCAACTTCAGTGTAAATTCCCAAAAGCAAATATTAAAGCTAAAACTGTTTCCTGGTCTTTTATGCGCAGCTGTTTTCTCCTTAGCCTCCACCAGCATTTACATTTCATTTCAACTTTGACTGAATCTCCCAGTTTTCCAGGCTGCTCCTTATTTTAAGGTGCACGTCCATCTTCTAATTTCAGGTACATGACCAACTGTCATTACTATACTTCCTCCAAGAGACATTCTCCCCAAGTGTAGCATTTGTCTTTAAATTGTCTGCTGCGTCATGTTTTACACCAAAATGAACCATCAGATCAGACTGGGATTAAGCCGGGGTTGAACTGGGCAGCTTCCATGTATGAGCAGCACCTTCATCAAAATCTGTTTTGTATTAGGCGATAGGAAAAAAAAAATAGGTCACTTCTCACTCTCTCGCCATCAACATCACCCTGCCAATCTGCAGCCAGCCAAAGTGTAACCCTTCCCTCAATCCCCTCCTCCTGACCCTGGGCCTGCTCCAGCACTTAACAAGGATTTAATGTTTCCCAGTCATCTGTCAAGCAGATCAGAGCTATAATGCAGAGCAGCAGGTCCCGCAGATCAGAGCGCAGCCCGTCAGTCCCGAAAGTCTGGAAAAACAACAGTCGGGGGTGGGCTGCATAATCCGACAATTACTGTAATAACCCTCAGTCGCTCAATCCCTCACTCAAAAAGTGCTTTTCCTAATGAGAATCTCATGTTTGCGAGTTGAATGCAGTTTACAAGTTGAATGCAGTCTCTCTGGACATTTGCATATGTTGTTAGAGAGGTCATTCATAAAATACTGCTTTTTACAATCCGTTGGCAGTATGCTGCTGCCAGCCGATCTCAGGGCAGCTTTTATTTAGACATTTCTGGCAGAAAGAGGATTCTCTGACAGAAAACAGAAAATATCACCGTACGATGATAATGAGGGTGTTTGACATGATAGTTATCAGTTTCTTAACCCAGCGACTGCTGAATTGCAGCTAATAAATCTATGTAGCCAGGGTGTGTTGATTCTGTGATATAAAACTCTGTTATCAGGTGCAGCCACTCCTTTTCCTTCAAAGCTTGTTCAGCGTCTGGTGCAGCCTCATTCACTGTAGTATTAGTGCTAATTAGATGGAACAAATCTCTGTTTTTGTTTTGCATGTGCTGATAAAACGTAGTGAATTTAAAATTAGTTAAATATTTTTTGAAATATTGCACAGCTTTTGATATGTGATTAACCTAACCAGGAAGTTTAGTAAATTAAAATAAACCCATTAAATGCTACTTCTTAATGTTTGATATTTGTTAGCTGCTTTATGCCATGTTAAAGGTCTGTATTGGGGAAAAACTAGGATTTGGGAATAAATCGCGCTCCCTTTGTTCCATGATGATATGTCTGTTAATCATCTGCCAGGTTGGCCAGGCAGCAGCAGAGGTGTGGCTCATTTATGCTCAAAGAACTTTCTCAACGCTGATACATGAATAATGGTAATTACTGACTCCTCCATATAAAAAATAATCCAGCATCTGTTATAGTTTAGAGCAGAGTTGAGCAGGCACAATGCAGATTCACCTTCATTTTGTACTCACAGTTAAAGACTGTTGTTTTTGTTATCAGTTAACCTGTTACTGTATTCTATAAAAGGGGATCTCTATTTACAGTCATGTTAGACAAAAGAAAGTGGCAAAAGTTAACACTAAAGATTTTTTTTTTTTATCATTATTTCACTTTTCATTCAATTAATTACTAATAGCTGCAGCTCTGGTTCAGTTTAATTCAGTTCAAGAAAATCCCACCTTTCAGAAGATCCCCTATGAGCAACAACTCGGCAACAGTGGAAAGGAAAAACTCCCTTTTAACAGGAAGAAACCTATAACTGAACCAGGCTCAGGGAGGGGCGGCCATGTGCCGCCACCGGTTGAGAGTGAGGGGAGGAGTACGGGACAAAGGCACACGGGAAAAAGCCAGAGATGAATAATAACATAATAATCATTATAAACACAGTGAGTGAAAAAAGGAAAGTGAAGAAGAAACAGCGCATCAAGGGAAGCCCCCAGCAGTCTAGGCATAACTAATGGAGGATTCAGGGTCACCTGATCCAGTCATAACTATATGCTTTATCAAAAGGGAATCTTAAAAGTAGAGAGGGTGTCTGTCTCCCAAATCCAAACTGGGCCCAAGCCTCTGCCTCCCATTCTACTTTTAAATACTAGGAACCACAAGTAAGCTCGCAGTCTGAGGGCGACGTGCTCTGTTAGCATAATAGTACCATAGTACTGAAGGCTTTTTGTGTTCTTGACACACGCCTGTTGCTTTCAGATGGTAAAAGTGTAGGTGGAAAGAACAATACTAGCGGTTGTTCCCACTTGCTTCTGAACATTGCGGCACAAATATTGTGTACAGAGTAAAACCTTTTATGTGAACCGGTTGCTGTTAACATGTCAGCTTTACAGTATGCCGTCTGCAGGGTAAGAAGAAAAACCAGAATGTCTGAACGAGTCGCACTGAACAGCATATTTACAGTATGAAGGACCGAGCTCTTCATCGCGCTGTCTCCCTCCATCTGTTATCCTCAAGGACATTCAATCAGACCAAAGCAGTTTGAATACGCTCTATGAGAGTTTTTATTATGCTTACAACCGTGACCTGTTTGCATGGGCTTACACAGTGCTCCCATATTTATATAACTACACCTGAATGCACTGCATGCATTTATTTATTTATTTAGTTATTTGAACAGAAAAATTGGCAATATTCTGAAATGTATTGGTAAAAGCTTGTTTTCATCTGCAGCCCTTGACCAGTTTCTCTTGATGAAGTGCAGATAAATTTACATTGTTTAGATTCCAAACATTAAAGATCATAAAACCATTGATTAAAACTTATGTAATCTTTTTTTTTCTGACCTTCATCTCACAAATTACAGATTTCACAAAAAGAAAAAGCTGGAGGTTCACAAGAGAGAATGATCACAAGTGATTTCCCCACCAGGCGTTTGTATAAAAGATGTTTTTCACAGCAAAAACTGTTTTTGGTCATATGATGGACACAACATTATAAAACTTGAGCATCCAAATAGTCATTTTGATTGTTTTATGTTTATGTTACCACTGAAGTCTAGATATTGTTGTTTTTATTGTAGCTGGTTTTA
Organism: Neolamprologus brichardi; assembly: GCF_056152115.1. Taxonomy (NCBI): domain Eukaryota; kingdom Metazoa; phylum Chordata; class Actinopteri; order Cichliformes; family Cichlidae; genus Neolamprologus; species Neolamprologus brichardi. Next base: position 15,200,641 of record NC_142114.1, on the reverse strand, counting down.
TTCTGCTTGTGGTGGTATTAAATTTCAAAGAAAAGGCATTTTAGTTGGGAACATACATACGTTACTGATTGTTTTACATTTTTCAATAATTCAATTACTGTATTGATCTAAACCTATGAATCCTTCAGAACTGAAGAAGCTTCTCAGATGAGGTGAAACGTCTTCAAGCAACTTAAAGAAGTCCAGACGCTTTTCATTCCAAGCTCCTTACACTATGATGACCTGGATGACTGAGAACCTTGGATCCTAATATACTAACAAGTTTATTCAGAAACTCTAGGAACAAAAGGTTTTATTTTTTTATAAACTCTGAATTTCCACATTTTCAAAGAAATGGTGCTAAGTGAAAGCGGTTGTTCTTTTCCTCTCTTTGTTACGAGGCTCGATGGATCCATGCTTTCATGATATATACCGAGTTCTAACTCTACCTTCTGAATGTTGCTGAAGAAATTGAAACTCATCAGACCAGCCAAAGTTTTTCTAATCTTCTCTTGTCCAGTTTTGGCAATCCCAAGCCTTAGTTTCTTACTGTTAGCTCAGCGTAGTGAAACCCAGAGTGGTCTTCTGCTCCCGTAGTCCATCTGCTTAAAGGTTTGATGTGTTCAGGGATGCTCTTCTGTATATCTTGCCGTTAGCGAGTGGTTATTTGAGTTACCGTAGCTTTCCTATCAGCTCAAAGCAGCCTGGCCATTCTCCTCTAACATCAACAAGGCATTTTCCCCTGGAGAAGTGTGGCTCATTAGATATTTCCTCTTTTTCAGATCTTTCTCTGTAAACCTTAGAGATACCTTACAGATAGCAGATCAGCAGTTTCTGAGCCATGTGGCATGGCTGTTAGTGCCTGTGTGGTACTAACAGCCATGCCACATTTGAAGTCACTTAAACACCTTTCTTCCGCATTCTGATGCTCAGTATTGCGCTTAAATGTATTGAGTTTCTGTCATGTGACTGGCTGATATTTGCATTAAGTGCAGTTGAATAGGTGTCCCTAACAAAGTGGCCAGTGAGTGTAATTGTGACAGTAATCAGAAGCAGATTGATCCTGGATTTATAAACTTTCTAATACGAATTGGAAACGTGTCACAAACCTTTGGTTGAATCCTATAAAATAAATTTCAGCAGTGAGGCGTCTCTATAGGAGCATATCAGTGTTACAGGCTCTGCACACGTGTAATGCGGTGGTGCTGAACCGCATGTCACTGCCGCACAGTCATTTTAATATCATCTGAGCTGCCGCACACCCTGCGCATGAACCAAAACAGTGAGTACCCAGCACATCACGGCTTTGCATCCACTCTCCCATGCTCTACTTGTGTGACCTCCCCCCGCCCCCATCCGTCTATATAAACTGCAGGGAAACCCCATCAGGGCATTAAGAGACTTCACTCAGCTGGAGATTACCGAGGGATGAGGCTGCAGACACATCAAGAAGGCAGAAGCTGTGAATTTCGCTCCGGGATTTATCCAGAAAGTGTGTTTTATTTGTATTTTTGGAAATGCACGAATTAAACTTTGAAATCGGTGTGCCGCAGAAACAGGTTTAAGCAGCATATTGAGGTCGTGGGCGCTGAGTTAATGCAGTAGACACCAACAGGGGGGAACTTCTGATTATCTGAGACTAAGTTTAGTCACCTTTAATCTCAGAGAAACGAGACGCTTCTGGTTCACCTGAGAAGGATAAAAAGCTTCTGAAGTGTCTTTTAAGAAGTAAGAAGGCTCTTTGTTTCTGTGCTGGAAGAGGTTTAATCCCACCGCTGTGTATAATCCAGTCCATCCCGATTTTGCCGCCGGCACCATGCTGTCCAGTGTGCGCCGTCACAGCCTCCGCCTGCAGAATGAGCTCCACCGGTGGAGCATCTGCGACGCGGGCAGCCACCCGCTCTCGGACAGCCTCCTGGCGAGGGTCCCCGCCTGCATCTCTCGCTCCAAATCCTGCGCCAGCTCCGCCGGGGAGTCGGACGGGAGCAGAGGGAGCTGGTCCTCCTCGGACTCAGTCATCTCCACCGACTCCGCCGGGGAGCACTCCGCGGAGCCCGGGAGACCGTATCGGGTGGTGCTGCTGGGGGCCAGCGGGGTCGGTAAGACGGCTTTCGCCAGCATCTTCGCCGGTGCAGCGGACAGCATGGACAGCGACGACTGCGAGCTCTGTGGAGGTGAGAGAAAGACCTTATTAAAGTGCCCGAGAAAGTTACACTTCTATTCTTCCTGTAATGCTCGTGTATATATTGTTATATGAATATATATAAAATAACATAGTAGTAGAAATCATAAAGTATAAGAAATAAATTGTATTTATTCTACTTTGTATAGTGCATATTTGTCTTCTATTTTTGCATTGTAGGTTAGGTTAGCTGCCCTGCTATAACAATGTAAATTTGCAATAACAATGTAAATTTCCCTGCTATGGGATTAATAAATCTTATTCTATAATAAAACCGTAGCACTGTAGTTATTCTAATAATAATGCTGTTTGACGTTTTGCTGGTTTCACTAAGATCTAAGTGTTTGATTCCTGTTTAAATTCAGATGAAGTGACTGAAAAGGAAATTGAAGTGGATGGAGAGCCTGCCTCTATAACTCTGATTGACACCTGGGATTCAGAGGTGAGTTTTTTTACAAAATGAATCAAAGAAGAGACTTCACCTGCCTGTGTGTGAGCATACTAAGCCCTGTGTGTGCTTTGCAGACTGACAGTGAATGTGTGTACGAGCAGTATATGCAGACTGGGGATGCCTACTTGTTGCTGTACTCTATAACTGACCGGGCCTCATACCTGAGAGCTTCTGAGCTCCGGATAACCCTGCGTCGCTTCCGCCCTGCCCAGAACACACCGATTATCCTTGTGGGGAACAAGTGTGACCTGGTGCGACGCAGAGAGGTGTCAGTGAGCGGTAAGGAGGCCTAATCTGAGTCTGTTTATGCTTCTCTTCTTTTGATAAGATGATCAAGTGCCTGAAACTGTCTCCTCCCTGTTTCAGAGGGTCGCGCTTGTGCCGCTGTGTTCGACTGCAAGTTCATCGAGACCTCGGCCGCCATGCAGCACAACGTCTGGGAGGCTTTCCACGGCATAGTGCGACAGCTACGTCTACGACGGGACTCCAAAGAAGCCAACAAACGCCGCAGGCATAGAAGCTGCACTACCCGCCGAGAGAGCATCCCTATGAAAGCCAAACGTTTCCTTGACAAAGTGGTGGCAAAGAACAACCCCAGCGTGGCGTTCTGGCTGAAATCCAAGTCCTGCCATGATCTCTCTGTGCTGTAGGAGCCTGATGGATGAAGCCAGATCTACATCACACCTTTGAGCAGGAGAACAAGTTAGTAGGTGGAGGATAAGCCTACATCTGAGGTGGCTACAAAGTTGGATGGTTCACACGCAGCCTTCACGGTGTTCACATCCACCCTCCAAACAGCCGGGACGGTGTTAGGAACGCATTGCAATCCAGCACAGACTGAGAGGACTCGGCTTAGATTGTCTGCCTTTGAAATGAACTTTGTTAGAGGCCTCGTGTCTGTGTGACAGAAATGTCTAAGATTGGAGACCAGCTGATGGAAACTGAGAAAAGGAAGTTATTTATTTATTTATTTATTTTGTTGTTTGTGTTTCGAACAAACTCATTTTAACAGCCTTTTCTCTCCTTTCTTCTCTTTTTTCCTGATCAGTTTGCTCCGATTCTTGCCAAATTTTGACTGTTGATCCCAAAGTGCTATGATTTGTAAGCTACTTTGTGCAGTTAATGTCTTTGATTATGTGTACGATGATCTTTTGACAGTTACTTTATTTATACGTGTCGTATTTTGCACTTGTTGTACACAAAAACCACATTGATAATGTATCTTTTTTTTGTTTTAAGTGTTGCTTGATGAAATAAAGTGACATGACAGCATTTGAAAGGGAAAAAAAATAACACTCTTTTGTCTGCCATCTCCACATCACTGATGAGAAATGATAATGGGTGACTCAGCTTTGACACAAAGGAGACACACTAGCACAAATAGGGTCTCGCAGCAACGCTGTGCTGATGCAGGATGAGTCAGGTGGTGACATTAAACCTGAACTTACTTCAGCACATTAGTCCCCTGCGCCTCTGATTGGGTACGGTGATTTGGCTCCCAGTGTGGCACCTGACAAGCTTTCCAGCTCGGTTTTGTTGGGAAAACAGTCAAAAGCAGAAAAATGTGTTGCCAAGGTAACATTCAGAGGAAGTGTGTGTGTTTGGTTCAGAGAGCGTCGGGCAGATGGTGTTGGCCGCAATACCGGGCTGTGTGCACATACAGAGCCACGCTTTACATAACAGAGTCACTTCCAGCTTCATGCGCTGAACCATCGACTCTCCAGTCATAGGTTCTGGTTAAATAGCGAGGCCTGTGAAACAGTGACTCACTCGCAGCCTGTTTTCCTACGGAGTCGCACAGTTTTATGGTTTGTGTGTCCAAGCAGCTCTCCACAGCTTGTAAACCTCTCAGCTCAGGATGACTTTATGCATCAGGTCATATAACAGATAATTCCAACTGATACGTGTGAGGTTGGGTCATAAAGATGAAGTCTTTAAGACACACCTTCTTTTTCCTGTTTTTACAGTTTCATGTGCGTCTTGACCTCCTGAATTGACCTCAAAGCTTTGCATTCCCATGAGGCAGTGGATTGTCAGTGCAATCAGCGAGTCGGTCCTATTGTCTACGCATAGCTCCTTATCAGGCACTGCTGCTGATGGAAGATCTGCCAGGAAGCACAGCAATGGTGCATAGGTCAAAGTCTAAGAGGTAATCAGAAACTTAAACAATGAGCAGCGAAGAAATGAGAACGATTTCACAAATTTACCCCCCTCGTTGTCCCCGCTTCTTGTTCTATTTTTGTCCAGAATTCACGCACATGCCGGCTAAAATTCAGAAATGCTTTGCTGAGACGTTCCCTTTAAAGAGTTTGTTGTTTTACAAACACTAATCAGTACTCTATAAATCCACAAGCAGTTGAGTGTTTCAATAAAATCCCCATCTTACTTTAATAGACAGGTGTTTTATTGAATTCTTTATTTATAATTGTTCTTTTCTTCCTGTCTTTGTTGCTTTTGTCTGCTTCTTTCCCATTGGCCAGCTTGGCAGAAGGGCAGGGTGATTAGACAATCATTAGATCCAATAAAACATTGCTGGTTAGTGGCTGGTTAACGTTTGACCAGGACAGGATGGAGCTGCTCAGATCAGTCTGACGAGTGTCTCAGTTGCTCTCTCCTCTAAGGTAAGCCACCTCGCTCTCTTGTCTCCCAAGTTTCAGGTTTGTTTCAGGAGAATTGGGAGAATTATTTTTCGGGTGTGTCGCCAGAAACCAACAGGACTGCTTGTGTTGGTTTTTATAGATTGTGCGATGACGGGTTTAAAATGTTCTCAGATTATTGCTGAAGTGCCATGATCTTGACTTGACTTTGGCAGGGCCTTAGATAAGGTGTTGGCATATTTTACTGCCTTACTGCTCTCCTTCTTCCTGGGTTGTTCTCAGCATTTTAGAATAGGAGGAAGGTAAGTGAACGGGACTTTAAATTTGGTATTATAGCAGCTGAATATAGCCAGACAAAGGTCATCCAGTCATTGATCTAAGAGGATAAAGCGAGAGGGGCCTGTAGCTTTGGATCCATGTTTGTGTATTTCTCCCAGCTTCAATTTAATCAAGTGTCAAACGTCTGTTAGTTTCTCCTCTGGATACCAGCTAAGTCGCTGTAGGTGGACGTTTAGAAACTAGTGACACTGCTGAGGGACTTGCCAGTTAAAGGTCTGCTTCGCAGCAGATGTTAGTTAACAACATGGAGACAGATATTCTTATAAAATGCAGAAAACCTGCAGATAAATAAGGTGTTCAGACAATGGGGTGACTTTAAAAGTGTCCTTTGGCACAAAAAGGTCATTTGGCTCGACTCAATGTCACCTTCACTCAACCCTTTGACTTTACCCTTCTGTTTCGCTTGCACTTTACAGCTCCAGAATCTCTACATATCTTATTTACCAACTTATTCCTGATGTATGGGTTAAGCACAGACCTAAAAGAATTAAAAGTGTGAGTTTTCTTTAATTGTCAGTAGCGACTGTCACATTATTTCTTTAGTAAACAAGCATTACTCTGGCCTTATAACTTGGATGCTTCTGCATTCAGTGCATTCAGTGTAGTACATTTTTTTCGGGGGAAACGGTTGCTTTAAATGCAAAATGCAGGAAAATCTACAGATTCATTGAAGTTATGTTTATTCAAGCGTCTGAGGAGACAGCCCTAAAGTCATTGCACTGGTTTGGTGTCATATACATATATACATATGTGTACACCCACTTTACAGAAAGAGAAAGACTCGGACATGAACACCTGACGCTGCTTTAAAAGGCATCGACTTTCATTTTCTTCTGTGCACTCGGGTGGGTGGTTCACCTGGAAGGTCTAGGTGGAGTCCCATGTGTAAGCACTTCAGCACAAAGTATGCACAAAGAGAGATACAGTGCACATATGCAGATTCAAGGACAGAGGACACGCTTTCTTTGTGACACTGTCGACATTGCACATCAATGACACACTGCACTGAACGGAGAAAAGGGTTGAGAGGGTTTAAAGATTCCTCTGTGGAATTGGTAATAATCCACTACATGGGTTTTTTAGTGTTTACGCAACAGCAGAGCACAGTGAATATTTTCCACAAAAATGACATAACCTCTGAAACCTCCTTAAACATTTTTTTCTAACCCTCCTCCTCGTCTTCCTCTTCCTTCTCAGGCTGTGATAATGACACCCATGGTGCATCTGTTGTTGCTCCCGCTGCTGTTCAGCATTGTGAGTACACGAGCGCCAGCCAACTGCTGCTGCTGTTCTTCAATACATATTCAAATGCATGAACCTGTTAAAAGATCTGTGAAATAGTCAGCGTTGATTAATGCTACACAGGGAGCGCATGAAAGAAAACACTTACAACTATCAGTAAGGTTAACAAAGAGTCTGTGAAACAGCCCTCAGTGACTCGTTTTAAAACACTCACAGAAAGGGTTGCTAAACGGAGCGTGGGCCCTTTGTCTGTAGACTTTGCTCTCCCATCATGTACTCGAATATAAAAGTTCCTCCACTGTTAAGTCATTTTGGTTCAATAAATAACTGGGCCGTAAATACTGCCCTCAATGCTTGACTGATTTCACCGGAGCTAAAGCTAAAATGGCAAATTTAGGTATGAGTGTGAGAGGTTTTCATTTTTTCTTGCCTTTTTCTGTACTCGATGACCTTTAACCTTTATTTCTGTGCTGTAATAGGCTGGTGGGAAGGATCTGGAGGAGAAGAAGGGCCCCTTTGAGAACACAGTGCTGGATGTGCCAGAGGCGACCCTAGTGCCCTATCCTTTGTTTCAGGTAATATAAGCATGGCAGCAGCGCTGCGCTCTGCTGGTGTAATATTGTCCATTTTTGAGGTGGATGAGCTGCACATGTGCCATGCGCTCCATTTATCAAACACCTCAGTCAGATAAGTGTCACTAAACCAGAACCTGCACCTGAGAAGTTAGCTTATCTTAATCAAGATAGGAAAATAATAAATAGTAAAAAAAAAACAAAAAACCTCTGAATATAAAGTATTGTTGCAGATCTTTGTTGTTTTGTTATTGCTCCTCTGTCGGCCATCTCACAAGCCTTCACGTTTACTGTAAAAGTTTGGTAACATCATCATCATATTGTTATTTCACTAGCTGGGAGCGTGTTCTCATTTTAGGTTTGACAGTGTTTTAGTAGATAAAGGTGAATGGCTTGGATGTGAATTGAGCTGCGGTTTGGAGAAGGCCTCGAAGGGGACTTGTGGCAGCTCCTAGGCCTAGCAGATCCCAGTGTACTAAATACAAGTGAAGAAATTAAAGACTTAAAAAGGGGAGGGAGGGGCACGTAAATGAGAATGAACAGCTTCTAGAACTGGGGGAACATATATAGATAAGAACCAGAAGGAGTGTGTTTGGAGGCATGGTCCCGCTCCTGAAATTTTGATACTGTAGCTTTGCAGATATTTGTTTCATTGCCATTTCTTGCACACCGTGCAGTCAAACTATTCCCACAACAGCTTAATAGGTTTGAAGTCCGGTGACCACGCTGGGCACTTCATAATGAGCTGACTGCTTCCTCTCGAATTGTCGTCACACAGTTTGGAGCTGTATTTGGGGCCATTGTCCGGTTGTTGAAGATAACTGGCTCCACCGGGTAGCCAGTTTCAGACGTAACTCTTTATTTTTAGCTGGCCCTAAAAGATCAGCATCCTGGCATCACCTTTTTCCTTTCTGTTGACTCTGTGGGTTTTGTAGGTACCATTTTAGTCTCTAGAGAGTCCGAACCAGTTTGACCTGTTCTGTGAAAATAGGTGCTACATCCATCTTCTTTTTTTTAATGTCCACATGGAATACATTTTTACTTCCTAGAACAAGAATACTCTGACTGGCTCCAGGGGGAAGTTTTTTCTTTAACCGCTCTGAGTGCATAATCACACCCACAAAGCCTGCAGTTCGAGACACTCAGCACTCAATCAAATTTATTAATAAAACAAATAAAAGCGCAATCCTCCACCAAGGCAGCTCACTCTCTGGACAGTGTTTACTTTTAAGGGAACTTAATTGGATTTTGGAAATATTCATTATGTTTTCTCTTCTTCTTTTTAAAGTACTTTAAGAAATTTATAGTGCAGTATAAATCAGAGAAAAGTGGTATCACAGATGCTTACTTTGAATACACAAACATTATGTAGCAGTAGGTTATGGATAATAGGTATTGATTTAAATAACTAGACATGAATAACCTGAGCTTGTTATACAATATTACACTACAATTTATTTCTAGATAACTAGGCAGCTTCTTCTCTTTCTCATCAAACACTTTCTTTAGTGATGTAGCGCATTATGGAGTGAACCTGAAAGAAGGGCAGATGTGAAATGAGAGGTCAAAGGTCCACATTAATCTGATATTTAGAATGCCCATATTTCATTCTCTATATGCCCTGTATACCTTGTCATCAAGACAAACAATGGCAGTAAAAAACATAGTTATAAACAGCTCTGCATTAGTATCACTTTGACCTTCAGATCAGTCCATTTACCTTTAAGGAGAGGTCAGAGGTCAAATGTGACATTATATCTGAGATCTTTATACAGTGCTTTCTATATGTTGACGCAACATGGGCCAGAATCAGACCCAGAACTCGGCAACCTTTTGGCATATGAGTCATCGGTTCAGCCAGGTGAGCTGTAGCGGTGCCCAAATGCAATGAATTTTCATTGAGTAACATGCTGATGGTAAAGACTGCTGAAAGTGGGGCTCTGTACTCCTTTACAGATATCCCAGTAATGCTTCACGATTAATGTTTCCATGAATCATTTTAGGCATTTTGTGTGAGTTTTTGGTTAATTTTAATGTTATTTCAGTTTAAAAAACAGATACATGCTTCTTTTAAAAATAGGGATATTTCTAAACACCCCATTCTTTTAGTGTAGCCTCTGATCTGGAAACCACTGGACCAATGGCAACAGCAGCTGGATGTTACTTAGCAGTGATACATTAATATAAACATTTAACATTTATCACTTTTACTTTTGTGCACTTTTACTTCAGTGGGGTTTTTACAGCGCATCCTTGTGTTTGTATTTGAATATGTTGTATTTATATACTGGTTTAAAATGCAGAAGAGTACTTCTTCCATTAATGCAGAAACTTGCAGTCATACTCAGATTAACTGTCAAGTATGTGATCCTTTAAGGAAGTTATGGTGTTTTCCCCTTTTTGTTCACTAAAAAAGTTACCACTTTTTTGTCTGAGATCAAATGAAACTCAAGAAGCAAACAGACCTGGTTTTTGTGGTCAAAGTGTCCTGATTTTTCTCGTCTGCTTCTTTCACTCCTTAGTTTCAGGTGATAGATCCACATGTTAATAACTTCAGGCTGAGTGGAGAAGGTGGACAAGACATTAGTATTTCAAAGGATGGGTGGCTTTATCTGGAACAACCTCTGGACTGGTCGCGAGAGGAGCACTACATTATCATGGTAACACAATATCTTTATTCAAACACATGGAAAACCGTGCGCGCATTGCATTAGGCACACGGGACACACACTCGTGCATAAAAACTCATGTTTGCGCACAGGTGGAGGCACTGGCAGATGAAGAAGTGGTGGAGGGCCCGATTTATGTGACCATAAATGTTTTGGATGTCAACAACAAAGCACCGTACTTCAACCAGAGTGTCTACACAGCTGTGGTTCGGGAGAATACCCCAGCAGGTTGTGCACACTTCTACCTGTTGTGACATTTTTGCTTTGCATATTTTAATTTTTTATCCTTGCTCAATCGATCTTTTTTAAAGTACTTACGAAAGAACAGGTGGCCTTACATCTAGTTCATCACGGGCAGTAATAACAGCTGCCCCCTGTTGATTTCAACACTTTCATCTTTTTTAAGTAAACCTTTATGCTGAAGAGTACACGTGATTTAAGGAGTTTGCATGTTTTAGTCCATAACCTGCAAATTACATGTGCTATTCATTTTAATGAGAGTGATTTTTCAAAGCAGATGAAAGAATTAGATCTTCATTTCTCCCCTTCGAGGCTTTAATTTTACTTGACTATGAAAATCAGCTTGCAGAGGTCTTCAGTGCAGTCGGGCATTCATCACAGTGGATGATTGATCTTTTTTCATTTTGCCACTGAATGCTTTCTGCTCAAACCTGGGACTTTAAACTCAAGTTGTGAAACCAAGATTGTTTAGATCTACACATTTGAGTTTTAAAGTCAAAAATGAAAGAGTTTTGGGACAGTAGTGTGGCGTGGTGGTAGCACCTCACAGCAAGTAGGTCCTGGGTTTGAAACCTGCAGCTGACCTTTCTGTGTAGAGTTTGCTTGATCTCACAAGTACTCCGGCTTCCTTCCACAGTTCAAAGAAATGCAGTTAGTTTGGTTAAGTTAATTGGCCCATAGGTGCAACTGTTTCTCTGTATTGGTCATGTGACATATTGCCAATAGTGTACCCCGCCTCTCTGCTAATGGCAGCTGGCTCCAGCCACCCTACAACCATTAATTTGAGTACATAGTAATATGTTTGGTGTTAAATTAAAGTGCAGCTAATGTGTAGCTCAAAGGATAAAGCGTGCACAACTGTATTTGTTTTTCAGAGAACCCTTTAAAGGATTCCTTCTATGCATGTGGGTTAAGCAGTATTTCTTTAAGTAGACAGTGTGAGTCACCATACCTGTCTCTATGACTTTAACGTAAGTTTTCTGTGTGGCTCTAGCTGTCCCATTTACCCGAGTGTTTGCGACGGATCAGGATGACCCGGAGACTCCAAACGCTCGTCTGAGATACAGCCTGGTCAGCGAGATCCCCAGCATACGAGACACAAAGCTGTTTCAGATCAACCCAGACACTGGAGAGATCTCCACCACAGAGCAAGGTAGCACCAAAGTTCTCACAGTTCTCCCCCCGGAGAGGGAAGGAGTATGTAATCAGTCTGTCTGTTAGCAGTGCAGCATCCACAGTTTTACGATTCTCACTCAGTGTGATGGTAAATACCAATAACAGCTCGAGCTGATCTGTTTTTAGTGAAAATCAGGTGAAGGTCACACAAAATGTGAAAATCAGGAAAATCCTTACATTACCCATTGTTTTGTTTTGTTTTTTCAAGTTTAACAACAGTTTACTAGGCCAGTATCTGGGTTGGTTAAGCATTTGACCTTGACCTTCATTGTTAGCACCCAAGGTCAAAGTTAAGCTTGAAAGAAAATTCAAGAAACAATATTGAGTAATATATCATGTGAAAGCACATGAAGAAAGCTGCACAACACGCCTTTTATTTCTTCAGTAAGAAGCACTACGAAATCTCAGTGAAGCCACAACCAGGCGATGTCTTCATATTGTAATGAAAACATCAAAGTTTTAGAACAGCTTCAGGGGGATTTGCGCTTCTAGTAAGTATTTATTTTGATTTCATTTTGACTTTTTGGTTTCCAGATTGGGTTTTATGATATTACCTTATTTTTTATTGTTTTTTAAAATGTTTAATTTTTATTAGTTTCAGTGTTAATTTTGTCCTTATTACTTTATTATTTATAGCAAATACCAGAGGCAAGATTTTGGAAAATCAGCTTAGATATTACAATATAAAGAACATTTTTAAAAGCAGTCAACTCACAGGGTTGTAAACATCCAAACCTCAATAAAAACATCCATTGAATCCTCATCAGGCAGTTTGTGATACAAATTTTACCAAATTAACAAGTGAGGACATTTCCTCTGCACACCTGACATGTGTATATATGACCGGTTCATACAGGGAGAAATAAATATATATTTATTATAACCTCTGCACACTTCTTCACTTACCACTATTTTAATGGTTTTAGGTCATACTATATATTTTAGTTAGTTTTCCAAGTTTACAAAACCGTTTCAGTTGGTTTTAAATGTTTTTCACAGTTAAATAAAATGTTTGGGTTTTTTCACATCTAATTTTAGTTTAGTTTTAGATTACAATAATAACGTTGGGTAGCACAGAGACCTGAAGCCAGCCATAGAAGCACAGAACTCTGTGTGGCATCCGTGGAAAAGTCTTTAATCTGTGGCCACTGTCTCTGCCTGTAATCTGTCAGATCATCTTGTGTACTCAAGATTAATGCTGATTGAAGGCAGGTTGCCTAAATGTGTCGCGTGATGCTCATCACTGATTACTTTGAGTTCAATTAGGAGTTTGTTTCCCCTCTTAGATCACCTGAAGCGCGTCTGTGATGTGTGTGAGCATGCTCGCTGGTGTTTGATGCGTGTGTGTTGTTTTAACAGGGCAGCAGCTGCTAAAGGCAAGGGAGGGCATCCAGTATGCCAGGGGAGAAGATCGGAGCATTGAAACTCTGAAGAGAAAGTTCGATGACTACTGTTCGGTGCAGGAGGTCCCCTACGAACACAACCCCTTCTTCACCTGTGTGCAGAGAGCAGGTTTGTTTCCAAAGGAATCGTCGGTTTATAGTCAAGATGAACAGTTTAATGGAGCAATTACTCATCTAAACAATTAATATTGAAAATAAGCTTGAGTTGCATCTGCAACAGTGGAGAAATTTCACGATGAAGGATGAAGAATAATAAGAACATAGACAACAACATCTGGGCTTTGATGGTGCTCTTTAAAGTAGGAGCATATGATGGTGCAGATTAAAGGATTGTGTTAATGTAGATAAACAGACTGTAATGAAGAAGTTGCTGTCAGCAATTAGCGCTGGGTGCTGAGTTGATGAGTTCAGTTGGGGAGAGAGGTTTAGTCGTGTCCATCGGACTCAGCTTTTCAGAATGAGAGATTTCCTGGAATGTTTTAGTGAATTTTACCCCAAAGAAAAACTCCTTGGTTCAAGTTGAAATATTTATTCTCCACTTGTGGTGTCAGAGATGAGACGGCAAAACTTGGACCCCCTGGAAGACCCAGACTACACCCTGTTTGTGCGCGTGCAGGACCTGGAAGGAGCTTCGCAGAATGCGCTAAGTGGAAACAGCAGAGTCCAGATTGCTGTGCAGCAAAACCTGTGGAAGAATCCCGGACCCATACACATTAGAGAAAACTTAGAGGAAACATACCCACTAACCATTGCTAAGGTGTGCTGAGATTCATATATTCATACTCCTAACTGCATCTCATCTTTATCCATCAGCTGACCATCCTAGTCTGGGCCCTGCCTGTCTCGCTCTCTCCATCCAGGTCCAATCTAATGACCCTGATGCCAGATACATACTGGTCCAGAAGGAGCGAGAGCTGAAATTCCCCTTTGAGATCACACAAAATGGAGAAATAATGGTGACAGAGAAGCTGGACAGAGAAAGAAAAGAGAGGGTAGATAACACATTTGTTCAATAAGTTATATAAACATAAAGACTCACTTCTAGGAGTTTTTCTTGAGCTTCAGTTGGTTCTGTTTCCAGTTCATCCTGGTGGTGCTGGCAAAGGATGAAAATGACAACGAAGTGGATCCACCCATGGAGATTTACGTGTTGGTGGAGGATGTGAATGACAACGCACCTGTGTGCGATGAGGAGACTGTGTTTGAGTTCCAGGAGAATGAGCCTTTAGGTAAGGATGTCTCTGTCGAGGTGCGCAGCATCCATATAGGTGGTGGTTTCTTCAGCCACAGGCAGCCTGTTGAATTCAAGAATATTTCTAATTTGTAAAAAAGTTTTTCGAAGTTTCATGATAGACGTGAGGGATTCTCACTGCATCTCCTTATTCCAGGTGGCCTCGTAGGAGAGCTGCTGGCTCATGATAGCGATAAAGAAGGGACACTGAATTCTGTTTTGACTTACACCATCTTGTCCCAAAATCCACCCACCGACTCCAAAGCCTTCTCCATCGACAATGTTTCTGGAACAATTCGTACACTGCGCTCGCTGCGGCGAAGGGAAAATGCGGTCTACAACCTCAATGTCCGAGTCAGTGACATAGGTAACATACTGTATGAAAGCACACCTGTAGGCTGAGTTTAGTTAACGTTTTTAACTTTGGATGAAGTTTTTATGGCTTTTCTCTCACAGATTTCAGCACAAATTGTAAGGTTGTCATCAAGGTCATTGACGTCAATGATGAGCTGCCCAAGTTTGAGAAGAATGATGTAAGTATGTGAACCTTTCGAACGCTGGCTCTTGTTCCTCATTCTGACTGGCTGGTATTGTTACGTATGCAGTACGGCAACGAGACTCTGGCAGAGGACACTCCTCTGGGACACACACTTCTGACCATCAAAGCGACAGATAATGACGACCCAGACACCGGCAGCTCGGAGATCCAGTTCATCATCTCTGAAGGAAACACCGACGACGTCTTTGCCGTGGAAACCGACGGCAAAGGTGTTGGTTATCTGGTTCTGGCTAAGGTGGTGATCTCCATTCTCTCTGTTTCATTTCTTGCAAACTTTGATCTTTAAGTAGCTGCTCCAACATTTCTCATTCTGGTCCCTTTTAAATAGTTCAGATTATTAAATTCTTGTGTTTTTTGTTGTCTTTGTGTATATTTGTATCTTTTTTTATATTTTTGCTTATAATTGTTGAAAATGAAAGAGCTGAAGGTAGTAGTCATCATGCATGTAACAGCAACATTAGCGTTTGGTCATATATGATTTTATGGCCATAGTAAATGATCCTTGTTTACCCCTAAACCTGCATGTCCATATAACTCATTTGGATTTTAGTGCTTTTCAACACTCTGTTGTAAACTTTCATCATCATCTCTGCCTCTCTTTTCTTTTGTGGTTTCTCTAAAACCTTTTTTTCTCCTCCTTCCTAACAGCCTCTGGACTTTGAGACCTCTCCCAGTTACAGGCTCCAGATTGATGCTCGTAACCCAGAGCCGCTGATGGAAAGTCTCAAGTATGGCAGCGAGTCCACCGCCTTTTTCTCTGTGTCGGTCATCGATGTAGATGAGGCTCCAAAGTTCAGCATGGACATCCTGGATGTGACCATATATGAAAACATCACCAAAGGATCCGTGCTGCTCACTGTGCATGCAAAGGACCCAGAGGGCAAAGAGATCGGGTAAACACACCAGTGACTGCTCAGTGTCTGGGTCCTAAGTACTTAAAAAGTTGTAGCTGTTTAAAGATTTAGTGAAAGCTGCTACATAATACAGGAAATATACACAGTGTACAGGAAGATACAGCTAAGGGTAATGCCCCTCTACCTAATGCCAGGGGTTAAGGTATGTGTAACATTTTAAGTCAAAACTTGTGTTGCAATTTTTTGGCCTTTAAGGTGGAGTAAATCTATCCCAATTACACTGTATTCCCAAAAGTATTCACTCATCAGCCGTCATACTCAAATGAACTTGAGTGACATCCCATTCTTAATTGATAGGGTTTAATATGATGTCAGCCCACCCTTTGCAGCTGTAACAGCTTTAGCTTGTCTGGGAAACAAGTGTTTACAGGGAATTTGTGAGGTCAGACACTGATTTTGGATAAGAAGGCCTGCCTCACAGTTTCCACTGTAATTTACCCCAAAGGTGTTCTTGGGATCAGGTTGAAGTCAGGACCGTGCAGGCCAGTCAAGTTCTTCCACACCAGCCTCACTCATCCACATCTTTATGGACCTTGCTTTGTGTACTGGTGTGCAACCATTTTGGAACAGGACAGGGTCATCCCCAAACTGTTCCCACAAAGTTGGGAGCATGAAATTGTTCAAAATGTGTTGGTATGCTGAAGCATTAAAAGTTCCTTCATTAGAACTAAAAGCGCAACTCCTGCAAAACAGCTCACACATTGGCCCAATGCAGTCAGACTGTTCTCTTGGGCACTGCCAAATCCATTACACAAAGCTCTCTTTGCACTGTTCTTGAGATAATCTGAAGGCCACATGAAGTTTGGGGGTCTGTAGCAAATAACTCTGCAGAAAGTTGGTGAACAATGTGCACTATGCACCTCAACATCGTCTGTCCTGGCTCTGTAATTGCATTGCTCTTATTCCCAACTTTAATACCACTAACAGCTGACTGTGGAATATTTGGTAGTGAGGAAATTTGGTAGTGGGATCTTAGCACGGTACCACGCTGGAATTCACTGAACTCCTGAGAGCGACCCACTCTTTCAAAAAATGTTTGTAGAAACAGTTTGCATGCAGTCAGTGCTTGATTTTATACCCGTGGCCACGGAAGTGATCGGAACACCTGAATTCAATTATTTGGATGGATGAGTGAATACCTTTGGCAATATAGTGTATATTTCAGTTTTGTGAAACTTTGTAGAACGGAAGCAGCTGAGAGAATTCCTGACTTTACTTTAATAAACTTCATCCACAAAGCGTGGTCTAAAAAACAAAGTTTCACTTCTTTCACACTGTGCATTGCTTTTCAAAACTGTTTTTCCTTAACTGATCCTAATCTTTCTCTTAGCTGATGCATGAAGTGGCTGGATACACCACATGCACCGCATTGATGGCTTTGGCCTTGTTGAGCACTGACTGCTAGTTTGAATTATCCTCTTCTCTGACTACCACATGTACAGAAAACAGACCATTGATTCGTTTTGACTACCGATGTTTCCCCTGGCCACCGGCTCAGTGTGCGCTTCATCATTGACTGTGCCAGACCGATGATTGATGATTGTGTTTGTGTGCAGATATAAGCTGGATGGTGACACTCAGGGCTGGCTGGAGTTGGATGCTGCCACAGGAGAGATCAGGACCAAAGAAAAACTGGACAGAGAGAAGGTGGACTCGTTCAAAGTCACTGTCACTGCCTTCGAAAAGGGTGAGAAAAGACACTGCTCTACAGTTTTTCCTTTATAGGCCACACAGTGTGAGACATATCGGCTAAAATACTTTGAAACACAATAAGAAACATCTGCATACAAACACTTTCATTACTTTTCAGAAGCTCCTGTAGATCTTCATGTGTTTAAGGCTTTTGACCATTAAATACTGACCGCTGCTCGCCTTTATAAAACAAACTAGTTGTGGGTGAGACCGCATTTTTCATACTCTCTGATATTCCCTCTGAAGCCAACCCGGAGAAGGCCACTGAGAGTGACCTGCATGTAAGGCTGTTGGACGTGAACGACAACGTCCCCAAACTGATGGAGACCCAGGCCTTCATCTGCATGAAGAATCCCAAACCTGTTCTCATAAAGGCCGAAGACTCAGACAGCGACCCTTTCTCCCAGCCGTTCACTTTCAGCTTTGGCACCAAAACCGGGAAATCTCCCAACTGGGAGCTGAACCAAGTTGACGGTACGCTAACATCTGTAATGTAACACGAAAAACATCAAACTAAGATGTAAAGACGCACGTTTCTGTGTTCAGCTTAGAACATATTATGTGTTTTTTCTTTGTGTGTCACACAGATACAACAGCTGAACTGAAACTGAAAAAAACACCAACTCAAGATAAAACCTTCTCACTTCCCATTACCGTTAAAGACAAAGCAGGTGTGGGAGTCCCACAGGCATTTGAGGGTGAGTCACATTTGTAAGCCTTACTTCTGGCAATATTCTACAGTCGCAGCAAGAAAGGCATCCCTTCTAAGGTTTTACACACCAGGACATAATAAAAAAAATGTAGTTCTTATAAGGTTTTAAAAAAAATCAGGAAAATCCAAAATCACACGACATGTTCATTAATTATTCAACAAAATCTACACCAAAATGCAGAAAAAGTGTGTGAAAAACTAAGTTCACCCTTTGATTTAACACGCTGTAAAAGAGTTTTTAGCACCAATAACTTCATGTCGTTGTGGAGGGATTTCATCCACTCTTCTTTACAAAGTTGCTTCAGTTTATTAAGGTTTGCAGGAATATGTTCAAGCACAGCTCTCTTAACCCTGTAAATGCTGAAACGTGAAATAAATTAGTTGTGGTTTCTTCAGATGCAACTTTGCAAGCCTGATCTGTGCTGCCATGTTCTTTGTAGAAAGAAGAGACTTTCTCCTGAAAGCCCTTCCAAACAAGCCACACTTCTTTTACTTTTACATTTAACATGCTAAATAAGACCTGTATAGTCTTTTTTTTTTTATTATTTCCTGATTTCTAAAATCTTAATTTAGAGTTTAATCTGGGTGTTCTTTCTTTTCACCATAACTGATTATCTGCATCAGTGCCCAGTTTAGTGCTGTGTCCAGTAAATCACCCAGTTCATCATAGGCTGCTGATAGAAAGCTAAAAGTTAGGAACAAAATAAGGAAAAGTTGATGATATTTTAGTGTAATCAGCTGGCCCGTCATACTGTACTTTACATTTTGTCTCCTTCACAGTGAAAGTATGTAACTGCACAGAGCTGGGCTACTGCTACGTTGCACCAGAAGGAGCGGCGCTCAGTTATGGAATGGGACCCACCATTGGGATCCTGGCTGGCATTCTGGGATTCTGCGGTAATTCTAACAAACCCCAAAATAAATCTGTTATCTGATGAAACCAAGTTTCACACAAACCGTTAGACTGTCCAACAGTGTCAGTGTGAAGTTTTGTGTTCAATTCAATTCAATTTTATTTATATTGTTCCAGTGACTGACTTCTGTTTTATATCTCCTCCTTTCGCAGTTATCGCGTTTGTTGTAGTCATCAAACGCGTCAACAAAAAGAGCCAAAGAAAAGCCCAGGCCGAAGAGGACGAGAAGAATGCCATGATGTAGACACGACGCAGATGGTTTCCGAGTCTCTTATTTATATGTGCCAGTAACACAAATCAGAAATTAGCCTCCAAGGGATCAACAGTGTGTACAATGTTTGAGTTAGGAGGAAAATTCTCCAACCAGAGCCTTAAACCAGTCTTCCTGCTCGGTCCTTATCTTAATTATAACTTAGATTCTTAAAACCAGACTAGACTACACACACAACTTGGGATTATTTAGATTTAAATTCTCACCTGCCTATTAAATAAGATAGGACAGGTACACTGACCCATAAAATAACTGTGGTAAAATACTCCAGGCCTGAAACTCAAATGAGTCCTCGCACATCTACTTTAGCTTATTTTATTATATTTACAACATGAACATTATTAACAAATGCTGTGCATCCCTTAATTAATCTGTTAGGTGGTCCCATGCTAATCACTCATTTGTTGAATAAATATATTATGATTTCACTGCCAGACTCTGGCCGGTTCATTAGCTATTTCATCATCTAATTTAATTATATTTTTTTTTTGGGCCAGACACTTTGTGTGTTACTCTCTTCTCTACCTTGACTGTAACAGCTAACCATTAAATGTTGTTTAACATCAAACTCAAACTGATCACTTGTGTCACGAACAACTTTGTTTGTTTTGTAAAGTTCGTTTACTGCTCTGTTTCTCAATAAACGACAAAAACTGGGGACCACTTTGGTTTTCACGCCATCGTTTTTTTCCCCCTACACATCAGGGCAGACATGTGGTGCAGCAGGTGATGGGTGACGTAAGGTACAGTATGTGTGCTATACAGTATCTCTGTCCTGTGGAAGCCCGGGGTTGGGATTGCTCTGCTTGTACTGTTGCGTCCCCCATCCTCCTTCCTGCTCATCTGTCGCTGAGCAGTCAAGGCCACGATGCTGCCTCAGAGAGCGATGCTCTGACTCATCTCTTTGTCAGTGGGAGACGCAGATTGTTGACGGTGCTGAAAGGGGCATGGCATGATTTCTTTTTTAGCTTTTATGCAACACAAAGAGGTCCAAACAAGCACAATGCTTACATGTGACAGCTGAAGGTGGGGATCACATGTGCTGCCATGAATATTGTATCCCTCCAATCCATGTGACATGTTTTTGTGTGTGTGAGTCATCAAACAGCCTGTTGCAGATACTAAAATCCAAACGGGGGAGTGGGCTGAGCTTCATCTTTCATGCTGATGAGGATGAACTTAGCGTGGACCCTTTTCAGTGTTTATGTCTGCACTCTCTCCTTGCTGGTATCCCAGCAACACTTTCCACAACATACACACACATGGCTCACACACAAACACACACACTCATACAGAGCTGGGGGGAGAAGTTCAAATGTTGAGGTACAGAGGAGACGAGGTAGAGGGGCAGACAGTTGGACCTAACGGTGTGAATGATGATGACCACCTCTGGATATCAAGCCTCACCATCAGCACACATCCACCCACACACACATGTTAAAGTCCCTACTCTACAAGAGGAGCCTTTTCCCCTAATATAGAAGAATTATATTGATGTGTTCCCACTTAAATCAGCTTATTTGTACTGCACATTTATTCCATAAGCCTAAATCAAACATAAAATCAACTTTAGTATGATGCCAGCTGTCTAATAAATCAACTATATGTGTATAAAAACATTCAAAGTACCGCAAAGTATGAATATCTGCTGCCAACGAAGTTAATAAAAATGTATGTGTGGGTATTCCATACATACATAAGTGCAAGTTTCTCCTTTATTTCTTTACAAGTCCCGAACAGAAGTTCACCTGCTTCCTGCTTCAAAATTTCATTCATTTCTAATCTAGCTCCATGACAACAAATGCATAAAGCTTATAAGTGAAGCTGTTGCCGCTCTTAGCGCTGGATAGGATTGATTTAATTGCTTGCCTCTGTTGTAATACTGCACTCTGGTGAGTCAGTTTTATTATGAAGGGTGATTTGCATTATAATTTCCGTAAAACAAAGGCACTCACTCATCATTTACACACTAATCTGGAAATAACGTCCTTGGAGCAGCGGAAGCAACGTGTGTGATGACCAAAATACGCAGAGGTGTTTATTTCCAGTAAAGTGACTAATGTCACTCGAGTGCACACGAGTTCTTCCAGACACCCACTGAGTGTGAGCGCAACAATGATATAAAATGATTATACAGTAAGGCATTCATCTCTCATTGACTCTTTGTGACATAGCAATTCAGTTGAAACACCAGTTCACAACAACAGCCTCCTCAAAGTCCTTTATATTGAAAGGTAAAGACAGAAAGCCCAACAATCAGATGACTCCCTGTGAGTAAGCACTTGGTGACAGTGGGAAGGAAAAACTCCCTTTTAACAGGAAGAAACCTCTCTGGCGGAACCTGGGGGTGAGAGCAACAGCAGCTCCTGGACAATTTTACATCAGCGTTTGATGACACAAGACATGCTGCAATGTCCACGACCCAGTCACACAGCGTGTTGTACCCTGGAGGCCGGGTCATTATCATTCCGAGTCTTAAAAACGCTGAAATCTTTTTATGGTGCATCCAGTGTAGTAACAACTTTACAAGGCTGCTATGTTAGCTTGTGCTTGTGTGTTCAAGGATCTTTTAAAGAATTAACTAAAAGCAAGTAAAATGCAGATTTATACAAATAAAGATTTTATAAAAAATCATTACTACAATCCTTTTTTAATATGTTGATCTTCTCAATGTGAAAGGAGTGGGGAAAAAAATCAGAAGAAAGATTAAAATTTTGATTTATTTTAAACACTTTAGCATCTGAATGCTGTATTGCTCACCGGTCACTTCATCAGGTACAGCTTGGTAATACCAGATTGAAGCTTCTTTTGCTTCGGAGCAGCTTTAATTATTCATGGCATTCAGAAATACTGAACTAAAATACTCAAACCAGCCCGTCAGGAACCAACAACTTTGCTGGGTTCATAAAGAGTTCAAATCATTCAGTTGCTCCGTTTCAACTACAGCAGAGCACCCTGATCGTGTCTACATGCCTAAATGCAATGAAGTTGCTGATTCATGATCAGCTGATTAAATATTTGCATTATCGAGCAGTTGAACTGGTGTATCTACTGAAGCTGGCCCGAGTGTATCTGTTAACTTATAGGACACAGCTGTAGCACAAATCTCCGACGACAGCGTAGCGACAGGTTTGTGTTGTAGTTTAACCTCCTCTGGCCTCTTTGGTGCTGCAGCACCACCTAGTGACAGCAAACACAGTAACGCTCCCACTGTTCCACATGTAACATTTAACCTACCTGTGTGTATAGTGACAACACACCTGAGGCACACTGACCTTGCAGGTGTTTGAAGGTCAGAACCTTCCTGGCTGAAGCACTATTCTGGTGGCCTTCTTTGTATAACCCAAAACAAACCAAACAGTACCAGGATTTCTGTATTTGGCGTTTTATTAAAGCATTCCATATACAAAACTCAACACACATAAGTTAAAATTTATACATACAACAGAAATGATGTGTCACATACTCCAAAAGCTGAATAAATAATATTTACTATTCAAACAGCTTCTTTCAAATGTACATTCTGCTTATTCAACAACCACAACCCTGATTTCTAAGTAACAGGAGGGGTTGGTTTGCTGCTTTGATTCTTATTAATCACATGAATGATAAACTTCCAATCTGTAACAACCTGTTACACTATAAATGACCTGTCATATATATATATATATATATATATATATATATATATATATGGTTTTTAACCCTTCAATATTTGGAAAAGAAACTAAAGGTCAAAAAAGAAAAACAAACAAGGTCAGTGTGTGCATTAAGGTGCTCATTAACAGGAAGTCTGACTTTGATCCTCTAGTATCAGGGATACAAAGCAGCGTTACATATGGAGAATAACTCAATCTGTTAGCAGACGGGTAAATATCAGTGCACTCATACACGTGCAGCTCAGATCTTCATTGAGGTGCTTTTGTCATTGCTCTGTGTGAAAGTACACTGGATTCAAAGTGAAAACGATCACTTCTGTCACCAGTTCCTGACGTCTCCAGTTTGTGACCTTAAGGATGAAAAAACGTCTCTTCTTCCCAAGTTAAGCCTTTAATGCGAGCAGCGAGCACTCAAACCACAACTCCTCCCTCCCTAGTTCCTCTGTGTAACAGAATGACTTCTCTCTAACTTAAACTGTGAGCCCTCAACTTTATTTTGAGCCGTATGAGTTTAAGAGTTGGCTTGTAGCCTACATTCTAGAGTATTTACCTCCACATTGGATGTGGACATCAATGTGAACACCTTAACACTCTGAAATCAGTGGAGTAGATCTCACTGTAAATGCAGAACAAAGCTTCTGTGTTTAGATTCACTAAGAACATCTCATACAATGTCACAGGGTAAAAACAAATCGATGAATCAGCCAAGGTCGTAACAACAGTCCCTCAGAAACAAACTACAAAGAGAATATGACTGCATCCTGCTTGTAGCCGAAAACGAGAGCACGCTGCAGTCGGGGCACAGCCTATTTAAAATCCATAATAGAACAACAGGTGGAGTCAGCCCTGTTGCTAAAAACCTCTTTTCTTTTTAAGCCACTCCCACGTCCTTTACCCTTTTTGGAAGTTTCTAGATTTTCAGTTTGTAACAGTGTCTTATTAAAAGAGAAGTGTACATGAAAATGGCAACGAGCGGCAGCATAAATAACATGTTATAAGAAACGTCATCCAGTTTTTAGCTGACATCTTCATAAGAAACCGCAGCACTGCATACAAACAAATACACTCTTTATATAGTGTTAAAACAATCATATTTAACGGTGGACAGATACTGAATATGGCCGGTTTGTCCTCGGTGTGCTTAGATACAGATCTGCTGTGTGTGTGTGTGTGATCAGAGTTACATGGCTAATGAGCAGCTCATGACTGGCCTTCCTGTCTCTGTGCTCCAATCACATGAGGGTTAAACTGCGTGATGATGATGGTGATGTCATCGCGGTACATGCGAGCCAGCTCCTCGGGCAGTGACAGCATCTTTGACAGCCTCTCGTGGTCCACTGTGCCAAACTCGTTGTTTCCCACCGCGTGGCGCATCAGGTGGGTGGCGGCGTTCTGATCTTCGAATGCTGAGGACGCACGAGCCTTTCGCTCCTCGAGCAGCCCCTGCATTTGTCCCAAGGTCACCCTGTATCCTCCGACTTTGAGCGGCTGATGCTGGTGGACCCCAGTCAAATACTCCCCGACGATACGAATCACTTCCTGCCTGTGGAGGGTCTCCCAAAGGCCATCAGAGCCAATCACCTGCCGAGAGTCATATAATTGTATATATAATCTACCGAAAGAAATCATTAAAAGACCAAAATCACAATGAGATTCATGCCCATGATGAATGTATTTACACTTAAAACCACAACTGTAAGTCAGGAAACATTCAAGTGTAGTAACTGAAGCCGGCATGGGAGCTGTAGCTAACATTATTCATTCAGTTGGGAAAATACTGGCACTGGGAATAAGTCATCTAAACCTAATTATTTCTTCATAAATACAGCCTTTGTTTGAAAAGGTCACACAGCATGCATTAGCTAGATAATTCCTCAAAAGAAGAGCTTTCTTAGAAGCCCTGATATTTTCTTTTTAATTAAATAAATAGCACAGCCCACTCTCCTTTTACATGCAATGAAAAAAAAAGGTACATCTGGAGGATGGATGCCTACTTTGAGGAGAACAATGGTACAAACATCAGGATTCAGAGCGCATTATTCAGTTCTCAGAGTTAATTAGATGTGACTCATAAAATCTGACATTATTCAGCCTATTGACAAAAAAAATTAGACCCCAAATCCATAATGTGTTTAATTTTATAAATAGAATAAATGTCCAGGTTTCAGCTCTTTGGATCAGTTCCTACGTCTCGGATTTATGCGGGGCTTTAAATCAACTAATGCTGGGCCCTTTAACCAGTGAAGAATGAGAGCTTTATTAAGAATGGGGATGACGTTGCATTGATCATCATGACTGTAGACATACAAGTTTTCAAAATGTCAAAGGGCAGCATATTTTTGGGACAGATGTGGAAAAACGATAAGACTGCCAGGAAATAAATGTCCTGATGTAAAACACATTGTATGTATTTTGTATGACGCAGCAGTGGGGGTTAGGTTAACTGACAGGCCGGGAACCTGTCCAGGGTTTACCCTGCATCTGTGACAGCCGGCATAGGCTCCAGCTCCTGAACTGGATAAGCAAAAGAGAATGGATGGATGGGTGACAACACCGCCGCTGCAACTTACCAGGAAGCGATCCTGTGGCCTCAGCTTGTGATACGTGATCTCGGGCTCAGCGGTCAAGTAAGGAGGGGTGTGATAGTTCGGGGGGATAAACTTGGTGTGCTCATTTTCGTGAAGCTGATCAGGTCCGGACTCCAAGACGCGCTTCTGCAGCTCAATGCTCCACTTGAACTTCACATCCCCGAACGCACGGAAAGGCATGAGCAGGCCGAGCAGCCGCTCCTGACAAAGAAGAAAAATATGGTGGCGAGGTTTTAATAAAGGTTGTAAAAACAATCACAGTGAGCAGATTTACGAGTGCAGTACCTGACGGATGACCGTTTTTCTCTCTGATGGAGGGTGTTCGCTCCGTATCCGAGCCACCTCGCTCTCATTCTGGGCGTTGTGGTCATTGGAGAATGTGTGAGCGCTAAATGAACCATCCTCCTCTTGGACACCCAAAACTGCCCGAGCGTCTCCTGCATTGGCTATAAAGCTTCAGAAACAAAGAGACAACGTTACAGAAAATCTATTTCATCCCTTTAATGTTGCTATAATGCATTAAACCATGTATTTATTGTTCATACAGGTCTGGTCCATCAATGTGAGCCACACAGGCTGTTGCTCCAGAAAAGGCCACTCTCAGAACCCAGTAGTGCAAAAAAGCATTTGGGTCTCCAACCTGCAGAGCAAAATAAAGCAGGAAAGGACGGTGCTTACTAGACAGGCAGGCACTGACACACGAGCTCCCCTTTGAGCCATAAAAGTTTAAATTTGGAAGCTCACATTTTTTTGGCATTGCTGCTGTGGAGAAATGTTATTCAATATGTGGCTTAATGTGTCAAACTGAACTCAAGTCTTGGCACAATTTAAATCAGGCTAACATGTCTGTGATATTCTGAATTTGTGCTCAGCCAATATCAGCTTACACTGCATGCGGGCACACTATGAGGAGGACTGCCCTGGGCTACAACTGCAGCCAAGATCAAACTGGCAGAATAACCACTGCAAGTTTCATAATGAAGCTGCAATAATGTCAGACATGGAAAGTAAATCAGGGAGATGATAAAAGGTCAGAAATTACTCTAATGATAAAATGAGTCGATGACACTCAGGCTCTCACTTGGGAGTTAATTCAGAGCTCCTAAGTTTGCCTCCTTAAAGTAAAACTTGGAACATAAACTAGTCACACCAAACTGTATTAGCATGTTCACAAGGCACACCTTGGATTTTTTACAGTTCATACCTGAGCTTCCAGTGAAATATCATTGTCGAGCCTCTTGAAGGCATTCAGCAACGCCTCGCGGGTGTCTGGAACGTCACCTGGGCTGAAAACAGGGAGAACAATTGAGTGAATCGGATAAAGCAGGAGGCACAGGTCGAGAACAGAGACCAAAAACAGCACTACTGGAAAACAACACACAGGCCTATGTTGGTGTGGGTGTGCTGCTACCAGATAAAGATGAAAATAAAATGAGAAAGAAGGAAATGTTTGCCAAGGCCAAACACTGGGGAGAAAATTACACTTCTGTGAATCAGAACAGATGACGGTCTACTAATATTTTTCGACATACTGGAAAGGCCAAAAGACAAAGAATGCATTTATAAACATCATACATTAACTGGACATTTTATTAGGTACACTTTGAAGACAAGGGAAGATGCAGGCCACTACGACTCCTCGGGTAGGCTGCAAAATGATGTTCATGCTAAGGGGGCCAAACTGTGCCAAGAACATTTCCCCAATACTATTACACCACCAGCAGCCTGAACTGCTGATACACAGCAGGATGGATCTGTGCTTTCATGTTGTTTACACCAAATTCAGACGCTGTCATCCAAAATGTCACAGCAGAATTTGAGACTCATCAGACAAGGAAAGCTTCTTTTGTCCAGTTTTGGTGAACCCATGCAAACTGCATCCTCAGTTTTCTGTTACTAGCTGACACCACTGGGCGGTCGTCTTGACCATGTCTACATGCCTAAATGCAATTAGCTGCTGCTGTGTGTTGATCTGATTAGACGTATCCAGTGAAAACCCATGCAATGAACACACATTTGTGAGGCAAACGCTGAGCTGAGTTCAGCAGAGGCTGCTTGAGAAAGTTTGAGAAATGAATTGCTCTCATTTTAATACAAAACGCCCGGGGTGGGGGGGTTTCTTTGTTTGTTTCTTTGTTTTTTAACACAGTGGCCTTTAGACATAGAAGTGTGTACTCTGCTGACTTTCACATTCCTCACCTGGTTAGATCGATTAATTCCTGCCAGTAGGTTCGAAGGCTGTTGAAGTAGAGCCTCTGAGCCTCCCTACTGAAGTAGTCGTTGGGGTGTTTGTGCCACTGCAGGATGGGACTGAGAGCCCTGCCGGCCTCCACCGCTGCCTCAAGCTCACACAGAGTGTTGTGGGGCAGCAGTGACACTGCTATGTAGTAAAACAACCTCTCACTCAGCGCCTGCAGAGAAGAGGACACAGTACAATTGCATCAAGACACACAGTGGCAAACATAACACAGAAAGATGCATCGTGCCCCAACAGCTGTGCAACCTTTCAAATATTTGCACATTGTTAGTTTGCAGATTGTACCAAAACAAATTCAATCACAATCGTTTGGATTTGCAAGCTACGCCTTTAGAGCAAAGAAAGCTAATCAGTTAAAATGGTATGCAGGATAACTGTGTCAGAGCTAGTGACAATAAATGTCACTGAGAAAAAATAAACCACAAATTATCAACAATTATGAGGTTTTTTTACTCAATCTGACATGTCTGAGCGTTTTCTTTCAATATTTAATGCAATACAAGCTAAATAATCAACTTTCCGGATAAAGTTTGATGAAGTAAATGAGGGTCTGCCAAGAAAAACAAGAAAGAAAAAGTAGTAAGGTTTGAGTTTGAGTCCAAGCTACGCTGCTGGAGAAAAGTAAGATAACCAGTTAAAATGACACGCAGGCTAAGTGTCTCAGTTTACCTGTGCACAGGCGCAGCCAGCGTGGCCGTCGAACACGCCGAGCAGCATCCCTCGTGTCTGCAGGCACGTGGCTGCGCTGCGGCGATCTTCGATGGGAGCGTTGGCTGGCAGCTGATTACTTTCGAAACCCATCACCGAAGACACATTTTTCCCATCAAACTCTGGCACCTGGGATTACACCATGAATAGTAAACTACAGCAATGCTACTACGGATGGCAAAATGCATTTTATCTACAACCCAACAAACCTTAAAGCTGTACTCGTTGGCTTTGAGAATGGAGTTGACCTGCGGAGGGGTGAGGATGTAGCTGTGGAGAACTGAGGATGTCTGGTAACTTCTTGATGGCTGGCGTCGTTGCCACATGTGAGCCGACTTTCTTGAGGCAGGTAGGTGAGCTACAGGCCCAAACTGGGACTGGTGTTGTTGGCATGGTAACAGACTGGAGGCCAAGACCTTGGAGCGAGGCAAAGCCCTGAGCAGCTGAGATGTCACAGGCATGGCTGACGGTACCCTGCAGGCAGGCGCGCGCACACACACACACTCTGCAGTGCTGATGTAACCACACCTATTGAAGAGGTACAGCGGTCAGAGAGCAGCAGATGGAGGTCCTTTTTTTAAGCTGCATTCATCAGCAGAGGGGCAGAGTGTTCCTGGCATAGACCATTAAGCAAACAATGTGCAAACAAACTGGGATGATGTGACAAGGTTTTGCAGCTGGTCGTAAGCTTTATGACAGAATAACGTAAAAACAGTTTTTCCACAGTAACTGCCAACATGATACTTGAAAGTCAATGTTCAGACAAATCCTTTAAACCTGACTCCTGCAGTGACCATTCACATATTTTGCCTGTGGGCAATTCAGATTAAATCAGTTGGCTGGTTAAAAGTTGGGCTGTTGATTGACTGCTTGCTGTACTGGAAACTTTATTGAGCCCAACATTACTGTTAAACAGAATAGATCAAAGTAAGGGATCCATGTAAAGATGAGTGGCAGCGATGGAATAGCAATATATGGTTAATATTTAGTAAAAAATACATGAATTTCAATACTTCTGTGCTCAGGAATACTTGTGTTGAGGAGGGGATCTTTAAATAGTTGTGATCTCTGTATCGCCATTTCTTTAGCGCTCAAACACACAGCATGCTGACCAACTACATACTGGATGAACAAGTCCTTCATTGTTTGAAATAGGGCTGCCACGATTAGTCGACTAGTCACGATTACGTCGACGATCAAAATCGTCGACGACTGATTTCATAGTCGACGCGTCGTTTGAAGCTTTGTAAGATCCTAAAAGACGCAGGAATAAGTAGTAGGATTTAAGAGTGTAATAACGGACTGAAACAGAAGATGGCAGCACTGCATGTACAAGGATGCCAGCTGCCGTTAAACCCCGAAGAAGTCATATAAACATGCTTATATGACCTTCTGAAGTTTGAACCAAGCATCAGAATGGGGAAAAAAAGGTGATTTTAGTGACTTTATATGTGGCATGGTTGATGGTGCCAAAGGGATGGTTTTGAGTATTTCAGAAACTACAGATCTACTGGGATTCTACCAAACAGGCATATCTAGGGCTTACAGCCAGAGGTCTGAAAAAGGTAAGTGAAAAAGTAAGTGGGTGAAAAGGCATCAATGCCAGAGGTCAGTAGAGAATCACCAGACTGCTTTAAGCTGATCGGAAGGCAACAGTAACTCAAATAATAACTAAGGTATGCAGAAGAGCATCTCTGCATGCACGAAATAT
The DNA here is from genome assembly GCF_056152115.1 of Neolamprologus brichardi. Taxonomy (NCBI): domain Eukaryota; kingdom Metazoa; phylum Chordata; class Actinopteri; order Cichliformes; family Cichlidae; genus Neolamprologus; species Neolamprologus brichardi. The sequence continues at coordinate 15,170,575 of NC_142114.1, read as the reverse complement.
ATCAAACCTTGAAGCAGATGGGCTACAGCAGCAGAAGACCACACCAAGTGTCCCTCCTGTCAGCTAGTAACAGGAAACTGAAAAATTCACACAGACTCATGGTGCCTTGTATTAATCCTTGTGGTGTGGGGGATGTTTTATTTGCACACTTTGGACCCTTCAGTACCACATGAACATTGATAAAACGCCACAACCTACTCTAGTATTGTTGCTGATCATATGCATCCCTTTATGACCACAGTGTACCATCTTCTGATGGCTGCCTCCAGCAGGATAACACACCACGTTCACTGCACTGAAATAGCCTTTACAGTCAACAGATCTCAATCAAATTGAGCAATTTTTGATGTGGTGAAACCAGAGATTCAGATCATGGATGTGCAGCTGACCAATCTGCACTAATAGTCTAATGCCATTGTGTCAATATGGATCAAAATCTCTGACAAATGTTTCAGGCACCTTGTTGAATCTGTGCCACAAAGAGTTAAGACAGTTCTGAAGGCAAAAAGTAGGTCCAAATCAGCACTAAGAATGTGTACCTAATAAAGTAGCTCCGGTGAGCGTGTACTCTCAACAAAATTGCTCTTATTCATAAATTAAATTTGCATGAACACTGTGTTGAATATTCAGAGAAGAAATGTCAACCCTCATAGATATTGTTACAGTGATTATGTCCCATAATCTCAGATAGGGGCAGTGTAGAGCCTCCTTCAGGAATAATAGAAAGTGTTTTAGTTTCGTTTATATAGTTTGACGAAGGTTAACCATTTCTGTCCTGAAGTATTAACAAAAACCTGGATTAGAGATAGCACCACTGGAGACGACATTTGGCGTGAGTTGTACTCTGCACTCTTCTCTATAGGTCAGCAACTCTGCACACTGTTAAAAATAGCTCTGGCAGTAACTCGCCCCTGACATTTAGTTCTTAAATAATGATCTGACTGGTTAGGATGACCCAGTAAACCGGATCCTCACTGCAACTGTTCATAAAATCTGCCCTCATTTCATAATTTAAGATGAGTCACGAGAACAGGGTGAAAAGAGAAACCAACCGATATGAAACTTCCTCAGCTGATTCTGAAAACAGTCAGATACCTTTATGTATTTAAAATGGTAAGAAGCTACTTATCCAGACATGCAAATAAGGCAGTGTGCATACACTTCCAGCAGTCAAACCTTAATAGAATAAACAAGCAAATGTGTACTTTGAGCGTTTTCTTTCCACTAGTCTAAAAAAAAAAAGAAAGGAAAAAAAGACCTGTATTACGGAAGTAAAATAGCGTCAGAACTGTAAAAATAAAATTACCAGCTCCTAAAAAAACGTTTCCGCTCTATGTTTCGCCTGTTATTTCTACAGACCCTCAAAATGTGGAAAAACTGTGTGCGGACAGTGATGAAGCAACAAAGGTGATGGATGCTCGGGTAAAAACGTACTCCTTACAGTGACAGCGTCTTGCAGGCTGACCCCATATGGAGAAAGCCCAAACTATGTGTGAGGCACACAGACCACTGAGGGCCCGTCCCAGCTCGGATCTCTGCAACAAAGTTGCCATGTTTGTTGTCATCACTAGCCTTTCCTTGATATTTGCAAAGCAGGTCTGTAAACCAGTATAGTAGCCAGTATCGGAGGAGCCCGACTAAAACATGGAAGCGCAGTCTCAGAGCCACAACATGACAATAAAATAGGAATAGGAAAGCTGTCAAACAAGGTTACTTAAATGGGTACAGTAGCCAAATTCATGCTAACGGCTACTAGTGGTGTCCAGGTTACACCCACCAAACTGGATACTGTTTGCTTACATAAAACGCGACTACACCCGGGAAAAATCCTCTGGACTTCAACGCATCTTAACCCGCGAGAGTGAAAAGTTCAAACGAGGTGCAAAGTTGTGGCTTACCTCAACCAGCGGATGTAAAGAAGTTATTTGAGCTCATGGCTTAACGCCGACCCCTCTGTGTATCATTCGGGAGCGCCGCCCGGTGGAGTGAACTCTGATTGGCTAAGGGCTGGCAGACGTGATGACGTCGAAGCATAACCACATGCACAAAGTCAGAATGTGCTTTTTAAAGCCCCGCTTCTAAATAGGATCAGAACTGCTGTGACCCAAGAAAAGTGATCCGCTTTCTAGTTTTTAGTATATGTATATTTTATAATTTAATAAACAATTTTATAATCTGTACATTTATATATTTTTTATTTTGTTTCTGAATTTACAATTTGTCATTTGAAGAATAAAATAGTCTTAAAATAAACCAGAAAAAAAAGAGATTTGTTAAGTACATCTGTTCCTCTTTTCCTTCTAAATATCCACTCAGGCAATCAAGTGGCAGCAACTCAATGCATTTAGGTATGTAGACATGATCAAAACGAACTGCTGAAGTTCAAATGGAGCATCAGAGTGGGGATGAACAGTGATTTAAGTGACTTTGAAAGTAGAATGGCTGTTGGTGCCACACTTCTCCGGGTTTCACAGCGAGTGGTCCGAAAAACAGAAAACATCCAGTTCACTAGGTGAAAATGCCTTGTTGATGTCACAGGAGACTGGGCAGTCCGGTTTGAGCTGATAGGAAGACAACAGTAACTCAAATAACCACACGTTATGCAGGTATGCAGATGATAATCTATGGTATGTTGAAACTTGAAGCAGATGGGCTACCTTGGTTGGGCTATGGATGGATTTAAATTTGATGTCAGCAAGACGTTTTAAAAAAATAGGATTCGGTCTATTTAGCACCGCACTGCAATGCTTCTTCTTTTAAGAACACTTTGTGTATTAATGAGCCCAGTTTCTGTAGTATTGAAAGAAATTCATTCACAGTTCAGCAGCTTGGAGGTGTTCTAATGTCTTCACAAGTCTGGAATCCAGGCAGGCCAGATTAGTCAGTTAACCTATGGAACCACCATACTGTAAATCATGCAGTGTAGTTAAGCATTACCTTGCTGAAATATTTCCCAATTTTTTTTTCAATGCACCAAACCTCTTTGTAGGAGTTACACCATTCATCATTGATGGTGTCTTCACAGATGTAACACCATGTGTACTAATGCAATACCAAACCATGGTAGCATGAACAGTGCACTGGTAGCGAGCCGGATTTGGAATATGCAACAGCAAAAAGCAACGAGAACATTCCCCACTATGCCTGTGGTAACAGAGCCAGAGGTATTTCAGTAAAGCATCTGCATTAAAAGGCACACAGTCAAGAAAGAAAACCAAGACAGAGAGAAATAAAAATAAAATATTAGAACTTTTTCATGCTGGCCAGTGTTTTTCTAGCTTCAGTCAGGAACCTTCCTCTATACAATTAAATTCTGTTTGGATTTACATATATATAAACAAAATAAAACAACCCCCCCCCCCCAAAATTTCTTATGGAATAAAATAAGGAGACTGATTTTTTTTAATCTATGAATATGTTTGATTCATCTAAAATCCAGTGGTGACATGTAATAGTGTTGCTTACTGTCAATAAGAATCCACCAACATACCCAGAGATGTTAAATATATTGTGTTATAAATAATATTGGGTTCATAAGAATATGAGAATGTACATCATCCTTTGTTTATATAGCTACTGGATACGCTACTATTCTTTACCTAAAAAATAAAATAAAATTTAATAAAAAATGTCAGAACAAGATGATCTTCATGTCATAAAAAACATTTAATCAATACAAAAACATCAAAAATATGTCAAAAAATTTGAATATTTACATCAAAATCAGCAGTAAAAACCACTTATTACAGAACCACTTATTAAAAGAAGTGCAAACAGGACAGAATCTGTAAATAGTAATTATCTGTGAAAGAAATGCAGCTAATTAACAAAGATGATATCAACTATCTAGCAACGAATTTTAAATTAGGAACCTCTCATCCACCAGAGTCTTGTTGGCGAGGTTCTTCCTTCCCAAACTGTTACGCAAAAAGCAAAATATCTGTAAAGAACGAGAAGGTTGATTACTGCGAGTACTTTTTAGGCGGTGCTGAGAACATGCAGTACGGACAACAAATACTGACCACTTGCTGCACGTATGTAAGCACAGCTGCAAGCACAAAGCTCTGAGATCCAAGGTCGACGACACAGAAGAACAAGGTGTCAAAGATCAGCAGTGTGGCCTCGTTTCCATAATACAGCACGTTACTAAAAGTGTGCGCCTCATCTGCCACGAGAAGTGCAAACAGACATCATGTACACACACGTAGGTGGAGACAAACAAACTGAAATGTACTCTGGCCCAGACCATCACCATTGTAAAAGATGCTCTTCTCAGTGGGTTCAAGAAACTCCATCCCTATGACACTCTCAAACATCAGCTTGTCCTTCACTATGTAGTCCATGTCAGAGTGGGCCTTTTCAAATGATACGACATAAGACAGAAATAAGCAAACTGTTCTACTAGAATTAGGTCAGATAAAACTCTGCTGCTTTTAGTTTGCTGAGTGAGTTTATTCTTGAGTGTTTGTACTAACATGGTCAATAACACATCCCAGGAAGTGGTTCATGGCCTGGTAAGCTTTGAAGTGTGGCTCGAGCGAGCTGAGCGTGGATGCGTCTGTTAGTCGTGATGGCTGGTTCCTCTGGAGGACAAGACACAATCAACTCCTTTAAAAGGCACTTATGAATAAAAGTTACCAAACTGATAAAAGCTCTGAGAAAAAAAGAAACAAGAAAACCACTGCTTTGACTTTATATCCAAAATGTTTATGAGTTGTACTGCAAAGCGCTCACCTGAAGCTAAAATTAGTCCGTGTGATAGTTTAGTGCAACACCACAGACAGTATAAAACATGGGTGTAGCTACTGTGATGTTGCCCACTTGTTTGGGGAGTCCTGTTGCCATCTTGGTGTTTTGAAACCAGATGTGGCGAGTGGGGATGGGTCTGACTATTAAATCTGATGCTCATTGGTTAACGACTTGTCATTTCCAGCTCACTGTCAATGCTAAAACACCCTTCCTGAAACTTAGAATGACTCAAAGATACAAAGCAGACTGAATGTTTTAGTCAATATGACCTGAAGTCAGTGACTGAGACCTTAACAGTGAACAGGAAAGTGTTTAGGGAGATTTGGACAGAGGGTCTATTTTACATACTTTTTACAACCACATCTGTCACCCCCTGGTGGCCCTACAAAAGAATGCAAGCTTAAAGTACTTCTGTGTTGGCTTCACTTTTAAACCCCGGGAACCACATTTTTATATGATTTGTGTAATACCAATTTCTACTACAAGACTGTGCAGTGATATTTGTGATGCAAAGAAAAGAAGCCAAATAAATGTAAACATCAGAGCAGCTTTTCCATGGCTGTCTGTCATTACTGGTAGAGTACATATGTTTAACAAGTTCCGTTCAGACAACTGCTTTAAACACTTTTACTCTCTTATTAGAGGGATGGGCAGCTGTACTGATCAGTCTGCAGACTAACAGTACCATTAAACAGAACATTCATAGCTGAGGTGCAGACATGACTGTGGTCAGGACTTACCCTGCTGATTGATTCCTGTATTCTTTTATACTGCATCCCCAAACGGCTGGTAAGAGACACCTGAAAGGTCTGGACTTCTGTGTTGGGGAGTAAACCCCTCTGAGCACACAGTGACTCCTTAAAAAAATAAATTAAAAAACTCGTGTAAGTCAGCTGAAAACACTAGTGAGAGGTAGACTAAAAGCCTGTCGGGGTACATACGGCTTCTCTTCTCAAATTGTTGTTCATTTCCTCCATGTTTGTATCTGCATGTCCATGAACCGAACGGCCATGAATGTAGTATCCAAAGCAGCGATATGATAAGATAAACACAGAAATCTGCACGGAAACAAACACAAAAAAATGTTTATCCAGGCCATAAAGACAGAAAAAATGGCTTCATGCAATGCACACTACTTACATTACTGACTGAGCAGAGATCTACAAACTGACGGATTTTGTCCTCCACAAAGTGTGCATAAAACACAGTGAAGAAAATCACCTGTAAGGTTTAAAGGACATCTTTTAAGGGGTTCAAAGGGGTACATTTCACTGATACCTTAGGAAAGAATGAGGTGAGAATGGATGTGAAGGAAAGAAAAGTTAAGTGAGCAAATGGAGGCTGTGCACCTGCAGAAGCCCAATGCAGAGCCACAGCGTGGCTGCCACACCATAGCGCAGTGTCAGGCTGTATGAGGGGGTGTATTCTTCGGGAGATCGCTGTAAATTTGACCAGGGGTCCCTCAAGGCCAGGTTTGAGAAGCCCAGCACCTAGATAAGACAGGATGGCATGTCAGCAACATGAATTTGAGATGTAGCAAAAGCTGCAAAATGAACGAAGGGTCCATAATTGTGGGAGATGTACCTCAAGGAAGAAAAGCACAGTCATGATCTGAAAAGTCGGACTGATCTTGCGGATTGTCTGAATCTCATTCCATTCATTGGCCACAAAGTAAGTCCTCCAGATGCTGACTGGTGAGGTGTCATGTTTTGATTCGCCACTCACTGAAACAGTAGTCAATGTGGATAATTATTTTAAGCAACTAGTCATTTACCACTTATGAAGCTAAAAGTAAGCATGTTGATACCTGGCACAGATCTATTAGTTTTAGTTCGTGGCCTCTCCCAGTCGATGAGAAATATATCAACCGTAACCTGCAGGGCCAGCTTATGGAGAAACTGGACAGCCTTGGATACAATCACACCAAATAACACATTTTCAGTATTCCAGGTTGAAGCCTACCATCTACCTTTCAGCAAGGATACTGCTCATTGTTATATCTGCTCAGCTGGTGTCTAACCTTTAGAGCAAAGGCGCAGCCGATGTATGTCACAAACTGCTCCTCCTGAGCCGGCAGTGGTAACAGGACCGACACAAACTGTTGGGCCTAAGCAGACACAGACACAAATAAGTACCAGAAAGCAGCCAGCAATCACTACATCTAAATATTAACAGTGCTGATAAGGAAAGGTAGAGGGGGAAAAAGACTCGCCTTTAATGTCTAAAGAGTGGAGAGAAGAAAACAAAAGCTGTTAAAAGCCATGCAAAAAGACTGAAGTGGGAAAAAAACTAGAGAAAGGAGACATTGACATTCATATTAAAGAGCTCACAAGAATATAAATAATCCTATAAAAGAAAGACCTGCTGTTTAAGGGAATGAGACATACTTTGTAAAAGATAAGCCAGTAGAGTCCAGTTCCCACAGTGACAGCAAAGAAAACATTGGCCAGGTCACCAGCATAAAACAACAGAAACTTCACCATCGTCTGAAGAAAGACAGGAGAAACCAACATTACTTCATGTGGTTACAGCGACAGATAGTTCTGAAGTACATTAAAGGATAAAGGCACAGTACCTCCAGATCAATGAAGGAAGATGCAATCCTCCTCTTCCAGCTGATGGTCTTCATCAGGGAGTAGAGCACGGCCACCCCACCCAACACACCCAGAGCAATCTAAGCAAGAACAAAAAAAATCAGAGTTGATCCTGCATCGCTTTGTGCTGTAACAGCAGCTACATACAAGAACTCCTCCCCTGTGTTTCATCAACATTTCTTTCAAACTTTTACTCACATCTGTCTTTAAGCGAGCCTCACTCTGATCCATCTCATACTCTACAGCAAAGGTTGTCTAGAAGAACACAAATTAATTCAGTGCAAACACTCAAAAACTTGCTTCGAGATAAACAAATCAACAAATTTAGTCAAACTTAACAACTGAGATCAAGGAATTAGGTGTAATCGTCAAAATTAAGCTTTAAACTGAAGCATAATGATGTCGGAGGTCCTCAACAATGTGCGAGTGTGCGACCCACTCACAGCCACAGTTTGAGTGTTGAGATCCGTGATGAGAACATCTGTGTAGGTCACAGTCATTAGAGGGGGGAACACCTTCCCTTCCTGGGTTCGTCGAACCAACTGAAACCTACCAAACACGTCTCATCAATACCAGCAAAACCAATCAATCAATCAATCAATCAATCAATGCTTTATTCGCCACATGCAGGTTGCCCTGCAGTGAAATGGGACCCCCCTCCCGACCTTACACACACAACACAGACATTACATGGGGACACAAGTCGGAGATCGGTAGCGTTACAGAAAAAACACTGAAATATACACAACAATGGGAAAGTACAAGAGGAAAAAAAGAGACCTCTACTCATGCTGTGCTTCCATGGTAGGACAGCATGAGAACAGGAAACAAAAAAACTCCTCTGCACAAAAAGCACATAAATGTCCACAGCACAACTTGTGAAAGACATTACAAGCCACAGGATTGGGTGGGGGGTGAGGAGTAATCCGAAGCGAACACAGCAGCCGCCCTGCACAGCGCTACCATTTCAGCGCGGCACAGAGACCCGCCGTGTTCCCCCGCAGGAAACAAGCATCGAAGGCATTTGGAAAGGGAGGGGGATGAGTGTGTGCTTATCAGTGTAAGTGTATGTGTGTGCGTGTCCAGAGTTCAGCTGAGACAGTGTCCTCCGCCCTATCAGGCTAAGTAAACAGTCTGCCAGCCAACCCAGGTGGCCTTGCATGGAATGGGAAGAATAGTCAACACACAGTCATTATCTGGGAGTTTTTGTTCGGCTCCAGCCTTGGACACTCCGACACTGGTCTCTCAATCTCCCGTTGGAGAACCGCGAGCCTCCCCATGATGGTATCAAACTTCCGTTCCGTGGTGTTGTCATTCTTTTGATTCTGAGACCCCACAACTGCAGTGAGCCGTTCTGCGATGTGATCCAACTTTCGCTCAAAGATGTCATTTTGAGCAGGCCTCTCCTTGATGTATCCCAATATACGCTCAATGGTGTTATTTTGAGTCTTCACGGCAGCTGTAAGCGTCTCCAAGGTCTTAACCATGCTGCTTTCGTTGTGAGAAGTCGCGCCTCGTCCCATCGTTTCAATCCCAGCGGGCAGCCTTGGGGGGGTTTGAACAGCCGGTTCCGCTCTCTTAATTCTCCGATAAGCCAGGGCCAAGCCAGCTCCGATCAGCAAGAACCCTGTTATCATGGTTCCGAATAGGTAGATATCTTCAGCGTCCTCGATCGACAGTCCCGCCAGGCACACGATCCTCCATTTCTGCCACCCGTCCATCGTGTATCCGGCAGGGAAAGTCCCTCCAGGGCACTCGGGCTCTCCCGAGCCCAGACTTCTCGTTGAGAAAAGGGTGTCAATAGCACTCAGAGACCAGTTGATCAAATCCATAATTCTCTTTTAGGTTTTAGAGAACGACAGTGAGAGATTGTTCCAGGGAAAGTAATACACACAAGACAGGACAAGGACACAAGAGGCTAAGCAGGGAAGATAAGGGGAAGGAGGAGGAGGGAAAAAGTGCGACCGCCTTTGCCGAGAGCCAAACGAGAAACCATCAGTAAGAACTCATAGAAAACATGAGTTTCCTTATTTCCACAGCGGGAGCCTACCTTATTTTAACACTGCTGGCTACACGGATGACTTTAGGCTGAGAACTTGTGCTCTTTTCTCTTCCGCTCAGGGTGTCGACGAGAAACATTCGTCGAGACAAGTACCAGTTGTTCATGCTCTCTGTATAAAAACAAAATCATTTGTCAAAGAAATGCAAGCAAAAACACACTTATACAGTGGGGCAAAAAAGTATTTAGTCAGCCACCGATTGTGCAAGTTCCCCCACTGAAAATGATGACAGAGGTCAGTAATTTGCACCAGAGGTACACTTCAACTGTGAGAGACAGAATGTGAAAAAAAAATCCATGAATTCACATGGTAGGATTTGTAAAGAATTTATTCGTAAATCAGGGTGGAAAATAAGTATTTGGTCAATAACAAAAATACAACTCAATACTTTGTAACATAACCTTTGTTGGCAATAACAGAGGTCAAACGTTTACTATAGGTCTTTACCAGGTTTGCACACACAGTAGCTGGTATTTTGGCCCATTCCTCCATGCAGATCTTCTCAAGAGCAGTGATGTTTTGGGGCTGTCGCCGAGCAACACGGACTTTCAACTCCCGCCACAGATTTTCTATGGGGTTGAGGTCTGGAGACTGGCTAGGCCACTCCAGGACTTTCAAATGCTTCTTACGGAGCCACTCCTTTGTTGCCCGGGCGGTGTGTTTTGGATCATTGTCATGTTGGAAGACCCAGCCTCGTTTCATCTTCAAAGTTCTCACTGATGGAAGGAGGTTTTGGCTCAAAATCTCACGATACTTGGCCCCATTCATTCTGTCCTTAACACGGATCAGTCGTCCTGTCCCCTTGGCAGAAAAACAGCCCCATAGCATGATGTTTCCACCCCCATGCTTCACAGTAGGTATGGTGTTCTTGGGATGCAACTCAGTATTCTTCTTCCTCCAAACACGACGAGTTGAGTTTATACCAAAAAGTTCTACTTTGGTTTCATCTGACCACATGACATTCTCCCAATCCTCTGCTGTATCATCCATGTGCTCTCTGGCAAACTTCAGACGGGCCTGGACATGCACTGGCTTCAGCAGCGGAACACGTCTGGCACTGCGGGATTTGATTCCCTGCCGTTGTAGTGTGTTACTGATGGTGACCTTTGTTACTTTGGTCCCAGCTCTCTGCAGGTCATTCACCAGGTCCCCCCGTGTGGTTCTGGGATCTTTGCTCACCGTTCTCATGATCATTTTGACCCCACGGGATGAGATCTTGCGTGGAGCCCCAGATCGAGGGAGATTATCAGTGGTCTTGTATGTCTTCCATTTTCTGATGATTGCTCCCACAGTTGATTTTTTCACACCAAGCTGCTTGCCTATTGTAGATTCACTCTTCCCAGTCTGGTGCAGGTCTACAATTCTTTTCCTGGTGTCCTTCGAAAGCTCTTTGGTCTTGGCCATGGCGGAGTTTGGAGTCTGACTGGTTGAGGCTGTGGACAGGTGTCTTTTATACAGATGATGAGGTCAAACAGGTGCCATTCATACAGGTAACGAGTGGGGGACAGAAAAGCTTCTTACAGAAGACGTTACAGGTCTGTGAGAGCCAGGGATTTTCCTTGTTTGAGGTGACCAAATACTTATTTTCCACCCTGATTTACGAATAAATTCTTTACAAATCCTACCATGTGAATTCATGGATTTTTTTTTCACATTCTGTCTCTCACAGTTGAAGTGTACCTCTGGTGCAAATTACTGACCTCTGTCATCATTTTAAGTGGGGGAACTTGCACAATCGGTGGCTGACTAAATACTTTTTTGCCCCACTGTAGCTGTGAAAAAGTATTTACCCCCCTCCTTCTTATTTTTTGGTTGCATATTTGTCACACTTTTCAGGTCATCAAACAAATTTTAATCAGAAGAAGAGAACCTGAGTAAACACAAAATAATTCTGACACAGTGCCAGGTAAGGTTGGATAGCTTTTTTCCCCTTTAATAAACCATCATTTAAAAACTTTGTACTTTGTACATTTTGTACTTACTCTGTCTTCCTTTATTTGGTTATTTTTTGTATGATTATTGGAAACATGTAAGTGTTTGTGGGGGGCAAATGCTTTTTCACAACAGTCTATATAAATCCAACCTTGGTTGATGAATCGTCCATTGTATTGCTGGTTCTGGATCAGTGTGGGCAGGGGTAGAAGTTTTGTGTTTTCTCCTCCACCGAGGTCCAGGAAGACGTCATAGAACAATGGTTCGGGGTGGGTGGCAAACAGCTGTGCTACTGAGAGAACACACTGCGCACACACAGACAGCTTATATTACCACTCAGCATTTTAGAGAGTTTGTATTCTTTCTCTGAGTCAAGTGAAATAAAAGAAACTCACACTTTCTTTGTAAGCTGTCCCAAAGCTGAAGGCTGCTGCCCGTTTGGTTTTTGGCTGTGGACAAAGCTAAAAGAGCGAGGAGAGGAAGAAGACAACATGCTTAACACGGAAAAACTCCAACTCTTTTAGTTAGGCAAGAATCACAGAATAAGTTAACAAAACTATCGGAATACTTCATATAAAGGATAACATCATGACACAGTGATTCTGTTACACTCGATACATCGCAAGACAATAATCTGCAATACAATTAGACATCTTTACAGATAAACAAAAACTAACATTAAAAGGGAAAAAGGGGAATATTCACGGTTTTGTTTTCTTATTAGTAATAAACTCACAAAATGTCCCAATTTACAATTACAATTTACATTCACTGGACACTTTAAACAGCCTTAATTCTTCATGGCACAGATTTGACAAGGTGCTGGAATCATCCCGCAGAGATTTTGGTCCATATTGACATGACAGCATCGCACAGTTGCTGCAAATTTATTGGCTGATAATACACGATGTGAATCTCTGGTTCCACCACATCCCAAAAGCGCTCTACTGGATTGATATCTGGTGATTGTGGAGGCCATTTGAGTACAGTGAGTTCACTGTACTCATTTGGCTCTTAAGCAGCCTCTGCAAATAAGTCTAATTTTCTAAGGGGCTGTGCTGTAGAGTAGTATTCAAAGGGTTTTACCTGCAGATTTTGTCCTCCTACTTGTTCCCATCTGAGAAACTCTCCTCTGACATTGTAGACAGCAGCAAGCAGTCTAAAGTCTGTGTTCTGACAAAAATCACACACAACAAAAATGTCATTTAAAAGAACATTTAGCTTTTTAATTTTACATCTCTAAGGTGCCAAGAAATGTTTATGTACTGCTATCATTTTCTCTCACAGTTATTTTTATTACTTTTCTGTTTTAATGTAAAGAGGCTTAAAGTCAGGTACTTACCTTGTTTTTACCTCTGAAGCTAAATCCAATTGGAACAGGATCAGTCTGAAGCACACGACTGGCAAGTCCTGGTTCATCCCCGTAATAAAGCCACGGCAGATTAGCTCTCCTGAAGAGTTGTGAGCATTCACTCAGGGTAAACTACAACAGGATTCATTCACGTTTACAGAAAGGTCGCATAATTTATACATGATTACCAGTAAGAAATGCCTTGGGTTGAGCTCAAAGCAGCCATGGTTCTGAAGATGTTGTTGAAGAGTGCACAGGCATCTGTAGATGCACTGCTGAAAGAGTGCATGTTCATCACACACATGTTTCCAAGAGCCTGACACGCTGTCAGGTTGGAGAAGCCCTGTAGGAACACGACTTGTTTACACAGCACTGCTAAATACATCAGAATAATACTGGCACACAGCACTCGTAACAAAGCACATTACACATATTTTAAAAGCCACCTCAGGGGTTGGCTTTAAAAAAATCTAATGACTTGTGACAAGTGACATAGTAGGGACATTGTTTATGACAATATTGGAATGTGACTTAAACTTGCTTCCCATGATTTTAGATAAAGAATTACTTATAAAATACATAAGGTCTTGGATTTACAAGGCAAGCTGAGGAAGAGGAGAAGAGGTTTTCCAGGAACCAGGCTGACTGGACACTGAACTTCTGCAAGGGGAAAAACAGATCAGAGTTGTTGTTTTTTTAAAAAAGACAAAGAAAGAAAGAAAAAAAAAACATCAAAAAAAATTTACCAAGAAATCAGAGAGAAGGAGACTCACCAACTGAGAATAAGTGACAGTGGGATTGACATTGGTGGAGATGATACTAGGAGGGAAACATAAACCTCCTCCCTGGGGAGAGAGAAAAAAATAAATTACAAAACAATCACAGATGAAATCCTAGAGCCTCTTAATTTAATGATGTGGGATATTTAAGATGTCAAAAGGGTCAAGATTGTCTGGACTCACCGGGACGTTAGGAGATTTACATGCACAAGAGGTATTAACGTAGGCAGCCAGACATCTCTCACACCTAAAAGGCAATTTTAGGTATCACTCCATTTCTCACATACCATACAAACAAGATCTGCAGTCAAGGCAGACTTTACTACAACTCAGACAGAACTAGCAGGAGTAAAAAAAATGTCTGTGCATACAAAAAGAACGCTACGTCCAGATAAACAGAATCATCTTTTTGGGATCAATATTGGACATTTTAAAATCTCTAATGCTGCCTTTCTGTGCCACAGTGGAACAGTGAAATCATCTGTTTCGTTCAAAGTACAGTCTCTGAACGAAACGAGACTGTACTTAATTAATCTCTTCAAATATGCAGATTTTATTCAGACAAAATACCTGTCTCCATTCCTGTTTGGTACCGACAAAGCAGGACTGTCTTCATCGCATGTTTCACACCTGGCCTCTTCCAAGAGGGTTCCATTGAGATCTCTTTCCACTGAAAAACAAAAACAACCTTTCATGCAGCAACTGCACAATTATTACGGTTTTGATTCAATTTATCAACTGCTTATTAGTTTGAGAGGGAGATTCCCTCTGCACAGGTTGCCAACACAGGGTCACAGACAACCATGCACATTCACATTTCATGTCTTCGGGCTGTGCGATGAAGCTAGAGAGAGCTTGCATAAGCAAAGAACACACAAACTCCACACAGAAAGGTCCCCAGCTGGACGGCAGATTCAAACCCAGTACCTTCTTCTATGACAGTACCAACCACTGTACCACTGTGTACTGCATTCCTATTACCAGTGACTCACCCAGGACATCACCAGGGGGGCACTGGCACTTTCCATCATTACTGAGGCCGCCTGGACAGCGAATACAACCAAACCCATCTTTTGTGACGCCCTGTAAATAAAAACAGAGAACACTGTAAGAGCTCACATAACCTAAGATACAAACTATCTTACATGAAGTTTAAAAAAAAAAAAAAGGAAAAAAAGTGAAAGACTATATGTACCGGTTTGTTTGGGAGACATTTCTCACAAGAAATGGACGCTTTATCAGTGGTAACAGTTTTGTATCCACTCTGGCAGACACAGCTCAGTCCTGAAAACAGTAAGAAACCCAATTTAAACTTTGAGGGAACACTGGATATGTCGCGTAGCTTTCAGCTCAGAGATATTAATGCAATGACAACCCCTCCAAAATGTTTTAAACAATGTTTTAACAGTGTTTTTATGTGGTGTTTATGCTGTATTTTGTTTTGTTTTTTTGCCGTTTTACTCGTATACACTGAGAGCCACATTTAAGGCAAACTTCTACTGCTTTGAAATGGACAGTAAAGTTTTCTGATTCTAAAACCTCAGGCTCTCATTCTTTGCTAGTAGTAATAAAAATACTAGATGTAAAGAGAGGGTGCAACAAAAGAATAACCAGCAAACCAACTAAATGGTGGAGGGAGGACATACTCGTGTCTCCTCTTCAAGGTGAACTATGTTCATGCAAAATGATCTGAATTTTATACGTGTTTTTTTTTTTACAAGTAAAGACCAAGCGAGGAAGTGGCCCTGTCACAATGTGTCACAAAACAATGACAGGCACACATCCTTCTTGATTGGCAGGTTTAGTTGCTTTTTTTGTTCTTTCTAAAGGAATTGCTTCTGCAGTTTCTGCAAACAGAATAAAGAGCAAATACACAGGATACAGGATGTGATTTCACAAGCTTTGATCTACACATCCTCTACTGAGTTTTCTTTTTTTTTTATGAAAAAAGGGGATGACATTTATCTTCCCCTCTAAGTTTAATGCTATCTGTAGGTCAAACTACAACGAAATGAGAATCCAACTTTCACTGCCAGCACTCCTAAGTAGACTGATCCTGTATCCTTCTAAACCCACACTGATCCATGCGTAGCTCTTCAATCAGCAGCAAACAAGTGCCAGCAGACATTTGGAGCATAAAAACTACCCCTGGCTAAGTAAATGAAAGCAATTCAGAGCAGCAGATTGTCATATTTTGTCATAACCCTAAGCCTAACTACAAGTACTTACTACTGAGTGTCAAACTGATAATCTACATCAGAAATTATTATTGAGGAGAAATGTGCAAATTCTTATTTCAATTTGTTGCACTGTTTGTTGGCTTTGAAAGGGATGGCGTAACTGCACTGATGTTAAGGAGGGGCAAACACACTCGAGTGTGAAAAGATTAACCCTAACCACCCCGTCACTCACTGTATGAATCAGAAGTTAGAACTAAGTCCTTGATGCTGGATTCCTTTAAAAGCAGACAGTTTTCATAGTCTAGATAATCTGCTGTCTAGTTCTCTGTTAATTTAAGTACTGTGCAAAAGTCTTGAGGCACCCCCATTTCTTTATATTTTGCTTCCAAGGAACCAGATCTTCTTGTAATGTTTTTTTAAAAGCTGCCTTGAACAATAGTTCTTCAGTTTTTCTCAGTGTAACCCTTATACCTAACAATTTTAAGATGATTCACATATGAATCATTCAATCACAAAACCACCCCACCAAATGGTATTTCAGTCAGTGGTGTCAGAGATCTTGTGAAAATTGAAGGAATTCGGAACACAGAGAAGTACCATCAGGTACAGCAATGTCATTAATTTATTTTCTGTGGTGCCTATAACGGGAGACGAACCCAGACATGCCTGAAAGCGAGAGCCACGTGTGAGCTACCGATGACGATTTTTAGTTAAGAAAAACCTCCATGTTTTGCAAAAACGGGCAAGAAAACTGTCCCCACTAAAGCTGGAAGCAAAAAAAACCCAAAAAAAACCACTGCATGAGTACATAGAGGGTGTGACAGCACAGGAGGAGGAGATAAGGGCAGCTGGAGATGTGTGACGCAAAGTAAACAAATTACTCAACCAAGTGCTGTAGCACTCGGTAGCTTCACTTCATATGACAGGAAGAGCAAATGGCGGGCGGAAATCACTGATTCGCAGCTGGTTACAAACTTGACACAGGTAGAAAATATTTCTTCAGTTTTTAAATGTTAGTATATGATAACATTGTACAGCTCCCGGAGTTACATGGTTAAGTTACTTTTGTTATTGTTAAACTAAAGTGTTGGGCAATCGTGTAATAAAGTGAAAGCACTACCCGTTATGCTTTTTCCTTCTTACATTTGATTTATGTGGTGACTCTATAATGCTGCTGCTGCTGCTGCTGCTGCTGCTGGCACTTTGTGGGAAAAGATTCACACTTTCGGTTCAATGGTTTCAGTATCTGATTTGGAAAAGGAGGGAATAAAACATTCAACATTTCTCATTGCTTCATCTTGACAAAGCCTGGAGAACGTTTCCTGAAGTACTTAAGACATTACAAGAACGTTGGTCTAAGAAAGTTCACGGTGTGATAAAGAATAAAGGTGATCATAATAAATATTGGCCTTCAAGCTGGTTAGAATTGAACAAACTCTGTTTTTGCCCTATCTGCAGTATTTTTATTTTGTGAAAGATTGAGAAACACCGTCAAAAGTGGAATAAAAGGACTTAACATCCAGTCTTTCTATGGTTAAAGTGATACAGAGTGCTAAAACAGAGTTTATCCATATGTAATTTTGCTAATAGGGAATGCTACTTAATTCTTTCTAGAACATAATCAAGAGTAAACCTGATCAATATGATGAATGAGAAAATGTGGTTTGAGTAATAAAATGGTTTTAATGCCTGACTTTTGCCTAGATTCTGGGCACATTGTTACAACTACGGTGTGTCCTTGTCTCTCTCTATGTGAGTGAGAGCACTAAGCGGGCAGCGTGTAAAAGACAGAAATGTGAGTCTCTGGTCCATCATGCATGATTTTGAATAAAAGAATTATATTGAGTAAGTTGCAATTGCTAAACACAGAGTCATGAAGACAAAAGGTATATTCACATGTGACAGAGCTGAAAAGAAGTAAAGCAGTTGAAGTGTCATGATATCATATGTAATTGAGCTAATGAGAAATCATGTTCGTGTACAACATAGAAAAAAAGAAAATGTAACTATCGTGATAAAGTGAGCTTGAATTTGCCTTAAATTATGTGGGTGAGAGGTCAGAGAGAACGGGAGAAACAATAGGATGGGCCTCAAGAAGCAAGCCATGCTTGGTAAGAGGAGAGAAAGAAGGGGGAAATGGGAGGAGAGAGAGCAGGTGAAGTGCCTGACAAATGAGTATAAAAGAGGGCTCTTAGGAAGGTTGTTCTTCCTCTAGTTTCCTGCAATGGCTAGAGAAAATTAATCACTACATCTTTTCCCATTTGACAATAGAAAAACAAACAAACAACAACAACAACAACAACAACAACAACAAAAACAACGATGGTCACCTTTTCCACATATACATATATCATACACCCATAAAGTTTGGGGAAAGCATTAGATGAGCACAGGCACTTTCTGAAGCATGCCCATCTGGGATCTAGGATTAAGTGTGCAACAGGATCTTTTATTTAAGACAGTTTCATTACAACCTAAAATGTTGGAGACAATGTTAGTGAGGCAAAGCTGAGATGGTTTGGACAGAGGGTGGATAGTGGGTACAATTGACAAAGAATGCCAAATGTGGAGCCGCAGGGTAAGAGGAAAAGAAGAAGACCACAGAGGTTATTGATGGGAGAGGGCATGCAGAGGATTGGCGTGACAGAGGAGGATGCAGGGACACAGTGAGATGGCGGTAGATGATCTGCTTTGGTGACCCCTAAGGGGAGCAGCTAAAAGAAAGAAAGAAAAAGAAGTACAACTAAAATGAAGACCTATATGTTACAAAATAAGGTTGAATTGGCAATAAGATTTCTTTATGATCAACGTAATCCACAGTAGTTGAGAATACACAGCAAACGGTAACTGTGGGAAAACGGAGTGCTCATGTTAGAAGCCGTCATTAGTTTGAGAATTATAAATTATAAAAGAGCCATCTATTTAGCTTCCTCTCAGATTATCAATTTATCACAAGTCAGAAGGCTTACAGCAAGCAGGACTCCTCTGAAAGCAGTGTTTGTGTCCTCCTGTGCTCTCCAAGCGCACCTGGCTGCTTTGTGCTCTTGTTTGAAGTAATATTATTTGCATGTGATCAGCTTTGTTCAGCATTACTTACATTTCAGCTCAAACCTGCTGTCTAACTTTACTTAACGTCAAACAGACTCCGTGCATACCTCTTTATCTCAGCAGCGTGCTAGCTCCTGAGCTCATTATTTTTGCACCGAGCACCCTAGCTTACTTTGGCTTCTTTGTGGTTAGATTTAAACTTTATTTGATTAACGGTAAGACACTTTTATTTTCAAAGTGGCGTCGTTTGCTCGATTCCGGTGATGCGGTGTGATGATGGTGAGGTTAACCGACCTGTTGTGCTCCGCCGCTGATTTGGACCGCACCTCACACACGACAAACTCGAAATATCGAAAAACTCCTCCGCGCCGCAGTCTGATGGAGTCCTGAAGGGGATGGTGAACGGCTGGCACTGCAGGACGTCGATGTACATTAAAATAAACAACGTTACAGGCACTTTGTGTCTGTTAACGACAAACTGTAGCGTCTCCGTCGCCATGGTAAACAACGTTCTTCCCTTTTTTACCCACAGTGCTTTATGCGACGTGATGACGTAATGACGCAAATGAGTAAAAATTTTTTTACCTGAAATAAAACAGTTAAATCAATTTAAACGATTTCTATATAAAATACTTTTTTTTATTTTAGGGGAAATCAATTAGTATTAATCTGACCAATAGTTTAGCTCCATTAGAAATTCATAAAGTGGATTTTCTTCATATATAAGATGTGACTTTATTTTAATTTGATTGTAACTTTATTTAAATGTATAATTAAATGTAAATGTTTCGAATTCTGTCCAGTCCGATCCCTCCCAGTGAAAACGTTAATACCTTTAGCTCTGGTCTCCTGTCTTTTGTAAGTACAATAAATCATAGCAGGTCTGACTGCAGTCTTCTAAACCTTGCCACTTCCCCTTTCACACTTGCTGCTCCACTTCACCCTGTCTGGACGCCCTTCTTTACCTCTCTTGTGCACGGTCTGTTGCTTTGGATGGTTAACCCAAAGTATTTAAACTCAGCTTTAATTTTTACACCTGCCTCCTACATTGTTCTAAATAATATAAAGTTACTTTGATCTGCTCCTTTATTCACAAGGGGCCACCACAGAGGGTAGTTTAAAATAAAATAAATAAGGGTGTTTTCACAGCAAATAGGCACATTGAAAACCTTCCCTGCTTAAGGTACTGATAAACACAAGCTGAAGATCTAACCAGCTTTTCAGAAGAGCAAGATTTTAGAAAATACACCTATTGCAAAGTAGTTATTACTTGTTTTTGTTTAGGTTTTAATGTGTGAGTCATACGGGACTTTTGACAGGAAACATAATCTGCAGCTGCATCTTGCATTTCCACTTCCTTACACAAAGTACGTATGTTAATATATCGGCATAGACCTCAGGGGAGGAGAGACGGCACCACTTAGTGATCAAGTAAGATTTTAAAAATCTAAAGATTTAAGTGAAACGCTTTAAAACAGGAGAGCAGATAGGAGATGCACAAGCCTTACAAAGAGAGTTCAGGTAAATAACTTACTCATTTTCAAATTCATGACAGATCAATTCTTAGCTTAGGAAACCAACACTCAAGGTATGTTTTTTTTCTAGCTTTTTATGGATAAATTACTAATTTTATTTAATAATTTGCACTTTAGTAATTTGCTGAAACCATTTTTGCTCTTATTTTATTTGAAAAAAACAAACAAACAACACACACATAGAAACGGGGATATGTTTAGGCTCACAGGACATGATTGTGTTGAATCAACGAGGACACTGGAAAAAAGAGAGCTGAGGGCAATGTCATGCAGATTATTTTTGATGTACAGTGATGTACCAGTTCTCCCAGGAGTTACGCTCCCATCCAGCAGGTGGCGGTAAGTCTATAAAAAAATCAACGGGGTAAGGGGTTAAGTGGGAGAGGCGGGACAAAAGAGATTTTAAGCATGGTTCCACGACTAAAAGTTTAGTCAGGTTTACAGCAGTGACAACGCCTGCCATGCCAGCTTTTAACGAGTATCTGTTGTGAGTAGCTGTGGTGAGTATTTGTTCGGATTTCAAGGAAAGAAGAAAACGTGTTTTTCCTCATTTTTCCCGCGCCTTCTCTTTTGCTTTCCACCAGCAGGACACGTGTTCTCACTGAATGTGCGTTTCGTGGTTGTATGCTAACACACAGCCCATATTTTGGCTAATTTCAGCCGTTTTCCTCTCTCTCTCTCTCTCTCTCTCTCACTCTCTCTCTCTCCCTCTTTTTTGTTTTTAAAGGTATCTCATAACTTGGTGACCTGGTAGCAACAAAATGACCATAATCCTGCGACTGAAAGGTCTGGATGCCAAGGCGGGTATTGAAGATATTCGGGCTTTCTTTGGCTCTGTGCGAATTCCTGATGGTGGAGTGTGCATTGTGGGAGGAAGGCTCCAAGAGGCCTTTATTGCATTCAACACAGAAAGAGAGGCCCAGCTGGCCATGCGGCTGACTGGAAATGTACTCAAAGGCTCTAAGGTGACTCTGCACATAAGCAAGATGGAGGAGCTGGAGCATAGATTAAAGACCATTTTAAAGGAGAAGAAGAAAGCCTCCCACCATGCTGTTAGACTGCGACCACGTGCAGCTGTAAATCGCATGAGTTCAAATACGAGGCCTCGCGATAATACTGCAAGTCTTTCACCTTCTTCTACATACCCAGTTAGTCCTGCTTGTTCAAATCTATCTGTGAAGGCACAGAATGTTCATCCCAGTACTGCAGATATACAGACTTCAGATGCACAATCTCCTGATCCCAGTGCAGCCTTTCTTCTTGGGATTTGTACTGTTCTCCAAGGTCTTCAGCCAACCCACCAAAGAGATGTCATCATCGCAGACAGTCCTGCTGCTGTAGGGAAAGAGGAGAGGACACCAGAGCAAACTCTAAACTCACAGCCAGGCTACGTCAGGCTCTTTGGTCTGCCACCCTCAACCACAAAAGATGATATCTGCCATTTTTTCAGAGGGCTGACTGTACAGGAAGCCATAGTAAATGTGAGGTTGGGATTAAACCATGGGTGCCTTGTGAAGTTCGCTACAATGCAGGATGCATGTGCTGCTCTTAACTTTAACCAGCAATCACTGGGCCCCTTCTGCGTGGATGTTCGTGGAGCATGTGAGAAGATATGGAATAGCGCGCTGCAGGAATGTGAAGATGCCGTTGATGTTGAGGAGATACAAGAACGCCACCAGTACCCTCTTAAAGAAAGTGTAAACCACAGGCAAAAATCTGCTTCTGTACTGCGCCCCAAGAGGAAGTACATCAACCAGCTGCTAACTAATGGACCAAAAAAGCTAAAAGTTGACAGTGAGTCAGGAACTCCAGCTGTGGAGTACATTGTTATGGTAAGCAATCTGCCCAAAACAATGACCAAGACTGAAATAAAAGAGTTGTTTGGATGTGCAACCATTCCACACAAAAATGTACTGCATCTGCTCGACAAAGAAGGCAACAGAACAGACACTGCTTTTCTCCTTTTTAATCAAACTGAAGATTTTGACTATGCAATGAATCTCACTGGCTGCCACGTAGGCTCCAATACTATTACGGTCTCATCAATCACGAAGGAGGCAATGAGAGAAAAGATGAGCAAAATGCATCTTAAAAGTCTCAAGCATCATCTAAAGCCCAAAGACCCAAGAACGAAACCAAATCTAAAGAGGAAATCTGGCCTAGTTGATGCCTCTGAGGGGTCACTGGATGCGGACATGGGCCTGGAAGCTAAGACTTGCCTGTTTATAAGAAACATGCCGGCAGATGTGCAGAAAGATCAAATCAAAAGCCTTTTCAGCAAGTACAAAATAAAGAAGGACAACATTGCGTTACTGCGCAACAGTGAGGGAAGTGGCATCGGTGAGGCCGTGATTCAGTTTAAGTCAAAGAAGCTTGCTGCGCTGGCTCAGAGGCTCCACGGGAAAGACTTTCTGGGGACGAAGGTGCTTCTGACGTGCATTACCATGAGGCAGATGGAGGACATCTTGGCAAAATAAGTTTGACAATTTTTAGACAGCGCTCTAATGTGGACACAGCTGTGCGAGACTGTTCAAAGCTTTATTCATTCATTTATTCGTTCAAGTTTTTGACCAGTTCTGTTTGTGGCAACATCTCTTGCATGAAACATGATTCTGCATTTCTAATACCTGCTTCCTGTTCATAAATCATTTGTACTGTTTAAAATAAATCCTGAAATACTTTGTTGGTTTATTTATTCATCAAATACAACTGCCAGTGGAAAAATCCCTGTTTGATGGAAGATGGAACTGTCAGAACCTGCACCCAAGATGAAAAGAAACCAATCGAGCTAGTTGTGTCCGATACTGCACAAGGAGGGTCTCAAATACAACTTCCTAACCTAGAGGATCCGTCAGCACCTGGAAATACTTTGATGGGGACATGAAATCAACCACAAACATATCTTTATGTCCATTAATAGCTTTTAATCGCTGTGAAACTTAAAACTAAAATGATCAGGTAAAGTTGCTGGATACAACAGCAGACATGTAAATCCTTCCAAGTTATAAATCTTGCCATATTATGAAGACATAAACATAATTAAAACAAGGACAGCAAAAGACTGAAAACCCAGTGCATGAAAATATATATTTTTTTCAAAAGTACATGAAATCAACATCTGGACAATGACCCCTGTGCATGTAGGACAGAAAGATGAGAAGACAGACTTGTTGCAGCTCTTATTTGTAATATCTGGGCGGACCGTCATTGTACCGGGATGGACCTGAAAAAAAGCAAACTATTAATAAGTGGACAGCAAAGAATGATGCCTCACACACTCCTTTGGAGTCCTTCATTTAA
This sequence comes from Neolamprologus brichardi, assembly GCF_056152115.1. NCBI lineage: Eukaryota > Metazoa > Chordata > Actinopteri > Cichliformes > Cichlidae > Neolamprologus > Neolamprologus brichardi. The sequence goes on along the minus strand of NC_142114.1, from coordinate 15,147,047 downwards.
CAGTCCTTGATATTTGAGCCATGGATCTGTCATAAAAAGTCTGGGAGAAGGTGCATGTATACCTGAGAGGCCACCTGAGAATCGGTTGCTACTGCTTTGCATTCTAGGGGGTGAAGAGAAGTTTGTGGAACTCAATGATAAGCTGTTGGGCCCCTGAGGAGGAAACAGATGCCACAAAATAAATGTTTTAACCTGAGGGACAAGTGAAACATCTGAAAAAGTAAATCTGGTTTTGCTCATCCTTTCAGAGCAAAGGAAACCTTGTGCACACAGCTGAAACAGTTAAAATTAAATTAGAACTTTAGTACTCAGCTCGCCAAATAACGTTTGAAGGCTGATCTTTAGTGTTTGGTTTCAAAATTATTTCTAGGCTAGATGCTGTTAAAAAAAAGAAGAAGCAACAACTCAAAACACCTTACCCCTGAAACACTCCTGAGTCGATACTCCATCAGCACATCTGTTAGTTTCTGCGTCACCTTCAGCACCAGCTGGGCATCGCTCTCATTCTCTATCCTGAAAGTATCCTAAAAACACATTTTGTAAAATTACTTTCTGAATCTAAATATGAATATTAAAAAAAAAAAAGATGCTGACTTTAAACCTATTGTAAGAAACCTACCAGGTATGTGAGCAAAGTATGGGGAAGGCTGCTAGATTCTGGAGCTGCCCCCATTAATCCCGGCCTGTCCATTGGTCTGTCCATCAAGCTACTACCCATCCGGTTGCCCTGGTACTCGTCTGAAAACATTTTGTTTGGACGTTCATCCAGCAGTCCACTCCTTCTGTAGTTGTCTCTTCCACCACCTGAACCGCGACCCATATTATCCATGAAATTTCCCCGATCCATACCAGAGTCAGAAAAGTCTTCCCTGGAGGAGTAGCCTCCAAAGCCGGACTCCCCAAATTCATCTACGGGATAATCAGGATGAAACTCCCCTGGGAATCTTGATTCAGAGAACCTGGGACCTGTGAGATACAGGTTTATTACATTTCAGTTCACATATTTTTATTTTAATAGAACAGGGATATTCATGCGCATTGAGAAAATTAATGTCAATCACAAAGAACTCACCAAAGGGTGGCCCCATTTGTCCCATTGCTGGAGCTGGTGAAGGCCCGGCTTTAGGAATAGCAGAGCCTGTGATGGAAGGATGTGTGAAATTAACAACTAATGCGAAAGAATGGAAATCCTTTAGTGTTGTTGAATGCTAAGCTAAGCTTTGACCCCAGCTAAGTAGGAAAAAATGTTATTTATTTTTTAAACTGAGAAGCTGATCTTAGTTTTTGAGAACTTAAAAACATTGGATGCAAACAGAGCAGAATAACTTACGTAGTCCTTTAAAAGCAGGAATGTCAAAGGGCTCCCTGAGGATCACCTAAACGTGACAACGGGAACAGAAAAATGATCAAATCCAACATATTGTTAAGTGCACCCACCCGTCGAATGTAAACATGGGAGACTTTTAGCCCCATCTGCAATGTAAAAGTTTTATGGGGACCAAACAAAGATAAAGTTATCTGGCAGTACCTTGGAGACTGAATTTGAACTTGTGTCTAGTAAGAGAAAAGTAAAAATCCCAGAGCAAAAACACCAATTCAGCAGACCAACATTACACATAACATAAAAACTGAACTATCACAGGTGTACCGCTCACCTTGATTTGTCCCCTCCCCTCCGTCTTTTCAACTTCAGCCGCAGCTTCTTTAATGGATTTTCTGATAGCAGGGTCTTTCACGGCATCTTCCTCCTCATGCGTAATCTTGTCAGGGTGGGTCTTTTTCTGTGTGAAAAGCAGAATAAAACAGTGCAAATGATTCTGCAACCTCGAGTGCAGACTTTGAAACAGACAACACTCACCATGTATCTATAGCAGTGTTTCCAGCCTTTCACATGGTCAACAATGTCATGCTGCAAGCTGGCCATGGCGCACAGTTTGCACTGGTAGTGTGGAGGGACAGATTTACTGGGGCTGCGGTACTCCCACACATACTGAAGGCCTGCAGACACAATGATTATTGATTATTCACTTCTTTATGCAAGAAGGAGAGGAGGTAAAGTAGATAGATGTAAGGAAAATCCCTATGCTGCTTACCAATCACACAGTCTGTGATACCCTTCAAGATTTTGTTGAGCGAGGGCACAGTATGGATAGAAGATCCTTTGGAGAAAACTGGGAAAACATAATAGTGGTCAGCATTAAGTAGAGGCTGAATTTATAACTAAAACAAGACTTATATCCTGCAAACTAGTAAAAAACTAATTGCAATTATACTGTACTGTTTCACAACCTGCAATGTTTAATGGACTGGAATTTATTCCAGATTTTACATGGATGGATCGACCCAAACTTCCCATGTGAGCTTGGGAGAAAAAACAAACAAACAAAAAATAACAGGAGCTCTAAGTTAACCCCCATTTAGGCCCAAACTGAGCTGCAGAACAACACATCCTGTGATGCACTGCTTCTCACCGTGCGCAGCCGCAGAGCGGTAACTTCTGTGTTGCATTCACCAAAGCAGTCCTCTTGCAAACGCACGATACAATTAACACATAATTTAAAAACAAAAGAATTCTGCTAAGCAGGCAAAGTATATGTCTAAGAAAAAAAAGCTGAATGCAAGTCAAGCCAGTGTAACACAGGCAACTGGTAAAAAAAATTGATATTGCATTCAGCAGTATTAAAAAGAAACAAGTGCATTAAAACTTAATTAGTAACCAGTGCAGATGCATGGTAGCATAAGCCATGTGTCGTCCGCTTTTAAGGATAATGGTGCTGCTCTTCAGTGTAGCAACATCTTAATGAGACTGGGTTGGATTGTTATTAAAATTATTTAGAAAACTTCCAAAAACCATTCCGAAAACTGGACTTCTAAATAGGAAACCTTTATGCAGGAAATGTTTTGCGTGAATACTTTTGCAGTGATCTCCAAAGACCAAAACAGTAGACTGCACCACATAAGACTCACCACCCCCATCCTCAAATCTCTGAGGTTGTGAGCCTCACTGAGTGGTGAACATGCCACCACACGTGACATGAAGCATGGAAACCAAGGTCTCAAGCTTCAACTCTCAACACTGGAAGTGGCACCGTGTGTAAAAGGACTTACCTATATCAGCAGAATGCTGCAGCTGCCTTCTCTGTCAGCAGAGGGAATAAACCCACGAGAAGGAGAGAGACACACAGGAAATTAGTGACAGGATGACACTAAGCAGAGGACTGAACTCCTTGTCCAGGTCCGCCACACAACCATTACGTTCTCATCCTCTTTGACGCCTGCATTAAGCAGTGACAGTCACAGGAATGTGTATAAATGGTGTCTAAATCCTCACCAAGTGAGAATGTAGACCAGCAACAACTTGTTACTACAGGGAAGAAACTGGGTTGTTACACCTGCCGCAGTGGCCGCACTGAGGGAGGCTGAGGTCGAGACCTTAGCGATCTGACAATGAAACTGGTAGAAGAGAACATGCTCTTCTACCACCGTGCACTGTGGTCAGTGTGATGTGTTTGAAAGCCCCAAATTTGAGCTTGACAGACAACAACAAACAGAAACCCTTTGGAAACAACTAAACATACACCCCCTTCAAGGATAAGAGTGATGTCAGCTGTGTGAAATATGGAGGTGGTTCCCGTTAGAGGCAGGTGCTGAGGTGGACGCCACTTCATTTGAGGATACCTACTAATAAAGAAAACATATTTCCAGGCATACAACTTTCTTCAAGATAAGCAAAAGGAGATAAGACAGACATAAGCAGCCAAAAAATTGAAGACACTGAGTTTAGATGATTGAAGTTAAATATCTAAGCAGAAATGTAAATAATCACTGTAATTCCTGCAGTGATTTAATGTTTTGCAGCTAATTTACATTTTAAGTAACTGCATGTTACTGATAAACACCACGAGAGTGTGGTTTGGAGATAGAAATCCAGGACTGAGGGTACTCTGCTGTAAAGTACTGACTTCACCAGTGGAGCTTTGTTCACTGGTGGGAGATCGTAATTTCTGTAGCAAATAATGAACTTTTGAGTTTTTCACCTCATGCACAGTGGTTGTACAGAACAGTGACGTGTCTACTACCTGCCGTTTAATTGAGCAGTGATGTAACAACGTCTCTTAGGGAAAAACTGGACTGGATATGTCACCATTGACTTTAAGTCCTCGAGGATTTGAATCAGCAAGTGATCCGTGACTACCACTTTTGAATGTGACAGCGCTCAGTAGTAAAAAATGAGTGGCCTGCCATGTGGTACCGTTTAAGAGAAGCCAGTTTATCTCACTTTAGAATATATTCGGAACACCAACGTGAATAAAACCAGTGTTAAAAACAAACAAACAAAACAACAATTCTTTAAACCACAACAGGTTTGACAGGCTGCAGATGTGAGGCCAGAGCCAGTGAATAATGTCTTCAGTAACAAGACTGCAAATGAAGCAGGCCTGAAGGCACACGAGCAAGCAGGAAGCCCACAAGTTCAGGGCTGCTGCCACCCAGCACTCCATCAGGTACCACAACAGCAAAATTTGGGGAGGATGGGGGGAAATTACAGGAAATCCCACATTTTTACTTTAGGTTTTTGATACTGCACATTTGGGCTCGTGTGGCACTGAAGTAGAGCCAAGGACTGATACTTACCTTTGGATTCTTCTTTGGATTTGGGGGCCCACTTTGTGGTGGAGGCTGGTTTCCTGAATTCTCATCCTCCATTTCCTCAGCGTTGTCACTACAAGACAAATGATGTCTTATTGCTGGTTATCAAATCATTACACATACTAGAACTAATTACACAGTTAAAACTAGGGATGCGTGCAACCAGTTGACTAATCATCACTGTGTCACTAGTCAACATTAAACATACTCATTGTTTAATCTAATTGTTCTAAATAAAAAATTTTAAGTGATGCCCAATGCTGCTAAATTGTTATGCAGCCATCTGTCACTAGATGGAACATCGGTGTTGAAAAATGCCACAAATCTGTTACTCTAGGTCTGATTTTTTTGTTAACACTATAATTGTTAATTCTTTTAAAGATGAAAGAATAAGACTCCAGATACAAGTGGCAGAAATGCGCTTTCTCTGAAAAGCGGATGAGCTTTTCCTTAGTGATAGGGTGAACAAAGTAGAGCTCTGAACTGGGAATTTTAATTTACTAAAAGCTGCTGATCATAGAGGTATGAGACATGGGATTGTAAGAGATCTGATAAATAACTTGGAGCAAGCCCATGCAAGCACTTATATGTGAGAAACAATATTTTAAAGAGGACCAACATATAGCAATTTAAAAGGTTATATGATAATTCTTCCAACTATTTCTCGGAAATCAACTGGTACATGGAATCAGCAGCATTGTGAGCTAACTGCAATTGTAACAATTATGTTTTTCTCAGTCCACAATACACTATATGGACAAAAACATTTCCTAATATACTATAACACCACTGCAAAAGTCCGTTTGTGAAATTTCTTCCCTAATAGATATTCCACAATCGGTGACCATGTAAAGTTACAGAGCAGTATTGCTGAGATGGATAGTGTGTAAAAGCCACCAGTGCTCTGCTGACTCAGTAACCGCAGAGCTCCAAACCTCCTGTGGCATTGACATCAGCATGAAAACATTGCCCAAGGGGCTTCATGGTATAGGTTTTCCATAACTGAAGAGTAGTACCTCCTAATTCAGATCAAGGTAATGGCTCAGTCTAGGGATGCACCGATACCGGTATCGGGTATTGGCCTCGATACCACATTTTCTAAAGTACTCGTTAAAAGTCCCCCGATACCGGGGACCGATACCACGGTCTGAGACCTGTCTATGTTTGAGCGGCATGTAAGGGGTTAATCGCAGGCGCCGAGTGCCCGCCCCCAGGCCCCGGCTGCAGCTCAGAGCTGAGAGAAGGGCAGGTGAGACAAGTCAGCCGTGTGGAACTATTTCAAAGTGAACGAAGACGCGAAAACAAAGGCGGACTGCAAATTGTGCTCAGCGAAATTGTCCAGAGGAGGCTCAAAAGGTAGCGCATTTAACACAAGTAATTTAATCAAGCACCTAAAATCCCAACACGACAACGAGTACAAAGAGTTTACCCACGCTTATTTACCCATGCTTATTATCACAGAGGAGCATAGTTGATGCTATAGCAGTGGGGCGGAAAATAGTTGGGCATTTTAAACATTCCACCTTAGCCTACTCCCGCCTCGAGGACATTCAGGGACAGCTCAACCAGCCAATAAAGAGACTGCAGCAGGACGTACAGACGCGCTGGAACAGCACGTATTACATGCTCCAGTCCCTCATTGAGCAAAAGCGAGTGCTGGGCGTGTCCGAGCATGAACTCCCTGACTATCTCACCGCTCACCAATGGGCTCTTATGGAGACGACTGTTGCCATCCTCGCCCCCTTTGAGGAACTAACTAAAAAAGTGAGCAGCTACGACGCACTACCCTCTGATGTCATCCCAGCTGTGACTGTGCTAGTGAGACTTCTAAACAGAGAAACAAAAGAGTAAATACCTCTCAGCCCCATGTAGCAGTGTGGAAAGTGAAAGGCTTTTTAGCTCAGTGTCACACATTATAGATGAAAACAGAAATAGTCTGACTGCTGATAATGCAGAAAAGCTACTTTTCTTAAAAAAAAAAACCCTGCCACTCACTTTTTCTCTCCATTAAGTGAGTCATCTTAGACTTGATGTTAATACCTACCTCAGTTGCACTGACTGCCACAGTTCTATGTTGGTGGATGTTGTTAGTTTATTCAAATATTGTGCACTGAATGGCAAATTTGTTTATTAATGCCCCTTGTGTTGTCCAAAGCGGCAGAGTTTACAATAAACTGAAAACAATACTTGAGTTGCACTGTCACTGTTTAAATTTTTTTTCCATAATTATTTATTCTGTAATATGTTGCATACAGCATGCTTTTCATTTTAAATAAATGTTCTTAATTCCAAACTAGTCCCTTGTTGTTGTTGGGGTTTTTTGTTAAATTATAGGACTAAAGCTGTTACCTGTAAATTTAAATAATGTTTTTATTAAGTACTCGGCATCGGTATCGGCGAGTACTGAAATGCAAGTACTCGTACTCGTTTCCAAAAAAGTGGTATCGGTGCATCCCTAGCTCAGTCAAGAGTAAAAATATAGAGCAACCTGACTGCAGCTACTAAAAAACAACCACACAACTAAAACTTTAACGCTGCATGGTCGATGTATTAAATATTTTCACATTCTGCAAGTTGTGGTGACTAGATGCCTGCCCAGAGTTGCACACCTACAACCACTTTTGACCACAAGATGACTGCACAGGTCTGATAGAAGGAAACCTTTCTGCAAACAGTCACACTCTTATTTGGACTGACGGTAATTACTCTCAGAGAAATTGCTGAAGCTTTACAAATAATTACCATTTAATTTATAAATGCAGACAGATTGGCAACATGTTGCCCATCACTCTGAATGAGTCTTTGTCAATGAGCACAATTCGAGGGGACTCGACATAACTGACTGCCAGCTGGTTGTAGTCTGCTTATATTCTTGTTGAAAAAAAAAGGTTGCTGAGTGTAAATGTAATAGTTAAATGTGAATTTGTGCCCATGTTTAGGCAGATACACGATTTTCACGATTTCCAACAATTTACCACCGTTAACTGCTGTGTTATAAACAAATTGTATGTAATAAGTAATAATTGACTAAATGAATAGCAATACTTATAGCAGGTTTTAGTGACGGTGTTGTATGTTTATACAATCTCAGTAAAAATTTAATGAAGTGAGATAACTTCATTTTGTTGGATAAAACATACTGACAATCACAATAGTATAAATACTGTACGCGAGCACTCAAAGCTCTTTTACACAACATGCCTCATTCACCCATTCAGCACTTTTTTCTACGCCTGCTTTCTGTCCAACATACACACACATTCAAACTCAAATGAACGCGTCTGAGAGCAACTTGGGATTCACCATCTCATCTAGCATGCAGAATGGAGCAGCCAAGGATTGAACCATCAACCTTCTGAGTAGATGATCTCCTACCCTCCTGAGCTACAGCCACCACGTAATATGGTGGCTGCATTAGTACTGTGATAAGATCACGGGGACTTCACAAGGGTGAATACTCAAATCTTGATGTGTTAATCACTCGTCCTCGGATCACACTATATGTTGTAAGATATGTAACGTCTTTTAAAATATGCAAATCTATACTATATTTTAGAGTTTGATAATGTTTATCTGATTGCAAAAAGCAAAAAGGAGAATTTATAAATGTATAACATTTTCTCTAAGTTGCGACTTTCTGATCCATCCAGGTGATTAGCTTTTAAATTTGTTTTGGGAAACGTGCTACACCCCATCTACATGTGCTTTCGAGGACTAGCCATTCAAAACAAAGGGCAGTATTGTTACTACAGACAATACTTTTTAAACGATCTTAGATTTATTTTTTCAGTATTTTAATAACTTTATCAACGAAACAGAACAGCAGCAGTACTAGTGAAAAGGTAGCAGCATGGGCGGAAATAAATCTAAGTAATACAAATACAAAAGAAGAAAGGGCCATCTTTTTTAAAAAAAAAATCTTGTAATATTGAAAACTCAGTTTTAAACCTGTCGTTAAATCCTCATCTTAATTATCTTATATTTGTATTTAAGTAATTCATATCTATTTTGCTCATAATTATCTTTTGAATGCAGGAACAACAACGAAACAGGGAGTCACAAAAGTGTTGTCTTTTTGTTAAATATTATCATCAGAAACACAATTTTCTGCAGTATCGCCCAAACAAACTTCAATGCGTCGTAGTTTAAAAAAAAAAAAAAAAAAAAAAAAAGATTTAAAGACGTCTCGTTTCTTTAATGATCGAATGTTAGCGCTGTTAGCTGTGGGAGGGCCACAAGCAGAGCCTTAATTTACATAAATTATTTGAAATGAAAATGTGCCTGTAAGACACATCTTAGCGACCGCAAACGACACATATGATAGCTATCTACATAACGTAATCAAGTGTATTATATTATCAAACTTACACGAGATAATTAAGTGCAAACCGCGAGTTCCTCCTAGCTCAAGGTGAAAGGAGAATACAATGCAAACCGAGTTTCGGGAGAAGATTGTAGTCTGATGAACTCGCCGGTTTAAAAAAAACAAAAACAAAACCAAAACCAAAACACGTTGTAGCGCTATTTTGTGTCAGCGCTTCACAGAAAGACCTAATCTATTCTCTTAGAGGAAACAAAATGACAATTATTATCATTTATTTGTGCTTTCAATTTTATTATAAACTATTAAGTTAATTGTTCCAAGGCATCTTCGAGGGCAGCTTTTATTGGTGCGTTTATTTTGTACACCGCATTGGCGTCCAGGAGCAAAATTGAAGAGAAATAGTGAATTACCTAAGAAAAGAAGGCTTGTGTTTTTCATTTTATTTCAAGTTTACGCACATGATGACTCTCGAGCAGCTATAAACTCGCACTTTGCCCCAGTTTGGTGGTTTCATTTATTATAAGCCCCGCAGGAGCAGCAGCTGAACTGCACACATCTAACGCGCAGTCTTTGTGACCGTGTACACACACATAATCAAAGGACCCAATGTAGCCACACGAGACCGAATAAAGATCATTTTCTTTGTATATGTGTGTGTATGTTTAGTCGTTAGCCGAGTGGACACATTTTTAATGGATGCTTTATGTTGTGTAAATTTCCGACTTTAGACTGCAGACATTTTTATTGTGGTGAGTACAATTAACTACTACCGCTAAAAACTGTTGCAGGGAAATGATAGGTAAGTTAGCAGAGCAAGCTAGCTGTGCTGCTGAGTATCGAAATGAACTATTGAGAGTAAAAATAACAATGTTAACGGTCCTGACACAAATTATGTTATTATTGATACGTGTTCGATTTACCATGTGTCATTAAAATTAGTGCATTAATTCACTTCCCCCTATCTTCATGTGTCATTACACTGACAGCAGTCTAGACTGCAGAGATGAAGGCCAAAAAGAAGAAGAGGCAGGATGACTTCCAGAAAGTGAAGCTAAAAGTGGGAAAGAAGAAGCCCAGAGCTGATAACGCCACCAACACCAACTTTCGGTCCAAGGGGATCTATCTGTCTGAGCAGCTAAAGAGAGACACGAGTGGACCCACAACACACAAACAGCTCGGTATTAATGTAAGATCTGAGATCTTTTCAGATTTTAGCAAGTTAAAAAAAACATGCTATAGGCTTGTTTCATTGAATATAACAAGTTTGTCTTCTTCCGTAGTGAGAGTAGAGAGCAAGTAGAAATATGTTGCGGATGGAAGAGGAATGGAAGTCAGTAGAAGCAAGACAGAATAGATGTGTGTGAATGAGAGTGAGACAGGTGGAAAGGCGTAGATGCAAGGATTAGAGGTTGTGAAGGTGGATGAGTTTAAATACCTGGCGTCAGACATGCAAAGCAACAGACAGTGTACATGAGATGTGAAGAAAAGAGTGCATGCAGTGGACGGAGATGAGTCTTGGGGGATATTTGACTGAAGGAAAGCTGCAAGAGTGCTGTGATCTATGGCTTGGAGACATTTACTGTGAGGAGGCATATGATCCACTGTGGTGACCCTTAAAGGGAGCAGCCAAACAAAGAAGAACAACAGAAACAAATTTCTCATTTTATTCCCTCCTTCCACAGGACCTCCTGTCTCAGCTGCACCATTACAACGCGAATGTGAAACACAGTGCCTTGTTAGGTTTGAAAGAGTTGCTGTCCATCAGTCCCTCTTTGTTAGAGCAGCATCTTTCACGCTTGCTTTCAGAAGTGGCAGCTGTTTTAACAGATAAGGATCACAATGTTCGTGTGGCAGCTGCACGTGTGCTCAGGTTAGACAAGCATGTCAAAAATACAACAAACACATTTTTTTCTTTGTTTAAATGTGTCTAAAGTAAACAAACTTGTTTTAACTTGCTTACAGGTACATTGCACAGTGTGTGCCTGCAGAACGCGTGGCTCCGTTTTTCCCCCTCCTCAGTGCTCATTTGTCTTGTGCTATGACGCATATCGAGACAGGAATCCAGGAGGATGCCATAAATGTCCTCGACGTGTTCCTAGAGCACTACCCTGCTCTGCTAGCCGCACGGCCTGCAGTTCTCCTCACTAACTTCCTAGAGATGATCTCTCACAGACAGAACAGCGGAGGAGCCAAAAAAGCTTCAGACTCCAAGGCTTGGACCTGGGCACTGTCCATCAACCCTAACAGGGCTGTGACGAGCCAGCAGTGGCGGCTCTCTGTTCTTCTCAGGTATGGAAGCTGCATGTAAACACAATCAGGAAAAATCTAAGTTAATAACTCTGAATGCCTATCTTCCTGTTTGTTGTACTTGTATCTCAGGCTTGGGCGCTTTCTCCAGGCAGTTGTTGAGGAAAGACCAACGGAGGAAAGTGATATGTCTGTCCCAACTGAAAGAGTTTTTGGTTCTAGTGGAGAGGGTCGATTTACACCTCTTCATCTCAACTGGGAAGAGCTAACGTACAGCAAGGTTGGAGTTAAGATTTATGAACATTCTGGGGCCAAACCAACTCCACACTCCACCTTTAAACTTAGGTATGAAATCTCTGACTTTAGTAGCTGTCCAGAAATAGTTCAGTTTAAGCTTTTTTGTTTTGTTTTTTCATTTGTTTCTTTTTAATTATTTCACTGTGCAGACCTGAGCAGGATCCAGGAGCTACAGTAAGTGAGGGTCTAGACTCAGCTGAGACTGTTCAAAAGTTTGCAGCTACTCTTGTGCCTCTCCTGCTGGAAGTGTGGGTCGAGGCCAGCACCAATGACAGCCCGTGGAATAACACAGAGGGAGCCCACCTGCTCACTCCAGATGCCATGTCAGTAATGTTCCAGGTCTTGTCTATTCTGCAGTTGCTGAGAAAACTGGCCCCACAGCGGGAGAACCAGGATGCACTGGTGAGATGTGACTTGCATGTCTTTTGTTTTGTTTTTTCATTTTATTTTAATGTAAATGTTTGATCAACCTCACAGATATTTTTGTTTTCTTTAGGATGCGTGGTTCCGTAAAGAATACCTTGGAGATTTTAAGCAGCACTTCATTAAAAACTTTCCCTATGGGAGCCGGGATACACCCAGACATAAAAAGAAAATTGATCTCAAAAGGTAAGAAAGTTCATTCTTGGCATTCTTTTTATCTTTGGTGTTTTTATTAATACGTAGCTGTCATGGGGCGAGAAGTGGGGTACATCCAATCCAGTCCAATCGAACTTTATTTATTGAGCACTTTAAAAACAACATAGTTGACCAAAGTGCTTTCCAGTAATAAAAAACAGAGATAACAGTTAAAAAAAACATACATTAAGCAGACAAAGAAGTATATATAAATAACAATAAAATAAATACATAAGTGAAAAAAGGAAGATAAAAATAAATCAGTATATATTAAATATAAAACATGAGTAAAACAGACAATAAAATATACAAGGAATAAAATTAACAAAATAAAAAGATTAAGAGTGACCTAAAACTGACTAAAAGCTGACTCTGGTACTACTCCTAAAAAGCCTTGGAAAAAAGGTGTATTGTTAAAAGTGATTTGAACATTTCAAGTGTTTCAGTCTCGACATGGGGACAGCAAGAAGTGACTTGTCAGTTTATCTGAGAGACCTTTGTGGAGTGTATAGGTGTAGAAGGTCTGATAGGTTCTATCATTTTAAAAGGGACAGGCAACCAGTGTAAAGACAACCAGTGTGCATCCTGGACCGGTCAGCAGCCTGTTGATCAGCTGACACAGAAGGGCAGACAACTATTGAAATTTATGCCTACAGTCGATTTTCTCTGGACTCTGGGAGGAAGCTGGAGTACCCAGGGAGACTGTGGCTTATGCTTCAGTTGGAAATTTACGCCATAACTGCAAACCCATCTGAAACCTTACGGCGTAACCTGACGTACATCTTGCTAGAAATGTAACTACACGCCAGTTTGATGCAGCCTGCAGCTGCTGTGATTGGCCTGTTTAGTACCGTTATTACCTTTTGTGCATTTATGGCTACTTTTTTGCTACAGTTTTTGAATTTAACAATCATTGCCTGTTTATTAGGAATAATAACCCTAGCATCACTGTAAGGACTCACAAATATCAGCAAATTACTGGAAACTATCAAAATGGACATGTGAGAATGTACAAAAAAGTCTAGAGGGACAAATCTGTTTGCCCAGAGAAATCTGACCACAACAAAGAGCAGGCCAGCAGAGAAAAAGCAGCTGACACTGCTTATTTATTTTTTAGCACATGGCGTCTCTTTTTTTACTTCTCATCCGTAAATAATCTGCTCTTTCTCGTGATTCAGTTTATTTTGAAAAGTCTCAACAGGATCTTGAGCTTTATTGTGAAAGGTTTATGTGGTACATAAACAAGCGGACACGCGATGGTGTTACCGTCGTTGTTGCTAACCACAACGCATAAAAACAGGCGCTTGTCCATCCGTAGTGTGGTTTTATTAAATATAAGAGAAAGAGAGAACTTTAAGAAATTAATATAGCCACTATAGTGATAGTGACCATCAAAACGGTGAAAAAATATTGCCGTAAACAGTTTATTTTGCGACACCACGAAACAAACCATAGCGTAAAATGAAACGATAGACATTTTTATATCGTCATTTGATATATATCGTTATATCGAACAGCCCTAACACAGAAGTCTAAATCAGGCCTTAGGTGGTAGAGTCGGCTGTCTACCAATCAGAAAACCAGTTCAAATTGTAAATGATAAAGTATCCTCGAGTTGCCGCGGTGAATCAGTTGGAGTATGAGTGAACGTGAGAAAGTGCTTAGGCATAGATGTGTGCGATTGGGTGAGTGAGACTTGCAGTAAGAAAGTGCTTTGAGTGATCAACTGAGTAGAAAAGAGCAAAGAAACCACAAAAGGGTTTAAGCCCAGAACCTGCTTTATGTGAGGCAGGTGAGTTCTGTTAACCTGTGGGGACAGCTGTAACCACTGTGCCGCAATGTTGCCTCTTATTTATTAATGACATTAGATTTAATGTCATTAATAAATAAGTTAGATGCCTCATTGCCCAAGGATGCATCACATTACACTTTTCCTCTGCCTGTTTCACACTTTTCTCTTGACTCACAGCTTGTGATAAGATGCAGGGAAACTTAACAATCTGCCATCAAAGGCACTGATGAGGAACACAAACATGATATGCTTAAAATGTTTACATTTCTCAAAATATTTAAATTCACATCTTCTTTTATTTACATTTGTATTATTACAAATTTGTAAAATTTTTTGCCATATTTGAATGGATAATAGATGTTGACTTGTTGGAGGCTGACTGCCATCTATTTAAGAACTTTTTTTAATTTTAAATTCATATTTTATTTTATTTTTTGTAAAGTTTTGGTTGTTTGTTTTTTTTTCTTTTTCACCTATATGTTTGTGCATAGCTCTAAACTGCAAGTTTTGAGTTCTTCGTTTTAAAAACTGTAAAAGATTTAAGCAGCCAGTACAGTCTGATCCTCTACTGGTGGTTATTTACTGTGTATGAAATTCAGACTAGCTAAGATTGCCCTCA